>NC_137333.1:42405597-43036708 GCF_965287045.1 Carcharhinus amblyrhynchos | reverse complement strand
AGTTGTAATTTTTTTGTAAAATTGAAGCTTTCAGCAAAAATTGAAGCACAGCAACAATGACAACATTTCTGTAAAACCTGCTAGGCCCAGGGCCTTATTTGCAACTCGCTGTCAAACTCCAGTTTTCAAATATATAACGCTATCATATTTCTCACTTGAAACGAAAGTTCAGATTCGCATTTTCTTAGAGTTTTCTAAGATGTACATTAATATTCAATGCTGCAGTATTTAAGTTAATTGCGACCAGTTTCCATAAAGTTAACCAATATGGGTAAGCACAAATGAAAAATAAATAGAGCATGAGAACACGTGGTTACAAACAGTAGACACTAAAGCCTCTTGCTTAAAGCTACACAATGAAGTTATTCATAGTCCGTATTACCAGTTTCTGCCTACCTATCTGATTTTCTGCTAATTGGCCTGGATTCATGGGGCCGTCCAAAGGCTTGCCGATCAA
The DNA here is from genome assembly GCF_965287045.1 of Carcharhinus amblyrhynchos. Taxonomy (NCBI): domain Eukaryota; kingdom Metazoa; phylum Chordata; class Chondrichthyes; order Carcharhiniformes; family Carcharhinidae; genus Carcharhinus; species Carcharhinus amblyrhynchos. The sequence goes on along the minus strand of NC_137333.1, from coordinate 43,036,251 downwards.
AAGCTGAAATCCAGAGGATGTTTGGGTATGTTTTCCTGAGGGGAAAGAGAAAGGGGTGTACATGTAAATGGAAATTTTTTAGACTTTCGATGCATAGCCTTTCCCCCCAACTGGTTTATTTTTCTTATAGTGGAACATACCATTCCAGGGAGGAGAGTACGGACAGTGGACTTGGCATGAGCAGCTACAGTGTACCCAGAACACCTGATGACTTTCTTAACAGCGTTGAGGAAATGGATACAGGTCTGTTGGGTTCCTGGAACAAGAAACTTTTTGATTTGTTTTTGAAAAGTAAATTGATCAACCATGTTTCTAATGTCAAAAAATGATGAATAGCATTGGGTTAGCCACAAATTTTGATTTAATAAATAAGTCAGTGATTTCAAGATATTACATTGTTCCTGGTTAATAAACTAATATCCTTGATATTTCAGTTTATGTTTGAGTTAGCGGATCTTGGTAATAATGGCAACTGCTACTCTATGGCTTCTGTATACCTGGTCTTGGAAGGAAGTGCAGAGGTTTTATTTCTCATTGTTCAGTGACCTCTGCTACAGAATATAAGTAAACCAATGCCAGGTAAAGGCATATTTATGTCGGCTGTGAACAATCTGACAAAACATTTGCTAAAGACCATCAGCACATTTGGAAAAGAAAAGAGCAGAGAAGCTTTGGGGAAATGAGCGCGTGGCAGATAAATAGTGTTTAGTTTTCCTTTGTGTTTGAATTTTATTATGGAGATGGGAGCAATTGGACTATCAGTTTCTTTTTGTTTATCTAGGTGAAAACCTTGGCCCAAATAATATGGGCTCTCAGCAAAACCGTTTTCCAGACTACTTGGAAACTATCCCTGGCACTAACGTGGACCTTGGAACGCTGGAGGAAGACAGCATGAATGTAGAAGGAGAGGAATTAATGCCAAGCCTACAGGAGGCGCTGAGCTCTGACATTCTCAATGATATGGAGTCTGTCCTTGCTGCCACAAAGATAGACAAGGAGAGCTTCCTGACATGGCTATAGGGCCCTTGGTCCTAACAGACTGCCTTTGATTCTGTGAAGGATATGAAAACTTGAGACATTTTTATGACTTGTTTTGGACTTAACTGAGTTCTGTCTCTTTGATGCAACATTGGATAAACTCCGAATATTTGAAAAGGATTCTGCCATTTAGTATTTCTCTCACTTCTGAAGTAGTGATTAGCAAAAACTATACAATTTTGACCTGCTTTACCTTAATGAGTTGGAATATCTATCTTGCTGTATCCCGTTAAATTGGACTCATTTCATACAGTTGAAACATCACCTGTCATTGAGTGTAATCTTTTACTCGTAGGAATTGTGCAGGTTTGCAGCAATTATTGCATTTTTAGCTTTGCCAACACTTTTTTTGAGGTTGAAAAATCTTTGTTCAAAGTAAGTATATTAACTTTGAAGTAGGCTTTAACTGTGTTATCAGATTTACTGAATGGCTGCTGAGATATCAACAGAGGATCTGGTGTCGGTTATAAGTGCCTTTGCCCAGCTTCTTTGAAACTCTGTTACATCCTGTATTAAAAATGCTGCCTATCTGCGTCTTCCATTTTTCAGTATACACAGCATCTAATTTGCTTCTTTCTTTAAGCTATTGAAATATAAATTTCAAACAATTGTCCAATTAACTCTGGGAATTGGGTAACTTCAAAGTGAACTCTCAGCTGTTACTTTAATTTGATCTTATTTAAATGAGAGATTTGTTGATGCTTTTTAATTACTTGTACATGTTTTTACAGTATATTGGACATGTACTATTTTTCCGTAATGTCTTACCAAAATTAGTTTAGATGAGCTTGGAAGCAGGTTTTTTTCTTTTGCAATAGATCAAACGGTTATTTTTAAACCAAAAGACACAAGGCATGACAAAAGTGCTGGTTATATACATGCTTAAAGAAAAAGCCTTTGAACTTGTTTTGTAGGTAGTAGTGTGGCTAAATGGCCTGTTTGTTATATCTTAGATGGCTAGCTGGACGGATAGTATCAAGAGTCCTATATACAGTAGTGAATTGTAGGTGGAGGTTAATAGTTATAAGGACATATATATGTATATTAAAATATTAGATTTAAGAATTGTGACAAATCAACAGGAGCTTTGTGATCAAAAAATCTCCAAAGAGTATTCCTTTTTATGCTGAAGTTCATAATCCTATTTTTGCAACATAATTCATTTTCTAATGAGCTGCTGAATACATTATACTTTTTGAAAACCATGTATTTTGGTTTTTACTTGTAAAGATAATGTGGCGTGTGAATTGAGTATATTTTTTAAATAGGTACTGATGGCGAACCTGGGAAAACATTTTAAATTTCAATGTTACTAATTCCTCTTGTTTTCCAGTTTCTCGTTCAATCCCTGGAGAGTGCTGCTTTCAGATTTTGTCCAAGTTTTAAAAAAAACATGTAGTGTACAGCTGCTTCACTGTACATAGGCCACTCAAATGTGGTTGCTTCTTGGGTTATGGTTTTAAAAATATCTTTTATGTCAAGTCTTAGGCAGTGTATTTATTGAAAGTGCTACATTCTGAATCTTGTGGATTGAATGAGGGGGTCGTCCTCCCTGTCTGAGTCCTGTTTGTCTCAGAGCATTTTTAAAATTGTACACAGGTCAACAATGATTTTGTAGGAATTTGTATAAATTTGACAAGGTGTGTTTAAACATGTGCTGTGCAGCTTGTGCTCCAGGGTTGAGCAACAAGATTGTATCCAATCAGTCTGTAGTTTTATATTCTCCTTGTAGTACTAATTTGAGAAGCCATATAAATTCAAAACTTCTCTTTTAAAACTAAGTCCTAAACTAAAGTCCCACAACTTTCTACCTTTAAAAGAGGATTCTGATATGTCATACCCTGATTAAACTTAATTACCTTTTTTTGAAATACACTACAAAAGAAGCATAATCACTGCTTTACATGGTCATGTACAGATAGTTACACTAGTGAGATTAGTGACTTATCTGGTTTTCACTTCCTAACAGCTAAACAAATCAGTGTTGGAACTAAAACAATGCAACTGAAGTTTTAAATTTACAAAATATTTCCAAATACTCATCTGAGTAAGTGTACAGTTTTGTTTTTTGCACATGCATGATGAAATCTTGGTGATCATGATCCTAATATCTTTAAATAGCCAGAACGTATGCTTGGCATACATAGAACACTGACATTTGTCTTGTGATAGTTGTAAAACATGTGAAGTTATTTTCTATCAAGTTCTGATAAATGCACACATTTCCATGTTATTCAGTACATTAATGATGATTTTCAGCTGTACCAGCATGCCAGTATATAGATTCATACAGTAAATTCTGTTGCATTTTATTTCTGTATGTACTACTTTCCATTGGTTCATGATGATTCATGTGGTATAAAATATATTCTTTGTGGTAAAAAGTTGCTTTGTTTTCTTATACTAATCTTTGGTTTTAACACTGTGCAACCCTTTGCCCCCTCCTCACAACTTTCCAAATCCTTACATGAAGAAAATTTGATGCATCTTCAGTGAATTAGTTGAAGTAAGCTACAAACTCATAAATCACTTGTGGTGTCCCCATTGATCAGTATTGCATTACTCAAATACACATTCTATGACAAATGAGATGAAATTACTTGTGGGACTTGAAACACAAAAGGATCAGCTGTAATCTTATTGAGTGGTGGAGCAGGCTTGAAGGGCCGATTGGCTGACCTATTTCATACATTCATATTCTTTCTTTCTCCATTTCCACCTCAAGGATACTGAAGTTAAATGTAGTACCTCAACAAAACTGCAAAGAGCTTAACCAAGAAAAGGCAAGTGACCAAAACTAAGTCACTCTGTTCTGTGCTTCAGAGTTTAATTCAGTTGGTTGGGATCTCAATGTTGAGCCCAACATTGAGATTTACCACATTCTGAAGTGTAGACTGGTTGAATTTAATGAGATCATGGCTGATTTGTGACCTAATTCTATGCCAAACCTTTGTTGCATTGGTCTTGATCAAACAATCTATCAATCTTGTTTTAAATTAATAAATGATTTTAGCATCTGAAGTGTTACATTGTTTCACTCCTGAAGTATTTGGCATAACTTTTATACTATAGCTCCTAGCCCTACACTCCCCAAGCAGAACTAATTTCTCCCAATTTTCTCTTTCTGTTCTCAATATCTTACATGTTGATCAAATCATACTGTAACCTTCTAAATTCCAAGGAATCAGCCTGAGTTTGTTTAACCTTTCCTTGTAGCTTAACCTTGCACTCCCTCCAGGGTTAATACGTACCCTTCCTAAGATACCCAGAACTTCCATAGTATTCAAGGTGTGGTCTAGCAAAATCCTTATATAGCTGAAACATGATTTAAACCTCCTTGTATTCTAAACATAAATTTTTTTTGGTAATTTTTCGGGACCTGTTCGTGACTGTTTTATCTGTGCACTTGGACCTTCATTTTAGGTAGGCTGGCTTTTTTGTTTGTGATGTTGGTGTTGCTAGCAAGGTGATCATTTATTTCCCATTCCAACTGCCTTGAAGATGGTGTTGAGCTGCCTTCATGAACCGCAGAAGTGCTTGCGGTGTTGATACAACCCCAGTGTTGGGCAGAGTTCCAGGATTTTGACCCTGTGATGAAGGTATAATTATATATTTCCATGTCAGGACGGTGTCTCGGGAGGGAAATCTGCAAGGTTTGGTGTTCCCTATATGGTTGCTGCCTTTGTTCTTTCAGGTGATAGTTCCAGATTTGGGAAATCCAGTTTAAGAAGGCTTGATAAGCATTTGTATATTATACAAACTGCTGCCACACTGCACCAGTACTAGGGGGAGTGAATGTATGAGGTGATGGTGAATGAGATGCCAGCCAAGCGGGCTGCTTTGAGTTTGATGGTGTGAAGCTTTTTGAGTTTAGTTGGGGTAAGCCCTCAGCTTCGACCCTGTGCATATTCTGATATGTGGATAATATGTTCACAATCTTTGAATATGTAGCTGCACATAAGGATTTCCTTATACACAAACTCCATCCAGTGTTCAAATTCACTTGAAGCAGTCTATCACACTGCCTAGACATGAAAGATTGAGAAATAAGCTAAAGAATTTGCCATTACTGTTTACCACAAATCTACCTTCCCTGGTCAATATACATGTTGGAATTTGTATAGCTCCATGCACTCTAAGACTCAGTAAGAAGTCTCACAGCAACAGCTTAAAGTCCAACAGATTTGTTTGGTATCACAAGTTTTTGGAGTGCTGCTCCTTCATCAGGTGAATCTAAGAGCAGTGATCTGAAAGCTCGTAATACCAAATAAAACTGTTGGACTTTAACTTGGTGTTGTGAGACTTCTTACTGGGCCCACCCCAGTCCAATGATGGCAAGGCAACATCATCACTAAGACTGGCTGTTGACATTTTGTAAATAGGGTGCTAGTTATTTGCTTATCTTACAAGCTTGAAGCAGAAATACAAAACTTCAGAGATATCCTACAGGACAATAACTATGCCGATCAGATCATTGTTCAAAGTGCCTTGTGAAAGCTTGCAAATGGGCTAAATGTGCTTGCTTTCAGATCTGAAAAATGTTTGGTTTGTCTCAAATTATCCTGAAAAGGCAAAGTTTAATATTTTGAGACACAACTGATTATGCAAGCTGATTTATCCTGCTACTGTGCAGTGGCTAAATGAGCAGCTTTTTTTCATCAATAGATTGCTGCCATTAAACATTCTACCTACCACCCAGTTGAACAACATGGATTTTAGCATAGGTGCAAAGCCTGATATCTAAAGCATATGTCCCAGTGATTAGCTGATTGAATCAAACAGCACATTCCTTCTATTGTCTGGAATAGGCAGGATACAAACAGTACTTGACAAGCTTATGCTTGCAAAGCCCTAAACATAAATTCATATGCAGGGGTCTGTTTTCTGAAAGCAAAGGAAATTTAAGCCTTGCGCTTTTTTTGGGCAGCCTATTCTCTCCATGGCAATGCCTCAGCCAATTGGAGTCAACTTGCCAACCATTCAGCATCCCGTTTCCCTGAAGTATAAATTACAATCAGTTGGAATTTGGTGGTCTTGCATTCGGCCTGATGAGAACAAGACAAAAGGTTTTGGCAAAATGTCTCTTGAGTTTTGTGTTGTAGAAGCTGCAATTATTTAGGCAAGTAGATAGTGGGCAGGTGAGAGATACCATTGACCAGAAACTGAACTGGACTAGCTATATAAATACTGTGACTAGCAGGTCAATGGCCAGGAATTGTGCAGCAAGTAACTCACCTCCCTAAAGCCTGTCCACCATCAGCAAGTCACAAGTCAGGAATATGATGGAATACAGCTCCAACAATATTCAAGAAGCTTGAGCCCCTCCAGGACACAGCAACCCACTTCCTGAGTGTCCCTTCCACAAAGATTAGAAGGACAAGAGCAGCAAATGCCTGACAACACCCATCGCCTGGAGGTTCCCTCCAAGACACCATCCTGGCTTGGAAATATATTGCTCTTTCACTATCACTGGGTAAAAGCCCTCCCTAACAGAACTGTGAGTGTTCAAGCAGGTATTGCACCACCACCTGAGAGCGATTAGGGTTGGGCAATAAATACTGGCCTAGACACGTACACCCGCATCCAATAAATGAATTTTAAAAAAGATCTTGGGATGTCTGGAGGTGTTACTAGGTGCAGAATACTGAACCTCTAGCTTGCTTTTGTAGCCATGCTAATTTATAGGTCAGGTCCAGGTCTGCTCAATGATAATGCCCTGGCTCCTACTCTGACCAAGACCACAAGAAACTACATAGGGTTGTGAGTGAAGTCCAGTCCCTCATGCAAACCAGCCTCCCATCCAGTGGCTCTATCCACACTTCCCCTGCTTTGCAAAGCAGCCAGCATAATTGAGGACCCCACGCACCCTAGATATACTCTCCCACCACCTTCCATTGGGAAAAAGATACAAAAGTCTAGGAGCCAACTAAATCGAGTACAATTTATTCCCAGATGCCATCAGACTTTTGAATGGACCTATTTGTTTACTTAAGCTGATGTTTCTCTTTCCCCTAACTAACTGCAAACATTATATTCTGCAGCCTCTCCTTCTTCCCTATGTACTCTACGAACAGTATGTTTTTATATAGTGCACAAGCAACAATACTTATCACTGTATTTCAATATACGTGACAATAATAAATCAATGTTGATTCAGCACTAGCAATGCTATTGAATGTAAATGGGAAGTAGTTAGATTTTCCCTGTTAGCGATAGTCTCAACCTGGCATTGGCATTTCTCTGGCATGAATATTATTTGACACTAGCCCAAACCAGAATATTGTCCAGATCTGGATACAGACTGCTTCACTCTCCCAGCAGTTCAAATTGTATAGTATTCAGTAATATCAGCAAATATCCCCACTTTTGACCTTGTGATGGAACAGCTGATGATGTTAGGAATTGTACACTTCTGACACCCTCTGGAATTCCTCTTTTGTTTATGTTTGTACCAAGGCTGCAATGAGATCAGGAAGCTAAGTGTCCAGGCTGATCCCAAACTGAAAACTGTTGGTAAGTGCAACTGGGATGGCACTGTTGACAACTCCTTCATTAACTTTCCTGATGACTGAGTGGGCTGGGGCAGTCATCAGATCATCTTGCACTTTGTGGATAGAACTTACCAAGGTAATTTCCCATAACACAAAGCTGTCTTTCAAGACAGTGCTTCACTGCCAGAGTTTTCTTTGCACGAAAGGTTGATTTGAATGTCCTATTGTGCAATTTGAGGAGGAGAAGCAAATTTTCCAGATGTCCTGGCCAACTTGGCGCATTCAATCCAAAAATAATAACTTGTTAATTTTTAGTGTGATGCTGATGTTGTTAAGTGGCTGATGTGTTTGTTTATAAAAGTCACAACTTTAAAAGTACGTTTTTAAATGTGATGAAGTGTGATGTAAATGGTTATTGTGCAGCTTTAAAGTTCACCCATTCTCTTAAAATGAGCACTTCTTGATCAGTTATTTGTGGGAAACTAGCAAGTCAAATGATGCCACAATATTTTCTGTGCGCAGCTACATACAGAATATCTTATCTCATCTGTCATATTGGGAGTCTCTGACATGGTTTCTCGTAAAGCTACAATTTTTAAACTAACTTTTGTTGGCCATGGGTCGTAATTTTTAGAAAAAGGTGGGCAGAGAGTGGTGCTACGTTTCTGACTAACCTAACAACCTTTTAAATGTACTGTCTTCAGAGTTTGACTGAGAATGTTGTTCTTCAACTGGACACTAGGCGTTGCCCTAGAACTATTACTGTATTTTTGTTCCCACTGTTTATAGTACAAAAATGTTTGTTTTCTGGCATTTTCTTCAACAGTCAAGCTCAGGCCAGATTTGTGATTACTTGTAAATGCATAAGCTGCAGTGGTCTGTCCAGCCTGTCCTTTACATACCTTTCCTACACCTTCTAGTACATCCTCACAAATTGGTAAGTTGTGGTTTCTGATGAAAAATACTGACAAATTACAAGAATGCCCAACCACAATCCAACTTCTAAATGACTCTTTCTGGGTTACTGTGATGCATCTGTGCCAATTTTTTTTTGTTTACAGCACCAGAACAAAATTCCCAATCTTTTGAAAGAAACAGAATTAAGGGCCCTTGATTGAGAGTGCCACCTCCCAACATTGGTGGATTTTATCAGTTTAATGAGCCAGTGAGGCATAGGCGTGCTACATGATCATGAGTCACATGACTGAGGTGTGTGTGCCTGAGTGAGCCATCAGACTGAAAATAGAAACTACAAGCAGAAGTAGGCCATTCGGCCCTTGGAGCCTGCTTCACCATTCATTATGATCATCAAATTAAATATCCTAATTTCTCTTCCCCCATATTCTTGGGCTCCTTTAGCTACATCTAATTTCTTCTTAATCGCACAATGTTTTGGCCTCAATTACTACAGAAACATGTGTTTTATGGCTAGACAGATGTCCCCCAGTGGTGTATATGGGATAATAGTGATGTTCAGCATCCTGCACAATGTTGCATCAATCATATGACAGAACATTGAAGTGGTGGAGGATGAGGTATAATTTGAAGATGTCAGGCCTGCTGCTGACATTGGCAGCAAGGATGCCTGAATAATTTGCAGGTTCAGCTGGTGGCTCAGGAAAAAATGAAATCCTCTAGCCACTTCTCACTCCTTTATTCCAGTACTTATGTACAAAACAGTCCTGCAAACTTCACCATACAGGAGATGTCAGCTGCCTTAAATAGATACATTAACTGTGATCTTAGTGTGTCAGTGATCTTCAAGCTGTCCTGCTGTAACAGTGGTACGCTGAATATAAATGCTTTTACTCCTCCTCTCTGCCACCTCCCTACAACAGCTGGGTGCACAGAGCAAGGAAAAGGAAAGTATCATTTAATTTGAGTGCTGACCTTATTGTAAAGCATGTTCTAAACCTCTCTCCTTCCATAGTCACTTGGCTCATTCAAATTCCATTTTTGAATTTGAACATTAAATAGTTGAGGCAAGTTCACATCACACACGCTGCACAATTTGGAGAAAAGTTTTTAATGAAGCAACTAACTTTAAATCTGAGAATCTGATCTGACCCACCAAGCTTTCTTCTGCTTTTGTACAAGGGGACATTCTTCAAGTATCTGTACACCAGCCTAAGTGCATTATTTAATTATAGAATTCAGATTCCAGATTCTGATTTATAACTTCACAGTAAAGTTTGAATTTAAAAGTAAAGAACTTCTAATACCATTTTATTGCAATCTGATGGAAGAGACTATTATAGATTGGGGTTCCAACAATTTGATTTCAAGAGGCCAGTTTAGTTATAGGCAGGTAGTTGGGCTGGTTAAAATCTGCAAGAAGTGATGGGTTTAAACTGGAAGTAATCTCTTATGTGATCTTTCTCTATGAAGCACAGAGTGCTGGAAATTCAGCAGACCAAGTTCACCCAAAAAACAGGTGGGAAAATCTCCTGGTTTCACACCCACTGGGCATTTTACCAAGTTTTTGTTTGGGAAAATCTCCCCAGTATGTTTCATTAAAGGAAGAAGCATTAATAAAACACCATTAACTTCTTCTTCATGCCAAAGGATTTCCCTTATACAGCCACTAAGTCTTTTACATGTTTGACTTCTGCGTTCAGCTCTGCTGAAGCCACAGACTGCTTCTTCCTCTGCTCTGATGCATGAGAAGTTTGTGGCAGACGTGATCTGGGATTTGCAGCCAGTGATGGCAGTTGCAGCAGCTGATACCCTGTCATTGGGGCTGCAGGCAGCATGTGTCATTCTGTTTGGTTGAAGTGGGGGGGGGGGGGGGGGGGGGTGGTGGGGGTGGAAGGACTGAGAAATGGATGCACCTTAAGAACAGCCCCCACTCCCCCTGTCCTGACCATATTTGGAAACCTGGAAGTGGGTTGCTTATGCTGTGGCTATCAAAGAGCCACGGCAAAATCTTTTGTCAGAATAAATAAGTTCCTGACTCAGTTCCAACCTCCTCATTACACAATCTGTTGTATGTTTAGGACCTGTATCAGCTACACATGTCTCATGCTGTAGTGCAAAGAGGTTTTCCTACACAAGTACACATATGTGGTGAGTGAAAGTTACAAGTTATCTAGCCATAGGCTTTAGGTGGTTGTAGAGGATCATTCTGGGTCTGCAATCAATTGCAAGTGGGCCCTGATCATACCTAGGCTATGCAGCTGTGATACACACAAGATTAACTTTATGACCTGACTGGTTTAATCTTCCAGTACCAATGCATGCACTGTATGAGAAACAAGATACTGTAGGTTGCAGCTTGTTCCAGTGATACTTGCTACATTGCTGGTTATAAATTTTATTAAGCAAGTAAAAGTTTTTACCAAATAATGTCTTTATATTCACCTTATTATGGAATAAAAGTTTAATTATTACAACTTGAGCCAAGGCTCAGTGTATTTGTTTGGTCTGCCTTGGAGTTTAAAAAATTAAGGAAGTGTGTGTGTGTAAAAGACAACTAAGATGCAGATCATAAGGTTGATTGCAAGTAGATGCATGGTAGTGTTAATCAACATCAATAAAAGTAAGACATTTCTCTGAAGCAGGAACAGTTGAATATTCAGAACCCAAGGAAGTATCTGCAGGAAGCATTAGTAATAGAAGGATAACACTCATCATTAGCAAGCATCCAATAATGTCCAATATAGTTTGAGTCCTACAGTTATGGCTGTGGAGCAGAGGCAGTCCTTGAGAAAATTCCTGGCAACTGCCTCCTATTCAACATTCTGATTCATGCTCTCTAGCTACTGAGACTGCCAGTACTTCAGCAATGCTTATATTGAGCTAGCCAGAAATAAAGCACCAAGCCAAACCAGAGGGCAAAGAAAAAGATAAGGCCAAGAAAAAAAGAACAGTCTGTACTGTTCATGAGACACTCCATCATTAAGGCAGTACGCTAAGTAAAGGCAAGGTCTTGGCCGGGAAGGTCTGTATTCTTCAGGAGCAAAAGTTAGAATAAATTATTCATAGAATGAAGGAGGTACAATGAAGTATGAGTACTGGGGGTGGTGACTTTTTTAACTCAACAATCATTTTAAGGATAAAATGTTCTTTTAGAGAACTGCCACCATTGGTTGATGAGAAAATTCAAGAGTCGAGAATCCAAGGTTTGTAGTATAAACCTGTTACTTGTCTTTGTGTTACCAGAGGGGAACAATAAAACAATTAGACTTGAATAGTTGGAAGATTTATGCTGAAGGGAGAGTTTTATTTACATGGACAACTGGAGAATGCCCTTTAGTGGAGGAAAACTTTTCAAAGAGAGGGCATTTGCTTCAACTGCCTCAAAGCTCTAATACAAACATAAAATAAGAATCCAAAAGCTGGAAAACATCTGATCAGGCAGATCTGCAGAGTGAAACAGAATTACCATTTCAGGTTGGCGATGACCTTTCATCAGAAGTAAAGAAAGAGACCGAAATCTAAAGAGTTTCTTAAGCCAGTAGAAGAGGTGAGGAGGTAGTAAGACCAAAGGAGAAACTCTGCAATGGATTGGAGGACAGGGAAGATTAAGTAACAAAAGATTTCATAAAGCTAAGGTCAGAGTGGTAATGAGTATAGTAATGAAACAAAGGTTGTGTCCAAATGAGATGTGAATAGTTACAAAAAGAATCTAAATGTAACATGAAGATACATAAAAAGAAACAAGGCCACCCCAACGAAAGAAAAAAAATTAAAACAACATGAAGACTGAGGTTATGACCTAAAGTTGTTGAATTCACTGTTGAATCTAGAAGGCTGTAGAATGCCAAGTTGAAAGACACAGTGTTGTTCATTGAGCTTGTGTTCAGCTACATTGGAACATGGTAGCAAGTCGTGGAAAGTGGAGAACTAGAACGACAAGCAACTGAAAGCTCAGGGTCATGCTTGTAAACTGAATAGAAGTGTTTTGCAACAAGGTCATCCAAGTCTGCGTTTGGTCGCCCCAAAATAAAGCAGCCCACACCATGAGCAGTGATGATAGTATGTTAAATTGAAAGTATGAGTAAATTGTTATTCCATTTGGAAGGAGTGTTTGGGGCCTTGGACAGCGATACAGGAGGGGGTGAAAAGTTTTATCTCTAAGCATTTCCTATAACTAACATAGGGAAGGGAATTAACTGTCACTGAACAGTGGACATTGGTGTCACAGAGAAAATGATTGCAATGGAATGCTGAAAGGGAAGGACAGAGGAAGATGTGTTTGGTAGTTGCAACGTGCTGGAGCCGGCAGAAATGACAAAGCTTACCTGTTGAAAATTTCTTTCAGGGTTATTTCTCTATTTGTTCTATTGATGTTGCTTGATATCCACCTGGACCGACTAGAAGGAAGAACAGACTTAACTTCATCCTCACCATGCATCTGTCCATGACAGTACTGGTAAGGGTTACTACCGTAGTGTTCTTTTGTAGACAAAGTCTTCACACTGTGCACCCTCCATCATATTATGTGACTCTAACACTATTAAATGGGATAGATCTAGCAACTCAAGACTGAGTGTCCATGATGTGCTGTGGGCCATTAGCAGAGGCAGAATTATACTCAACCACAATCTGTAACCTCATGGCATAGCATGTCTGCCATTCTACCATTGCTAGCAATCCAGGGATCAAGCCTCGTTCAATGGAGAGTGCAGCAGTGCATGCTCGGAACAACACTAGGCATACCTAAAACTGAAGTGTCAACCTGGTGAAAATACAACACAGGACTATCTGCATGCCGAACAGCATACACAGCAAGTAATAGACAAAGATTAAGCAATCGTGTGACTAATGATCGATCTTAGTTTTGAAGTCCTACCACATCCTGTTGTAAGTGGTGGTGGACAATTAAACAACTCACTAGAGGAGGAAGCTCTACAAATATCCTCATCCTCAATGAGCGAGGAGCCCAGAACATCAGCACTAAAGGTAAGGCTGAAGTATTCACAACAATCTTCATCCAAAAGTGCTAAGTGGATGATCCATCTTGGTCTCCTCCAGCAATGGCCATCTCTGACAAGAGCGAGCTAACCATCACCACTTGATATTCAGTGGAATTATCATCACTGGATCCCCCACTATCAACATCCTAGGATTACCATTGACCGGAACCTGGATTGGCTAGTCATATAAATACTGTGGCTACAACATCAGGTCATAAGCTAGGAATCCTGTGTCGAGTGACTCATCTCCTGACTCCCCAAAGCATATCCACCAGCTATAAAACACAATTCAGGAGTGTGATGGATTACTTCCACTTGCCTGGATGAGTGCAGCTTTAACACCACTCCAGGAGCTCTATACCATCTTGAACAAAGTAGCTCACTTGATTACTACCCCTTCCACAAAGTCCCCCTTCCACCAGAAACAAACAGTGGCAGCATTGTCTCAAAATGCACTCCAAGACTCATTAGCCAGCTCCTTCCAAACCCATGACCATTACTATCTAGAAAGACAAGAGCAGCAGGTACCTGGGAACACCATCACTTAGAAGATCCCTCCTCCCTCCCCCAAATCTCTGACTATCCTGACTTTGAATCAAAATCCTGGAACTCCTTCTCTAACAACACTAATGGTGTACCCATACCTCGGGGACTGCACCAGTTCAAGAAGACTGCTCATCGCTACCTTTGCAAGAGCAACAAATAATGGCCTGGACGACAAGATCCACATCCTGTAAAATAAATTGAAAACAAATAAATAAACTTGCATTGTCTCTTCTCTGACTTGTCTCTCTCCTATCACCTAACTTGACCCATACAAAATCTTCCTCAGCCACAGCTAGTCACTAGCTAACCTTCCAATTAAACAAAGCCTGATTATTGAACACTAATGGGCCATCTCCTTATCTTCATCTTGCACATACATTTCCTTCCTTTTCACTTCTGCAAAATATCTCCTCCATCTTTGATCTCATAGTAGTCTGTAACATTAAGGTACACTTCCCTTTCCTCTCAGCTCCTGAATTCTGTAGTATTCAAACATCACAAACATCTCCCTGGATTCCAACACTGTTACCCTCCCCTTTGAAATCACTATAATCACCGCTCTCCTCAAATATTTCACTCTTGATGCATCTATCCTCTCTATCAGAATTCTGAGATATCATTGCAGGATTCTTAACTGTTCTCGACTCCCTATTCCAGTCTTAATTTCCTGAAAATCTAGTTTTGAGTTTTCTCAGTCTGGCTTCCGCCCAGCACAGTGTAAGGTGAGAGTGACTATCCTTGATATCAAGGCCACATTGATTGAGTATGATATCAATTATCCCTAGCAAAATTGGAGTCAATGGGAATTGGGGAATAGAACATAGAACATTACAGCGCAGTACAGGCCCTTCGGCCCTCGATGTTGCGCTGACCTGTGAAACCAATCTAAAGTCCATCTAACCTACACTATTCCAATATCATCCATATGCTTACCCAATGACCCTTTAAATGCCCTTAATGTTGACGAGTCCACTACTATTGCAGGAAGGGCATTCCATGCCCCTACTACTCTCTGAGTAAAGAACCTACCTCTGACATCTGTCCTATATCTATCACCCCTCAATTTAAAGCTATGTCCCCTTGTACTAGCCACCACCATCCAAGGAAAAAGGTTCAGACTGTCCACCCTATCTAATCCTCTGATCTTGTAAGTTTCTATTAAGTCACCTCTTAACCTTCTTCTCTCTAATGAAAATAGCCTCAAGTCACTCAGCCTTTCCTCTTAAGACCTTCCCACCATACCAAGCAACATCCTGGTAAATCTCCTCTGCACCCTTTCCAATGCTTCCACATCCTTCCTATAATGCGACGATCAGAACTGTACGCAATACTCCAAGTGTGGAGTTTTATATAGTTGCAACATGACTTCATGGCTCCGAAACTCAATCCCTCTATCAATGAAAGCTAACACACTGTACACCTCCTTAACAACCCTATCAACCTGGGTGCCAACTTTCAGGGATCTATGCACATGGACACTGAGATCTCTCTGCTCATAAACTATGAAGCTGGGCTAGCGCTTAATAGAAAAAAGGATAGCAAGAGTTTTTATAAGTATATAAAAAGGAAGAGGCTGGCTAGGGTGAACGTTGGACCCTTAGAGGATGAGAAGGGGGACTTAGTGGTAGGGGATGGGGAAATGGCTGAGGTCTTGAATAACTTTTTTGTTTCGGTCTTCACAGAGGAGGACGTGAATAATTTGCCGGGTGTTAGAGATGGAACGGTGGTAGGACTGGAGGGTCTCGATGACATTACTGTTACTAGAGAGGTGGTGCTTGACAGACTGGAGGGGCTGATTGTGGACAAGTCCCCAGGATCGGATGGAATGCATCCGAGGGTTCTGAAAGAAATGGCAGAGGTGATAGTGGATGCCTTGGTGGTTATTTTCCAGACGTCGCTGGATTCCGGGGAAGTGCCGGAAGATTGGAAAGCGGCTAATGTTACGCCGTTGTTTAAGAAGGGTGCCAGGCAAAAGGCGGGGAATTATAGGCCGGTTAGTTTAACGTCTGTTGTAGGTAAAATGTTAGAATCCGTCATCAAGGAGGAAATAGCGAGGCATCTTGAGGGGAATTGCTTGATAGAGCAGACGCAGCACGGTTTCGTTAAGGGAAAGTTGTGTCTGACAAATTTACTGGAGTTCTATGAGGATGTGTCTAGGGCGGTGGATAGAGGAGAGCCGGTGGATGTGGTCTTTCTTGATTTTCAGAAGGCGTTTGACAAGGTACCTCACAAGAGGTTACTGCAGAAGGTCAGGGGACATGGAGTTGGGGGTAGGGTGTTAGCGTGGATAGAGGACTGGTTGTCAAATAGGAGGCAGAGAGTGGGGGTCAATGGGTGCTATTCGGATTGGCGGTTGGTGACTAATGGAGTGCCTCAGGGGTCGGTGCTGGGGCCTCAGCTATTTACCATTTATATAAATGATCTGGAGGAGGGAACCGAGTGTATGGTGTCGAAATTTGCTGATGACACCAAGACTGGTGGAAAGGCAAATTGTGCGGAGGGTGTGGAGAGTCTGCAGAAGGATCTAGATAGGCTGGGCGAATGGGCCAGGAACTGGCTAATGGAATTTAATGTCGGCAAGTGCGAGGTGGTCCACTTTGGTAGGAATAATGGTAGGAAGGATTATTACTTACATGGAGAAAAACTGCAGCAGGCGGCGGTGCAGAGGGACCTCGGGGTCCTTGTGCATGAGTCGCAAAAACCCAGCTTGCAGGTGCAGCAGGTGGTCAGGAAGGCGAATGGGATGCTGGCCTTCATAGCGAGGGGATTGAATATGAAAGTAGGGAGGTCTTGCTGCGGCTGTATAGGGCAGTGGTGAGGCCGCAGCTGGAGTACTGTGTGCAGTTTTGGGCGCCGTACTTACGCAAGGATATTTTAGCCTTGGAGGGAGTGCAGAGGAGGTTTACTAGGCTGATGCCGGAGTTGAGGGGGTTGAGCTATGAAGAGAGGCTGAATAAACTAGGCTTGTACTCGTTAGAGTTTAGAAGAATGAGGGGAGATCTCATTGAGACATATAAGATGATGAATGGGATGGATAGGATAGAGGTGGAGAGACTCTTCCCGCTCAGAAAGGACAGTAGGACTAGGGGGCATAGCCTCAAGATAAAGGGGGGGCGGATTAGAACAGAGTTGAGGAAGAACTTCTTCACTCAAAGGGTGGTGAATCTCTGGAATTCTCTGCCTGTTGAAGTGGTGGAGGCTACCTCGCTAAATATTTTTAAGAAGAGGGCTAATGGGTTTTTGATAAGAGAAGGGATTAAGGGTTATGGGGAGAGGGCGGGAATGTGGAACTGAGCCACGACGGATCAGCCATGATCTTACTGAATGGCGGGGCAGGCTCGAAGGGCCAGATGGCCTACTCCTGCTCCTATTTCTTATGTTCTTATCTACACTACCAAGTATCCTACCATTAGCTCAGTACTCTGTATTCCTATTACTCCTTCCAAAGTGAATCACCTCACATTTTTCCTGGGACTTTGATGTTGTGGCCATTTTGGAGACATGGATTGAGCAGGGACAGAAGTGGTCGATTGAGGGAACCGTAGTTTACTAAAGAAGTTGAACCTCTTGTGAAGAGAAAGAAGGAGACTTATGTAAAGATGAGACGTGAAGGCTCAGTTAGGGCACTTGAGAATTACAAGTTAACCATGAAGGACTTAAAGGGAGAGCTACGAAGAGCCAGGAAGGGACGTGAGAAGTCTTTGGCAGGTAGGATCAAGGAAAACCCTAAAGCTTTCTATAGGTATGTCAGGAATATAAGAATGAATAGGGTAAGATTAGGGCCAGCGAAGGACTGTAGTGGGAAGTTGTGTGTGGAGTCCAAAGAGATAGGAGAGGCGCTAAATGAATATTTTTCGTCAGTATTCACGCAGGAAAGCGAATACTGAGATACAGGCTATCTCAGCCTGTATCTGAGATAAACTCCATTTACCATCTCTCAGCCCAGCTCTGTAGCTTATCTATGTCCCTCTATAACCTGCAACATCCTTCCATACTGTCTACAACTCCACCAACTTTAGTATCATACAAAAAATTAACAAACCCATCCTTCTAAGCCCTCATCCAGGTCATTTATAAAAATGACAAACAGTAGTGGCCCCAAAACAGATCCTTGTGGTACACCAGTAGTAACTGAACTCCAGGATGAACATTTCCCATCAACCACCACCTTCTATCTTCCTTCAGCTAACCAATTTCTGTTCCAAACTGCAAAATCATCCTCAATCCCATGCCTCTATTTCCTGCAATAGCCTACTGTGGGGAACATTGTCAAATGCTTTACTGAAGTCCATATACACCACATCAATTGCTTTACCCTCATCCACCTCTTTGGTCATTTTATCAAAGAACTCCAGAAGGTTTGAGGCATGACCTACCCTTCACAAAACCGTATTGACTATTCCTAATCAAATTGTTCCTTTCCAGATGATTATAAATCCTATCTCTTATAATCCTTTCCAAAACTTTGCCCACAACAGAGGTAAGGCTCACTGATCTATAATTACCAGGGTTGTCTCTACTCCCCTACTTGAACAAGGGGTCAACATTTGCTATCCTCCAGTCTTCTGGCACTATTCCTGCAGACAATGACGACATAAAGATCAAAGCCAAAGGTTCTGCAATCTCCTAACTTCCCAGAGAATCCTAGGATAAATCCCATCTGGCCCAGGGGACTTATCTATTTTTACACTTTCCAGAATTGCAAACACCTCCTCCTTATGAACCTCAATCCAGTCTAG
This sequence comes from Carcharhinus amblyrhynchos, assembly GCF_965287045.1. Lineage (NCBI taxonomy): Eukaryota > Metazoa > Chordata > Chondrichthyes > Carcharhiniformes > Carcharhinidae > Carcharhinus > Carcharhinus amblyrhynchos. The sequence continues at coordinate 43,017,519 of NC_137333.1, read as the reverse complement.
TCTAATAGCCTGTATCTCAGTATTCGCTTTCCTGCGTGAATACTGACGAAAAATATTCATTTAGCGCCTCTCCTATCTCTTTGGACTCCACACACAACTTCCCACTACAGTCCTTCGCTGGCCCTAATCTTACCCTATTCATTCTTATATTCCTGACATACCTATAGAAAGCTTTAGGGTTTTCCTTGATCCTACCTGCCAAAGACTTCTCATGTCCCTTCCTGGCTCTTCGTAGCTCTCCCTTTAGGTCCTTCCTGGTTAACTTGTAATTCTCAAGTACCCTAACTGAGCCTTCACGTCTCATCTTTACATAAGTCTCCTTCTTTCTCTTCACAAGAGATTCAACTTCTTTAGTAAACTACGGTTCCCTCAATCGACCACTTCTGTCCCTGCTCAATCCATGTCTCCAAAATGGCCACAACATCAAAGTCCCAGGTTCCAGCCCACGCTGCAAGTTCACCCACCTTATTCCGGATGCTCCTGGCATTGAAGTAGACACGCTTCAAACCCCACCTTCCTGCCTGCCGGTACACTCCTGTGACCTTGGAACCTTACTCATGACTTCACTACTCACATCCTCCTGTACACTGGAGCAACAATCCAGGTTACCATCCCCCTGCTGCATTAGTTTAAACTCTCCTGAAGAGCATTAGCAAATTTACCCGCCAGGATATTGGTACTCCTCTGGTCCAGGTGTAGACTATTCCATTTCTAGAGGTCCCATCTACTCCAGAATGAGCCCCAATTATCCAGGTATCTGAATCCTTCCCTCCTACACCACTCCTGTAGCCATGTGTTCAACTGCTCTCTCTCCCTATTCCTCTCCTTGCGAGCATGTGGCATGGACAACAAACCAGAGATAACAACTCTGTTTGTCCTAGTTCTAAGCTTCCACCCTAACTCCCTGAATTTCTGCCCTACATTCCCATCCCTTTTCCTACCTATGTCATTGGTGCCTTTGTGGACCACAACTTGGGGCTAGTCCTCTTCTCCCCTAATGATCTCATAAACACGATCCAAGACATCATGGACCCTGGCATCTGGGAGACAACACACCAACTGCGAGTCTCTCTCATTCACACAGAATCTCTTATCTGTCCCCCTAACTATGGAGTCCCTAATAACTAATGCTCTACTATTTCCCTTCTGAGCAGCAGGGACAGACCCTGTGCCAGGGACAGACCCTGTGCCAGAGACCTGTACCCCATGGTTTACCCCTGGTAAGTCGTCCTCCCCAACAGAATCCAAAACAGTGTACTTGTTATACAGAGGAACGGCCACAGGAGATTGTTGCACTGACTGCTTCTTACCGCTTCTAACAGTCATCCAAGTATCCTCATTCATAGGAGTATGAAACTCCCTGTAGCTTTTATCTATAACTGTCTCTGCCTCCCAAATAATCCTGAGTTCATCCAGTTCTAGCTCCAGTTCCCTAACACGGTCTTCAAGGAGCTGGAATTGGGTGCACTTCCTACAGGTGTACTCAGCTGGGACACTAATGGCGTCCCTCATCTCAAACATACCACAGGAGAAACATCGCACGACCTGCACTGACTTCCCTGCTAACTTACTAAGAAATGAAAGAGAAAAATTACTTACGTGGCGAAAAACTGCAGCAGGCGACGGTGCAGAGGGACCTCGGGGTCCTTGTGCATGAGTCGCAAAAACCCAGCCTGCAGGTGCAGCAGGTGGTCAGGAAGGCGAATGGGATGCTGGCCTTCATAGCGAGGGGGATTGAATATAAAAGTAGGGAGGTCTTGCTGCAGCTGTATAGGGCATTGGTGAGGCCGCAGCTGGAGTACTGTGTGCAGTTTTGGGCGCCGCACCTGCGCAAGGATATTTTGGCCTTGGAGGGAGTGCAGAGGAGGTTTACTAGGCTGATACCGGAGTTGAGGGGGTTGAGCTATGAGGAGAGGCTGAATAAACTAGGCTTGTACTCGTTAGAGTTTAGAAGAATGAGGGGAGATCTCATTGAGACGTATAAGATGATGAATGGGATGGATAGGATAGAGGTGGAAAGACTCTTCCCGCTCAAAAAAGACAGTAGGACTAGGGGGCACAGCCTCAAGATAAAGGGGGGGCGGTTCAGAACGGAGTTGAGGAGGAACTTCTTCACTCAAAGGGTGGTGAATCTCTGGAATTCTCTGCCCGTTGAAGTGGTGGAGGCTGCCTCGCTAAATATTTTTAAGAAGCGGGTTGATGGGTTTTTGATAAGAGAGGGGATTAAGGGTTATGGGGAGAGGGCGGGAAAGTGGAACTGAGCCACGACAGATCAGCCATGATCTTATTGAATGGCGGGGCAGGCTCGAAGGGCCAGATGGCCTACTCCTGCTCCTATTTCTTATGTTCTTATGTTCTTAAAAGAAGAAAAAAAAACTCACCTACTCTCACTCCGAATCTTTTTCTTAGGTTAGAGGAGGAGAGGGTGGGAACACTTCACATGCAGTGCCTCGGGTTTCCTCCCCATACAAATTTATTGGGGAAAAAAAAACCTTCCCAGATCTCTTTGCGGCCTACTTCCAGTTTCCGGCTGCTCAGAAAAAGAAAATTAGAAAAAAGTAAGTGAAAATAAACTTATCTTGTCTTCCAGCTCTCCCCTCAAAAATCACTGCCCTCTCTGCCTGCTCCACTGGAAGAATGAATACTCTCCACTGGTTGGAATCATACTTGGCAAAAGTAAAGGTGGTTGTAGTTGTCGGACATCAGTCATCTCAATCCCAAGACATTGCTGCAAGAGTTCCTCAGGGTAGTGTCTGAGGGGGATTAACACCCATACTAATAGTATGGAGGAAAATAAGTATCAAGTGAAAGGGTTAACAGAGACAATTCTCAAAAGCCTACACAATGTTTAACTGCAGGATAGTAAGCAGCTAGTTCCAGACACCTGACCTTCAGATAAGAGAGAAAGATGCTATGCTGGGAAAATGCCTTTAAAACTTGCATTGGACAAGGGAGTGATCCATGTTCTAATATCCAGACACAGCTGGGATGCCTAAAAGATAGGGGAAACCAATACTCAATTAAAGCAAGTAAAATCCTGCTATCAGTTGGATATTATAATTAAGTAAGGTGACAATGACTGGTTTTAAAACCTATACTTTAATATGATGTAACCTTAATAAATAACTATGGGTGGAGACACCTCCTATTCTTTTAATTGGTGTATGCTAATTACTTGTACTTGAAGCTGAGAGTTTAATTGCCTCTGTATTTCTGAATTTTTCACTCTGAACGGTCTGAATGACTTCATTCAGAGTTCTATAGCAATAATCTTCTTTAAAAAAATCATCTTAAACCATTCTGTGACTTTGTCTAGTTACTTGAAGGGAATGATAATTTCAAATACAATAAGAAAACCATCATAATAGTGTCCTAGGCCAAATCATCATCAGGTGCTTCATCAATGACCTTCCTTCCACCATAAAGTCAAAAGTGGCGATGTTCGCTCATGCATAATGTTCTGTACCATTCATAACTCCTCAGATAGTGAAGCAATCCATTTCAAACACAGGAATACCTGGATAACATTCAGGCATGGGCTGGTAAGTTGCAAGTAACATTTGCAGCACACAAGGGCCAGGCAGTGACTATCTCCAACAAGAGGGATCTAACCATTGTCCCTTGTAATTCAATGACTGAATCCCCCACTTTGAACATCCTGGGAGTTACCATCATCAAACTTGCGCTTTGCTACACATTATATCATCATCAAGGGAATGTTTGATGGATTCAGTATCATTGAGAGATATTCTCGGGTGGCACGGTACACAGTAGTTAGGACCGCTATTCATAGCGCCAAGGACCCGAGTTCAATTCTAGCATCGGGTGACTGTGTGGAGTTTACACGTTCTTCCTGTGTCTCCATGGGATTCCTCTGGGTGTTCCAATTTCTTCCCACAATCTAAAAATGTGTGGGTTATTTTGATTGGCTACGCTAATTTAATCCTTGGTGTCAGGGGAATTAGCAAGGTAAATACATGAGGGTGTGGGGATAGGGCTTGGGTGAGATTGTTGTTGGTGCAAGCCTCATGGGCCAAATAGTCTCCTTCTGCACTATGGAAACTCTAAATTCAATGTCAAAGAACAAAGAACAACACAGCACGGGAAACAGGCCCTTTGGTCCAATGAGCCCGCGCCGCCATTTCAACATTGTGAGTCCCCTCTTCCACCCATGACCCTTGTCTGCGCTTATGGCACTCCACATTGGAAACCAGATTGAGGGGAGACTAATTTAGGGACAATTTGTTACACCAATCAGCCTAAGAGCACATCTTTGGAGTATGGGAGGAAACTGGAGCACCCAGAGAAAACCCACGCAAGCACGAGGGGAATGCACAGACACTGGCCCAAATCTATGTTTCTGCACAGCCAACAGTGATAGTCACTGAGCTGTCGTGTCCAGCTGCAGACAAGACAACCTTTTTTTTCCTGCTGTCAGCTAGTTAACTATTGCCACTCTGAGGGACATTAGAAATGTATGATTAGCTAACTTTGAAAATTTTAATTTCAGACACAAATTAAAGTTCTTAAACAATGTTATTGAGAAAAGTCGTATAACGGGTGGCCAGTCAGCAAGGACCAGTGGTGAATACAGCTGTTAAACAGGAAGTGGCAGAATGGCACTCCAGCAACACATAGCCCTGGAACTGAAATCTGAAAGAGGGATGGAAAGTAATTACCTCCCCCAGTATGCTGTGGAACTTTGGCTGCAAGTCTGTCCTGCTGATACCAGAGTTAATGAAAACGGCGATTTAAATCTGCTAACAGTTGCAATTTGAAAACTGCAGCAACAGTCCTTTTTTCCTGATTTGTGTGAAAGTTTTCCAAGCAGTCATATGTGCAGAATGATTTCCAAACTCATATCTGACCGGAAATAAGGAAACACATCAGAAAGTCCTTTGTTTCACAAGTATGATGATAACATCACAGCTACAGATAGTCATCCTGGTTTGGCGCTGTGGTTTATTCCACGTGTAACTAAGTGGTTTACAGTGGTTCTGTAAATAGGAAATGACTGGTAATTAATAGCTATGTGACAGTAAATGTGTAATAGCTTCTGGAACAATTTTACCACTGAAACTTTCAACATCATAGTAGGTTTTATTTTAGATTAAGTGAACATTTTAATCAATTACCTCCAACCTAAAATAATTAATAACTGGGCAACTCTTGAAGTCAGTCAAATTTACACAAATCCAGTATAGACCATGTGTGCATATTTTTGGAATGTCTGCATTCAGGACTGAAGTACCCTGCTAAAATTTACTGCCAGTGATGAGACATGTGTCATTGTGTGTCACCCATCCCACCTCTCCATACCATAAGAGATCACGGACAAACACAAACCCAGTAACCCAAGCTACCAATCCTGAAATGGAGAATATACGTCGGAAAGAAGTCACTGCTGGGAGTAGTTTATAGGTCTACTAACATTAGGTATACATAGGCCACAGAACATTTAGCAATATGGGAGCTTGTGGGAAAATAACTGCAATAATTAGGAACATTTTAGTCTTCATATAGATTAGGCAAATCAAATTGACTAAGGTAGCTTTGAAGTCCCTTTGGCGGGAACTCATTATATTATCAGAAATTATATTACTGAACAGCAGAGCTGTCTTGTTGATGCATTTGGTCTTCTCCTGCTCCTCTTACATTCTAACAATTATTTCAAACCCTGATATTTTCTGCTGTTGAAGGAGACTCCTTACCTACAGAGTGATGAGAAGTATAACCTGTTATATCTTTATTATATTGTTGTTTTTGTTCTGTGTACCAAGTTAATCGGCCTGCATGCATTTTAACAAACAAGTCTCCACGTAGGCAGTGATACATGTTGTCAGCACATGAGGACCACGATGGAAAACTAACCATCTACTAATGTTAAAATCCAATCTTAAAGTTCTGAGACTTCACTGTTGTGGGGTTACCTTGGAAATAAAGGTAAATTACTGTCTTGTTATCCTATTTCTGAGTTAGCAGTGTGTCCTTTAATTCTCTCATCCTCACCAGTTCCACGTAGTTACATCTTTTACAAATAATCTGTTGCATTGAATGTACACAATTAAGAAACAATCATTATGTTTCCGATACGGGACACTACGTCTGAACAACTAAAATGAGGCTCTTTGATGCTTTACTTACATCAACCACCTTCACTCCAGCTCAGCCCATTTAATGTCAAAACCTCATCCATTCATAATTTGTAGACTTTAGCTTTATAATACTTTAAATCATACCACTTCCTCCTCCTTTTATGTCTTTCTTAATACCTTCCTCTTTGACCAAATGTTTAGTCTTCCCCTCTTAAAGTTTCGTTCCTTACTTTGATTACATTTCTGTATTCACCTTGGAATGATGTTCTACATCAAGCATCTGTATAAATACAATGGCCCATATTTTGAAGTCAGCGATGAAGCAATGGTGTTTATTGCTTATGTTAAAGAAAACTGCCGACAAAGATTTAACTACCTCTGTGGATTTCACCTTTCCCACAATTAATTTGAACCTGGCGCCAGTCAATTGGTGCTCAACAAGATCCCTGGAATGGTAATCCAAAAATGACCAGATCATTAATTTCAGTCACGTTAGTTGATGGATGAGTATTGACCCCCATATTAGATGAATCCCTTGCTCCTCAAAATAGAACAAAGTGATCTTTTACGCCTAAGTGTTAAACAAGTACCAACATATAACTACAATACTTCTAGTAATTAAGTGCGATGTCTGGAGTCCATGGGTAAGAATTGTCACAGAACAAAATTCATGAAAACGAGTACCCTTAGTAGAAAACAATTAACTTTCCACTCTTCATGGGGGAATTACGCAAAAGTTTGGTACTGTTTTTAAATCTGAAAATGTGTTGTATTACTCAGGGTCATGCAGGAAAGTAACTAACTAACCCAGTTAGTACTAATAAAAAGATTCACCCAGTTACAATAAGTGCAATGATCTTGAGCAGAAAAATCCTGCTCTTTTAAATAAAAACCCTTGATGGTTTTTTTCATATACAAAATATTGTAATGAGCTGTCAGGGGGTTTTCTTTAAAAAAGGTCACAAGACTGAACTGTTGTTAATGACTCTTAGTCAGGGCATTGACGTCCACACTACAATCAGTGTATGCTGAATGAATAATGGTAAAGTAGGCCAACATTATGAAGTGCTTCGAAAGGTTAGTCGTGGCATAAATCAATTCCAGCCTCCCGGACTGCCTGTATCCACCATACTGCTGCAACAGGTCCACAGCAGATGCCATTTCCCTGGCCCTGCACACCTGGAACACCTAGGTAACAACGTCAGACTCCTATTTATTGACTACAGCTCAGCCTTCAATTATTCCCACGAAATTCATCTCCAACTCTGTCGCCTGGGCCTTGGCATCTCCCTCTGCGACTGGATCCTGAACTTCCTAAATCACAGACCACAATCAGTAAGGATAAGCAACAATACCTTCTCCACAATCATCCTCAACGCCGATGCTCCACAAGGCTGTGTTCTCAACCTCCTACTCCTTGTACATCTATAACTGTATGGCCAAATTCCCCTCCAATTCCATTTTTAAGTTTGCTGATGACACCACCGTAGTGGGTCGGATTTCAAACAATGACGAGACAGAGTACAGGAATGAGACAGAGAATCTGGTGAACTTGCAACAATAATCTCTCCCTCAATGTCAACAAAACGAAGGAGATTGTCATCGACTTCATGTAAAAGGAGAACATGACCCTGTCCACATCAACGGGCACAAAGTAGAAAGGGTCGAGAGCTTTAAGTTTTTAGATGGAGAGATCAGCAACAACCTATCCTGGTCCCTCCATGCCGACACTAAAGTTAAGAAAGCCCACCAACGCCTCTACATTCTCAGAAGACTAAGGAAATTTGGCATGTCAGCTACGACTCTCACCAACTTTTACAGATGCACCATAGAAAGCATTCTTTCTGATTGTAGCACAGCTTTGTACGGCTCCGACTCTGCCCAAGACCGCAAGGAACTACAAAAGATTGTGAATGTAGCCCAATCCTTCATGCAAGCCAGCCTCCCATCCATTAACTTTGTCTACACTTGCCCTCAGCAAAGCAGCCAGCATAATTAAGGACCCCATGCATACTGGACATTCTCCCTTCCAACTGCTTCTTCCGAGAAAGATACAAAAGTCTGAGCTCATGTACCAATCGACTCAAGAACAGTTTCTTCTCTGCTGCTGTCAGACTTAGGTTTTAGTCCAACCTATTTATTTGATAATATACTCACAAGCTTTCGGGTTAGCCCCTTCGTCAGGTGAGTATATTATCAAATAAATAGGTTGGACTAAAACCTGGTGTTGTCAGGCTTTTTACTGTGTTTACGCCAGTCCAACGCCAGCATACCCACATCATGGCTGTCAGACTTCTGAATGGACTTATCTTGCATTACGTTGATCTTTCTTTACATCCTAGCTATGACTGTGACATGACATTCTGCACTCTCTCATTTCCTTCTCTATGAATGGTATGTTTTTGTCTGTATAGCGCGCAAGAAATAATACTTTTTACTCTATGTTAGTACATGTGACAATAATAAATCAAATCATTCTCATTTCCAATTTTTACTCAATGAAGTGTACACCTGAAATGGCCACCTGTCTTTTCCCTTTCTGGATGCTGAATATTCTGACGCCTATTTCAAGCAGGTTTTGTTTTCATTTCAAATGGCCAATATTTGCAGTTGTTGTTCCCCTGCCCTCCAACCCCCAGTTTCCTAACAATGAACAAGGATGATGGCATCACTGGTAAGATCCCTCCAATTTCTCTCTGTATCTGCCACAAAGTGTGATCCAGTAAATGCTGTGAAACCGTCATTTCCTAGTTTTGTTTTTGAGGGATACAGTCTCAATGTAATTGGCAATTTGACTTGAGGAATTGCATGAGGGAACTTCAAACTGTGCATCAACTGCTTTTCAGATGTGCTGAGGGTCGTCGAATCTCCCAGAAGCTGCTTCTAAGGACCCAGAAGGATGGCAGACCTCACCTTTCCTGTAGCTGGAAGCAGCACTTCCAGTTGCAAATGGAGAGCTGATACCAGTAAGAAGGCGACTAAAGCTCTCTCTTCACATATTGTCCTTGTTGTCTGCTCACAGTTGCTAATCATGACTCTCCACACATCTCTATGCCATGATATTGGAATGGGGCAAGAAGAGGCCACCCATCTTGTCAGCATTAAGTAGCATATTGAGCTAGTACTGAAAGATTGTTTCTACTAGGGGGCAAATGGAGATCAAGGGAAACTGAGAATTCTCACTACGGATCAGTACATCATTTACCTCACAAGTTACAATTATTGACTAAATAAGGACTGGCAGCTGCCTACCGTTAGTGCTGTGGAGCTGGAAGGAGCATCCTTGTTTTCCACAGAACAGAATGTTAAAAACAATTCCTGCCATTTCTTCAGTGGAACTTTTAAGCACCATTGAGTAGGTTATTGTAGAATTGGATAAATTAGTTAGAGGTTGCAAGGTACATGCTCCAACTAGTTTTTCATGTATTTTGTGACAAGATTCTAAATCTGACATAGAACACTTCTTTAAATATTTCAATTGATGGTGCCATGGATATCAAAAAATAGTGAGGATCAATATGGTGCAGCTATATCACCTACTCAGACAAGATGAAGGACCACATCCTCAGAAATTAGCATACATTATGCCCCTTTTATCCTCAAAAACAAATAGAACACATATCAATTTCTACCTCAGTATGTCAAAATAACTCACCAGTCCTTATTTAGTCAATAATTGTAACTTGTGAGGTAAACGATGTACTGAACCATAGTGAGAATTCTCAGTTTCCCTTGTTTTCCATTTGCCCCTAGTAAAAACAATCTTTCGGTACTGGCTCAATATGCTACTTAATGCTGACAACATGGGTGGCCTCTTCTTGCCCAGTTCCAATATCATGGCATAGAGATGTGTGGAGAGTCATGATTAGCAACTGTGAGCAAACAACAAGGACAATATGTGAAGAGAGAGCTTTAGCCACCTTCTTATAGTATCAGCTCTCCATTTGCAACTGAAAGTGCTGCTTCCAACTTCAGGAAAGGTGAAGTCTGCAGAATGCAGTTCACATCATTATGTCAGATTAGGCCCAACAATAACTCCATTGTAATGTCAATGTAAGCTTACTTGTTACTAATAAACCTTATTTTAACAGAAACTGAATTTAACATCCTGGTGCAATGTTTGCAACCCAAAGCACATCATAACAAATAAATAACAATTGAAGTAGTCACTGTTACAGAGGTAAATGCAGTATCAAATTAGTGGACAACATAGTACCAGAACTGCCAAATTAGATGAATTAATAGGTGTTGTTGACAAAGAATATTTGGTTAGGCCAAGGGGAGAACTCCCTTTTCATCTTTGAGAAATACCATGGAAATTATCATTAATTAGTAGAAGCACACAGTACTTAATTTTAACATTTCATCTAGTTAAGATGATTCCCTGTGCATTGTGATTAACCACCTTCTTGAACTATTAAACCCTGAGGTGAAGGTGCTCCTACAGTGCAGTTAGGTAAGGTGTACCAGGATTCTGACCCAGCGACAAGAGGGAATGTGATTTATGCAAGTTGGGACGGTTTATGTCTTGATGGGGAACTTGGTGACGGCATTCCCAGGCACCTATATGGTAGGTTGGAAAGAACCGTGGATGAAGCCTTGGTGAGTTGCTCCTATGCATACTATGGATAGCACACACACCACAGTCACAGTGCCTTAAGGATGGAGGGGGTAACATTTGAGGTAATGGAAGGTCTATCAATCAAACAAACTGCTTTTCCCTGGATGCTATTGAACTTTTTGACCCATTGTTCTAGCTGCACACAAGCTGGCAAGCGGAGAGGATTCTAACAGACTCCTAACTTTTGTTTCCTAGATGCTGGAAAGGCTTTGTTTAGGTATAGGAGGTCAGACATTTACTACCGAATATCCAGTGAACGTGGTCTTTGTGGAACCCAAATTGTTCATTGGTGTGCAAGCTATTGATGACTATTACACTGCTGACTTCTCCTGCATCACTTTTCTGATGATTGAAAGTAGGCCGATGGAACAGTAATTGATTGGGTTTCAGTTGTCTGGAGATGTCTGGGCAATTAGTCATTTTAGCTATCCGTCAATGTTGTAGCGGTACTGCAGTACGTTGGTTAGTTGATTAATACTGATACATAGATATTCAGCACTATAGCTAGCATATCTGGATCAGTAGCTTTTTCTGTGTCCTATGCACGCAGCCTTTCTTTTTACCTCCAAAATATACTTTATTCATAAAACTGGCAAAAGTACACCATATAACAATTCAAATTTGACATTACATAAAGTGCAGTATTGTTCATAGCACCTCACCATTTACATTACAGGTTATATTTATAATTGACATTTAATTTCATACCAAAGATTCTCTGGTGCGTGCCTGGCTTGTCCATTACCAGTACCATGTTGAAGCAAAATCATATGGTGCAGTGAGCGTGAAGCCAAAAGTTTTCCCGGGTGCCATTATTGGAGACAGAAGAAGTTATTCCACCAATGCAAGAGGATGAACAGAGTGGACACCATTAATCAGAGGATAATATGAATGTCTTGCAGCAAAGGCTTAAGTTCCACACACAGTAGCTCATTCTGAAAGACTTATTTATCTTTAAATGTGGATTTACCAAGATCCAGAAGACTGTTTATTATTCATACGGCAATTTATAAAGCTCAATCGCCTGTGCTCTAATTTCCACCAAGTACCTTTCATCCATCACCTCCGAGCTTACGTGACCAGTCCAGCGATGTCTTGCTTTTTAATCCTTCAGTTTGAGTTCCGCCAGGGTCACTCAGCTCTTGACCTCATTAATGCTTAATGACCATCGTCTGGCAGCTCTGACATCCAAAATTATGAAGTGCTTTGAAAGGCTAGTCATGGCACGAATCAATTCCAGCACCCTGGACTGCCTGGATCCCGTTATAGTTTGTCTACCGCCGCAACCAGTCCACAGCAGATGCCATCTCCCTGGCTCTGCATTCAACTATGGAACATCTAGATAACCTATGTCAGACTCCTATTTGTCGACCAGCCTTCAACACCATAATACCTATGAAACTCATTTCCAAACTGTGACCTGGGCCTTGGCTCCTCCCTCTGCAAGTGGATCCTGGACTTCCTAATCCACACACCAAAATCAGTAAGGACAGGTAACAACACCTCCTCCACGATCATCCTCGACACTAGTGCCCCACAAGGCTATGTTCTCGGCCCCCAAATTCCCTTCCAACTTAATTTTCCACCTTAGTAGGTCGGATCTCAAACAATGACGAGATAGAGTACAGGAATGAGATTAAGAATCTGGTGAACTGGTGCGGCAACAATAATCTTTCCCTCAATGCCAACAAAACAAAGGAGATTGTCATCGACTTCAAGAAGCGTAGAGGAGAACATGCCCCTGTCTACATCAATGTGGATGAAGTAGAAAGGGTCAAGAGCTTCAAGTTTTTAGGTGTACAGATCACCAACAATCTGTCCTGGTCTCTCCATGCTGACATTATAGTTAAGAAAGCCCACCAACGCCTCTACCTTCTCAGAAGATTAAGAAAAATTGGCATGTCAGCTACAACTCTCACCAGCTTTTACAGATGCACCATAGAAAGCACTCTTTCTGGTTGTATTACAGCTTGGTATGGCTCCTGCTCTGCCCAAGACCACAAGAAGCTACAAAAGGTCATAAATGTAGCCCAATCCATCACGCAAACTAGCCTCCCATCCACTGACTCTGTCTATACTTCCCATTGCCTCGGCAAAGCAGCCATCATAATTAAAGACCCCCACCCCCTGGACACTCTTTCATCCACTTTCTTCCATCGGGAAACGGATACGGCATGGGGGGACCAGGACAGAACGTCCATGATCTGGATACCTAAAAACCTCAAGCTCTTGACCCTTTCTACTTCGTCCCCATTGATGTTGACAGGAGCATGTTCTCCTCTACACTCCACGCAAGTGTCAGAGAATGAGTACGTCCAACAAAAGAGAATCTAACCATCAGACCATGACATTAAACGCTATTACCATTACAGAAACCCATACTATGAACATTCTCAGGGTTACTATTGGCCAGATACTGAACTGGACCAGCAATATAACTACTGCGGCTGAACAGCAGGTCAGAGGCTAGAAGTCCTGCAGCAAGTAACTTGCCTCTTGATTCTCCAATGCCCATCCACCATCTAAAATGTATATGTCAGGAGTGTAATGTAATGAACCCTGATTTCCTGGATGAATGCAGCTCCAACAACACTTGAGAAGCTTGACACCATCCAGGACAAAGCAGCCCACTTGATTGGCACCCCATCCACAAATATCTTTCCAGCCACCACCATCGCACAGTGGCAGCTGTATGTACCATCTACAGATGCATCACAGCAATTCACTAAGGGTCCTTAGTCAGCACATTTCAAACACGACTGCCACTATCTACATCGAGGGCAAAAGAATGTACAGGAACACCACCACTTGGAACTTCCCTTCCAAGCCACACATTATCCTAATTTGGAAATATATTTCCATTCCTTCACTGTTGCTGAGTCAGAATCCTGAAAATCCCTCTCCAGCAGCACCATGGGTGTAATGACATCACAGAGTCATAGAGGTTTACAGCATGAAAACATGCCCTTCAGCCCAACTTGTCCATGCCATCCTTCTTTTTTAAACCCCTAAGCTAGTTCCAATTGCCCGCATTTAGCCCATATCCCTCTATACCCATCTTACACATGTAACTGTCTAAATGCTTTTTAAAGACAAAATTGTACCTGCCTCTACTACTACCTCTGGCAGCTTGTTCCAGATACTCACCATCCTGTGGACACTTTTGTATCTCTCCCCTCTCACCTTAAACCTATGCCCTCTAGTTTTAGACTCCCCTACCTTTGGGAAAAGATATTGACTATCTAGCTGATCTCTATAAGATCACCCCTTAGCCCTCTATGCTCCAGAGAAAAAAGTCCCAGTCTTTCCAGCCTCTCATAACTCAAAGCATCAACTCCCAGTAGCATCTTGGTAAATCTTTTCTGCACTCTTTCCAATTTAATAATATCCTTTCTATAGAAATCAGATGACAAGGACTGTACCCAGTATTCCAAGTGTGGCAGTACCGATGTTTTGTACAACTTCAACAAAATGTCCCAACTCCTGTATTCAATGTTCTGACCAATGAAACCAAGCATGCCGAATGCCTTTTTCACCACTCTGTCCACCAGTGACTTCACTTTCAAGGAGCTATGAACCTGACCCCTTGATCTCTTTGCTCTATAAATTTCCCCAACGCCTACCACTAACTGAGCTGCAGCAGCTCAAGAAGGCAGCTCCTCACCACCTTCTCATGGGCAATTAGGGATGGGCAACAAATGTTGGTCTAGCCAACGAAATTGATATACCATGAAATATTTTTTAAAGGTTCAAACATTCAATACAAACAGTGCAATTCCAGTTCAATTTGTTTCAAAACATTGTGTAGCTCTTTCAACTCTGACTATACTTACGACGTGGACTATATTTATAGTTACAGGTTATAGTGACAATTTATATAGCTCATGCCAAACTCTGGCCTTACGTTTCCAAGTCAGGGTAGTGTGGGGTTTGGAAAAGAGTTTCCAAGTGATGATGTTTCCACGCATCTTCTGCCCTTGACCTTGCAGATGTGGCGGATCTTGTAGGTGGTACAGCCAGGAGGTGTTTACCTTTAGCAGCAGACAATCAAATCTGCTGAAATTATCCCCACCCCATCTCAGGCTAAAGATACCTGCAAACTCTGCACACAGTTAAAACGGCTGGACTGGGGGGGGTGCTCTTTCGGGTCGGTCTTTCGGGTCAAACAAGTAAACTAACTTAAAGTGCTCTTTCGGGTCAAACCAAGTAAACAAACTCAAATTACATTAGGACACACTGGGAGGGGAAACCACATCAGAAACGAAACTGACTGAAAAGAAAACTAACTCCGCCTGGCAACAGGACCGGAAAGTCCCGTCTGGCGGCCAATCATCGGCTGCCAAGTGTGTGACCCAGCCAATGGGAAAACGGGGGGGGGGGGGAGGGGTGGGTAGTGCTAGCGCGAGGGGATCGAATATCGAATGATCCCCAGAGATAGGGGATCGAGTGATTCATCAAAAGAAGGGATCAAAAGGGAGGGAAAGATCGAGTGATCCTGCAGAGCAGAGGGATCGAGTGATATCGAAGAGTGGGTAAGGTGGGGGTCCTCAAAAGGAGGCGGGGTCAAGTGATCCTCAAAGAGAGCGAGGAGAAATCGAGTGATCCATCAAAATAAGGGATCAAAGGGAGGGAAAGATCGAGTGATCTTGAAAGGGAGAGGAGGGGGAATGAAGTGATTGCGGGGAGCCGGTGTTGCTGAGGCGGGCGAGTGTGTCCTTTACAAGGTGGCCGACACGGTTTGAGTGACAGCCCTCGGCCGCAGTGTCGCAGCGCCATATTAGGCCCTGTCCTGGCCGGCCCACGGGGGAATTCCTGACTCACCCCCGAAAAATACGCAACTGTCCTGCGTCAAAACCTTGAAACAATTTCCGTCCTTAATTTGCGGAAGACTTACTTTTCCTGTTTCCACACCCTCCTGAACAACGATCTTCTGAAATGAAACGGTGCTGAGTTTAGTTTTATTAACGGGGGGGGCGCCAACTGTCACATCCTCAGGTAAGTCTTTAAAGATGTTTGCAGCTTTTTTTTGTCTGGCCATGTCTTCTTGGTGGAGTCTTACAGTACAAGATTGCTGTTTTTGTGGGCTATGGGCGGTGGTGAGGGAGAGGGCAAAGGGGGTTTACAACGTAAGAAATATGATCGGTTGATCTTTCAAATAACACAAGGGCTGTCCAAACTGGAAACGGTTGAGAAATATTCAAATTGAAAACCTATTTTCACGGTGAATCTCAATATCTTTAACCAACCGTGGGATTTTGTGGAGGTTGGTGTTACATAAACAAAATTAAAAGCAGTGAATGCCAGCGTTGAAAATGTAGTTTATGTACATAAAATTACTTACAAAACATGTTAAAGGCGAGTACAATTATAATGTTGGATGGATAGATGTGGATACGTTGCTGATCTGGAACTCCTGATCAATATACATATTTCAGTATCAATCAGCTTTTTAAAAGAAGTGATTGCAGATTGGGAGTGGAGAGCAAGAGACAGCTGAAGAGATGAGTAAGTGAGGTTTAAAATTGGCAGTTGATCGTTTTAAAAGATCAAGGGTAGCGTTTCCATTTTGTAGACTACACCTAAATTGCTGTAGTCTGGTTACACTTTCTGCTAAAGTTCCTGTGCAAAATGTAACATATTGTGGTCAATATATTAGTGTAATTTGACAATGTTAAATATAATTATACTTAATATATTTAAGAGTGGTTGGATGCTTTTTTTATAGGTGAAAATGGCTTTATCACCAAAATTACAGATAAGGATATTTAGTCTTCCACCTGTAGGTCATTGGAGTTAAAATGGCTGAAAGCATTTATAAAATGGTATTGAACCATTTGATAGTTACATTCATGTACACTTAAAATAGAATCCCTACAGTACAGAAGGAGGCCATAAAAATGAATTTATTGAAGAGGCTAATATGTGGGACAAAACTACTAATACCTGTGTGCCTAGAAAAATGAAAGCAATTTGAAGTACCTTCTTGGACCAATCCTACAAGTTTGACCTGGCAGTGTAGGTGGCTTTTTTGAGTGGGGCCTGATTCTTGCAAATTGGGGAGCGAGCTAGCGTACAAGATCATGGAAAATGTGAGTGTACATGGTTTAGATGCAACTCAGATACCATGTCGCAGCTTTATAGAACCTTAGGCTTGGAATAGTGTTCAATTCTGGTCACCACACTACTAAAAGGATGTGGAGGCTTTGGAGAGGGGTGCACAGAATCACTGAGCGGAAACCGATAGCAAGTTGCATACACACGAGGGGAGCCTCAACTGGGATCTTGGGTTCATGTCACACTATCTGTAACCCCTGCAACTTGCCTGGTCTTGTAAAATCTCACTAACTGTCCTGGCTGGAGACGATACACATCTCTAACCTGTGCTTAACCCTCTCTCCACTCACATTGTTTGTACCTTTTAAGACATGACTACCAATCAACCAGTATCTTGTAAATTGAGTTTGTGTCTATGTGTGCCCTGTTTGTGAACACAATTCCCACTCACCTGATGAAAGGGCAGTGCTCTGAAAGATTGTGGCTTGTGCTACCAAATAAATCTGGACTTCAACCTGGTGCTGTGAGACTTCTTAGTGCAAAATTTTTACATAGAGGGTAGTGGATGTCTGGAACTTGCTGCTGGGGGGAGGTAGTGGAAGCAGATACGATGGTGACTTTTAAGGGGTGTCTTGTCAAATACATGGATAGGATGGGAATAGAGGGATATGGTCCCCAGAAGGGTACGGGTTTTAGTTCAGTTGGGGAGCATGGTCAGTGTAAACGTGGAGGCCGAAAGGCCTCTTCCTGTGCTGTCATTTTCTTTGTTCTTTTGACAATTTAAGGACAGTTTTCCTTAAAGCAGGTCATTGAGGTCTATTAGCAAAAGCTGTCAAAATATAACCTTCAAATAAAAGCAAAAGACTGTGTATGCTGTAAATCTGAAATAAAAACTGAAAATGTTGGATAAACTCAGCAGTTTAGGAAGCAGCTGTGAAGAAAAACAGAACATTTTAAGTCTAAATGACCCTTCCATAAATGTAATTTAGACTTGAAATGTTAACACTTTTTCTCTTCACATGTTGCCATTGCTGAGTTCATCCAGCATTTCTGTTTTTAAAGAATACCCCTCCCTATAGTATAACAGTTTGCATTTATAACCAACATTTTGAACATTAAAAAAAGTCCAAAATACTTCATAGCAGGGTAATGAGGTAAAAATGGACACCAAGACAAGTAATGGATTAGGAATCTTCCAAAAGCATTGCCAGAGTAGAAGATTTTGAGGAAGTATTTGGAGATAAAGAAACATGGGAGGGCTTCAAGAAAGTGGGGCAACACTGCTAAAGACACGGGTACTACAATGCCATGAATCATAGAAACTCAGCATAGGAGGAAAACCTTCAGCTCGTCAAACCTGTGCAGGCTCTTTGTAAGAGGAATTGTGATCCCACCTTGCTATTTCATCTGCATAACCTTGTAGGTTCCCCATCCTAGAGTTTTCAAAGGTTATTTATGGAATTTGCTTTCATCACTTTTCCAAATTGTGTTCTAGATCCCAAGATCTGAAAATTCTCTTCTTTTACCCTCTGGATCTTTGCCAGTGACTTTGAATCTATGACTTATACTTGATGATTCACTCGACAGAGGGAATAATTTTCCTCCACCTACTCTTATCAAAACCTTTCATAATTCTGAAAAGTTCTATTTTGTCATCTCTTAATCTTGTCAATTCCCTGAAGTTCTAACTCTGGGTGGAATTTTCCATGATGTAGAGATGCCGGCGTTGGACTGGGGTAAACACAATAAGAAGGTTTCTTCCACACACCTGACGAAGGAACAGCATTTCTGAAAGCTTGTGGGGTTACTATCAAATAAACCTGTTGGACTTTAACCAGGTGTTGTGAGACTTCTGACTGGAATTTTGCACCCATATTGTTATGCTGGTGAAGGTATTATAAGCTCTTTAAAACTCCCTGCTGTGTTGCATATGTATGTGGTTTTGGTGCATAATAAATATAGCCATGTGCAAATTACAAATTCATTATTCTCTTATACTTTAATGTGATTGATCTTTACCTGCAGCAAACAGACTGAAATTAATCTCTTTTTCTTCATGTTAGTCCTTCTCTATAGAAATGGTATCAACAACAAAATTGAGCTTTTTATTTTTTAATGGGACACGGGCCGTGCTGGTGAGATGAGCATTTATTGCCCATCCCTTAACTCAAGTTTGAGTTTTGCTATTGTTTTGTGCATCTACTAATCATTGGCTGTGTCATGTCAAATATCTTTATTACTTACAACCCATCCCCAAAATTTCCCAATTTATCATTATTTCTAAATCAGCTTGCCTGAAATATGGAACATATTCATTTTATTTTCCTTTTGTCAGAATGTTAAATCCAATGGTAATTTTTTGATTTGATTTATTATTGTCATATCTGCTACCGTGGGCGGCACAGTAGCACAGTGGTCAGCACTGCTGCTTCACAGATCCAGGAACCTGGATTTGATCCCGACTCGGATCACTGTTTGTGTGGAGTTTGCACATTCTCCTTATGTCTGCATGGGTTTCCTCTGGGTGCTTCGGCTTCCTCCCACAGTCCAAAGATGTGCGGGTTAGGTTGATTGACCATACTAAAATTGCTCCTTAGTGTCCTGGGATGCGTAGGTTAGCAGGATTAGCAGCTAAAATATGTGAGGATATGGGGCTAGGGCTTGGGTGGGATTGTGGTTGGTGCAGACTTGATGGGCCAAAAGGCCTGTTTCTGCACTGTAGGGATTCTATGATTCCATGATCTATTAGTACACAGTGAAAATATTCTTTCTTGTGCACTATACAGACAAAGTATACATTACATGGAAAGGAGAGTGTAGAGTTTGGTGTTAGGATCATAGCTAGGATGTAGAGAAAGATCAACTTAACGCAAGACAGATCCATTCAAAAGTCTGATAGCAGGGAAGAAGCTGTTTTTGAGTCGGTTGGTACGTGTCCTCAGATCTTTGTAACTTTTTCCCGATGAGAGAATATGTTAAGGGTCATGAGATCTTTGATTATGCTTGCTGCTTTTCCAAGACAGCAGGGAGTATACACAGTGTCAATGGCTGGGAGGCTGGTTTGAGTGATGGACTGGGCTTTGTTCACAACTCTTTGTAGTTTATTGCAATCTTGGACAGAGCAGGAGACATACCAGCTTGGAAGAATGCTTTCTGCGGTGCATCTATAGAAGTTGGTGAGAGTTGTAGTGGACATGCCAAATTACTATCGTCTCCTGAGAAAGTAGACGCATTGGTGTGCTTTCTTAACTATAGCGTCCGCATGGAGGGACCAGGATAGGTGGTTGGTGATTTCGACACCTAAAAACTTGAAGCTCTCAATCATTTGTGCTTCGTCCTTATTGACATAGACAGGGGCATGCCCTCCACTATGCTCTCTGAAGTCAATGACTATCTCCTTTGCTTTGTTGACATTGAGGAAGAGATTACTGCTGTCGGACCAATTCACCAGATTCTCTCTCTCTTTCCTGTACCATGTCTCATCATTGTTTGAGATCTGACCCACATTGGCGGTGTCATCAACAAACTTGAAAATTGAGTTGGAAGGGAATTTGGCCATACAGTCAAGAGGTGTATAAGGTGTATAGTAAGGGGCTGAGGACATAGCCTTGCAGAATACTGGCGTTGAGGATGATTGTAGAGAAGGTGTTGATGCCCATCCTTACTGACTGCAGTCTATCAGTTAGGAAGCCAGTTGCAGAGGGAGGGGCCGAACCTTATGCAACAAGGTTTGGAGATGAGTCTCATAGGAATAATGGTGTTAAAGGCTGAGCCATAATCTATGAATAGGAGTCTGACATTAGTTGCTTTCCGTGAGTTGACTTTTGAGAAGGCTGCTCTGACGTCGGCAGTGGTGACCTCGGATACAGGTTTGTCTGAGGCTTAGGGTTGAAGAGTGTGCTGTTGCTGACCTCTTGCTCAAAATGGACATCAAATGTGTTGAACTCGCTGGGGAGAGGTGCATTGGAGCTGGTGATTTTATTAATAATTCTAATTATGTCCAAACTTTAGTTTTTAAAAGTAATATCAATATTTCATCGGAATAAACATGAGGACAAGAGTTTAAATTGGGACTGGGGGTTAATGCAGATCATCAAGAACCGGAATGATGACTGTGTAGAACATGTTGTAGAATAGGATACAGGCAGCAGAGATTTGGATGAGCTGAACCCAGCCTGCAATTTTGGATGAAATGATTAAGTTTAGGCGTGATAATGAGGGTTTAGAAATGCTCAGACAGCAGTATTAAGGAGATGGAAGTAAGTAGTCTTTGCAGTGTAATGCACGTGGGGTTGAAAGTTCAGCTCTGGTTTGAATAGGATGCCAAGAACATGGAGAATCAGGATCAGCCCAAGATGATGGCTGGATAAGAGGTTGGAATCAGTGATGGTTCAGAGCTTCAGACCAATTTGAAATTGATGACTTTGTTTTTTTCCAAATGTTTAACTTATTATCCAGGACTGGATTTTAGAATCTAACTACACAGAGACACTCAACATTTGGGTAGAACCTGGTATTGCTAATGTACATTTAAACAGTCAAAACTATGTTGTGTAATCCAATTATAATAAAAATAAAATCTCTTTCTGAGACAGATGATAGGTTTTCTGGCAAGCCTAAATAGAATATGTTGAGAAAAGTATGCAATGCATAAAAAGCAGTAATCACTTTTTCTGGAGCCTTTTTCAGTTTGCATGTTCTTGTTATTTGGTCAAAATTACATTTCTTTTCCTTCACTCCAGTACTGCTATCAATACTTGGTGACATGCAAACTGAAACCCCACTCATTAAAAGTGGTCAGCTATAGCAATTTTCTGCTTCTGAATTGAATTTCTGATGTATCCTGGAGAATTTCTTTGAGCAATATGTTTCCAGTTTGGTGAGGAGGGATCCATTGTTGGATCTGGTTCTACAGTGGTGTGGATCAAGTATCAGTAGGGGAGCATTTGTAAGATAATTATGTAAAGTTAAGTTAGTTACTGTAAAGGATAAGGAGCAGTGCAAATTAGAAATAATTGGACAAGATCCAATTTCAGTGGAGTGAGAACAGATCAGGCTCAAGTAAATTGGAACAAAAGATTGATGCACACAACTGTAGCTTAAATTTGGGTTTACTTTAAAAAAGGAGATTGTTTGTTTGGGTGCAGTTGTGGTAAATTTTCACAGAACAAAAAGATCCTGAGCTCTCTAGATAATGAAAGAAAGATGAAGCAGATTTGTGTATGACATGTAGGTTGATGATGTATGTAAAAACTGGGCTTAATATAGAAAGCTCAGGAAGAGTGGGAGGAAAAAGTATTAAAGCATCAGGAGAAAGAGACTGGTGACTAACATACAAAGGAAATCCTGAAACCTTTTGTAAATGTATATTTTAGGAAAGGTGACTAAAAGATTGGTCAAAGGAAGGGTTTAAATATGTGTTATGGAGTGATAGTGGGTGAGCAAAGATTGGGGTGACCAGTCGAAATCTGATATTAAATGTGCTAAAATTTAGTAAGAGGCTAGAAATAATCTCTTGCACTGCAAGCTCTACAAATTAGTGGTTTCACCAAAACTAATAGTCATCTTTCATACACTGTGCATAAGCTGTGACATTCACTTAGAAATATTTTATCTGGGAAAAGGAACTTTGAAAAATATATGTGGATTAAAATGTAATGGTTGTAAGAATATTTTTGCAGTAAAGTTAACTGCTTTTGCTGATTACCCTTTTCTGTTAATTTTCAGATTTTTTTTGGAAGACTGACAGAATTGCTGATTGGTTCCATTATTTCTTTCGTGACGTTAATTGTTCCAGCCATGAAAATGTACCAGTTTCTTAATCTGAAGCTTTAACTTCATAATGGAGGGCTAGGCTTAAATGGGCACAATACCTTTTTTGGAAGGAGCTTTGTTTCTATTCATTTAATTTATTCCTTTTGTTTGGAATTCCACTGTCATAGCTGTCCCCTACAGTCCTTTACTTATTAAAATGTAACGTTCAGCTGCATGTTGAACAATAACCACCAAATATTTATGGAATATATATTAATGAAGAAAACAAAAATTAAGAAATGGATCTATATCAAAGAAATTTATTTGCTCTTGGAATTAAATTCAATTACATGAGCAAAGCCTTATGGTAATTTTGAACACCGTTGAATGCTACTAGTATATTGTTCTGTTCTAGTTGGGTATTGAGATCAAAATGAGCTAGAAATGGAGCGAAGGAAACTTAGTTGTTTTGACTTCCTTAATCTTCAACCAGCATCACTAAAGCATCTGATAGTTATCTTTTCACTCTGGAACCGTGCTATTGATTGCCACATTTCCCACTTAAAAGTGACATTTATTTTAGAGGTAGTTGGTGACTTCCAAATGCTTTATAATTAATTAAATGCTTTCCTTTTCTTTCAGTCTTTCACAAAATTTTCTTTATTGACACTAATTTTTAACTTGGCTCCCCTAAAGGAAACTAAACATTGGGTTAACAAAAGTCACTGTATAGATGCAGATTGATATGGGGATGGGGTTGGTTCCTCTAAATATGTAGGTCAGATTCTGATGTCATTCTCTGCAGCATGCCAGGTTAGGACACTTGAGGTTTGGCATGTAAGTCTATTGCCTTTGCACTTCCACAGGTACGATCCCATCCTGGCTTAAACTTAGAAACTTTTTTTTAAATAGGAACAAAGCTCCTTCCAAAAAAGGTAAGCCCTTATTCTACGGAATATTCTTCATGAATATATTACAAAATCAGAGTTTTGGCCATTTCAGAATTGGCAGAGATCAAGAACTGCAGTATGATCTGTCCTCAGAACTTTACCGAATTTCAACATTTGCTCACTTCCCCTCACATGCTTTGTCTGAAAGGAGTCTTGCACGTGCTGGATTTTATTACACTGGTGTAAGTGATAAAGTGAAGTGCTTCAGCTGTGGAGAAACTGTTGATAACTGGCAACCAGGTGATAATGCGGTTGAAAGACACAAGAGGTGTAACCCGAATTGTAGTTTCATCAATAGCTTGCCTTCAGGTGTTGAACACTTGTCAAATTGTTCTGCATTTTCTCCACCAAACGCAGCTTGTTTTTTTCAGTCATCTTTTCATGAAAGTGGAGCAGAGCTTGGCTTAAACCACAGTATTCCTCATGATCCAGTGGCCTCCAGAAGTGTAGAAGATATCTCTCATCAATTGAGATATCCACAGAACAGTGGAGTTATGCGTAGTGAAGAAATGAGACTGCAAACCTTTCAGAATTGGCCTTCCTATTCTTCTCTGATTCCTGCAGAGCTAGCCAAAGCTGGATTTTACTATACTGGTGAAGAAGATAGGGTTGCATGTTTTGTTTGCGGTGGAAAGTTAAGTAACTGGGAACCTGGAGATCGAGCAGCATCTGAACATAGAAGGCACTTTCCTTCATGCCCCTTTGTTTTGGGGAATCAGATGGGTAACATTCCGATGAGCAATACAGAATTGCAAAGAACGGATGAGAGAAGTGAACTGGTTCGAGCTATGCATCCACGACATCCTGAGATGCAATCTTACGATATTCGACTACAGACCTTTTTGAGATGGCCAGTCAGGAATTTTATTCAACCTGAACAGCTATCTAGAGCTGGATTCTACTATGTTGGTAATATTCCTTTTTTAAATTCCATTTTTCTCCTCTCCTGAATATTGTGTTCAAAGTTACAACTAAACGTTCAAACAATAGGGAAGCACCAAGACTATTCTTAAATGTTTAGAGCTGAATGGATTGGCATATGAGGGGCATTGCACTTGATAGGGAGAAATGGTGAAGAGGATACAAGATATTCTATAAAAATATAACTTGTCCAGAGGTGAAAAACAGCAGTACATAATGATTAATCGGGATCTGTCATTTAGGAAATTTAACATCTGCCTCCTTGTTTGTTGCTTGATTTTTGTTTAAGAAAATGGTGCTGAATAAGACTCAAGTGCTTTAAAATTGAACTTTTTTTGTATTTGATCCCCAATTTCAACATTGGGCATCACCTTGCCAGTTGCAGATTGAGTCAATTTTCCCCAAAGTATTATTTGCGTGAGTGAGGTTATTTTGTTTTGCTCACATTTGCTTGCTAACCAACCACCTTGTTTCTCCTAAATATAATTGATTGTGCCATAATCTTTTGCATAGTTAAAATTGACTTGGAGTTATCCAATCTCATTTGCTGTAAGATTTGCATAGCTGAAGAAAGACTGTGCACACTGTTATACTATATTGAATCTAATCCCAAAGATGAGATTTAATGTTGCCCTATCCATGGGTTTGAAGGTGGAGAGGAAGCATTACTTCCACTGGCCTGCCTGCTTGCCCTGCCGCCAATACAATATTACTACATTGAGAGTGAAGCTGGGTGACCTTCCCTGCCAGCCAGTGGACCAGTTAAGGTCCTTAGGTAGGGAGTTAATCAACTGCCTTATCTTGCTATTGCTGCGATGAAATCTTTTGTTGGCTGGTGGTCCCTTCTTACTGGGCCCATTGGCTGGACCCCACAAGTGCATAACATTCCAGGTTCCCCTCCACAATCCCTAGATCTTACATTCTGGCTCCCAACCCTCTTGCTGACCTCATTTGATGGTAGTGCAAAATATTTCTACAGCATAATTAAGTGGAAAATTGTCTGTGTATTTTCTGAAATTTTAGGACAAAATGATGATGTGAAATGTTTCTATTGTGATGGCGGTCTGAGGAGCTGGGAGGCTGGAGATGATCCATGGGTGGAACATGCAAAATGGTTTCCAAGGTAAGTTGATCAGAAGTGCTTATAACAGGATATGTTTCAACATGTTTCTAGTGCACAGATAAATACCTGTGTTGAGTAAATGCTGTTTGCTATTTCATATCATGATTGTAAATCTTTCACGAATTAATTGGTCTGAGATTAACTTTACTATGCTTGTGGGTGCAGCCTAACTTAGGAAAACAAAATGACTTTGGGTATAGTGTCACCCATCCATAGCCAGTTCTTGTTTGATTTGATTTATTATTGTCACATGTATTAACATACAGTGAAAAGTATTATTCCTTGTGCGCTATGCAGACAAAAAATAGCGTTCATAGAGAAGGAAATGAAAGATTGCAGAATGTAATGTTATTGTCAGCTAGGGTGTAGAAATGGATCAACTTAATGCAAGGTAAGTCCATTCAAAAGTCTGACAGCAGCAGGGAAGAAGCTGATCTTGAGTTGGTTGGGATGTGACCTTAGACTCTTGTATTTTTTCCCAAAGGAAGAAAGTGGAAGAGAGAATGTCTGGGGTGCATGGGGTCTTTAATTATGCTGGCTGCTTTGCTGAGGCAGTGGGAAGTGTAGACAGAGTCAGTGGATGGGCTGCTGGTTTGCATGATGGGTTGGGCTACATTCATGACCCTTTGTAGTTCCTTGCGGTCTTGGGCAGAGCAGGAGCCATACCAAGCTGTGATACACCCAGAAAGAATGCTTTCTGTGGTGCATCTGTAAAAGTTGGTGAGAGTTGTATCTGACATGCCAAATTTCCTTAGTCTTCTGAGAAATTAGAGGCGTTGGTGGGCTTTCTTATCTATAGTGTCAATGTGGGGGGACCAGGACGGGTGGTTGGTGATCTGGACACCTAAGAACTTGAAGCTCTCCACCCTTTCTACTTTGTGCCCATTGATGTAGACAAGGGCATGTTCTTCTTTACACTTCCTGAAGTCAATGACAATATCCTTTGTTTTGTTAACATTTACATTTGTCAGCTCATCTAGAAATACACTCTTAAAGCCTGAGTTTTTATGGTGATAAACCTGTATCAATGTTATACAACATGTATTGAAATAGATAAACTAAACTTGCTTTCCCTCTCCACCTCTGTGCAGCTTTTGGATGGCCTACTGCAACTGCCTGTCCACTGTTGTCCAGTTGGATGGCACTGCTTTCTCACTTGGCTCCATTTTTTGTCTACTTAATTGTAACCAGCAAATCACTTGGTGACATCATCTGAAAGCAGTGTCATTTTTCGTGTATATGTTGATGACACCCAACTCAACCATACCATCACTCTCTGGTCCTCCATTGTTGCTAAAGAATAAGGCAGCTCATCTGACATTCAGTAGTAACAAACATAAATTTCTTCCAGTTGAGTGTTGAAAAAACAAGTCATAATTTTCAATCCCCGTTCCTGACTCCATCCCTCTGTGACAACAATCTGAGATTATGCCAGTCAGTGTCAAATTTGAGCCAGAGAAGAACTTGCAACTTTATTTTTCTGTGATCACTAAGACCTATTTCCATCTCTGTAACACCATTGCACTTCACCTCTGTCCCAGTTTATCTATTGCTGAAATGTTCATTCATGGCTTCATTGCCATTAGACTTAACAATTTCAATGCACTCTCACATTCTACCTTCTCTAAGCTTGAGGTAATCCAAAACTATTACCTATGTCTTAACTTGCAGGATGTTCTCTCTGACCTGTCATGGCTCCCTGTCAGGCAACATTTGATTTTTAAAATTCTTATCCTTGGTTTCAAATTCCTTC
Source organism: Carcharhinus amblyrhynchos (assembly GCF_965287045.1). NCBI lineage: Eukaryota > Metazoa > Chordata > Chondrichthyes > Carcharhiniformes > Carcharhinidae > Carcharhinus > Carcharhinus amblyrhynchos. The sequence goes on along the minus strand of NC_137333.1, from coordinate 42,990,248 downwards.
TCAGTATCACCTTTTTCTGATTTCTTTTACCACCTCTTCTAATCCACAACCCTCAAATATCTGTGCAAATCTAGTTCTGACATCTTGAGCATCCTTATTTTACTGGTTCCACCATTAGTAGCTGTCCCTTCAGTAGTGTTGGCTGTATACTCCATAATTAAGCTTCCAATATCTCTTCATCTCTTTTGGTTTCTTTGTTTAAGACCCTTCTTAAAGCCAAGCCCTTTGATCTCACTTTTGGTCAGCTTGTGAAAGAATGAAAACTCTAATCTATGTGGAGATATGTGGCTCAATATCATATTTTATAATCTTCCTGGAGTACTTTGGAACAATTTTTTGTTAAAAGGCAGTATTGGTAAATCCTGAAAGCAATATCAGTATTATGTTAAATATTTGAAATATATATGGATTTTAAAATGACAGCTATGGTGGGGACAGGGGGTAGGATTTTCCATGTAACCTGCCACATGTTCCGTGGACACAGACTGCCATTGGCCGGCAGCAGGATCTTCTGGTTCTGCTGTCGTCAACGGGATCTCCTGTTGAATGCACCCCTCGCTGCTGGAAATTCATTGAGAGTGTGCTGTTAGTGGGATCAGAAGATCCCACATGAACAGCTGGAATGTTTTAGTCAAGGTATAGCATGCATCTTTTCCTTTGATTTATGAATTATTTTTATATATTTCTAATCTAGAAACTAGACCACAATCTCCTTTCTACCTTCCCACCCCCTATTTGACATGAATCTAATTTTAGCTTTGACTTGCTAACATTTTCACTTCAGGTGCGAATATCTTCTTCAAGAGAAGGGGCAAACGTTTGTAAATCAGATCCAGACAAGGTTTCCAAATCTATTTGATCTCCAGGTAACAACATTTCTCTACAACTGCTTCAGAATAGCGCAAAAAAACCTTATGTATTTATTTTTATCTCTCAACTTTACATGAAATTTTCCCATTTTTCTTTAAAGCTGCATTCCAGTTCAGAGGACATCTTGGAAGAAAATCAAACGCCAGGTAACTTGGTAATCTTTTAAAACCTTGTGAAAACAGAAGATTAAAAGAACTTCATTACGATTTAGTTCTCCGTCTCTAGCTGACTTTTCTAAGGCTAGAATATTTTGTAATCCATTATTGGAAGAAATCTGAGCATTTCATCCACCTGAAAAGTGCTACTTTCTGATGCACCTAATAAATTTGGAAACACTTGTACCCTTATTAATTTAACTGAGTTTGAGGAAAAAGTTAACTATCTCAAAAACTGTTATAGTATACTAAAATTGGTCATTACTGAACATGTAATTTGCTGCATTGCAATGTATATGATGAACTTGATCATTTTGATATAGTTTGTATTCAGGATTGTTCATTAGAGCCAAACTTAGGGTAGGCTATATTAGACCTGTTAATGTGTAATGAGGCAGGATTAATTAACAAAGAATGATGGCGGGAAGATTATTGAAACAGCTGAAGTTTGGGCCTTGGATGATATCTGGGGAAATTTCTACAGCAACGTGCTGGTTCTGACATGATTACAAATTCATTTACATGAGCCTAGACATATTTGTTTCTCATCTGATTTGAATTTTCATGGGTTAGAAATTTGAAAGGGGCTGTTTTTAAACCTTAAACAATTGGCATTATCTCAGTCCTACATACTTTTCGGTATGAAGCTTTTTTTTTTGCATAGTTCTGTTTGTTCATTTACCACATCAGTATGACATTTTGGCATTTGAATTATCTATTCACGCCTATTCAGTGTGAATTGTTTTAATTAATATTGCACATTATTGTTCATTTCACTGTGCTCAAATGGTTAATGGTGGTCTTTTTAGCCAGATTACCACTAAATTCTTTGCATGGATTTACTTTCTAGATTAACATAGAATCAAAAGGTTCTCATCATTCATTGGGACACTGATCTATCTCCATATTTTATCTCCATTTAATTGGTGCAGTTTCATATCCCTTTATTATCTGTGCTTAGTAAAAATGTATTATTCACGAAAGTTAAATTGCACATACTGACTTTTGTCGTTGCAAGTTCCACATTTTACCAGCATTTGTGTGAAGAACTGTTTCTCAACTTTTCTCCTGACAGCCTCCTTCTGATTTTTAAGGTCATATCACCTTAGAATCCCCATCCCCCATTAATGGAAAAGATTTGTCCTCGTGTAATAGAATGTTTACAGCACACTCAATCTAATGACCATGACAGTGCTGTGCAAGAGAAACACGACAATCCCATGCTACTGCCCTTTCCCTGTATCCTTGCAAATGTTTTCTGTTCTGTTAATTATTCCCAATTGACTTGGCCTCCAGTGCACTCTTGGACAGTAAATTCCAGATCCTAACTGTCCGCTGTGTGAAAGTTTTTCTTAGTGTTGCCTTTGGTTATTTTGCTGTTCATGTTTAAATTGGTGTTCTCTGGTTCTTGCTCTTCTTGCCAATGAGTACAGCTTCTGCCTGTCTACTCTGTCCAGACTCCTCAGTCTTGGTGACTTATCAACTTTAAGTTTAGCTAACCTTTTGCATACCTCCTATTAATTTTTAACTCATTCAGTGTCTCACAACCTTTATCTTTCACCATGACTTTGGCAGCATCTTCTTCCTTGTTAAAGACAAATGCGAAATGTACATTTAATACCAGTCGTGCCCTCTGCCTCCATCTGATCTATCTCTCTTTTTCACTACTGTTTAAATGCCTATGTGCCTTTGAGCCCTGGTAACATTCTGACTTATCTTCTGTACTCCTTTCAAGCATGGTATATCCTTTAATAAGTGTGTGATTCCAAGATAATGCAACACACAACTATGCATTATTTTAAAAGTAGCCCTACAGTGCAGAAGGAGGCTATTCCGCCCATCAAGTCTACACCGACTCTCTGAAAGACCATCCCATCCAGGTCTCCACTCTATTCCTGTAATGTCAAGCACTTACAAAGGCTAATCTACCTAACCAGTTCATCTGTGGAGAAAACTGGAGCACCTGGAGGAAACCCACACAGACGTAGGAGTAGGTGCAAACTCCACACAGTTACCAAGGCTGGAATCGAACTAGGGTCCCTGGTGCTGTGAAACAGTGGTGCTATGGTGGGATTTTGTTTTTTTTTAATTTGTTTTTTTTTGTCTGAAAATTGCACTCTTTTTAATTCCTGTAGTTGTTCATTTTGGACCTGGGGAAAATCGATCCGAAGATGCAGTAATGATGAATACACCAGTGGTTAAGGGTGCTCTGGAAATGGGTTTTGATCGAAGACTTGTGAAGCAGACTGTCCAAAGAAAAATCCTTACAAGTGGAGAGAATTACAAATCTGTTATAGAGCTTGTGACTGACTTGCTGAATGCTGAAGATGAAGAAAGACAAGAAGACAAAGAAAGAAAACTGGAAGAAACAGCTGAAGGTATATATTAATTTGTGCTTGCCTTTTCACATTCACTAGATCAATTCTATTAAAAAGAGAAGGCCAACTTGCTAGATAGCTGCATTATTTTAATCCAGACCAATAGTTTAGTTATAGTTTTTCATAGTTCCTAGAATAACAGACTTCTTTATTTAAGATAAATCCACAATAGCATACCAAAATGTGACTTGATATACAATTCTCTGGTTTAACATACTTTTTCAACGTTGGTGTGGCACAATGAAACACCTGGTGGAGTAAACCTCTTGCATGTACATCCAACTTTAGCCTGTGTCTTTTTGAATAAATTAGTCAGTTTATGCCTGGAATGTCATACATAATGTATGAAGGTTGTCAGCTTAAGATTTCAAAATTATCAAGGAATTTAGTTTTTAACAATTATTCCAATCCTGCAATTTCACTTTTGTTTAGTTGTATTTCTAAAGTACCTTGAGTGTCCTGATGCAGCAAATTAATTTGGACAGGGAATTTTAATGTTAAAACCAGTCAACCATCTTGCCAGGCAAGTGGCAGAGTTATACAGACTAGGAAGGTTTAGATTTGATTCTCAGTCTGTGCTGACATAACTGATCTTGACTGATGCAGTGGTAGGAAGGTAGATTTGGCTCCTACATTGCATGAGAACATCATCGAGTTGCTGCTTTTACTTTCTGTTCAGTAATATAAGGGGTGCATATGGATAGGGCCATGGCAGGTTTGGTCTTGGCTGTGAAATTCCCATTATCCTGCTGGACATCAGTCCCGGCTCAAGCTTCAACAATGACCAGTTGGTGAATGATTGGCAACCTAAAAATGTACTTTGGTAAACAGATAACTCCTTCAGAAGATGAGAAAGGAATATAGGGTAAAAGCAGAACAAGCGAAATAATCATTTAAGTGTAGGATTAAATATTATGAGCTGCTGTATACTGCATATGATTTTTTTTTGAGCTTTAGGAATTTTCAGCTAGCTTATTCACCAGTCAGGAAGCCACTGGTATTCTATTGTTAGATTATCAGATCAGAAACCCAAGGGATATTAAGCCAGACTGCACTCAACAGTTTTGTATTTTGGCATTAGTATGAAAGTAAGATGTCACTCCAGGTGTGATTCTACTGACACACCAAGAAGCTTCTATCACAACAAACTTTATTGAACAATATAGTCTAAGTATACCCAATAAATTGGCTTAATTTTTAACAATTGAACAATACATAAACATGACAAGATACAATTCTTAACTGTTAACCCATCACTGAGTTTCAATTAAAGTAATATTCCTCTTAAATTTAAAACAGGGGGTTTAATTCTATAAGTTAGCAAAACACAGGCACATTTGCTGTGACTTAGGTTACCAGCCCTGGAGCTCTGAGAGGCCTTTTCAGAGAAAGTCACTGCTTTCTTCTGGCAATCTAGGCAATAACTGCTTGTATTTTAAAATGAAACTGAAACCCTTTCTTTCTTGCAAGCTTAGCTCCTCCCATTAAGCACATGGCTCTCTCTGTCAATCAATTTAATCAAACCTAAGAAAACACAAATGCATTCGCTCTGCTTACACAAACACTGTCTAAAATGAGTATTATCTTTTCTCCCAACTACTAACTTAAAGATTTTCCTAGACAAATCAGCGCTCTGAGTTTTAAACACAGCCCTTACAAGAAACATAACATAAATATATTCTTAAAGGCACACTGTCATATGGTGTAGTGAATTATGAGATTGTTCAAATGGCTCTATCAAATGCAACCAATCTACTTTGTTTTTAACCAGCAATCTATACTCATTTTCCAAAACCCTTTATTTAAAATCTAAAACAAAGACTGAACATGGTGGAAATGTAGAGCAAGCCAGTCAGTTAAGGTTTAAAATATGTTTAAATTTTGGTGAGCATCACTTCAGATTTGAAAAATGTGCATTTGAATTTAATTACAAAGCTTCCTATATTTTTAGTTATCCTTCTTGCCTTTGTAAATAGGAACTTTACAATTTTTCTTTTTGTCTGTTGCATTTGGATACAAGCCTTTTTTTGTGTTATCTCCTCAGTCAAAATAATTTACCTGTCGTTGTTCAGAACACTTGGACAATATCTGGCTAAGACAGCTCCTCTAACATAAAATTAATATTGGGAACATATTACCTTAGTGCTTCTACCAACTAAATAAATATGTTTTGTATGTATGCATTAAATATTATTGGGGGATAGAATCCTTGCATCTGGTAATCTAACATTTATTTACGTATGTTATGTATTAAATGTTAATTCTTATTTCTTTCAAAGTGGTGTTTGCATTGGTACAAAATCAATGGATATTTGCTCTCTATTCATTACACTTACTAATTGTTCTGTTCTGGAGGCAGAAACTGATACCTGTTGTGATTTGAAGACTCCTTATTTTTCAAAAGCATGGATTATGTGCACGATACACAGTTTGCATGCAAAGCAGGTAGCAAGAGTCCATTGCATTATTGCTGAACTGGAATTTAGTTATCTACTACATGCAAAGTAGAGAAGGTTTCAGTAAACTAATTACCATTGCTTTCACTTTCTAGAACCAATTCATGGAAAATCAACAATTCTGAATAATAATTTCCCCTTTTTACAGGTGATGTTCTGTTACTGAAGAAAAATTGTGTTGCTTTGAGTCAGCATTTGACAAATATAGCACCCTTGCTTGAAGATCTGGAAACAAGATGCTTAATTAATAAAATGGAAAGTGACATGATTAAACAAAAACCTCAGTCTGAACAAACCAGAGAGCTACTTGATACAATAATTCAAAAGGGAAATGCAGTAGCTGAAGCATTCAGAGATGCCCTGTTGGTACATGAACCAGAATTACATGAAAAAATATATGGTAAGTAATTCATTCTGTGTCAGTTTGTTCTAGTATTATTCTTTGTCATGTCAAGCTAGATTTTTATTTAAGTAGCAATTGCCTGCAATTTTGTCTGTTAATGGCTTATGTTGTCTGAAGACTTGTATTTGTGAAATATGTACAAATGTATGTAGAATACTGGTTTATATTAATGATTTTCTTGGTTTGGTAAAACTGGAGGACTGGGAAGGCACTAACTGAGGGCAGTTAAAAATGTTTTAAATTTCTAATACAACTTCTAATTAACTTTTAAATATGATTTAACACTTGATATTTCAAACCACGTTTTGAGGATACATTGGCTTTTCTTGCAAATTATGCACGCCCATTCCTGCTGCTGTGTAGATAGATGAGTGATCCAGTTCTATGGAGGATCAGGTCTATGTTCTTTCCTTCAACTTCACTTGCTCCTTCCAAATAAACTCTGGGTATCCCATGGGTTGTACCTATTCTTAGCATTTTGAAAGATGCATGGAGCATTCTTTGTCCCAGCCCTGCTTGGGGCCCTTTCTGTCACCTTTTTCCAGTATGTTGACTGTGTCTATGTCATTTCCACTCTTAGTCTGAAGTCAGATTTCATTGACTTTTCTTCCATTGTGTAGTATTACATCATAGCGCACCAAAATGAACTATGGACATCCCTGACAGTTGTGGTTTTTAACTACAGTGCGAAGTTGACTACATGGGTGTTGCCATCAAGATGTTTGCTAGTAAACTGATATTATCAACACAATGCCTTCTGAATGGAGGAAGGAAATATTTTATAAAGGAAGTGGTTGAAGCAGGGAGCATTTCAGCTTTCAAGAGAAAGGATAAAATATTTGAAACAAGATGCAGGCCAATGGGAAAGCACAGGGCAAAGGACTGGATTGGATATTTCCAACAAATGCATTATAGGCTAAATGTTTGCTTTAACAAGTAGATTATGTAATTATGATCACATTATTTGATGCAAGACAAATTCTTTTTTGGCAGAAGTATTAAAGGTAATGTTCTACAAAGTTATATTGTGGTTGCTGAAGAAAGTTTTGATTGTCACTGTGAAATGATCTGCCCCTGAGCCCCCATGTATTTGAATGCACTATCTAATAGTATCAAGCTGTACAGTATAAGAAAACTACTTTGTGCTAATTTGTGGGTTATGATCTGGCAGTTTTTTCTGAAAAATATACTTTATTCATTAAATATCTAGAAGAATATTTCAGAATGACCATTATGGCAAGTGCAGTAACATTCAACTGTGGTTCAGTCAAGTTTGAAATCCAAGTCTGTTGCACTCCTTGAGATGCCTCAATACAATTGCAACATACATGATATTTACTACGTAACATTCGATGTCCGGCAAAAAGTCGTGTTTTGGGGGGTGGGGTGGAATTCTACAGTTTTGTCGGTGCACTATGGCTGAAAGCCATAAACGGTGGCTTTATTTATTGTGCCTTTGTAGCTGATGGCACAAGCTTTAGTGCATTCCTTAGCACTGTCAGTCTGCAACATCTAACCATGGACAATTCTTTGCACTTGAACACCATTTAGTTTTTGAGCAAACCAAAAAGCTGCTTTCACCGAGTTGATGATCTTCCAGCATCGCTTGATATTACTTTCCATGTGAACACGAGCTAATAGATTTTGAGAGATCTGTAAATGGCTTTACTGACCCAGGGCCAGAAGAGGGAGATGAATTGTCCAGTTACCCCATTAATGACTCATTTTTAAATATGTGAGTAAGAACATAGGTGTGAATCACTCCAGAATGTGATGTATTTTTCCACCCCACTCTCCCTTCATTTCCCTTAAGTGATGCTCACAGTACTAACTTTCACTAGAAGAATCTTCCCTTGGTAATGCCTTGGAATGTTATCACAACATGCTTTAGAACATTCAAGTGAGAAGAGGACATGGTATTTGAAGCTTATCATACAATAACAGCTCAAATTGCACATACGAAAGTTCATGGGTTCATTCAGTCCTCTATTTGTTTGGCTGACTCACTTATTGTTCAACTCCATGGTACTGCCCTGTGAAGTTTAAATTCCAACTGTCAACTTGCAGCAAATGTCTTTATATGAAATGTGCAGCAGACAGAAAAGCCAGTGAATTGGTTTTTTTAAAAGAATATTTCCTGCTCTACTCATCCTAATTTGCAGTTGTCCAAATCTTGCTGAACTACACTGGATTCTACCGTGTTCTTCAGTTCCCTCCATTTTCTTTTCTTATTTCTGCAATTTCCTAGGGGTACCATTGACTAGAAGCTGAACTGGACGAGCCAGGTCAAATGTTAGGAAACCTGTGACGAGTAACTTGAATCCTGATTCCCCAAAGCCTGTCAAGACACAGTTTAGGAGTGTGATGGAATACTCGCCACTTGCTTTGAGAGCAGCTCTGACACTTGTAGCTCAGCACCATTCAGGATACAGTAGTTTACTTGATTGGAACATTCCAACATCCACTCTCTTCACCACCAATGCACAGTGGCAGCAGTGTATACAATCTATAAAATGTATTACAGGAATTCATCAAGGCTTCTGAGAAAGAACCCTCCAAACCCACTACTTCTAGAAGGACAAGGGCAGCAGACTCATGGGAGTGCCACCACCTGGAAATTCCCATTCCAAGCTACTCACCATCGTGACTTAGAAATATATTGTTGTTCCTTCACTATCATTAGGCCAAAATCCTGGAACTCCCTCCCTCACAGAACTGTGATGTACCTATGCCACATGGCTTTTAGTGGTTCAAGAAGGCAGCTCACCACCACTGTGTCAATGACAAATAGAGATGGACAATATTGCTGGCTCATCCAGTGATGCCCACATTCCATGACTGAATAATTTTTTTAAAGCATTCCTGACTTCTAAATCTGTCATTCTATGCTCCCTTCTCTCAACATATGTCTCAATTCTCCCCCACATTTTGTTGATGAGGTTTTGGCTAATTCTGCCTCCTTCTCTAATCCTTGTGTCTCCTTAAATTTCTCTTTGCTAAGTTTGATCACTTGTAATTTGCCCACCATGAATCAGAATCACTTCTCCCTTTCCAACCTCCCTCATTCCCCAACTTAAGAAACTTGATATGCTTTCTCCATTATAAATATAGATTATGAAACATATCTCAAGTCTGTGCAGGTTAGTTGTTGCACTACTATGTATGTAACAGTCTCTAATTTGTTTTATGTTTCAGTTCAAAAAAATTTGCCTTATTCGGCATCATCAGATATGATGGGTAAGTTATTTCTTCCATCTACACTACCACCTTTTCTGTTGATACATAAATATAGTTGTCTAATTATAACTAAATTTAAGCAAAATATGTAATTTTAAATCTATTATAACATCTAAATTAAGACTGGGGAAAAATTGGTCTCTTAAATTGTCTCATGTTGTCGGATTAACTGACTTCTTTGCGATGAAATGCTTGTTCTTTTAACTTTTGTAACATCCAGGCAACAAGCTGTTAGTGGATCACTAAGCTTTGAGAGCTAACAACATTTTTATTTTCTTTAGGTTTGACCATGGAAGAACAGTTACGAAGGTTACAAGAAGAAAGAACTTGCAAAGTGTGTATGGACAAAGAGGTCTCAGTTGTGTTTATAATGTGTGGTCATTTGGTTGTTTGCACAGATTGTGCACCTTCCCTTAGGAAGTGCCCAATCTGCCGTGGTACCATTAAAGGAACAGTTAGAACATTCTTGTCTTAACCTTGATACTATTGTGAGGAGTATAATCAGCCTATAGTGAGCACTCCATTCATTGAGGACAATATCAGAGAAGTGCAATGACCCAAACTGCACAGTGGGAGGAAAATCTCCATCACGCAGAGTAAACAACTTTTAAAACTCTTTATCGGTAATCAAATGTATTTTAATGAGCTTTAGAAAATCATGGAAAATTCAAAGTGCAAAATAGTACGATTGCCTGTACCTGACTGAATAGAATATCTCCAGATAATTATTGCAGGCATCACCTGACTGTATAAATTTACAATTGGAAAAGGGATTCAAATGAAAATTTGTTACTATCTTGTATTATTCTAGGTCATAGCAAATGCTTTCAGCAATGGTATTGTGGTTTGAAATGTTTTGATAACAAACGATGCATGTACATTTACAATACTTAATCAAAATGTTTTTCCCAGCACAAGCTTTATAACTTTCGAAGGGACTATCAGCTATTCTACTAAAAGAAACTTGAAGTTTCTTTATATTTCTAACATTCTAATAATCAACAAATGACCCATAATTACTTGTTTTGTTATAAAACCTATGTTTATTTTGAAAATGACTTTATTTACTGAGTGGGTGAAATTATCAGTTAAGTAAAAAAAACTGAACAAAAGTGTTTTAAATAACTTGCATTATACCTTCTAAGATGGTCAAATATTTGCATAACTTTGTCAGGCTATCTAAAAGTAGCCTACAAGAGACAAACTGGATGAGTGTGACTGACCCGTCTCTTGAATCATTCAGACATTGTCTGCGTGTTCAGTGGCAAGTGGAACAAGCTTATGGACTTGATAATTTGGACAACGTACTCCAACTGAGAAGAGAATTCCTCTGGTCATAAACTAATCATTTCTAAACAATTAACCTAGTGTCAGCTTGCCATCACCATTTTTAGATAACTGATCTGTGACAGGAGCAAACTGACGATCTTTGTGCTTGAGAAACTGCTTTTCTCCAAGTAAGTCTATAGAGAGACAGCCAGGATGTGAGACCAGAAAGACTCTGAGTAAACACTCTTTCCGTACTCCGGCCATCCTGCAGACTTATGTCCTGCCTATTGTTTGACCACCTATATGCCACTGGTAGCAGCATATCAAAAAATAAATCCAACTGCTGTTTTCAGAAGAAAAGATAAAATTGACCGTCAACTTCCCTAAATTGTCTTGATACAGAATCTGGAAAGACCACTTTAGTCCATTCTGAAACTGTCCAAAACATCCATGTACAGGATCTGAACACTCCAGATGCTTTTGGATTCTTAAAAAAATTAACTTAACCTTTTACACTGTAACTTGTGTGTTTGTGAGAGAATTCTTGAATGCATGTGAAAGTGAGAGTTGGCACTCTTAAGATCAGGAATCAGTACAATAAAATCCTATTTTCTTTTAAAAACTTGCAAGAAACTTGTGTGTGTGACTTTTACACTCACAGCACTTAAACAGAATTGGCTATCTATTGTGGTAAAAGGAATCATTTTAACCACTTCTCACCTGACCATAACCATTTCCAAATGTGAGTTTGGGCAATGAACTGTACTTCTGTAAAGTTGTGTAGTTACTACATCATTCATTCTTCTCTTTGGGGAGAATGTATTTTGTTTTGGGAAAGTTCTTGGCTTGGTGGCTGGACTTCACAGACTGACTGGCTGGTTTATATGAAAGCAATTATAAATGTGGGTATTCATGGTGAGGAAGTTGGTACACATTGTCTGATAAACCAGTTATGCAGATGTAAGATTTTTATTCAACAAATAATTTTTAAAAAAAATTAAACAATAATGTTTCTACTACCTAATTTGGGAGAATAGGCCAATTTTTTCTTCTGAAAAACTTCCCATTTAAGTTCTACTAGTTTAAGCTGTGACTGTACTTCAAATAATATAGTTTTATTCTAGCTGTATAATTGTGATTATAGATAATGAACTGTCTAATGCCCTGCAAGAAACTAGGTTTAGGAGCTGGACTTCAGTGTTAGAATAGAAAAGAACAGGACAATTGGCGAAATTTAATGCATGGTGTCGGAATGACAGGTTTGACTTTTGGAATTTACAGATAGGTAAGTACCAGCTTAATGGTATGCTGTTTTGAACGTGCTTAACTCGGGGAATTTAAATAAGGCAATTTCCATGGATTCTAGTAGTTGGGTTTTGCAATTAATCTTGTAGTGTTTGTAGTTTACTACCAACTGTGAAAGCTATCTGCTTGCTACTGACAGCCGTACAGTTGATCAATCAGTTGGCTAGTCAGCTGGGTACATAGTCAGCAGGGGCTGACTCAAGTCTTTTGAATTTGAAAAGTCCAGCTTATATTTGGGAGTTTGAGTGAGGGAATTTGATGCAGAGAAGGCGGCTGTTTCAGCTTTTTCACAAAATAAGCCCAAGTGAGGGAATGTGAGATAGCAAGACCTGGCACATACAACAGTACAGCACAGGAACAGGCCCTTCAGCCCATGAAGCCTACCCCAAATGTGGCACCTTTCTAAACTAAAGTCCTTTTGTTTCTACATGGTCTATATTCCCCCATCCCTGCCTATTTGCATATGTCAAGATGTCTGTTAAACATTGCTACTGTATCTGTTTATACCACCTTCTTTGGCAGTGTTTATATAGAGTTTTTTAAAATCTTGCCTCTTACGTCTTTTTAAACTATGTCCCCTACCCTGGATACTCTATCTATTCATGCCTCATAATTTTAGAAGCTATCAGGTTGCCCTCAGCCTCGGCCTCCAACATTCAAGTGAAAACAAACCTAGTTTGTCCAATCTCTTCATGTGGCCAATACCCTCCAAACCAGGCAACATTGGTTAACCTTTTCTGTATCCTCACCAAAGCCTCCACATCCTTTTGGTAGTTTGACCAGAACTGTGCAATATTCCAAATATATTATGTATGTTGAGAAAATAGTTTGGAATGTAAAGGAAGACAAGTATCCTCAACCATGTGGAATGCAAATCCCTAACACTTCTTTACAACCTGAACGATCAAGTCTTGAGGAACTGTCTCCACATAGAGTACCGTGCACTCCAAATTTCTCTCTGGTGATAACAATAGTTTCTCTAGGGAGTAAAGTCCAAGCCAAGTGCCCAACCATGGTGACTTAGTAGAACTGGGGGAGGAAATCCTCCCCAAATCACTAGCATAACCCCCAGTTAAGATATTGGTCCAAGGCATGATGAGGTGCAGCTATTTTCTTGGTACAGATCCGTCCTCTCCCAGAAAGGCAGAGCTGATGAATAGTTGGCTGGAGAGAGTGTGCAGGAGGGAAGAGATTGCTACCTTTTAAGATCTTGCCTTTCAGTCTCCTCTAGTTTCTTGAATTCGGCCTTCAGGATTTCTGTCTTCATCAGTGGTGCCAACATGGATCATGATATGCCTTTCTACTCTCCCTGCTCAGAAAATCCTGCAAATGCTTAGTGACAATATTGCACCTGTCAAATCTGTGGTTACAGAAGAACTGTCAGTTCCCCTCACTATTGAATTCTAGTGACTATTGCTTATGTGTCATTGGGAGTAATCCAGAGATTACTCCCTTTTTAAGATCCTTGAACCTTCTCTAAAATATACCTAACATGAAATCAAAACTGTACACACCACACTGGATGTGGTTTCTATTTTTACACCATTTCCCCTTACAAATTACAATATTTGCCTTTCTAATCACTTGCTGTACCTGTATTCTGTTTATGATTCAGGTGCCAGGACACCCAGCTCCTTCTATATCTCAAGCATTCTGTAGTCTTGATTGAAATAACATGCTCTTACGTTTTTCCAGGATAATTAATCACATTTTCCCATCTATTCTGATTTGTTCTTTTTTTTTGCCCACTCATTTATATCCCTTCTCAGGTCCCTTGCATTCTGTTCACAACTTCTCCTATTTATCTTTGTAATATCAGTAAATTTAGCAGCCTTCATTTAGTTCCCTCATTCAAGTTGTAAGCAGTTGAGGCCCCAGCATTGATCACTGTGACACTCCACTTGTAATAGCTTGCCATCTAGAAATATCAGCCAAAACTGATAGATGTGAAATTATGGATACAGCTCAAAAGTCACAGCTTGAGCTGTGAAATATCAAGGTTTGACACTGAACTGCTGAATGTGACACCTTTTTGGTTGAGATATCAAATCAAGGCCCCACCTTTCTCAGATGGGTATAAAAGGAGGACTATTTTAAAGACCAGCAGAGATGAGGGGGTTGGACTATGAAGAGAGACTAAATAGACTGGGTCTGTGCTCGTTGGAGTTTAGAAGACTGAGGGGGGATCTTATAGAGACGTATAAGATAATGAAGGGGATGGATAGGGTAAAGGTAGACAGATTCTTCCCGCTCAAAGGACAGTAGGACTAGAGGGCATAGCCTCAAGATAAGGGGGGGGGCGCAGTTTAGAACGGAGTTGAGGAGGAACTTCTTCACTCAAAGGGTGGTGAATCTCTGGAATTCTCTGCCTGTTGATGTGGTGGAGGCTACCTCGCTAAATATATTTAAGTCACAGATAGATAGGTTTTTGGTAGGCAAGGGAATTAAGGGTTATGGGGAGAAAGCGGGAAAGTGGAACTGAGCCACTTCAGATCAGCCATGATCTTATTGAATGGCGGGGCAGGCTCGAAGGGCTAGATGGCCTACTCCTGCTCCTACTTCTTATGTTCTTATGAGTTATCCCTGTTGTCCTGGCTGATATCTATCAATTGCTATAAAAACATTACCTGATTGTTATATTACTTGTGAGAACTTGCTGTGCATATCATGGCAGCCATGATTTTGACATTGGAGAAGTGACTGCACTTCAAAATATAGTTTGACACTAAAGTGCTTTGAGGCATGATTGTCATAGAATCCCTATAGTGCAGAAGAAGACCATTGAGCCTGCAGTGACAAAAATCTCACCCAGGTCCAATCCCTGTAACACAACATATTTACCCTGCTAATTCCCCGACACTGAAGGTGAATTTAGCATAGCCGATCAATGTAACCCACACATCTTTGGAATTTGGGAGGAAACCCACGCAGACACTGGGAGAAGTGCAAACTTCACATTGTCACCGGAGGCCGGAATTGAATCCAGGTTCCTGGTGCTGCAAGGCAGCAGCACTAACCACTGCACTATCTACAATCTCACTCATATTGATATTTTATCACTAATCAGGAAGCAATTCAGGATTGTTTCACAGCAATAAACCATCATTCCCTAACCGTGAGTTGAACCCAAGCCACAATAGTGAAAGCACTGAATCCTGACCATTAGACCACCAGGGAAAATGGTAAGTTAAACAATAGTAGCTCTGAAGAGAATGAAGTGGCAGAAGGATCATCAAACGAAGCCATATTGATGGGTATGAACAAACAAATGGGTAGTTACGCTATTGGTACTATTATAGATTTCTGAATGATCAGATGCTTGAGGAGTATAAAAAAATGCAAGAAGCTACTTAAGAGGGAAATCAGGAGGGCTAAAAGAAAGCATGAAGTTGCTTTGGCAGACAGATTGAAGGAAAATCCAAAGAGCTTCTATAGGTATGTTAGGAGCAAAAAGATAGTGAGGGATAAATTTGGTCCTCTTGAAGACCAGAGTGGTAGGCTGTGTATGGAACCAAAAGAGATGGGGGAAATACTAAATGGGTTTTTTGCATCCGTATTTACTGAGGAAACGGGTATGGAGTCTACGGAAATTGGGCAAACAGGTAGGCAGGTCATGGGACCTTTACAGATTAAAGAGGAGGAGGTGCTGGCTGTCTTGAGGCAAATCAGAGTGGATAAATCCCCAGGACCGGACAGGGTATTACCATGCACCTTGAGGGAGGCTAGTGTTGAACTTGCAGGGGCCCTGGCAGACATATTTAAAATGTCAATATTCACCCGGGAGGTGCCGGATGATTGGACGGTGGCTCATGTGTTGTTTAAAGAAATCCAGGAAATTACAGGCCGGTAAGTTTGATGTCGGTGATCGGCAAGTTATTGGAAGGTATGATAAGGGATAGGATCTACAAATATTTGGATAGTCAGGGACTTATTAGGGAGAGTCAACATGGCTTTGTGCGTGGTAGGTCATGTTTGACAAATCTATTAGAGTTTTTCAAGGAGGTCACCAGGAAAGTGGATGAAGGGAAGGCAGTGGATGTTGTCAACCTGGATTTCAGCAAGGCCTTTGACAAGGTCCCTCATGGGAGGTTAGTTAGGAAGGTTCAGTTGCTAGATATAGATAGGGAGATTGTAAATTGAATTAGACACTAACTCAATGGAATAAGCCAGAGAGTGGTTGTGGAGGATTGCTCCTCTGAGTGGAGGCCTGTGACTAGTGGAGTGCTGCAGGGATTGGTGTTGGGTCCATTGTTGTTTGTCATCCATATCAATGATCTGGATGATGATGTGGTAAATTGGATCAGCAAATTTGCTGATGAAACAAAGATTGGAGGTGTAGTGGTCAGTGAGGAAGGTTTTCAAAGCTTGCAAAGGGACTTGGGCCAACTAGAAAAATGAGCTGAAAAATGGCAAATGGAATTTAACACAGACAAGTGTGAGGTAATGCACTTTAGAAGCACATACCAAAGTAAACGTACAGGCTAAATGGTAGGATTCTGAAGAGTGCAGTTGAACAGAGGGATCTGGGAATACAGGTACAGAATTCCCTAAAAGTGATGTCACAGGTGGATAGAGTCATAAAGAGTGCTTTTGGTACATTGGCCTTTATAAATTGGAGTATCCAGTATAAAAGTTGGAGTGTTATGGTAAGGTTATATAAGGCATTTGGTGAGGTCGAATTTAGAGTATTGTGTACAGTTTTGGTCACCTAGTTACAGGAAGGATGTAAATAAGGTTAAAAGAGTGCAGAGAAGGTTCACAAAGATGTTGCCGGGACTTGAGAAGCTGAGTTACAGAGAGAGATTGAATAGGTTAGGACTTTATTCCCTGGGGTGTATAAGAATGAGGGGAGATTTGATAGAGGTGTATAAGATTTTGATGGGGATAGAGTGAATGCAAGCAGGCTTTTTCCACTGAGGCTAGGGGAGAAAAAAAACTAGAGGGCAAGGGTTAAGGGTGAAAGGAGAAAAGTTTAAAGGGAATATTGGGCGGGGGGGGGCTTCTTCACGCAGAGAGTGGTGGGAATGTGGAATGAGGTGCCGCATAAAGTGGTAAATGCGGAATCACTTTTAACATTTAAAAAAAACTTGGATGGGTTCATGGATGAGAGGGGCGTGGAGGGATATGGTTCAAGTGCAGGTCAGTGAGACTAGGCAAAAAATGGTTTGGCACAGACAAGAAGGGCCAAAAGGCCTGTTTCTGAGGTGTAATTTTCTGTGGTTCTATGGATCAAAAGGAAGATAAATAGGCAAATCTAATAGGAGGCAGGAATTTTACCACCTTAATATCAACTAGGATAGAAATGTGACAGGTACAGAGGAAACAATTATTAAAATGCATTTTAAGGATTTGTTTTAACTCAAGAAAGCATGGTTCTGAACTTGTGGGGAATGAGTATATGGAAGTGTGAAATTATTCATTTTGGTTGTAAGGTTGAAAAAGCTTTTAATGAGAAACTTGCATGTGATGTTTAAAGAGACAGGTGTTCTTGTACAACGAGTTAGTGTGCAAGTGCCGCAAGCAATTAGGAATGCAAATGGCAAAAGTTAAGGTGGCTGAGAAATAGCAATTTGAAGAAATTAGGAAGCAGCTGAAGTGCTATATGCAATTCTGGTCATCTCCTTATAGGAAAGATGTGATTGCATTGGAAAGGAAGGGTACAGAGGAGATTTATGAGGATGTTGCCTGAATTGTCCGAGGATGTTGCCTGAATTGTCCAAGGATGCATTGTCCCAATTTGGCAGTCAATGTTGCTTTGCAACCGGCCGCACTAGGAAATACAGGTGTATGTCGGCGGGTGGCTGCAGTAAGAATTTAAGCCCTTTGTTCTAGCACAGTCTATTAAAGAAACGATCTACAATGCAGAACAGCAATCGTGCAGTCTGCGAATCCGCGCCCTACCTCACCGTGGCGCAAGGGGACGTGTCTTCAATGTTCAGCTCGAAAGGCAGACGAGCGTTTTATAATAACTTCAATGGAAGTTCAGCAATACAATTTGTTTCAGAAAACATTTCACGCATTTGCTGCAGAATTTAGAGATTGTGGAAGTCACTTGTTAAAGTTTAAAATGTTGCTTTATATGTACAAAAAAGGATACGGAAATCGATTATGATATGACACTAGGTATTGTGGTGGGCTATTTATTGATAGTTCTGGAAGCACTCTATCTAAAAATGAAACGCCGCTGCAAATACAACTTTTAACACGTGGAAACAGATGAATGATAGTGTTGGATTTGAACATATGACTAAATATCGACTCAAATTACAGCAAGCAGACCCCAGAGCATATCCAATCGTGGGACGACAATCAGATAAAAAGGTTAAAGCGACTGGTGAATTTCTTGGAAATAGTCCTACCTGCACATTGCCATCCAGTCAGCAGCTCTTCTAACAACTTTCCAGGTCCATAGGGAAATAGTCATTAATCACCAGGCTCTTGTGTTTAACTTTTCTATGGAAGTGTAAGGTCGAATGGATCTCTCCATGGTTTATCCAGGGTTGTATCTTTCTTTGTTAGAATGCTGGAATGTTCAATAATTTTCCCATTTCTTATTCCCAAACATTTACTGGCTTTATCCTCCACCTTTTCGCATTTACACCTTGACAAATAAACGAGACATTACAGGAGAAGTAAAACTCTCCGTTGCACTCTGGAATTGAAGGCTTAGAGTAAAAGAAGTCATATATTCCTCATTAATAGCATTTGCAGATGCGCTCCCAAGCAGCCTCAACGTCTGTTAGCACCTGTAACGTAGGATCTAGCGTTGATTTGTGGGCAATCTACCCAAACTGACAAAAATGTGTCTGCAGCCTTACAAAGCGACCCCGAAGGCATAGACTCCTGGAAGCTATTGAGTGACACAGGAGCATCCAGTTTTACATGCGAGTGCAGTCACGGGACACAGGGGCCACAAAATCAGGACCAATACACCAGAGAAAAACTAATATACATGATTAATCTGCTGATGGTGACGAGAGACGGTAGAGTACTTCAAAAAACAAATAGACAGGACAATTCTTTGGACACCAGCCTTGATCGCTTATCTGCACCCAATTTTCCACATTTTTAACTTTTCCTCCTGAATAATATAATTTTTACATGCGCTTTAACAACGCCCGAAATAGAGTTTATACAACATAGTTTAGCAGGAATAGGTGAATTCAGAGTCAATTGAATTAACTAATTGTTCTCAAAGTCAAATATAATCTGGGGAAGACGTCTGGAGAGTAAATCCCTACTTCATCAATCTCCAACACTTCAGTTCTCTGCCCTGAAGACACACTGGACACACAACGTCACAAGTAGGGCAATGAAGCAGCTCGGATCCATTCCAGCTACAACAGGGATTGAACCCTGTGCTCTTGGCACCATTCTGATCCACACCAGACCCCCAGCCCCACTGCACCACCCTCGCCGTCCCCAGGAGTCTGATGAGAGGCAGAACAGTGCAAGAGTTTCTTGGTCAGCAATATTGCAGAAGGTCAGGGGGCAGTACTTGGCATGCAGAATCATGGACCAATCCAAGTTCATGGCGATCCATGAGGAGGAGGGAGATTTGCGCACAAATTGACTGCAGTATTTCTTGAATTACAGCAGTGACTACATATCAAAGTACTTAATTGGATGTAAAGCTCTGTTATATCAAGAGGTAGTGAAAGCCATTATATAAATGCAAATATATTTTTTCTTTGACAGAAACAGGAATGAAGGAATGGAAAATATTAAAGCATTCTTCACGGCTGATGTCATAGGATTGAAGTCACAGAGGCCGGAGCAAATGATGGCAACTTTTGTTTCCTAAGAACAGTAATGAATAAATTGGGGTTTTCTGATAATCCACTGATTTACAGATTTCCAAATCTGAATTTAAAATTTCAAACTGTGGCAACAGAATTTATGTTTGATTAGCAAATGATCCAGTAAATATGTAAGTCCCAAATAATTTACATATGATTCCTCCATCCCAGACAAACACATTGAATATTGGTATGTAGCCTACAGTTATATGAATTCAAGACTATGGGGCCAATTGTCCCCATTTTTGGTGCAGATGTGCACTAAAAAGATTTTTGATAAATTAAGACCTTATCTGGAATTGAGCTGAGATGTATCTGTCTGTCGTTACCTCTGTTTTGTCCCCCATCTAGAAAATGTGCAGATTTTCTAGATCTACACAGGAAAATAGTGGTCACATGAAAATATCAGGGAAATCCAGAAATTGGAATATTTTCTGTTGGTTATATACTTGTAAGTTGCTTAAGGCAGGGACAGCTTGGCTATGTTAATGGAACTAGCACCGTTGATATATTGATGAGCATAGCAATGCTGCAAACAAGTGATTACCTAAGGCAAGTTGGTAACACTAGGGAACAACATGAATGGATTTGAATAAGGTATTAAAGATTCAAAGGAAGAAGCAATGCCTTCAAAGTCCATGCTACATCTCCCCTTAGTGTCCAAAAATGTGTAGGTTAGTGGGATAAATGTGTAGGGTTACAGGGTGGGTCGGGGAGGAGTCTGCACAAGATGCTCAGTTGAAGAATTGATGTAGACTCGATGGGCCAAATGGCTTCTGCTTGCACTGTAGGGATTCTATAATTCTATATAGAGACAAGATATGAAGAAAGGGTCATAATGTGAGTATACGTTGAATGTATACTCTAAAAGCTAGAATTAAGAAATGAAGCTGAGCTCTGAAGATGGTAGGTTAGATGAAGGAAGATCAAAGGGGAAAAACTGTACATAAAGAGATGATTAAAGCTATGCAGAGCAGCTGTTTATTGAACCTCAGCCAACAGCAAGAATAGATGTTTAACTCCCAGCAAACAATGTCTGTGAAGAAAACCCATCCTGAAAAGCAAGCTGTTTGTTCTATCTTAGAAGCAATCTCCAAAGAAATACAACCACCCGGTGTGGTAACTTATTGGATTTTTTTAGTGTTTCTAAACTCTATACGATGTTGTGCAACGTTCAAGGAGAGTTGACTCATAAGATAGTGAAGTAAAGATTGGAACTGTGTAAAACTGGTGATATGATGCATTGCTATTGTCTTCTTTAACTTCTGGTTTACTTTATTGATGTTTATTCTATGGCTTATTAAACAATTATTTTGTTCAAAATCATCACAAAACATCTGAGACGTTATTCTCTGGAGTTCAAACCATTCTTCACATGGTGCCAAATCACACAAATGCAGTTGAGGGCTGTTGTCCTAAGTTTCCCTTCTGGGATTTGGAGTAAGTTAATGTTTACCATCAGCCATGTCCTTATCACATTGGCTTGGTTTCAATCTGCTGGTTTCTCACATGTGTCCAGTGATTCCTTCTTGAAGTTAAACTTCACAAACTATCTCCCCAGTTATCCCCAGAACTCAAGGATAAATACTATTTATCCACAGTGATTCATTTGATCTTCTTTAGTCTACTAAAGCTGTATAAAATCTGATTGTTGTCCAAATTTGTATTGAACAATCTTGCTATTACACAATCAGACCTTGTTTACTTTGAATATAGCAGCCTGACATTTTTCTAGCAAGACTGTTCAATGATCAATCATGTGTTTTGCTTTACAGTTGACCTTTGTTCTACAATGCCCTATACCCTATCATGTGTACCTAAATCCAGAAGTTATAAACACTCCAGTGCAACCTCAGACATTTGCCAGGAAGTATGGGCTCATGGTGAGAAAACAGTTTGTGATGGGGAATGAAGATGAAGACTTCAGTCATCCCAATAATTAGTTGAAGAAAGTTTTTCCTTGTCTGACACTGGATGTTAGACAAGTGGTAATTTAGCAACAATGGAGAAATTAAGAGAAAGGTGGTGGTAAAGTAGAACTGAGTGTTATTAGCAGACAGATCTGTGGAAGGCACCAGAGGTAATCTTACAGGAACTGGAAGAGAATACATTTCAGGTGGCTTTCTGGCTGATTGGGTAGATAAGAATGGAACCAAATAATTGCAATGCCACTGAGCTAGATAAGAGTGGAGAAGTTTTACAGCAGGATGGGCCTGGCCAATGGTATCAGTGGCTGTAGGCAAGTCAAGAAGGATGAGGAGGAATCATTTACAGTCACATGGGACGTGTGATCTTTGAGCACCATTTGATACTGTGGCAGGGATGAAAACCTAGAGGAGTTAGGAGTTAAGAGTTTCTGGAAAAATTGGCACAGATTTGGAAGGTGATGGCATGTTTAGAGCCTTCAACACATCATCATCTGGTTAACTTAGTGGCAGAGGAGGAGAAACGTTGAGAGAATTAACCTGTGATGAAACGTACAAATCCATTACTGGACTGCCAGTGACCTCTTCCAGATCATTAATGAAGGAATTTCTGGACCACCCAGTTTGCAACCTGACCCTATTGGGAGGCTGTTTCATTCAAAACCATCCTTTGTTCATACTTTCTAAGAGTGATTTTATTAGTTTTTTCTTAGTGCTGAGTGGACTTGGATCTAAAACTTTTCCAGCTTCATCTTTTGGGTGTGTTTTTAGGCCTTCCCCCGCCGCCCCCCCTCCATATGCATTTACCTGCAAAAAAAAATCAGCAAGCCTGTTGCTTACCGCAGAAGCCTGTGGATGGGACTTAATGCACCCAAAACCCTGCAGCGGGAAGTAGTGTGCATGTATAGGCCTCTGATGCTGCACATGTGGTTGCGTGGGTTTCCTCTGGGTGCTCCGGTTTCCTCCCACACCCCAAAGATGTGCTCTTAGGCTGATTGGTGTAACAAATTGTCCCTAAATTATTCTCCCCTGAATCTGGTTTCCAATGGGGGTACCATAAGCATAGACACGGGTCAAGGGAGGTGTAGGAAAAATGCTTTGTTAAGATGGCAGCGCGGGCTCGTTGGGCCGAAGGGCCTGTTTCCCGTGCTGTGTTGTTCTTTGTTCTTTGCGCATTAACAATAGCAGGAGTCTGACGAAAAGAGAGAACTGTCAGGCCCCTGCTGGTATAGGCTGCTCGAAGTAGCTCCCTCAAACCATGAAATCATAGGATATAACCCCCTGCCGACTCCCCACCACTGACCAGGATGACCGCAGAATCCCCTCCCCCACCAATCGCGGACTCTCTTCCCACACTGATTGCAGAACCCCCTCCCCCACCCAGTCACGGACTCACTCCCCCATTGATTGTGGAACTGCCACCCTCCCCCTATTGATCCCTGAAGAGTGGCAGTGGATCCCCTCCTCCACTGGCCCTGCCCTTACTGACCCCGCCCACCATTACCCCTGCCCACTGGCCCCCATTCCACTAGCCTTGCCTCGGCTGGCCTCACCGCATTAGCCTTGCTCCCTGGCACTGCCCAGGTGCCAGAGTGGGACTGCCAACCTGACACTGTCCAAGGGGCACCCCCTTTGCCCTTGGCCTCCCGGGGGAGCAATCTGGTTCCTGGTGAGATCAAGTCGATTCCCCATGAACAGGAGTCATGTCTATTCCTTGCCAATGCCAATGTTTCCCGGCGAGGTTATAAAGTTGGGGGGAGGTGGGGGGGGGGGGGAGCCTTGATGATTGGGTGTCGAGCTCGTTAAGCAGCTGTAAAATAACATTATAATAAATTTCCATATACCAGTGAGTGATGGTAAAATTGCCCCCTCTATCTAAGTTATTGGACAGCTGGAGTGCAATCTTACCAGGTTGCTCCACCGATCGATCAGTGTGGTGAGCCAAGAAGTTAGTGTGAGAGGGCAAAAATCCAATTCGTGCCCAGTGTGAATTGGATTGCTATCTTCCCGGCTCATTTTTAATGGTGAGGACGGCTTTGCACCCAAAGAGGGCGCAAGGCCTATTAACATAAAAATGACTACATTTAAGTCCACTTACCAGGTTCAACACATCTGCTTCCGCCTTCCTGGATGCTTCCTTCCACCTAGTCGGCGACATGTCTTGCCGGTGAGAATCACTACTCCTTTGCAGTGGTGGGGACCAGATGACCTGGACATGCTGGGGGATCAGAAGCTATTATAACCCTTGGGTGAATAAGGGCGTGGCCAGATAGTTCCCATTAGGCATTGCCAGCCTGGCAATGCCCAGTTAGACAACATAAGTGTACCAGGGCTGAGCCAAGGGGGTCGGGCCATGACGGGGGAAGATACACACAATGACAGGGAGCTTATGCAATGGAGTGCTCTGTGATGCTCTGATGGTGATGGGGGGGGGGGGGGGGAGGCGGGGGGGGGGAGGGGGGGGTGGAGGTGGAGAGTGTGGTTAGAACTCCGCAGGGGCAGCAATTGGTGGGGGAAGGGGACAATGTCCAGGAGATGGGCGGAAGGGAAGACAGTCACAGAGAGTGATTGCTTGCAGGTCCTAATGTCCATGAGAGTCTGCATGGAGTGACAGGAGACCAGGCACCTACATAATGGTGCCCCTAAAGCTCAGCAGCCCAGCTTCATCTGTGAGATTGGACTCTACCCCTCTCCCTACTGGTGAGAATTGCATCTGGGCTCTTTAATTTTACTAAATGCTATACATTTGTGACTGGGAGTTTGGTCAAAAGAAAATCGGCACAATTTTCTCCCATTTTCACACTCATTCGGCATTTCAAACTTTTTTCATAAAATTCCACCCTTATAATTTTTGGGGGAAAATTCTTCCTTTAGTCTTTTTATACCATGGGGCCTAATCTTTGTACACAATTCCTCATATGAGCCTATATCAAAACCTTCTTGAAAATCTAATTGATGATATCACCTGGTCTCCCTGATCCAAGGGTCAAAATATATTTTTACTCTCCCAAAATCATCTCTATATTTTGCAGTGGTTTTTGTCAAATGTTGTCCATTAATTTCCATTCTATAGAAATTAAACTCTCTAGGCTATAGTTTCCAAGATGACATATTATTTAATCTAAGAGATATATGTTTTTCCCTCAGTTATACTTACCATCATCATACTTTTCCCATCATCATACTTATGTGATGGTTCTCAGTGAAATGTTGAGAATATTCACCAGGACATCATTCAAGACTTTTTCCATTTCTGGCCTTCTTCGTTTTTCCATTGTTTTTAACCTAATCAACATAATTTAGTTTCAGATCTATGTTCTCCTTGCCATTCCTTATCCACATAACAGAGAGATTGGGGGCTAGCCCAAGGTGGCAAATGTGCAGGCTGGAGCATCTTCCTGTTTACTGGGACATCAGCACAGTTGTGAACGTCAATGCCTCAAATCCTCACCCCCACTTCATAGAATCCCTACAGTGCAGAAGGACCATTGCATCTGCATGGACTCTCCAATGCAGCATCCACCCCAGTCAACCTTCTGCCTAATCCCCATAACGCAACACATTTCGCCCTAACCTACATATCTTGGGACACTAAGGGACAATTTAACATGGCCAATCCTCCTAACATGAACATCTTTGGGCTATGGAAGGAAATCCACATGGATATGGGGAGAACATGCAAACTCCACAGCCATCCAGTGCTGGAATCGAACTCGGGTCCCTGGTGCTGAGGCAGCAGTGCTAACTACTGTGCTACCACTTATCCAATATGTTTCCTTTAAACTTCATGTATTCTCCATAATAACCCACCCCATATTCAGTATGGGCAGAGCTCAGGTGCCATGACTTTGAAATGGAAATGAAAATATTAATCTAACAATGTATTACAGATGTTAATCACATGCACTTCATACTGTAAAAAAAACTCATTAAAAAAATCAGTAAAAATATTTAAACCCTCTCAAATGGTCAATCTGCTGTAAAAGCAATCACCTATTCACTAACCTGATCAAAGACAACCAATCCAATCCCTTAATAACCCTAAACTATCAGTCTAACAATGTAGCTCCTTGTTAAAATAAATCATTCTGGAGGTTTTGAAACTCAGCCACACATTCATAATGGCACCAGCTATCAAAATAAACCATTACAAATGTAAACAAAAAGTCCAATTAAAAGGAAAAAGAAAGATGATTGTGTTAATTTTCAATTTATATCAGTTGACCTGTTTACATTTCAGAGGCAGGATTTCTTTCCCTGAGGTGTAGCTGCACAACCATTTCTCAAATTTAGAAGGCTGAGTTCCAAGAATTGTTTTCTTTTGGCTTAAAAGAATAGTACTGTTTTTTTCCCCAAAAAACACTAATACATCTCAACACCTGCACAATGCTGATCAACTTACTTACCCAATAGGTCGCCTCTAAACTTGGTGTATAATTTAGCTTTGCAAGACAGAGCCCTATGATTGATCACTGCAGTAAAAATACATCTAACCCTCAGTTTGTTTGATTTCTTTTAACTGATTAATTGATTTGCCAAAGTGGCAAAAACACATCTTATGATATGGCATGTAACTATTGAAGCTAAAGAATAGTTAAAACATTTCAAAGCCTATCAAAAAAAAACTTCCAGGAACAAATTCTTTTGGTTCCCCATTTGGGACAGGAGTTTCTCTATGGTTCACAGTCACATATTTTTACTGAGGCACCCAAGCCAAAAATTCCAAGGGGTGGGGGGTGGGGAGGGCTAGTGTTTGAAAGGAAAACAGGAATGGGGAGAGGAATTCAAGAATGTGATCTCATCCAGCTGTTTACACAGCTCCCGAGGCCAGACATTTGTTTTACCAAATGGTTTAATTGTAATAATTATACCAATCATAAGTTTTGCAACTTATTTTTGGCTAAGTGAGCATGAGATGCTTCACTTCAGGTATGATTCAACTGACCCATTCAGGAGCTTTTATTGAACAGAGTTTATTTAAATATGCAGTTAACATGTATGGAAAAAAGTATCAATAACTTTTACCAATTACAAAGAAAATCATAATCGTGTATAACACTTAACAAGTATGCAAAATATTACAATCAAACAAACTTTCCTATACAAAACCCTTGCTATAGGTTCAGCACAGATGCTGGAGCTTAGTCTTTTGGGTGCAGAGTTGAAACTCAACTTCTCAGCCTTGTAACTTTGAGCAAACCTCTTGATATACACATAGACCAGTGAGAAGTCAGAA
Organism: Carcharhinus amblyrhynchos; assembly: GCF_965287045.1. Lineage (NCBI taxonomy): Eukaryota > Metazoa > Chordata > Chondrichthyes > Carcharhiniformes > Carcharhinidae > Carcharhinus > Carcharhinus amblyrhynchos. The sequence continues at coordinate 42,963,215 of NC_137333.1, read as the reverse complement.
CAGCTTTCCAAATTTCCAGGGAAAGAGAGACTCTAGGCAAGCCAATCACTAATATCAGATTTGTTTTCACTCTAAGAAGGCAAAAAACCTTGCTTCCAGCTGGCCAGCAGAATTTCTAATACCGGAAAACGCTGCTTTCAATCTAATGTCCACCCCTTCTAAACTAAAATTGAAAGTGAATCCTTAGATTTTTCTGGAGAGGAACCACTTGACTTGGCTTGTCAATCAATCTTCCCTCACAATGCAGGATCATGAAAGATCCCAGAAAGCACCTGAGGCCCAGCGTAATAATAAACAAAACCCCATCTAAGCCATTGAAGCAGCAATAAAAGGACTTCTAACCAGACAGTCCAGCAACAATAAAAAACAAAGCTATTTAACTGCGAGAACATGGTTTTAAAAAATTTTTTAAAGGTACACGAATGTCACACCTCCCCCTAAGAAAAAAGTGAACCATTAACTTTCAAAGATGGTTTCATTTTTTCAAACTCTTGCAATTTCACAGTACCAGAACTCTACAATAAATATACATACATTTTATAAAATCAAAACATGGAAACAGAACAGCAATACAGTCCATTTCAGACTTTATCTTCCACCATCGAATATGCCTTCTTTTCATCACAGCCATGACAAAGCATCGGCAATCACATTCCTTCTTTTGCCATGTATATAATTTAAAACTTAAAACACTGCAATAATAGACTCCATCAAAACAGTCTGCCATTTTTAATCTTAAATTTCTCCAAAAAACATCAATGGATTATGATCAATATACACAATTGTCTCAGACGAATTACTGGCGACATAAATGTTAAAATGTTGCAACACCAGTACCAAACTCAAAGTCTGTTTTTCAATCATTGAATATTTCTTCTGGTGATCATTCCATTTTTTGTAAAAATAACCAATAGGCCACTCTATTCCTTTGTTGCCTTCTCGAAAGAGCACGGCTCCTACGCCCACATCATTCATATCGATAGTCACCTTAAATGGTTTTGTGTAGTTTGATGTAGCCAACACAGGAGTAGTGGTTAACACAGCCTTCAGGCTGTCAAATACCTTGACACTTCGATCACCTGCTGAAATTTGCTACACTTCTTCAGCAAGTCAGTGGAGCAATCACGCTGACAAAATTTGGCAAATTTCCAGTAAAAATCACTCAGGCCCAGAAATCTCATTATTTCCCTTCTTATCAATGGTATTGGGAACTCCCCAATAACTTCTGTTTTCCAAACCCATGGGGCCATCTGTCCACGTCCAATTGCATGGCTGAGGAATGTGACTTGGGCTTTTCCAAACTCACTCTTAGCCAGGTTTACCATTAAACCCACCTCCTTAAGTTGATGGAATAATTCTGCCAGATGCTTCAAATGCTATTTCCACATCTGACCAAAAGTCATCAGATCGTCTACATACACTGCACAATTGGGTAATCCTGAAATGACCTTGTTGGTTATGTGGCTGGGCCATTTTTCATTCCAAATGGCATAACTTTGAACTGGCATAAACTGTTTGCTGCCATAAAAGCTGAAACCTCCTTTGCCCTTTTGATAAAAGTACCTGCCAATAACCTTTGAGTAAATCAAGTCTGGAGATAAGATTGATTGTCCAACCTTCTCAATACAGTCCTCTAGTGGTGGAATAGGATAAGAGCCTGGCTTTTTAACTGCATGAAGTTTCCTGTAGTCCACACACAATCATTCAGTACCATCTTGTTTCGGGACTATCACTATGGGTGAGCTCCACTCGCTGCAACTCACTTCAATTATGTCATTCTTAAGCATTCTTTCAATTCCCTTTTGAACTTGTGTCAATTTTATAGGATTAAGGCTGTAAGGATGCTGTTTATTTGGAACAGCATTTCCCACATCTACATCATGTATAACCATTTTGATACTTCCCAACTTATTCCCACATACTTGTCCATGTGATATTAATAACTCTTTCAGGTCAGTTTGATTTTCCTGTGGAAGGTAACTCAATACTTTATCCCAATTTCTAATAATGTTCTCGTTATCCAATGTAATTTGAGGAATGTCAAATTCAGAGTCATCTGGATTCTGTTCTTCCCTCTGAGTTATAGTCACTAAAACATCCTCCTTATGCTCTCCGTTTCTATCAAAATACCTTTAAAGCATATTCACATGACACACAGAGTTTTCCTTCTATCTGGCATTCTTATCAAATAATTCATCTCACTCAATTTTCTTTCAATTTAATTAGGCCCACTAACCTTGCTTTTAAAGGTTCATTTACCACTAGTAGCAATGCTAAAACTTGATCACCACCAACAAAGCTATGAATTGTTGATTTCTTATCGGCTTCCCATTTCAACACATGCAGTGCCACTTTTAAATATTGTCTAGCCAATTCACCTGCTCTATTCAACCTTTCCCTAAATTTTGACACATAGTCCAATAATGTAGTTTCATAATGCTTACTCATCAATTGCTCCTTAATCAATTTAAGTGATCCCCTTATCCCATGACCAAAAATTAATTCAAACAGACTGACTTTCATTGACTCATTAGATGCATCCCTATTGCAAAGAGTACAAATGGAATTCCTTTATCCCAATCCTCTGGCTAATCTTGACAATAAAGACAATGTTGAGGGTTTAAAGTTTGATGCCACTGTTCTAATGTTCCCTGCGATTCTGGATGGTATGCAGTTGATTTAAATTGTTTTATTCCTAAGCTGTCCACAACCTCCTTGAATAACTTTGATGTTAAATTTGATCCCTGATCTGATTGCATTTCTGTGCGTAATCCATATCTAATAAAAAAAATTAAGTAACTCCTCTGCAATCCTTTTGGCTGTAATATTGTGTAATGGAACAACCTTTGAAAACCTAGAGGACACATCAAATATATTCAATAGGTATTGATTTCCACTTCTTGTTTTAGGGAGGTGTCTTGTGAAAGGGGATTTCTAACCAACTAAATAAGGTTTATAGTCAGAATGCAGTCTTTCAGAGGACAGAAATTGGTAAAGAGTTAAATGATTATTCAGCAACCTAACACAAACAGCTTACACATATTTGAATGCAAAACAATAGTTATGATTATAAAACATATGCTGATATTTTAAATGTATTTTTAATCACTTTAGTCAAACAAGGTTACTGAAAGGCATGGTAGTAAAAAGTTAATACTTTAAAGCCAAAGGTCTAGGGACAGGATAGTCAGCAAGTCTTGTTGGGTGGAATTCCTGAGAGGGGATGTATTATGCAACATTAGTGAATAGATGCATTCACTGCCCACACACAAGGATAGGTGTGTCCCTGTACACAGGAACACATGTCCATTCAATTTGGCAGTGGGCCGATGGGAATGTTCATTTTGACCATGCAGTAGTGTCCACATTTACCAGGCAACGTGGATGTAGTTAACTCCAAGAGGGTCGAATATGTCTGAAATTAGTTGGATAAGATATCACTGCTATTAAGAGTCTTATGGTTGGCTGAGATATTTGACAGAGATTTGCATTGATGTATAACTATTAAATGAAATTGATTTTAAGCTAATAAAAGGCAGAATTATTGATAAGAAAAAAGTATAATTGATCTGTATTTGACTCTCTACTTCAGATCCTTTGGAGACGTTCTATAGCTCTGTTTCAGAGCTATTTAACCCTTCATGAGAATCCAGTGAATTGTGCATTTGTATTGGCTTATCTATGTTTTACGTGAAGTAAATTTTGGTACATCTTTGCACTGGGATATTTACCTTTCCAGTTTTGAATTGTCTTAGTTTAAGACACAATTGCTTCCTTCAAAATTCCCCACAGCAAGTCCTATGCGATCAATTAAGATCCTTGTAAAAGGTTCCTCAAATGCTGGAATCGGTATTAAGGGTGCTGGTTTTATCACTGTTTGAGGTTTCCCAATGACTTGACGAGTGTGACATGATCAGCAAAATTTAACCACATCTTTCTACAGTCCAGACCAATAAAAATGTTTTTTTATTTTAACTTGTTTTCCTTACTCCCAAATGATTTTCTATTGGTACCTTATGGGCTACCTGCAACACCTCCTTTCTATACTCTACCGGCAATACCACTTGAAGAGTTTCTGCCCACTTTTCATCTGCCTGAATGTATAAAGGTCTCCATTTCCTCATTATGATATAATTTTTAAGGTAATAACATTCTGATATACACTTGGACTCCTCTTCTATGTATACTTTCTGCTTCAACTGTTTTATTTCTATATCTTTCTGTTGTAACCCTGCCAACTGATAATTGAACTTCAACTTCCTTATTTTCACTCTTTGATTTCTCCTCTTGCCTTAACCTGTGACTTTGTCACCTTGTTACTACACAATCAGGAAAAATCCCAGAATATGCATCCTTCAACATCACAGTTGTTTGATTCTCCACTGGCTTTTCAACCAGAGTAGTCTGTGGTTACTCTGAGTAACCTGAGTAGGCTCATCTGTGATCCAGCTATATTGTTATGCAAGATGAACTGTATTCCTGGACAAAATAATTTCTGTATTACTCCTACTATCACTTCATGACTCTTCACTGGACTCTCCAAACCAATCTCACCTCGTATAATGGAACACTACTTTTCTCACCCTAAATTCCACATATTACCACCTTTTTGGCAATACTCCTTCCAAACTACATAGCTCCTCATCTCTCATTACCAAAGACTGACATGTTCCCGTATCTCTTAAAGTTTTGACTTCTTTACCTACTCCTCCTGGTACATGAGTAAACTTTACCCACACAAGTAAATTCTTTATGGAGATCTGGCACCTTCTTATCCATCAACTCCTGACTAGGTTGTACATTCTTTTGGACCTCTTTCATTTCAACTGGGCTTCCCTTTACCACTTTAACAAACTCCGTTGGCTTATCTTGTTTTACCACTTTACTCTTCCTAGTGCTTTTCTTAAACCACCAAAACTGTGACTTCACATGGCCTAATCTGTTACAGCGAAAACATCTGAGGCCTTTCATTTCTCTTCCACTCTCCTGTGTTTACTTTTTAACTTGAGGTACACTGTCTTTATCGTCTCTCACAGGGTATCAATTACCTTTACCACCTGAAGATCTCTCTTTTCCCCAGTTTTTAATCCCTCACAGGCTGAAATTGATGTCAGAAACCAAACTGATTTATGAATTAATTCATAATCATCTGCCATTTCTGCTGCTATTCCAGCAATTTTAACCTTCTGCTTTTCTACAAGTTCACACTACATCAGGAAGTTAATTTTAAAACTTCTCCAAACAATCATTTCTGCAAGAGCTTCACATGTCTGGTCTATTTACAAAGCCCTTATCCAACAATGAAAATTATTCTGTTTGATCCTTTCAAATTCTACGTACACTTGACCAGGTTCTTTCTTTAGATTTCTAAACTATTGTCTATAAACTCTGGCGCAAGTTCATATGCACCTAAGACAGATATTTTCACTTCGTCATAATTCCAAGATATCTCCTCTAATAGTGATGCAAACACTTCACTAGCTCAACCTATTAACTTTGTTTGAATCAGTAATACCCATATATCCTGTGGCTATTTAATTTGTTTAGCCACTTTCTCAAGCGAAATGAAAAAAGGCTTCTACATCCTTCTCATTAACCTTTGGCAATGCTTGGACATATTTAAATAGCTCTCCACCAAGCCTTTGACTATGATCCTCTTGTGCTTTTTCATCTTCCTCATCTACTTTTTCTTTTACCTCCACCAATTTGAACTGACATTCACCTTTTATTGCCAGTTTCCAAAGTTCAAATCCTATCCATTTTTCTTTTGCTAGGGCTATTCTTTCCCTTGCTGCAGTTCAAGCAGTTTCATTTCTTTTGCTTTTCGTTCCTTCCTTTCTCTGGCCTTTTCTGTGGCAATGGCATCCCTTTCTCTGCTGCAATTGCATCCCTTTCTTTGGCTTTCACAACTCTTTTTTTTAATTCAAGCTTATTTAATTCTTTTTCATGTTCAAGCTGTTTCATTTGTAGCTGAATTCTAGCCATTTCCGTTGATTCTGACTGTGTTTCTGGCAATTTTAAAATGCTGTGCTATCGCCACAATTATCTTATCTTGAATTAGAATATAAAAGCAGGGAGGTCTTGCTGCAACTGTACAGGGCATTGGTGAGGCCGCAGCTGGAGTACTTGTGCAGTTTTGGTCGCCGCACTTGCGCAAGGATATTTTGGCCTTGGAAGAAGTGCAGAGGAGGTTCACTAGGCTGATACCGGAGATGAGGGTGTTAGACTATTAAGAGAGACTAAATAGACTGGGTCTGTACTCGTTGGAGTTTAGAAGGATGAGGGGGGATCTTATAGAGACGTATAAGATAATGAAAGGGATGGATAGGATAGAGGTAGAGAGATTCTTCCCGCTCAGAAAGGACAGCAGGACTAGAGGGCACAGCCTCAAGATATGGGGGGGGCAGTTTAGAACAGAATTGAGGAGGAACTTCTTCACTCAAAGGGTGGTGAATCTCTGGAATTCTCTGCCCGTTGAAGTGGTAGAGGCTACCTCGCTAAATATTTTTAAGGCACGGGTAGATGGGGGGGGGGAGGGGGTGTTGGGGAACAAAATTAAGTTTAAGTATAAAGTTAACATGTATGGAAAGAAAATTAGCAATAACTTTTACCAATTACAAACAAAAAAATGATATTGTATAACCCTTAACAAGTATACAAAATGTTCCAATCAAACAAACTTCACTATATGAAACCCTTGCCACATGTTTACCACAGAAAATACGAATGTTCACATGATACTGGAACTTCGAGCAACCCTCTTAACATACACTGACCAGCATGAAGTCAGAACAGCTTCCCAAAACACCAGGGAGAAAGAAAGAGAGACTCGAAGCAAGCTATCCATCAATAGCAGATTTTTTTTTCCTCCAGGAAGGCAAAAAGTCTTGCTTCCAGCTGGCCAGCAGAATTTCGAATACCAGGGTGAGAGAACCACTCTTTTTCAGTCTGATGTCCACCCCCTCTAAACTAAAATTGAAAATCAATCCTTAGATTTTTCTGGGGAGGAACCATTTGACTTTGACTTGTCAATTAATCTTTTCTCTCACAAGGAAGGGTCGTAAAAGACCCCAGAAAGTACGCAAGGCCCGGAGTAAAAATAAACAAAACCCCATTTAAGCCACTGAAGCAGCAAAAGAAAGGACTCCTAATCAGACAACCGGGTAACAATAAAAAGACCAAAGCTGTTTAACTGCAGGGAACATGATTTTAAAAAAAAATTCTCAAAAGGTACACCAACGTCACAGAATTATAAATGCCTGGCTTTGTAACACTGTAAAAAGTCTGACAACACCAGGTTTTAGTCCAACCTATTTATTTGATAATATTCTCACTAGCTTTCGAGGGGACAGCCTCTTCGTCAGGTGAATTAGTTTGGCTAGTTTTTCTGATGTACATTTTTAATTTGGATGGCTAAACATGCAAAGGCTCTCAGAAGTTTGCCAATAGAAAAACTGAGCCAGTCAGCAGTCATTAAATGAGTGCTATCAACCTATGAAAGAGAATTCAAAGGAACCTCCCTGGCTAGAATTGGAGGTGTTGGACATGGTTTCAATTGGCAAGAAGACAGCCATGAAGAAGACTCCAGCATACATTTCAGCACAAGTTAATAAAGGTATTTGTGTTTGAAAGTGACCTATTTATAGAGCTACAACAGTTAACGATGGCAGCCTCAGAATCACAGGGCACCCTAGCTCTCACAGACTTAACACTGTTGATTCATTATGGAAAACAGTATTTGCTTTAGCAACAACTATACAAGAAATCTGTAAACTCAAGTTAAGTGTTCACACAAAACACAGCAAAACATCATTCTGGTTTGTAATCTTTATTATATTGAAATTGCAAAATGACAGTACTTACTCATATTCAATAAGTTTATCCCAATTTATAGATAATTCTTTCTTCTTAACCAAAAAAACAGAATTCAAATTTGTTGGAATCAAGTCATTAGGAATACACATTACTAAACTGAACCAAATTTTAACAAATCCTGTATTTGTTTCTAAAATACAACAATGCAACTTCAGCAGGACAACAAACAGACAAGGCAGCTGACATCTGAACTATTATAATTTCTAACGATACACTGCCTCAAAAAGTTCAAAGAGAATGTTTCACAGGCAGTTTTAAATAAAAACGTTTATTTCCAATTGAACTCTGCCTCATAAATGACCAACAGAGAAAGCAAAATTACTTATCATTAAGTTAAAAATTCAATTTTAAGCAATAAAACAAACAAAATTCAGTGAAACATAGTTGGCAACCTAGAAATTACAATTGGCACCTTTCACAACAAAACATTCAATGCATTTTAAGTAAGTTGACATGACGCTAAAATAGTAATGTTATACAAACTCATTAAGCATTTATCTAATAATATCACCAACAGTAATGAAACACGTGCAATCTGTTACCAAGCTGGTTTCTTTCCCATATCAAATTATGATGTTGACATTCTGATTGATATCAGTAGAGTTAAACATTTGAGATTTTGATCTTGGACGATTAAGGCTGAATAATTTGTATTTCTGAAGAACTAAACCCTGGACATTTCAACCAGTTGAGAAAACCTGAAGCTTTAAAGAGAAAAATTTGGCATTGTACCATTTAGACTGTATCCAAAGCTAAATTTGAATGATAATCCCTGACAATTTCTATACTCAGTGCATTGTTACTCATAACATTAAGTCATGAAGCCCTGACACCTGGTTATGAGATGTTCAGTTAAGATCAAAAGGGACATTCAGATTTTAAAAATATATTGCATGCTTTAATACATAAAACATTAATCCAAAGCAACAATGCTTTTAGGTAGAAACATTTCTAGAAAAAGATGCAGAAATTGAAAAATAGAGACTTTTCATAGGTGTTGCCATTGTCGATTAGAATTAATGGAAAAAGCAATACAATCTGTTGAGGCACTTTCTTATTTGATGGTCCTTAGATTATTGCTTCAGTTTCTTCACTGGAATGAATGAAAAATAAGTTAGCGCTTTTGCAATTATGAAGTAAACTATATTTTGAAGTGTAAATTAAAAACACTACAAAGTTCTGGATAACTTTAGATGTAGATTTTGGGATAAGTGGGATTTAGAATCTTGGCAGTGATATCTGATATTGAGCTCACTGAAATCTGTTACCATTTCATGGTTTTCTGCCAGCAGTAACTGCAATGTTAAATGTACCCACTCATATTTCTGTTATGAGTAATGACAGGACCCACCACCATTCAGTGTGTTTTCAATCATTAACATCTTGTCAATGCTGAGTGTGATGTTTCTGGCATCTAGCATTTGTTAGGGAGCTTAATGGGGAAAGGGTGATTGGGGGAGTTGGGAAGGCAGGTCAAAATGGAAGGGTTACCTTAGTGCAAATCAACTGTAAGCTTAAAATAAAGGAAAATATAGAAAGTCCCCCTCTCTCTGCATAATCTCAAGCCGTGGGGTGGCATCTGTAAACATGTAACTCTTAACCTCATGGCTACACCACAATAACGCTAGCTGCTGCTCAAGTTCAGAAACCTAGAGTTCAAACTGCTGAAATCTACAACACTTCCTGTGAAACGGTTATCCAGGGCATGGGAAATGTCCTAGCATTCCCACATCACACATGATGCACAATCTCAATGTCTGACAATCAGCCTCACTATTACTTGATTTATTAACTGATAACCTTGTTTTTTTTATTACAAAAATATACTTTATTCATATAAAAACCTCTCAAATAAGCCACTGCAAAATGACTTATCTAACAATTACAGACAGTGCAAAAAAAGTCATTTTTATGGTACTACACGATTCTTATTTACACATTACATTAATTACATTTCAGAACTTGCATGCAGTTACGCAGGCCAAGGGTGTTACCGGGCCCTTGGTTGAAAGGCTTTATACAGTGGCCTTTCCCCATTGTGCCTTCGCGGCAGCTGCCCCAAGCTTGAGCGTGTCCCTCAGCACATAGTCCTGGACCTTGGAATGTGCCAAGTCTGCAACACTCGGTCGAGGACAATTCTTTCAACTGGAAGATCAGCAAGTTTCGGGCGGACGAAAGTGCGTCCTTCACCAAGTTGATGACCCTCCAGCAGCAGTTGATGTTTGTCTCGGTGTGCGTCCCTGGAAACAGCCGTAGAGCACAGAGTCCTGCGTCACCGAGCTGCATGGGACGAACCTCAACAAATATCACTGCATTTCAATCTAGACATTCTTTGCAAAGGCACATTCCACAAGGAGGTGTGTGACCGTCTCGTCAGACCCGCAGCCGCTTGGAGGGCAGCACGCGGTGATGTTGAGACCTCAAGCATGCATAAAGGATCTGATGGGGAGTGCCCTTCTCACCACCAGCCAAGCCAAGTCTTGGTGCTCGTTTGTGAGTTCTGGTGATAAGGCATTCTGCCAGATGACACCGACAGTCTGCTCAGGGAACCATTCAACAGGATCCGCCATCTCCTTTTCTCTCAGGGCCTCAAGGACATTACGTGCTGACCACTGCTTCATTGCCATATGGTGAAAGGTGCGTTTCCTGAAAAATTTCTCCATGAAGGACAGATGCTGCGGTATGGTCCAACTACTTGGAACATTCCGCGGCCGTGTGGCCAGACCCATCCTCTGCAACACTTGAGACAGGTAGAACCTCAAAAAGTAGTGGCACTTGCTGTTAGTGTACCGAGTGTCTACACAGCTTGATGTAGCCATACACAAGGTGGCCATCAGGATGAGGGCGGTGTTGGGAATGTTTTTCCCTCCTTTTTCTAGATATTTGTGCATCACTTCCCTCTGGATATGATCCATCTTTGATCTCCAAATAAATTTGAAAATGGCCTGGGTCACTGCTGCTGTGCAGGATTTGGGGATAGGCCACACCTGCACCACATACAACAACGTGGACAGCACCTTGTATCGGATGTCCAGGTTTTTACAGTGATAGAGAGAGAGTGTTACTGCCACAAGCCCAATTTTTGCTTGGCATTGGCGATGCACTCTTCCCAGTTTTTGGCACATGCCCCTACTACTCCAAACCATATCCCCAGCACCTTAAGGTAGTCTGCCCTGATGGCGAAGGGGACAAAGGATCTGTCAGCCCAGTTCCCAAAGAACATGGCCTCGCTCTTGCCCTGGTTGGCTTTGGCTCCCGAGGCCAGTTTGAACTGCTCACTGACTTGGAAAAGACTGCAAACAGATGAGGAATCCGAGCAAAAGACAGCCACGTCATCCATGTACAGGGAGGCTTTAATCTGCATGCGTCCGCTGCCTGGGATTGTAACCCCTTTGATGCCTGGGTCGCTTTTGAGGGCCTCAGCAAAGGGTTCAATGCAACACACAAAAATGACAGAGGAGAGAGATCAGCCCTGTCTGACTCCAGACCTGATCTGAAACCTATCTGATTCCCACCCATTGACTGAAACTGTGCTACTAATGACTGTGTAGAGCAGTTGGATCCAATTGCGGATTCCCTCCCCAAAGCCCAGTTTGGAGAACACATCCATCATGTAGCTGTGCAATATTCTGTCAAACGCCTTCTCCTGGTCTAGGCTAATGAGGCAGATATCCACACACCTGTCTTGCATTAGGTGATCATATCCTTGAGTAGCGCGAGGCTATCAGAGATCTTCCTGCACACTAGTAATCTTGTTACTATGGATAAATGTACTACTGGTGATAAGCCTTACTACTATTAATAACTCTTACTGTTAAACCCTATTAACATTAGTACTAACTTAGTAGTATTAAACTTCATTTAAGAAAAGATTTGACTAATTGCCTCCTTACTTATAACTAACAGTTAAAATTTTTAATGTTTTTTACACTCCCAGTTGTTTAGACTCCATTCCTAAGCAGCAATGTTCAGCAACCATAAGATTTTCCTGTTGATTAAAACCTCAGGAAGCTTCTGCTTCTCTCTCCCAAAGGTAAATGCTCTAAGCTTCACTCCTTGCACTTTATCTATCCACTTCTGTCAGTGTTTGTCAACATGTCTGCCTCTCTGAATTTTAAGTGTTCCAGGTTTTGTTTCTTTTATTTATCCACTCTTGGCTGTTTTTCTCCCGCAGGTCCACCTCTCTCACAAAGGCAAGTGTTGGACCTTTCTTCACTAACTCTGTGTTCTTGTTCCATTGTTTTATAATTTTAAACATTTTCATCATAGCATCCTGCAACCTGAGTTCTAATCAAACTGCTTTGTCTTTCTCTTAAGCCTCAAGATCCTTTGTAGAGTGTGTAGCCCAATACTGCACATATTATAATCACAGTTTTTCCTTTCCCTTTAGTGTAGATATTACCCCTTAGGTTTTTTAAAATTAGAATCTATTAATTTCATTTGAAGCATGGTGCTGCCTTTGCACCTGAACCCCAAATCCCTTTAATTTTATTAACGTTTAAAAAGAGTGCAAGTCAGAATTCATGATTTTTGATCCTTAATTATTCTCTTTCCTGTTCTAGATTTCTCCTCTCTTGATACAGTTACAAATGGATATCAGTTTGTGTTGGTGCTACTGTCTATTATTGACCTGAGGTCAGGGTCAGAAGCATTAGGGAAATTCCTTACCAAGGCTAAGGGCAATGAGACCAATTTCGCTACTGCTGCTTAGCCTTCTGAGCACAGATTAAGGATTGAACTTTCAAGTATTCTGGTCTGCATGCTCAGCTATTCACTGTTTTAAATTAAGCTATCAAAGAGTGTTGGGGACAGAACTTTTAACAACTAAAGGTAGGAAAGACTTGCATAATACATGATGCAGGTTTCTTACATGGTTCTGTACTGAGTGCCGCTTCTGGTAACGCAAAATCTTCGTCCAAAGTAGAAAACAGCTATGACACCCAAAGCCAACACAATACCACCTACAAAACTTCCAATATCAAAATGTGAAACGATAGGCAAGGCAGCTGTAGTAATGTCAGTATCTGAAAAAGGAGTAAAGTAGTGAAAGTTAAAATGATAGTATATAACATAAACTGAATGTGCATCTTTGTGAACAAACTGACAATAGCTAATCATAAAGCAAACAGAGCGACTCAGATCAATAAATCCAGCTTGTACAGAAAGTTACAACTTCAAGATCTTGCTCTAGAGAATGCTGACACAATCTTGCAATAGAATGGTACTGCAATAGTTTTTAATCTCTAGTTTATTATTTAAAAGGGATGTGTACCCATTGAATTATCGTAAATCTCTAATTACGATGCAAAGTAGATCATGGTCTAAAATTAGGCTCTGCACTGCCTGTTTCTAGCAATAATAACTCTGGTGTGGGAATGGTAGACCATGGGGGAGAAAGCAGACACACATTCCCAACTGAAATTATACCACCCGTCATATTAGAAAAGGAAATGAGGGAAATGTTAATCCTTTTGTAATATAAATGGCCAAATTCATGAGGCTCACTTTGCAAGACTGGTCTGCTGAGGCAATGGGTGCAGGAAATGTGATCTTGAGACCACCCAGCAGACCTCAACCAAGTTTTTGATATATATTTGCCTGAATGTGGAGCTGGCAGGAACTGGACTGCTCCTCTTAATCCTACATTTAAAAGAAACAGGCTCCCGCTGTTCCTGTTCCGCTCTAGCACCAGGCTTCGATCTTTCTCTTTACCGTCAATCCCTCCCCCTGCCACCCTGAGACAGAAATAGCATGATATTCTCTCACTCATCTCATGTTGGCTCTTGCCAACATGAGATGAGTGCATCTTGCATTGCTTGTGTGCGGCACCTCATTCACCATTCAACTTGTCCCACCACAATTAAGTGTCTAGCAAGTACCTACAATTATCACTGCCATCGAATTTAACCTAGTTACTCATGCTGAACACTTATCTGTGCAGCAGGATGAAATCACAAATGAGATCTTCACTTTCATTTCCCCCTTCATCCTACAATTCCCAGCAATTTTCAGCTCAGTTAAATGAAAATCCGAGGAATAATTTCTGACAAACTGAGCTGAAATGGCAGCAATAACTTAAATGTACATGATCATCCACTCTAATTGGGCAACAAAAAAAACAGGTTAACCCAAAAATTTCCCATCCCATCCCCTATAAAGATACATACGTGTATTATTAGCAAAAGTTGCTGAGGTAGTAGTTATAATGGCATTCTCAGATTTGGTGACTGCTGGTTCATTGGTTAAACCCACAGTTGTGGTGTTCTCAGTATTGGTGGTTGTTTGCATAATTGTTGCAGTGTTCTGAGATTGAATGGTTGTTTGAAGAGGAGTTGTTGGATTAGAAGTAGCTGAGAGCAGGGAGAGAAAAAAAATCAACGATCTTTAGACATTGTTGAAAATCTACATCAATACAAGATGTAAACCCAGAAATAACTTAAGTACAAATACTGCAAAATAATTGTGCCCAGAGAAATTGAAAAGTAACCCAAAAGTAATTTTAAATAAAATTCTTTAATGATAAAGTTATGAGGATATATTTAAACCACATCCTTCTTAGGCTTGAATCTTGTTGACAAAAGATCTTTGGCCAACTATGAGTCTAATTTGTTATAACTGAGAAATTAATAGTGATTTGTTACCAACCTTCTTTTACTTTGCCAACTATTATTTGACAATTGGTGGTAGGGTTAAGGAAAGAAACAGTGGGAGAGAGATGAAGAAGGAAAAACAGAAGTCAGCAAAACTCTTGTTTTTCTGAATTCTTTTTGAACAACCGAAGAATAGTAATGGCTGTAACACAAAACTATCAAGTTGCAGTAAACTATGGTGAGTTGCTCAGTTACTGGGAACCCCATCATATATTTTCAATACTCTTTTGTTCCAAGTATGGTTTGCATTTCAATTTGGCATATCATGAAGGAACAGTCAGCACAAAATGCTCCGAGTTAGGTCTGGCCTCACCTACGGGGGCTGATAAAATAATGGCCATCTAGTGTGCTGTATTATGGCACAACAGGCAGCCAGCTGACACTGATTGCTTGCTAGCACCACATAAAACATCCGTAATGCTTCAGAAATAGTAAACATACATACTTGGAGCATTAGTAGATTATACAAATAAAGTTACCTGTGTTGCCATCGCTGTTCTTTAGAAACCTTGGTTTCTACACTGCACAGAAGGTAAGATTTTTAATACTTTCAATGGCACAACTGGAAATAATGATGACGGTGCAGGGCTCAGGACAGCTCCTTCCATTTCAAATGGAATGGTAGTTTTAAATCAATCTAGGAACAATCTCTTCCACAAGAAAGTATCTACCAGCCAGGCAATGTCACTTACTCTGCCACTAAGTGTCAGTGACTGCATCAACAGCCGACGGTTTTTTCCTTTCAATGGCAAACAACAGAATGAATACGCCAAATGGCTTAGTGATAAATGTAGCTTGTGGCATGACAATGAGCCATGTAGACCAGAATAAAGGTCTCAAGTCTGATCTTCTGTCACCGAGTTAATTGGTCTAACGCAACATGGCTGTTGGGTCTCTGCAATCTGCTCAAAATGTTCCTGATCTAGAGACCCTTGACTTTTGCCCTGTTACCTTGTTCGAAAATACAGCATGGAAAGGCAAGGTCAGGATGAAAGACCCTTTACAGGATGGCATGCAACTGAAATCAGGCTGGGAGGGAAGACCTTTAAGCCTACCTGCCCGTGTCTGTTTTCCGTCTGCTACCAAAAATACTTCGAAGTATTTGGCTGTACCCCAATACTTCCAAGGACTTGGAGGACCCTTGGTAAATTCCACACAGCCTTCAATAACAAGCTTTAACAGGCTCTTAATTGACTGAGTTATCTACTCAACTGCTTTCAAGCATATAACTCTGCCCTGACGAAGAATCATCCAGACTCGAAACATTGGCTTTATTGTCTCTCCACTGAAGCTGTCAGACCTGCTAAGATTTTCCAGCATTTTCTATTTTTGAAACCCTGTTTCCTCTCTGGTCACACCTGGCCTTAATGTTTAGGGTGGCAAAAGGATTGAACCTCCATGGGAAGTCTGAAACAAAAACTGAGTTAAATCAGGAGCAGAAAGGTGCCTCTGTTGGAAGCCCCTTATGTAGTTGAGGCCCCACCATCTGACAAATTTAGGCCATGGTGTTGGGAGTGACACATTAGCATGGGTAAAGTTGTAGACAAAGAAAGAACAACTACAGCAAAGATTTTAACAACAATATTGGCTTCAAAAGGGTTATTCCAGCTAAAAGTTAAGCATGCTGGGATTTTTGGTCAACTTATAATTAAAATCAGATGCAAGTTGTAAAGTTGCTCTGAGTCATAGCATGATCTGGGAACTGTGATCTGCAGCTTGCGGTGTTGACCAAATATGGGAAGTTGTTTACCCTATGGTAGGCCAGACAGCATTAGTTTTATGGGATCTACATGTAATCTGAACCAAGTATAATAGTGTCTGTTGGAGGGGTTTAGGATAACTTGGGACTATAAAGAGTAATAGATTAAGATAACTAATTTAGAGTGAACATAATATAGAAAAACTACAAAGTACCTGGAGTTAAAGTTACAATTTGCATAGAAACACATATAACCACTATTAGAGAATTTAAACATGTATTTTTAAAGCATACTGTATTCTGTATTAAAGGCATATACTTGACTAATGCCACTCTAGGGTATGATGGGATACAACTGAGTGAGAAGAACCACATTCCTTGAAAACAATACAGCTACTGAGAACCATCTTATCAGTGTGGGCTTTAGAAAGTACAAGCTTCCCAGATAGTAGAATGGATAGAATAATATAATTTTCCTAAGAGGTTGCTAAGGAGACCCTGGGAAAGTACTTTTGAACTCTATGGACCTACGTATTGGGGTTGCTAGGCGACAGTGGGAAAGAACCTTATTCTCATACTTCCAGGGGGTAAAATATCATTGGCCAAGGTAAATGATTCATGCTAAAATGATGGCTCACTCTGGCTAGGGTGAGCAAAAGAGGTGGGCAAATGATTTTTGAAAAACGTAAAATTGTACTACTGATAACAACGCAATTTAGAATAATTTGGACTACCTCAAATCAGTCTCCTATGCATATTGACCAGGCCTGGACAATAAAATACGTTTTCAAGCAGAATTACTGCCTCTATGAGTCCTTTGTATTTGCTGAGCTTTAATTAATAAAAGGAAATCTCTCACATGAAAGCCAGCATAATACATAGGTCTATAAAAAGCTCCAGTAGCATCATTTACAAGTAATTTCATTGGTTTTTTTGAGCCACGTGATCGGTTTTCGGTTACACAGTTAGCTGGATGCCAGAGAATCTTCTGGAAGCATGTGAAAAAGTTTGTAGATAAAGGACACGAGTAGCCTTTGTCTCCAGATATAAGTCTATAGAGATCCACCACCGCAAGAAGTGTGCCCTGAAGGAACTTCTTCGGAGAGGGCCATGAGGATAGATTCTACATTGGGAATAGTCCTAGCCAGTTTTTCCTAAAACTGGGTAGTATCTATTTTCAGTTAAATAATTACAGTTAATGTTCAGTTAAGAGTTAAAGTTCAATAATAGTTAAAAGAGTTGCAATTGTTTAAGTTTGAGTTGGTACCTAAAATGTTAAACAAAGGGGAATTATTGAATGAATTAAGAGTGGGCTCCTGGTCTCGTTTGTTTCATTAACCTGGAATGCTTGGAGGGTATTTAAATCAGTAACTGAGTAATAAAGGATTGGTTATCTAATGGGAAGCACAGTGTATGAATAAATATGCTCTTAGCAGGTGCAGCGTCACGGATCAGTGCTGGAGCATTAATCTTTTACAAACTAATGCACAGAAGCTAAATTTTTCAATGACTCCAAGATTGTCAAGAAAAGTTAGGGAGTCTGTAAAGGGATAAAAATTGGTCAACCGAGTAGGCAAAAAATTGGCAGATGGAGTATATTGTGGGAAAATGGAAAAATAGAAAAGCAACATTTCAATGGAGAGAGATTGCAGAACTCTGTAGTACAAGAGATCTGGGTGTCCTGGTACACGAATTATAAAAAATTAGTTGTAGGGTACAGCAAATGTTTAGGATGGTAAATGGAATGCTAGTGTTTGCTACAAAAAGAATGGAATAGAGAAGTGGGGAACTTTTACTGAGGTTGGAGGGGAAATGGTGATAACATCTTTGGGTACTATGTACAGTTTTGGTCTCCTTATTTGAAAAAGGATATATTGTGTTGGATGCAGTTTAGACAAGGTTCATTCGACTCATTCCTGGGATGAAGGGTCTTTCCAATAAAGACAGGTTGAATAAGTTGGGCTTATACCCATTGGAGTTCAGAAAAATGAGGAGTGATCTTATTGAAACATATAAGATCCTGAGGGGGCTTGACAAGGTGGATACCAGGATGATGTTTCTTCTTGTGGGGGGATGCTAGAACTAGGGGGCACAGTTTATGATTATGAAATCCACCTTTGAAGGAGAATTGTTTTGCTCTCAGAGGATTGTTAGTCTGTGGAATTTTGACATTCAAGTTTCTTCACAATCTCTGTTTCCCAGCCACACCAACAAAACACTACCACTTTATTAGGTTATATTAAGGTGTCACCAACCTGAGGATTACTTCGGACGTCTGGCTTCTCCAGGTCTGCACCTTGTAGCTCTGCCTTCAAAGGGAATCTCTATCTGCTCCTACTTTTAACTTCAGTGAACAGTACCTTGTTTATATTCTTGTTCTTTGTTCCTTTGACTTCAGTCTTCCCAGGCTCCTCTTTTCATTCCTGATTTCTGGAACTTGCTTTCTGCCCCTTACCCTATCATCCTGTCTATCCTGGTAGCTTCTATCAAAAGCATCCTGATTCCAGACCAAAAACAACTGCATTTGTTTTTTAATGTGAGTCTCTGGTGAGCAACAGCTTATTTTGTGCAAAGCTGTAATTCTTTTATATCACGAACTCTTAATGATAATGCCAGCAAAGTTCAAAGTGAAACTAGACTATAGATATGCAGACACCTTTGTTTTAACAAGAAGCCAACTGAAGTTTTATTCCTTTCATAACACACACACACACACACATTAAGCTTAAACTTACGTCTTACTTCTTATAACTACAATACAAATATTTAATACAAAGATTTAAACTATCTCTGTTTCCCAACATCTGTTGTTGAGAAATTGCAAGAGTCTGCCAATCACTAACTTTCATCCATCAGAAAGAAAAGAAAGATTGCAGTCGTTTACTACAAATCAAATCATCAATTTTATCCTCAGGAGCTGCAGCAAAAATCTGTAAATGGGTAAAATGGGAATCATTTTATGTGCACACGTTCATCATAAAATTAGCTTTTTTGCTTACCATTTGTGACTTGGCTTAAATTATTTATACTTGTATCTAGAATGTAAAAAGAAACAAGGTATGCATAAATCATTTAAATTTAAGACAATTTAGCATAGTAAGGTATAGTAACACAATATATAGCACTGAAGTGTGATTTAATTAGTCATGTCTCCCACTTTTGTTGAATTACCTGTGTAGTGGGCACAATTGTCCCTGGACAGTCAACAACATGCCCTAACAAAATGCCAGCCATCTAAATTGCATTTTGTATATAATTTCTGAAGAAATGTGAACTCCCAGGCTGGATAGTTGTCTCATTGGAAATACAGTAAGAAGTCTCACAACACCAGGTTTAAGTCCAGCAGCTTTACTTCGTTGCAAAATCCACTAGCTTTCGGAGAGCTGCTCTTTCATCAGGTAAGTGGGAGTTCTGTTCACAGACAGGGCATATAAAGACACAAACTCAATTTACAAAATAATGGTTGGAATGCAAATCTTTACAGGTAATCAGGCCTTAAAGGTACAGGCAATGTGAGTGGAGACAGCATTAAACACAGGTTAAAGAGACGTGTATTATCTCCAGACAGGACAGTTAGTGAGATTTTGCAAGCTGAGGCAAGTCGTGGGGGTTACAGATAGTGTGACATGAACCCAAGGTCCTGATTGAGGCCACTGTCATGTGTGTGGAACCTGGCTATAATGCTTGACTCTGTTGTTGAGCACAGACTGATAGCTTTAACTGTAGCTTTGTCTGTACCTTTAAGACCTGATTAACTGTAAAGATTTGCATTCCAACCATTATTTTGTAAATTGAGTTTGTGTCTTATATGCCCCGTTTGTGAACAGAACTCCCATTTACGTGACAAAGGAGCAGCACTCCAAAAGCTAGTGGATTTTGCTTCCAAATAAACCTGTTGGACTTTAACCTGGTGTTATGAGACTTCTTACTGTGTTTACCCCAGACCAACACCAGCATCTCCACACCATTGGAAACATTCAGAGGATGGTTCACGCAATTTTAATTGCCTTCCCTCATTTACACATGGCCAGACAGTTGGCAAAAAAGCAGCTGAAAGCTCACAAAGTCTAGACCTGCCAAGTATATCCAATGTAAGCACAAGGAAAGGATTTGTGAATTTATGAGAGGGAATTTTTGAAGAAAAAAGTCTAGATAGGTGATATCTCCATACTCCTGGTAAAGCCAAAAGAATGGTCCTCTTCCTCCTTTCAGCCCCAACAGGGGTGTTTTAATTTAACCTTCCAAGGATTCTTTGTTGTTTTGGCCAGGTTGTTACTGTTAGGGAACCTTCTGCAGACAAATCCCTTCCCACTCAAATGCCATTAAGATCCTGGTGTAACAGGACTCCAATTTGCATATATAGTATAGATTTAGAATTACATCACAGGAACAGATTAATTGCCCCTCTGTCCAAATTCATCAAGCTTGACAAATAGAGTGGATGAAAATGCAAGAAAATAATATATACTACAAATCTGCTGAAACCTGTCCATCAACAAATTTCTGTATTAATTTGCTTACAATTCTATGAAGCTTCAAATCAAATTCATATTTATTAGTTCAGAATCAGTTTGCTATAGCCACATAACTTCTTTGATTTTGGATGCAATGATGGGTTTTATATTCCCTTAAGTAACTACTTCCTTATAGAATGCCCCAAAAGGAAGATGCAACCCTCTAACTACAGTATGCTATAATCATATTAATTTACTTTAAAATCTATTTATCGTAGAATTACAGAATTCCTACAGTGCAGGAGGAGGCCATTGACAATAATCACACCTAGGCCCAATCCCTATAAGCCCACGTATTTACCCTGCTAATTCCCTGACACTAAGGGGCAATTCAGCATGGTCAATCAACCTAACCCACACATCTTTGGAGTGTGGTAGGAAACCAGAGCACCTAGAGGAGTCTGAAGCAGACACATGGAGAATGTGCAAACTCCAGACAGAAAGACACCCGAGCCCAGGTCCTGGATGCTGTGAGGCAGCAGTATTATCCACTGTGCCACCATGCTGCCCTAAATACAACGTCTTCTTAGATTTCTTGTCAATATAATACTTGTTATATTTTCTGTATCTTGAGACAATTCGCTTTCAAAGAAATCCTAGACTTCGGTGCATAATAAAATTATATTGTTGTTACTGAAGTTTTAAAAAGATAAAAACAAAATAGCTTTTCTCAAATAATTTCTATTTCAGTCAAACCATTAACCATTAGATAACTATTATCTAATGCACATATTTTAATACTTGGAAAAAATTACAGTCAGAAAATAATAGTGATCATTTATAGATTGTAATCTTCTGTCATATGAAGCAGCTCCATCAAAATTATCAAATTAATAAATTAATTGTGCAAAAGTACTACAGCTTTACATCACAAACACTATTAAATTCACTGCATAAACCAAAGTTTTAGAAGAGAACTGCGAACTTACAGATAATACATTTTATTTATTCATAACCATTCTATTGAAAACATCTGTGAACATTTCAAGCCAAGTCATCGACATACTAGTTGAAGTAAACTTTCTAAACTTTATGCCCTGCACTTCATGCCAGTAAGAAGTAACACACATTTTGTAATAGATGGAGTTGATACTGTGATTGTACATATCAGAGATTATTGCCAGTTTTAGCAACTTTGAGACCATTCATACTGTAACTTCAGCATCATTAAGATGGTTTCCACTGCATAAATCCAGGAACAGAATAACACAGCAAAATAGTTTAAGACAAATCTGGTGTCAAACCCCTTGTTTAAAAAATAGCTCAGAAGTCCCTTGGTGATATGTACAGAGCTTAGATATCTAGCATCTGAATGCTAGCTGAATTCAATTGTTAGAGGATCATTTGTAGGCCAAAATGAATAAGGCAGCATCCCAGTGCACTTTAATCATAGATTTTATGTTAATACTTCACATTGATAGAAATACTGTGGTGTGACTGTCGTATCAAATGTAAAACAACTTGCATCACTACAACAGTCTTCACAAAGAAATGTGTTCTAGGGGGAAGAAAGCTGATTTTAAGAGAAAAGGAGTGTAGCTGGAGCACAGGAATTTGTGCTGCTGTTTGGCTGGGACAGAAATAAAATCAGAGAACAGCCCTCTTGCAATGAAGCCCTTTTATTATTGGTATATACAATGGAAATGCTATAGGATCCTATTATATATATCTGCTCTCTGTACATAAACTTTAGTTAAGACATCATGATTGGCGCAGGCTTGGACTGCTGAAGGGCCTGTTCCTGTGCCGTACTTTTCTTTGTTCTTTGTCCTAAAGCAGACTGATGTGCAGAAGTTGAGGCAGGCTCATTGGTTAGTGTTAACTGACACAATAATCCTTAAGAACTGCTTCAATCACCTTTTAATAGGTCAAACAAGCTACAGAGTCATCAATCTTCATCCACTGTACAACAAGTACTCACTTAAAGTGGTGCATGTGTTCCTGAAAATTGAAACCCCTTTAAGTGAAGCCAGGTTTCCCATAGGAACAAGATCAGTATATGGAGACAAAGATGCAGGTATTGGAAAGGAGGCAAAAAGGCCAACTAAATTGGTAGCTGGTTTAGATACCTAAATTAAAAGGAATATTGTTTGTACTCAATTTGGAAATTCAGGAGTAAATTTATAGAAAAGCTCAAGTTTTTAAATTGACGAAGTAAATGTCAACATGTTTAAATAGATACAGATGATACAAGGTAGAAGAACAGTCTAAAACATTTAGAAGAGATGGATTTAGCCACTTCAAGCAAAGGTATTGTGTGTATGAGATAGGAGTGGACTGCCAATGCAGGCAGTGGAAAAGTGAGATAGGATATTGTTTAAGAGCATAAAAGAGAAAAGGATTTTGCCACATAATGCTGGATATTTCCCAGACATCAGAACTAACTGGATGGTCTGCAATTTTTCTCTCTCTCTCTGGTCCTGTATATCCCAGTACTTTCAAAAATAAACTTTTTCTTTGAAAAAGGAATATAACATTATATTCAGTTGCATTTCAGGACATAGTTTAATTCATTAAAATCACAATACCAAAAGGTCTCATTTTGTTATTGGCAAGGTTCTATGATTAACTTAATAAACAACAACATTATGAAAGTTTTAGAACAGAATGATGAAGTCACAAAAAAAAGTGATTTATTAATGAGAAAGTTATTCCAGTAAATTTTCCAATATTTCTTATTCTGCAGTTGCTCCTGAAATTAGATTAATGCAAATGAGAAAGGTTTTTACACCAAACTGCTTTCAAGACAATTTTTCTTCCTATTATTTCCAGTCCTCTAAAAACAAAATCAAAACATTATCCCATAGGATATGCAAGAAAACAAGAATTGGCCACATTTTTTTTTCCACTCTGAATTGTTCAATATGCAGTACAGAAGAGAAGTAAAGCTGATGGGGGTGCTGACTTTCTGTTCCTTTTTCAGGGAAAACAGCTCACCACTTGCCAAAACCAGAAATTTACTGTGTAAAGAAGGAAGTAATTCAAGAAGGCAGCCCTTACCATATTTTCAGGAAAATAAAGGCACCATTTCCAGCTATAGAGTCCACAAATGAGAACTTTGCTGTACTGCGTGCAGTTCTGGACACCAAACTGCCAGAAGGATGCAGAAGCTTTGGAGAGAGAGCAAAGAAGGTTCACCAGGATACTGCCTGGTCTCAAGGGTGTTGGCTATGAGGAGGGGCAGAATAAACTAGGATTGTTTTCACTGGAAAGATGGAGGCTGAGGGGAGACCCAATAAAGGTCTACAAAATTATGAGGGGCATAGACAGGGTGGATAGTGAGAGGCTTTTTCCCCAGAGTGGATGTGTCAATTACAAGGGACACAGGTTTAAGGTGAGTGGAGGAAAGTTTAAGGGAAATGTTCAGGGAAAGTTTTTCCACGCAGGGATTGGTGGGTGCCTGGAACACGCTGTCAGCTGAGGTGATGGAAGAAGATACATTAGCAACATTTAAGAGTACTTGGATGGCTACATGAATAGGGATATGGACTGAATAAGGTCAAGGATCCTATACAGGGATATGGACTGAATAAGGGCAGAAGGTTTTTTTTAAACTTTAGTTAAGACATCATGATTGGCGCAAGCTTGGACTGCCGAAGGGCCTGTTCCTGTGCTGTACCTTTCTTTGTTCTTTGTCCTAAAGCAGATTGATGTGCAGAGGTTGAGGCAGACTCATTGGTTAGTGTTAACTGACACAATAACTCTTAAAAACTGCTTCAATCACTTTTTAATAGGTCAAACAAGCTACAGAGTCATCAATCTTCAGCCATTGTACAACAAATCCTCACTTAAAGTGGTGGTTGTGTTCCTGAAAATTGAAATCCCTTTAAGTGAAGCAAGGTTTCCCATAGGAATCACTGTTAAGGCTTGAATTAGAATTATCCAGAAAAAAAAAATGTAAAAATTGAAATACAGTACTAAGTATGTGCAATGCTGTCACAAACTCAGCTATGGTGTCCCAGCCTGGAACACTGGTTCATGGTGGTGTATAGCTTTGTTTACAGGATAGTACAAAGAGCCATGTGAGAGACCCAGTGAGAACTGTAAACAGCGCAGTCATAGAATAACGCTTAAAAACTTTATTCCAATAAAGATAAGACATACATACACAAACAGGACTATAATGATCTAAGGCAGTTACGTACAAGAAGCTACTTAACACACCCAGACAATAGAAATTATTTTTTAGTTTCAAAATACATTTACGAAATTGAAGTCTTTCAGAACTTCCCTCTTCCCAAACAACATCCAACTCAATAGATAAGTAAAAGCCCGTTTATAGTTACCACACTGTGTACAATTGAGAAATTATGCTAGAGAATATCTCTTCTTAGTTCAGTGAAGGTATCATTTCAACTTTTGATTTGATTCGATTTATTATTGTCACATGTCAAGATGCAGTGAAAAGTATTGTTTCTTGCGTGCTATACAGACAAAACATACCATTCATAGAGTATGCAGAGGAGGAGGGTGTAGAATATAGTGTTACAGTCATAGTTAGAGGTAGAGAAAGATCAGCTTAATATATGGTAGGTTCACTTAAAAGTCGGATGGCAGCAGGGAAGAAGCTGTTCTTTGATTTATTATTGTCACATGTATTAACATAGTGAAAAGTATTGTTTCTTGCATGCTACACAGGCAAAACATACCATTCATAGAGAAGGAAATGAGAAAGTGCAGAATGTAGTGTCACAGTCATAGCTCGGGTGTGGGGAAAGATCAACTTAATGCAAGGTGAATCCATTCAGAAGTCTGACAGCAGCAGGGGGGAAGCTGTTCTTGAGTCTGCTGGTATGTGACTTTAGACTTTTGTATCTTTTTCCCGACAGAAGAAGGTGGAAAGAGAATGTCCAGGGTGCCTGGGGTCCTTAATTGTGCTGGATGCTCTGCAAAGGCAGTGGGAAGTGTAGACAGAGTCAATGGATGGGAGGCTGGTTTGTGTGATGGATTGGGCTACATTCACGACCTTCTGTAGTTTCTTGTGGTCTTGGGCAGAGCAGGAGCCATACCAAGCTCTGACACACCAGAAGGAATGCTTTCTATGGTGCATCTATAAAAGCTGGCAAGAGTCATAGCTGACATGCCAAATTTCCTTAGTCTTCTGGGAAAGTAGAGGTGTTGGTGGGCTTTCTTAACCATAGTGTTGGCACGGGGAGACCAGGACAAATTGTTGGTGATCTGGACACCTAAAAACTTGAAGGTCTCGACCCTTTATACTTCGTTCCCATTGATGTAGACAGGGACATGTTTTCCTTTACGCTTCCTGAAGTCGATGACAATCTCTTTCGTTTTGTTGATATTGAGGAAGAGGTTATTGTTGCCGCACCAGTTCACCAGATTCTCTGTCTCATTCTTGTACTCTGTCTCGTCATTGTTTGAGATCCAACCCACAATTGTGGTGTCATCAGCAAATTTGAAAATGGAATTGGAGGGGAATTTGGGTACACAGTCATAGGTGTATTAGTAGGGGGCTGAGAACACAGTCTTGTGGGGCACCAGTGTTGAGGATGATTGTGGAGGAGGTGCTGTTGACTATCCTTACTCTTTATGGTCTGTGAGTTAGACAGTTCAGGATCCAGCCACAAAGGGAGGTGCCAAGGCCCAGGCCACGGAGTTTAGAAATGAGCTTCATGGCAATAATGGTGTTGAAGGCTGAGCTGTAGTCAATAAATAGGAGTCTGACA
Organism: Carcharhinus amblyrhynchos; assembly: GCF_965287045.1. Taxonomy (NCBI): domain Eukaryota; kingdom Metazoa; phylum Chordata; class Chondrichthyes; order Carcharhiniformes; family Carcharhinidae; genus Carcharhinus; species Carcharhinus amblyrhynchos. The sequence goes on along the minus strand of NC_137333.1, from coordinate 42,936,793 downwards.
TAGGTGCTCCAGGGTTGAGTTAACAGCCAGGGAAATGGCGTCTGCTGTGGACCAGCTGCGGTGATAGACAAACTGTAGTGAATCCAGGTAGTCTTAAATCGGTTGGTACATAACCTTGGACTTTTGCATCTCTTTCCCGATGGAAGGAGGTGGAAGACAGCAAATCTGGGACGCATGGGGTCCTTGATTACGTTGGCTACTTTTCCAAAGCAGTAGGAAGTATAGATGGAGTCAGTGGATAGGAGGCTGGTTTGCGTGATATTCACAACCCTTTGCAGTTGCAGTCTTGGCCCCAGCAGGTGCCATTCCAAGCTGTGGTACATCTGGAAAGGATGATTTCTACCTTGCATCTGTAAAAATTGGAGAGTCATAGTGGACATGCAAAATTTCCTTAGTCTCTTGAGAAAGAAGAGGCGTTGGTGGGCTTTCTTACTATAGCGACAGTGTGGAGGGACCAAATTGTAGATAATTTAAACACCCAGAAACATGAAGCTCTCGACCATTTCTACTTCATCGCCATTGATGTAGACAGGGGATGTCCTCCACTATGCTTCCTGATATCGATGACTATCTCAATAGCTTTACTGACATTGACAGAGAGATTGTCATTGTACCAGTTCACCAGGTTCTCTGTCTCTTTCCTGTACTCCGTCTCATCATCATTTGAGATCCGGCTGACTTCGGTGGTGTCATCACCAAACCTGAAAATGGAGTTGAAGCAGAATTTGGCCACACAGTCAGGAGTGTATAAGGGGTATAGTGAGGATCTGGGAATACAGCCTTGTGGGGAACTAGTACGAGGATAATCGTGGAGGTGTTGTTGTTGCCTATCCTTCCTGATTGTGTTCTGTGGGTTGGGAAGTCTAGAATCCAATCACAGGCGGAGAGCTGAGCCTTGGCCATGGAATTTGGCAATGAGCTTTGTTGGGATAGTGTTGTTGACAGCTGAACTGTGATCAATAAATGGGAAACTGACATAAGTGTCCTTGTTATCCAGGTGTTTCAGGGTTGAGTATAGGGCCAGAGAGATGGCTGTGGACCTGTTGTGTTGATAGGCAAACTGTAGTGGATCCAGTCAATTTGGGAGACCAGAGTTGATGCGTGTTATTACTAACCTTTCGAAGCTCTTCATAATGATGGATGTCAGAGCCACTGGGTGCTTGTCATTAAGGCACGCTGCCTGGTGTGCCTTAATAACGATCAGTAGAAAGGGCAGCCAAACCTATTGCTACTACATTTGCACAATGGCAGACATGTTGAGTGCAAAAAGTATGAGGTATTTGACATGTGACAATTTCATAAAAACGCCTTGTGGTGGTGTCGGGGAGGGCTGGGTTTAGGAGAGATAGATGGAGAAGTGAGTGGGAATGAAGACATGAACATGTACATATACGATGTCAAGGTTGACTTGAATCTAGTAAACATATTGCCAGCGAATATTGTTACTGACAATTTACATGTTATTGCATCCCAGCAGCAGTGTCAAAGTCAGAAAACTGGCAACTTTTCTTGCCCCAGAAAATCAACAGAAATTAATATTTAGCAATTAGAGAGTCATTCATCACAAAAACAGCTTTCATCCAGCCTGCAGAAACAGTATATCCCCGTTAACTCTACGAAAATCCCCCATAATTACAAACATTCAGTTGAATTACAAAAATTCAGTGGAAATTCCACTGAATTTCCCTTTGCTTAAAGTGAACGTTCCCAGCTTTTCTAATCTTTCCAGATAACTGAAGTTCCACTTCTCTGACACTGTTCTAGTAAATCTCCTCTGAACCATCTCAAGATCTTGACATTCTTCCTAAAAGTACAGTTCCCAGGGATGGATATAATACTCAAATTGAGGCCAAACCAACTAGTCCTGCCTGTATTTAAACTCCAAATCCCTCTGTTCCTGTATCTTCTTTAAAATTATATCATTTAGTTAATAATACCGTGCCTGATTCTTCCATATAAAATGAATAACTTTACACTGTGGCTACAAGAGCAGTTCATATTATGCTCACCTTCCTACTTCCCGAAGACTTTCCACCATTTACAAGGCAGAAGTCAGGAATGTGATGGCATCCTCTCCATTTGACTGGATAACTGTTGCTCTAACAAATGTCAAGTTGATTGGTGGTGAGTTTCTTAAGTAACTGTGATGGAGTGAAGGAGGAGTGTGGGAACAGCAGTTAGGTTTTTAGAAACCCACTACTCTTCTCCAATGCAGAACACCTGCCCACCCCCCCACCCCACCCAGTCTGTCACTCAGTATCCACTGGGTCTACAGTCATCAGGAACCACGCAATAGCAGTGGGAATTATTTTAAAAGCAAAAAGAAAACCAGTGATGATGTAATAAAACTGTTAAAAGGTCTGTCACTGATACAGCAAAAAATATTCTCCAATGAAAAAAAAAGGAAATCTGTTATGTGGCCATTGAGTTCACAGAATCCCTGCAGTGCAGAAGGAGGCCATTAGACCACTGAGTCTGCATCGACCCCAATCCCACCCAGCTCCTATCCCCGTAACAGCACATATTTACCCTGCTAGGCCCTCTGGCACTAAGGGGCAATTTAGCATAGCCAATCAACCTAACCCCCATATCTTTGGACTGTGGGAGGAAACCTATGCAGATACAGGGAGAATATGCAAACTCCACAAAGACAGTGATCTCAGCCGAGAATTGAACCCAGGTCCCTGGCGCTGTGCGGCAGCAATGCTAATCACTGTGTCACCATGCCACATGTTGCGTAAACAAACAGTTAACCATATGCTCTGAAACCACAGCCCGAAGTGTTTTTCATACGTTGTGTATGTTTGAACAGCAGGACCGGAATTTTCACTTCCTGCTATGGACACAAGATGAATGCATTTTCATGCAGCTGGTCAATTAAGTGAAACGCACCCTGACTTTGGAGCTGCTGGCAAGGGCAAGAGTGTGATAGGCACAAAGTCCAGTGGGGACCCAGCAAGGGCTTTACATCAGCTAGCACCCTGATGGCTGCGCTTTGTAGGCTGTGTAGCCAAACAGGCCAACTAAAATGGTGTTTTGTAAAGCATTCTGGGATAACTGGGCAAGAAACTAAACCGACAGGCTGCAGTTTAAAGACAGACAAACAGGCTGCAACCCTGATGAGTGAATACACAGGATATGGGCCATCTCCAGGATGAAAGAGACTTTCTGATCACACTGGGTTGTGTGCCAGACGTAAAGGCACCGTGAATCCTTATTTAGGAGGAAGGTATGTGACCTATGTGCCTACAACACATACAGGCATGGCCGCCAGGGACACACCCAGAGATCGGTGTGGTAGCATCTGATTGGACTCTTATCAGTCAGGGTGATCAAGTCCTGATCGATTGATTGGCAATGGCCAAAAAAAGGGCGTGAAACCAAACAGGGTATAAAGGATGCTGCACAACCAGGAATCTCTCTCTCTCTCTCTGATCCCACAAACGAGCTACAACAATGGTGAACATCGCCAGCAAGAGGAGAGCCACCACACCCAAGAAGGAAGAAAGAGAGACTACAGCCAGAATGCCAGACCAGAGCAAAGGACCAAACTACACAGACAACTACCAAGACCAACACACAGATAAAGGCCAGTATCTGTTTGGGTATTTGTCAGTCACACACAGTTAAGTCAAGGTCTTGTATTGTACTTGAATTCTAGTATTTTCTGTAAGATAACTTATTGTTGGTCAGGTGGGTGATTATTGATTGTGTGGGTTTAAATAAATATTGTTTGTACTAATAAGACGTCTACTCAAAGTTATTTGTCCACCGTATAAGGGTTAAAACAGGCTGATTTTTACAACAGCTGCAAAGAGACATTGATAGAATGCAGAGCTGGGCCGAAAAGTGGCAGATGGAATTTAACACTGTTAAGTATGAGGTGATTCATTTTGGTAGGACAAATTTGAATGTGGATTACAGGGTCAATGGCAGGGTTCTGACGAATGTGGAGGAACAGAGTGATCTTGGGGTTTATATCTACAGATCTCTGAAGGTTGCCACTCAAGTGCATAGAGCTGTGAAGAAGGCCTATAGTGTATTAGTGTTTATTAACAGGGGGTTTGAGTTTAAGAGCTGTGGGGTTATGCTGCAACTATACAGGACCTTGGTGAAACCACATTTGGAATATTGTGTGCAGTTCTGGTTACCTCACTATAAGATGAATGTGGAAGCACTGGAGAGAGTGCAGAGGAGACTTACCAGAATGCTGCCTGGTTTCAAAGTAGGTCTTATGAGGAAAGGCTGAGGGAGCAAGGGCTTTTCAAGCGGTTATTGGATAGGCACACGGAGCACGCCAGAATGATAGGGAGTGGCATAGCTTGATCTTGGTTTTGGACAAAGCTCGGCACAACATCGAGAACCAAAGGGCTGTACTGTGCTGTACTGTTCTATGTTCTATGAACAGCTTTGGAGGAAGAGGTTACTGCCAGTGAGAGATGGATGAGGCACTTAATCCCACTGCTATATGCCCGTCTATCACCATGGTAAATAAGGAGCTGCAACCCACTTCACACTGGCTAGATGAACTGCATATCATCTCCGTGGGCTCCTCTCAGGGCACGCCAGATGAGGGCAGGAACTCCCCTACCCTTTTGCCAGTGACCGCTGCATATGAGGATGCCGTGATGACTGAAAAGTGCCCAGCCATGACACCAATCTCACCCTCCCATCCAGCTCAGACTCTACTGCCCAGAGGACAATCGGCAAGGTCATCAGGGCTGATGCGACAGCAAAGTCCAATGCCGCTGCCAGTGAGGGAGAGGCAGCACCAAAATGCAGCACTCAAGCACAAGTTTAAGGCACTATGAGTACAAAGAGGATTTTAAGGGTGACACTATTTTCTTTCATCCTTGTAATATTTGATTTGCGTGGAACATCTAACACTTTCCTATGTTGATTTTTTGTTACTGTGTACAATGTAAAGTATTGATTTTCTTTCAGTGCCTCCATATCTGTTTTCTTAGGTCCCTGGCTCAGCAGTGGCTTATGAAAGCCAGCAGGACCTTTACCAGAGGTCGTGATTCGACATTTGGGGTGAAGCAGAAGCCATCTCATGGCAGTGTAACTGAAAACACATTGAATTAAGGCATCCCTGGTGTCTCTGCTTTCCTGAAGGTTCCTGACATCTGCCTCCACATCCTTACCCTGAGCCTCTTCAGGCTCCTCATCAGAACCATCATTAGAGTTATGATCTGCGGCCTGAGGAGCTGCCTCGCTATCCTCACCCTTCCATAGGTTTCCCCTTGCCAGAGCCAGATCGTGCAGCGTGCAGCAGATCACAACTGTAAGCAACATGTGCCCTGGAGGATATTTCAGTGCTCCCCATGATTGCTCCAAGCAACAGAACATAAGAACATCATCGTCAGCAAGCAATAGTCCTCTTGACCACTGTCTTGTGGGGGTATGGCTTCTATTGTATCTCTCTTACTCCTCTGTCCTTGGATACCTGAGTGGTATCATCAGCTACCTATTAAAAGGGATATTCTTTGTCACCCAACAGCCAACCATCCAGCTGAACTGGAACCATGAACAATCTTGGCACCTGGCAGTGTCACAGGATATATGCATCTTGGGAGTTGCCTGGGTATCTTTCATAGAATTGTTGAATATGGGTCTAGTGTGGCATAATTTCTATATATTGATAGGGTGGGAGTTGTTCCTAATCATGAAGGAACCATATGGATGTTGAGAGGTATAGATAGGGTGGATTCTCGGAGGCTATTTCGCAGGGCTGAAATGGTTGCTACGAGAGGACACAGGTTTAAGATGCTGGGGAGCAGGTACAGAGGAGATGTCAGTTTTTCACTCAGAGGGTGGTGAGTGAGTGGAATCAGCTGCTGTCGGTGGTGGTAGAGGCAAACTCGTTGGGGTCTTTTAAGAGACTTCTGGATGAGTACATGGGATTTAATGGGATTGAGAGTTATAGATAGGCCTGGTAAGCATGGATATGATCGGCGCAACTTGTGGGCGAAAGGGCCCGTTTGTGCTGTAGTGTTCTATGTATGAACCTGGCTGACCCGATGGCACCCTGATGGCCACATGAGTGCAGTCTATGACACTCTGGATTCTGGAAAACCCAGCAGTAGCTGCAAAGCCTATGGCTCACTTAAACTTGCTGGCTTCATCCACCCAGTAATGAATGAGTGTGAGGACCTGTCTGAAAAGAATGTCAGCTAGGAAATTGATTCAACTGTGGATAGCTGGTTGGGACACCTCACACAGGTCACCACTGACACCTGGAAAGTTCTGAGTAAACAAATTGAGGTCTATTGTGACCCTCAGAGTTATTGGCATTGGGTACCTATCCACACAGTTGGAGACTTCTCCAATCAAATAATCTGGCACATCAATGTCACTGTGTCGGTAAAGAGATGGAACCTCCTGCGGCACTGGATCTCGAACGTGTACACTCTGGCAGCAGGATAGTGGCGTCTTCTGCTGTCTCTTCCACCTTACTCTCCCTGAGGGCACTGCATCCTCTCTGCTTGCACTTTTCCTCTCACAGGTCGCTTTTTACAAAGCTGACTGTGGACACTGGCCACTTCTCCCTTCTGCATTTCTCTCCCTCCTCAGGAGGTGGTCCCCCTAGTGGAGTGCACAATTCCCATCTGCTAAAATGCATATGGCACTGCCCTGTGCTCTGAAGGCTACACTGGATAGAAATAGAGTCATAGAGGTATGCAGCACAGAAAAAAGGACCTTCGGCCCATCATATCTGTAAATTTGTCAAAGACAAATCACTGAAACTATTCTAATCCCATTTTCTAGTGCTTAGCCCACAATTTTGTATGCTTTGGCATCACAAGTGTACATCTAAATATTTCCCAAACGTTTCAGGCTGCGGATTCCAGACTCCTACCATGCTCTGGTGCTCCCTACCATAAATATATGCACTCTAGTCATTCATCCCTCCACCAAGAGAAAAGCTTCTTCCTGTCTACTCCATCTATGGTCCTCATATTTATACATCTCAATCATACCTCAGCTAAAGTCAAAAATACCATAAGCCTTCTTAAACCACTATCTCAACTAGAACTCTCCCATGGATTAATAGGGATATTCAATGCATGCTGAAGTCCAGGTCTGATATGTTCAAGTCAGATGAACCTGATCTATACAAGAAAGCCAGATGTAATTTAAGGAGATCCCATGAAAGATGCTAAAAGACCAAGCTAGAGCCCCAGGCTTGCCACAGGGACCTCTGCCAACTAATGCAAGGTCTGCAAGACACAACAGGCTACAAGATGAAAGCGTGTAAAAATCGCTGGCTCATATGCACCCTTCCCTGATAAATTCAAAGCATTCTGTGCCTGTTTAGAGCAAAAGGTCAACGAGAGCATGCCCTCCATCCCGGAAACCTTAGATGAACCTATATTCGAGGTCACCATTGTAGACGTCAAAGCAGCCTTCTTGAAGGTCAACCCACAGAAAATGATTGGCCTGGATGAGCACTCAGATCCTGCTTGGACCAGCTGGCGGGGGTATTCACAGACATCTTCAACCTCTCTTTACAACAACATGAGGTCCCTATTTGCTTCAAGACGATGACCATCATCCCGGTACCAAAGAGAGGCCAGGCAATGTGACTATCGTCTGGTGGCTCTGACATTTATCATTATGAACTGCTTTGAAAGATTAGTCATGGTTTGAACCAATTCCGGCCTCCCAGATTAGCTGGATCCACTACAGTTTGCTTATTGCTGCAAGAGGCCCAAAGCAGATGCCATCTCCCTGGCCCTGCACTCAACCCTAGAATACCCAGATAACAAAGACACCTATGTCAGACTCCCTTTTATTGACTACAGCTCAGCCTTTAACACCATTATTCCTACAAAACTCATCTCCAAACTTCTTGGCCTGGGCCTCGGCTCCTACCTCTGCAACTGGATCCTGAACTTCCTAACACACAGACCACAATCAGTAAGGATAGGCAACAACATCTCCTCCACAATCTGCCCCATGTGTCCTGAGCCCCTTACACACCTCTGACTATGTGGCCAAATTCCCCTTCAACTCCATTTTCAAGTTTGCTGATGACACCACTGTAGTTTGGTCAGATCTCAAACAATAACTACATGGAGTACAGAAAAGAGATAGAGAATCTGGTGAACTGTTGCAATGACAATAATCACTCTCTCAATGTCAACAAAACAAAGAAGATTGTCATCGACTTCAGGAAGTGTAGTGGAGGGCATGCCCCTGTTTACATTGATGGGAATGAAGTAGAAATGATTGAGGGCTTCAGGTTTTTAGGTGTCCAGATCACTAACAACTTGTCCTGGTCCCTCCATGTTGAAGCTATAGTTAAGAAAGCCTACCAACACCTCTACTTTCTCAGAAGACTGAGGAAATTTTGCATGTCCGCTATAGCTCTCACGAACTTTTACAGATGGACCATAGGAAGCATTATTTCTGGTTGTTTCACAGCTTGGCATGGCTCCTGTTCTGTCCAAGATGGCAAGAAACTACAAAGGGTCATGGACGAAGCCCAGTCCATTATGCAAACCGGCCTTGGTTTGGCCACCTGCACATGTTGCCTATGCCCTAACCTAAAATTGCGCAGGCAATGTAAAATTTAATTCAATTAGATTGTTAATGGGCTTAACTCCCAGTTTTATTGTCACAAGTGCATTTCCAACTTCTGTGCGTGCCCATCTGAAGGCAATGTTGCATCTGAGCGTGATGCCATCATGACACCCGCATGATGTCATCTTGCATGCTATCAGGCTGGGTGCACACCTGCTTGAACAATGTAAAATCCTGGCCCACACCAAAAGCATGTATGTTATTACAGCCTCTCAAAACTGTCAGTCATTTCCTGAACAGCTGTGTTGGCAGGCTGAGCTGAGTACGCCCACATTTTGTGGATCTTGGCCATGCATAATGGCCAAGCTATCAAACTGACTGCAAGATCTTGAAATTTAAACAATAGTTGTCCTCTCCATTTCAAAGCAGATTTGCCCAGTCAATCAAGAGGATTTGATGCTTTGTTTTTTGCTTTCAAAAAGGAGTGGACATTTTTTTCATAGTCAGAGCTGTCTGCACGTTTAAATTCCAGCACCACACATGACAAGGAGAGCTTACCCACCCATTTTCTATATTATTGAATGCCAAGGCATTTATGGCAATGAAAAAGTACTCATGCGTTTAAATACTGATCATCACTGAGTCAAAGGAATCATTAACCTATCTTTGCAAGATGTAGCCCTATGATGAATCACTTCAAGACAAACATGCAAGTCATAATGCAGCATCTAATTGAGACACATGATGGTATCAAACTATTTTACAATTGCTTTTCAGAAATTTCTAGATTCATTAGCAAATTTTCCCAGTGGTCACATACTGTCCAAGGAGTTGCTTATTTTAGGGCTTTCAAAACACACACTAGCACTTGAGAAGTATGTGTGGGATGAAATGCAATTTTCCTGTGGTTCCCACAATAGGACCCTTAGCTCAGAAGCATGTGCAAATTTTGCATCAAGACATTTGCAACTCACAAAAAGATGATCACAAATGGCATGGGGCCAGAAAAGCAGAAGAAAACAGCAAGTTCCCCATGTTGTGACCTAATTTTCACATCCACTGACACACAAAGATTCAATTCCTTACACACCAGTGGATGTACCTGTACGTTTTCCAGTGGCTACCTCATAAAGGGCATTTGGAATTAGCAATAAATGTTGGCCTTGTCATTATGTCCACTTTCCATGAAGGAAAACCTATTTGCATTAATCTGCTACTTCACCAGTGCATATCCCATTGAAACCTTCTACAATATTTCTCACGGTTTTCAGAATTCATTTCAGGGTTTTGCATCATCTGCAAACCTTGAAACTATGCCATTTATACCAATCCAGTAAATAATATATTAAAGTAGTGGAGGACACAGTATATATTGCAGTCCTGTCTGTAACATAATCATTTATCACTAATCTTGGCTTTTTGTCCCTTGGTCAATTTCATATAAAACATAAAAACTGACTTCAAAAGCTTCTATAAGTATGTGAAGACAAATGTAGGTCCCGCACGGTTAGAATCAGATGAATTCATAATAAGCAACTGAGAGATGGCAGACTAGCTGAACAAATACTTTGGATCTGTCTTCATCAAGGGGGACACAATAATCTTCCAGAAATACTAGGGGACAGCATATATACTACAGTGTCTAGCGTGAAGGAGGAACTGGAGGAAATCCTTATTAGTCAAGATTTTGCATTGGGGAAATTGCTGGAATTGAAACCTGATAAGTCCCCAGGGCCTGATGCTCTGCATTCCAGAGTATTTAAGGAAATGGCCCAGAAATAGTGGATGCATTGGTGACTATTTTCTAGCATTCTATTGACTCTGGAAGAGTTCTAATAGATTTGATGGGTAGCCAATGTAACTCCACTTTTTAAAAAAGGACGGAGAAATTATAGACCAGTTAGCCTGAGATCAATGGTGGAGAAAATATTGGAGTGAATTATTAAGGGTGCAATAACTGAGCATTTGGAAAGCAGTGACATGATTAGTCCAAGTCAGCATAGATTCACTAAAGGGAAATCGAGCATGACAAATCTTCTGGAACTTTTTGAGGATGTGACCAGTAGAGTGGACAAGGGTGAACCAGTAGATGTTGTTATCTAAATTTCAAAAGACTTTTGACAAGATCCTACACAAGGGATTAGTGAGCAAAATTAAAGCTCATGGTATTGGGGGTAATGTATTGACATGGATAGAGAACTAGTTGGCAGACAGGAAGTAGAGAGTGGGAATAAATGGGTCCTTTTCAGAGAGGCAGGCAGTGACTAGTGGGGTATCACAGGGTTCAGTGCTGGGACCTCAACTATTCACCATATACATTAATGATTTGGACAAAGGAATTGAATGCAATATCTCCAAATTTGCAGACGGCACTAAGATGGATGGCAGTGTGTGCTGTGAGGAGGATGCTAAGAGGCTGCAGTGTTACTTGGACAGGTTGGCTGAGCGGACAATGTGAGGTTATGGAGCAAAAACAGGAAAGATGATTATTGTCTGAATGATGGTAGTTCAGGAAAAGGGGAAGTACAACATGACCTGGGCGTCATGGTGGAACAGTTGCTGAAGGTTGGCACGCAGGCACAGCAGGCAGTGAGGAAAGCTAATGACATGCTGGCCTTTGTAGCAAGAGGATTTGAGTACAGCAGTAAGGTTGTCTTGCTGCAGTTATACAGGGCCTTGGTGAGGCAACACCTTGAGTATTGTGTATAGTTTTGGTCTCCTAGTCTGAAAAGGACATTCATGCTACTGAGGAAGTCCAGCAAAGGTTCACCAGACTGATCCCCAGGACGACAGGGCTGACAGTATAAAGAAACTGGATCGACTGGGCTTATACTCACTGGAATTTAGAAGAATGAAAGGAGATATCATAGAAACATATAAATTCCTGACTGGACTGGACAGGCTAGTTGCAGGAAAATGTTCCTGATGTGGGAAGTCCACTACTAATTTAAGAATAAGGGAAAAGCCATTCAGAACTGAGATGGAGAAGAACTTCATGGTAGGTTGGTACAGAAGATTAAATCTCATGGGATATGTGGTCAGGTATCTAGATGGGTAGAGAACTGGCTTTCAAAGAGGAGTCAGAGAGTAGTTGTGGAGGGGTCTTTTTCTAGCTGGAGGTCTGTCACTAGTGGTGTGCCGCAGGGCTCGGTACTGGGACCTCTTCTCTTTGTAGTGTATATAAATGATTTGGAAGAGGGAGTAGGTGGTGTCATCAGCAAATTTGCTGATGACACCAAGATGGCTGGATTGGCAGGCAGTGAGGAGCAGTGTCTGGCAATACAGCGGGATATTGATAGGCTGGTTGATTAGGCAGATACGTGGCAAATGGAGTTTAATCCGGATAAATGTGAGGTGATGCATTTTGGCCGGAATAATGTAGGGGGGAGTTATATGATAAAGGGTAAGCCCGTAAGGAGTATAGAGTCGCAGCGAGACCTGGGGGTGCAAGTGCAAGTGGAGAGTGTGGTGAAGAAAGCCTTTGTATGTTAGCCTTTATAGGAAGGGGTACAGAATATAAGAGCTGGAGTCTAATGTTGCAGTTGTACAGAACGTTGGTTAGGCCACATTTGGAGTACTGCGTCCAGTTCTGGTCGCCTTACTACCGGAAGGACGTGGAGACTCTGGAGAGAGTGCAGAGGAGGTTTACCAGGATGTTGCCTGGTATGGAAGGACTGGGGTATGAGGAAAGATTGAAGAAATTGGGGCTCTTTTCCCTTGAAAGACGCCGACTGAGGGGGGATCTAATAGAGGTATATAAGATTATGAAGGGTATAGATAGAGTAAAGAGAGGTAAGCTATTTCCTATAATAGAGACACGTAGGACAAGGGGCCATGGACTTAAGGTGAGGGGGGAGCGGTACAACACAGATATTAGAGGGAGGTTTTTCACACAGAGGGTAGTGGGGGTATGGAATGCTCTGCCAAGTAAGGTGGTGGAGGCAAACACGCTAGAGTCCTTTAAGAGTAACTTAGACAGGCACATGACTGAGTTGGAGATGGGTGGATATAGGAGATCCTTTTAAATAAGGGTCATTAGCATTGGGGCGTCCCTGGTAACGTAAATGGGTATAGTATGATAATAATGTTTTTCTCTTTTCATTCACAGGTTTTAAGTCGGTCCACCTCATGTCCAACGAGGGGCATACACGCGATGGGTCGTACTGGGGCTGCTCTTGGTTGTTCGAGATTGGCCTAGTGCTTCATGTCGTTAGTGTGTGCCTAAACTGGACAAGATACTGGGCAGACGACAGCTCAGTGACTATCGCTGATTGCTGTGCAGACACATGGATTTGGGCCGGTGTCTGTGGGAGTTTGCGCATTCTCCCTGTGCTTGCGTGGGTTTTCTCCGGGTGCTCCGGTTTCTTCCCACACCCCAAAGATGTGCTGTTAGGCTGACTGGCAGGAATAAATTGTCCCTAAATCAGTTTCCCTCAATCTGGATGGCCATAAAACATTAGATAGGGGTCATGGGTAGAGAGGTGAACTGGTGGTGTTGAGATGGCAGCGCGGGCTCGTTGGGCCGAAGGGCCTGTTTCCCAGGCTGATTTTGTTCTTTGTTCTTCACTCAGAGTTGCAAACCTGCAGAATTCTCCATCACAGAAAGCTGCTGGGGCCAGTTATTATATATGTTCAAGGGTAGCTGGACTTGGCCTTTGTGGCCACAGGGATCAAGGGATATAGAAATAAATAAGGCAGCAAGACAACCTTACTCCTATACTCAAATCCTCTTGCTACAAAGGCCAGCATGTCATTAGCTTTCCTCACTGCCTGCTGTACCTGCGTGCCAACCTTCAGCAACTGTTCCACCATGACACCCAGGGATACTGGAAGTGCATGATCAACCATGATCACATTGAATGGCGGCGCAGGCTACATCTGCAGCTATTTTCTGTTTCTATGTCTATATCTACACTGCCACTGCCCTTCTAATCCTATGGGTTTCAACCTTCGACAAGCCTATCACTTTGAACTTTATCAAATATCTTTTGAAAGTCCAATTGCACAACATCAATCCTCTCCATTTCTTCTAAGAACTCAATCATATTTGTCATACGCTGTCTATCTCTGCATATCTGTGCTGATTTTCATTAATTAATTCATGGTTTTTCGTAAGAGGTGAGAATGGGATGTTGCTAATAATGACCACTTGTCATTGTTCACTTGTTTGATGAATCTCAAAGAGGTACAGCATCAATAAAGGCTTTACACAAAGGTACCTCACTTTATGGGAATGTTACATAAACTCTTTTTGCTTTCAATAAGTCACAGACAACTGTTGTGAGATGACTTGCACAGAGCATCATCTTGATATAAATACCAGGTCTTAGTTGACAAACAAAAAAAAGACGGTGCCCCTCTAAACCTACAAACTATCAGAAAGTATGCTTTCACCTCCAGAAAAATATTAAAATAATTCAGTATTGCAATGACACCTCTTGGTGAAATATCTGGTAGTTTTTTCTCAAACTCAGGGCTTGTGTTGGGTCACATGCATTCAAAAGCATTCTGGGATATTTTTCTATATTAAAGGCACTATATAAGCTTGTGTCAGCTCTTTGTAAGCGTTATCTAATTGATCCCACTGGCTCTTTCCCCACAAAGTTAACAAATTTTTGCCCTTAGAAGTCTAACCAATTCCTTTTGAAAGTTACAATTCAATCTGCTTCAATCAGCAGTTCAGACAATGCACGCTAAATTATAACTCTGCAAAAAATATCTCCTCATTAACCTTTGGTTCTTATACCAATTCACCTTAAATCTATATCATCTGACTGTAGATCCTTCAGCCACTAAAAAGTTTACACTTCTTACTCTATCAAGACCCTTCATCCTTAACATTTGCAGTTCTTAGGAGAACAGCCCCAGTTTCTCCATTCTCACTATGTAACTGAAATCTTTCATATTTGGTACCATTCTAGCAAATCATTCTGCACCCTTTTGAAGACTTTGATGCCCATTCTAAAGTGTGGTGGTGAGGATTGACCACAATACAGCAGCTGGGCTTAACCAATGATTTTTAAAGGTAGCATAACTTCCTTACTTGTGCATCCTGTGCCTCTATTTAAAAAGCCAAGGACCCCAACAGTCCTCTCAACTTGTCCAGCCACCTTTAAAAACATGCATTCATTTCTAATTTAAATAGGCTCCAAACCAAATGATAGTTATACTTTTGTATCATTGTCTTCAGCTGCTTAAATTTAGCAGGATTGTCATTTCATAAATTCTATACTCAGCATTACTTTTCCATTGTGCATTTAGGATTTATCTTGAGAGATGTTTGCAAACTACCACCTATGCCAAATTCATACATGAAATGAACAACATTAAAAAATATAAAAACTTGGTAGACAAATGGAGAAGACAAACTTTAGAAGAGTGAGTCATTAAGATTTCATGGGCCACAAAGCTGAGTGATCATGGGGTAATTTAAAATAAATTAGTTTACAGGATGTTGGTATCACTGGCTAGGCCAACATTTATTGGCCATCCCTAATTGCCCTTAAGGTAGTGATAAGATGCCTTCTTGAACCACTGCAGCCCGTGATGTAGTTACACTCAATGCTGTTAGGGAGGCCCAGGATTTTGATCTAGCGACAGTGAAGGACCAACAATATATTTCCAAGGAATGTTGAGTGACTTGGAGGGTAACTTGCAGATGGTGGTGTTCCCACATATCTGCTAACCCTTGTCCTTCTTGATGGTAGTGGCTGTGGGTTGGAAGGTGCCTTGGTGAGTCCCTGTAGTGCATCTTGTAGATGGTACACGCTGCTAGCAATGTTCATCAGTGGTGGAGGGGGTGAATGTTTGTGGAAGTGGTGCAATGAAGCCAACTCTTTGTTCTAGATGGTGCTGAGCTTCTTGAGCGTGGTTGGAGCTGCACTTATCCAGGCAAGTGGAGGGTATCCATCACACTCCTGACTTGTGCCTGGTGGACAGGTGTTAGGGAGTCAGGAGTTGAGTTAGTTGCCACAGGATTCCTAGCTTTTGACCTCATCTTATAGCCACAGTATTTATATGGATAGTCCAGTTCAATTTCTGGTCAATGCTAACACTGAAGAATTCAGCAATAGTAATACATTGAACGTCAAGGAGCGAGGGCTAGATTCTCCCTTGTTGGAGATGGTCATTGTCTGGCATTTGTGCAGCACAGATGTTACTTGGCATTTGTCAACGCAAGCCTGGATATTGTCCTGAGAATAAATTAATGCTACTTCATAGTATCCAAGTAATACTGTTTACACAACCACAAAAAACAGATCAAAATAATCCTTTGATACAATATTGTAGCATAAATACATCAAACCAACAAATATACTAGCTTTTCATAATCTGCCAGGTTTGGATTTCTGACTCAGTGATCTACTGTTGTTGACACCGCAATTTTACTAGCTAGGCAACCAAACAATTTTAGTTCTATTTTGTGTTCGAGTGTATGAATCTAGTACACAAGTAGGTTTTTCACTTTATGATTGCTTACTGGTAAGACTGGTTCAACTTTATGAATTTGTATATTTGTACAAAGCATATTTCATTTTTATAGTTAACATAAATAGCACTGTGTAAAATTACATAACGTAATAACAAGCATCAACAATCACGTCTCTTTGTAGCCCTAATAACCAAGGAACCAGAAGTGAAAATTATAACAGTTCTAAAATTTTATGTGCTGTTCATACCAAAAATATGACAATTGAAACATGTTATTTTCTACATTGAATAAATCTATACCTAATAATTTACCAGTTCCGCAATTGTGATTAATGTAAAGAGAAAAGGGAACTTGCATTAATATAGATATTCAGCTTCTGACCTTAGAGAGACATTTAATAGATTATCAGGGATAGCGGGCTTTAGTTATATCAGAAGACTTAAAGAAGTTGGATTCCAAAGAATCATTAAAAAGTGGTAGTTTAATAGAGGTGTTCAAAATTGAGGTATTTTTATAGAAACTGTTTGCTCCGTTTTCCTCAGAGGGCACAGATATAAAATAATTGTCAAAAGGCCTGTGGAAAATGAGATTTTTTTAAACTCAGCAAATTGTTATGATCTGGAATGCACTGCCCGAAAGAATGGAAAGTGGACTCAATAAAACTTTCAAGGTGGAACTGGATTTTTACTTAAAAAGGAAAAACAATGCAGGCTGTGGAGAAAAAAATTAAGTGGAACAGGTTTTTTTTCTTCAGAGAGCCTTAGCATGGACACGTGATTATGTTAGATTAAGGCAAAATACTGTAAATACTGGAATCTGAAACAAAAACAGAAAATGCTGGAAAATCTTAGCTGATCTGACAACATCTGTGGAGAGAGAATACAACAACATTTCAAGTCAGGGTACTGATAAAGGGTCAACCTGTCTCGAAACATTGGCTCTATTCTCCCTCCACTGATGCTGTCAGACCTGCTGAGATTTTCCAGCATTTTCTGTTTTTGTGACATTATCATATTAGTTTGGATTCAGAATGTCTACTACATTTGCTGGACAATAAGACACACATTTTTCACAGGGGGAGGAAAAAAAACTAAAATTAGCCATAGACCTTATGGGTCAAATGTTACATTCAAATATTTCCTTTAAAATCCTGATGTATTTTATAATCTGGTGCATGTTGGTAGTCAAACAATTACAGTTAAAATAAATTCCAAATAATCTTGGAAGCAATTCGGGCATAAATAGCATTTTTGTAAGGGCTGAAACATGAATAACATTTGTGTTCATCTTACACAAAATCAAGTTTGTCAATGGGATAAAGTGAATGATCTTTTTGAATGTAGCCTTAGCTGTGCACTTGTTTGTGATCTTAACAGTCTTGGTAGGAAATGGCACCATCCTGAAACACTAATTTGAAAATATTGGATGCATAAAAGAGCAGTGGTATCACATGTGCGTTTAGTTAATATCTTCCATGCTACAAATAATATATTTATTGGCACAATGAGCTGAGCTGGGTAAATGGGCCCTTTGCCTGTGTGTGTGTGTGAACTGACAGACAAAGCAATGCTGGAAAGGTTAGAGATACCACATTTATGTCAACACCACCATGGCCTTTCCGCCCTCACTTTTCACACAGACAGCAATCCTCCAATATTGATGTCTTGTCAGCACCGCTATCACAATGTCCTGCCAAATTCCCAAATAAAAAAAAACTTTCCATTGGAGTTCAAATTAAAACTTTCCGCTGCCCTGTAATGGAGATCCTCGTTCCTCTGGGGGGGGGGGGGGGGGGGGGGGCGGGGGATGTTATAAATCTAACGGCATCAGAACAAACACCAAAAAAGGCACTTCACTCACCAGAGACGGAAGACGCAGCAGTCAAAGCGGTGAGAGCCAGCAGCGCCGCCGCGCCAACACAAAACGGCGCTGACTTCATACCGTGGCCCCAACTGCCCCCTCACACCGCACACAGGCTGGACCGACTGAGGCGCGCCCCCGACAACCCGCGCGTGCCCGACACCCCCCCCGCGCGCGCTCCCGATCCTCCCCCACCACGCCAGCTCCCTTCTCTCTGAGCACCATGTGAGGCGCGCGCCTGCTGCCTGTCCCCTGCTGGAGGGGAGGGGGAGCTGCAGTCGAAGCAGTGCCATCCCCTGAGCCCAGCGCCAGCTAGTCCTCGCAGGCGCACCTCGCCATGCAGTGCCTGCCCCTGGTTAGCCAATTCATGGCAAGAGCACAGGAGCTGGGAGAAGCGTTTTGATGGAATAGGCTGAATTTTATAGCCACCTCACCTGTGTTATTGCGGGAGACACAGTAAGAAGTCTGACAACATCAGATTAAGTCCAACCGATTTATTTGACAGTAAATAATAAATCGGTTGGACTTAAACCTGGTGTCGTCAGACTTCTTACTGTGTTTACCCCAGTCCAACACCGGTATCTCCCCATCATTATTGCGGGAGTGCAGCACATGGAATACCCTCCATTTTTCCACCCACTCATAAGGACATAAGACCTGGTGTATCTACACTGCGTTCTACCTGCATGGTTACTGAAGATGTCGTGCAGCTCGGCATCTCTTATTGTTTCCATCAGCTGTCTGGATATGATACTCAGTTTGGTATCCAACCTGCTGGATTGTCCAGCCACATTGATGGTGCAGTTGAAGTCACCATCCAAAATAACTGGCCTGGAAGTGGCCAGCAGCAGTGGAGATGGGTATACATGTTAATTAACCGGAGTGATGCATTCTTGTACGGTACGTCTGCAAATAGGAGGCACCTGTCCAGCATCTCCTTTGATGTTGGTGAAGTTGCCCCCTGCAGCAGAATACCCAGGCCTGAGGAATGGGAGCCATTTCCTCTCACCCCAATTGATGACCCATGGGACGGTCAATGCAGCCATTGTCTGTAGAAGCTGAAATGTGGCAAGGCACACTCCTGCAGAAACAGCAGGTCAGTTTTCAACTTGGTAAGATAATTCAAGTTTGCAACACTTCATATAGTACATTTAACACTACGCACAGTAATGGACACAATCGTTCTCCCCGTTTTAAAGCATTTTGTTGCATTTCAGACCTGTTGCCTTTGACAGTTCCAGTCTTTTGCTTTGATTCTGCATATCCACAGTGTTCGCAAATCATCTCATTTTTGATGGGCTGAGGGAAATGTTTTGAATCGCCCCATTGGAAAAGTTTCACCCAGTCACTTCGCAGATGCTGGGTCAAAATCCTGGAATTCCCTCCCTAATGGCATTGTGGGTCAACCCAGAGCACATGGACTGCAGTGATTCAAGAAGGCAGCTCACCATCACCTTCTCAAGGGCAACCAGGGATGGGCAATAAATGCTGGCCGGCCAGCGACGCTCATGTCCCATAAATGAAAAAAAAAGGTGACATCGGTGGTGTGGATGCAAGGAGCAATGTTTGGATTGTTCTCTTTGGCAAAGTCTTTCCCATCCATTCTCCTTGAGGGCTACCATTTCTCCTGGCTTCCAGCAGCTGGAGTGTGCTGGCCTTTTCTCTTTGAGGTCAAAGATGGGGGGCAAGTGCCTCCTCATTGTCTCCAATGCTCTGGCCCCAGGGTGACTCTTCGTCCAACTTTTTAGAGTTTTCAGCTGATTTTGTAGGCGCTGCCCTTGTCCTGCTTCATCTGAAGGCAGTGGCCCCTGTAGTCCATGTCAGATGTGGGTCAACTTGCTGGGAAGTGGTCTGGTCCTTTTCTTGCCGTTTCCTCTATTTGATCTTCTTCATCAGCTGCCAATCCAGTGATTGGTCCTCTGCTGGTTCCTTCTCATTTGATTCATCATTGAGAGGTGGGTGGTTTGGGGGTGGTACAGTTGCTTGACCATCTGCTGCCTCACTCATTCCCTTCCCCTTATCTCCCTCTGAGCCCTCCTTTGTCCCATTCTGCTTGCTGGAGGCTTCAACAGGTGGAGACTTGCAAGTCTTGTTGGTGGTAGTCAGACTGGCTGTTCTGTCTGTTTGCTCTCCTTGGCTTTGCCCACGTGTGCGTAAGGTCAAATGTTCCCTAGCTCAATTCCTAAGTGATCCCAAGTTATCCAAACTCAACTGAGAATTGATCTAACACCAAAGCAAAAGAAGCTTCGTAGAAATTATTACAGTTCATGGTTACGATATTACTAACTTTTAGCAAACTTATTTAAAGGTCGCAATAAAAAAAAATTTGGACTGAGTTTAAAGATGGTTTCAAAATGGCCCCAACATACCAGGCAGAATTGTGGATTTCAGATTGGGTCCCTTGTTTAGAAATGACAAAAGACAATCATTAATTTAATAATGGTTCACTGTGTTTCAACCAGTAGATAACAAAGCTTTGTTGACACTTCATTGTAAGAATATAAATTGTGCCTTAACTGGGACGAAAGCTGAGAACCACAGTTTGGGAAAGGGCTGTTTGAAGTGTTGATGCCATATTTGTAAAAGCATTTTTGGAAAAGCGCTTGGCATTTTTTATAGTTCACCTGATAACAGTGGCCATTTCAGCTTAATTACAAAGAAACATTAAAAGGGCAGAAATCTAGCAGATAACACAGAACCATCTTGAAAAACCTTCAACGCAAGGAGAAACAGACTATTTTGCTGTAAAGCAGGAAGATAAAAGTGCCATGCCTACGGAACAGAATAAGGAATGTTCTCTACTCCCTATAAACCACTAAGCTCAGATGTTAAAGCAACCTCCTGCAATTTAACAGTGGAAGTCATCGTAGCCGCAGAGACAATTCTCAAGATCTTCAGTTCAGACAATGCAACACCTTGACTTCAAAACATATCAGGCCTGCAGTGAAATTGACCAATCTTGATTTACATCTATAAATATTCTTTTATCTTCATTTGTATCTATGTTCATGTATACTTAGTAACTTCATCTTTTTTTAAATAACTCCCAGTCAAATAGAGTGAAATAAACTTTTATTTTCTGAGTAAAATGTTTTGCTGCCAGGTTATTTTAAATTAAATTCTTCACTGCACAGGTAAGAAAAAACATACATGTATGAGCACATTGTTCAAAGTGCTTTGGGAAATCATTTCTTGTCTGGGTCAACTCAAGGCTTGGGTCTAGAAGTGAATTCATTTGCAATTCTGCCAAATTTTCATTTTAAAGAAATTGGAAGTAGGAGGTGAAATAACATTGAGCCAAAATCAAATTACAACCTGGAGCAACGAGCCTTTGAGAGTGCCAATTAAAGAAGTTAAGATGGCTAGTTTAGTTGCACAGATGTTTGTAGACCAGGAGGATTCAACATGGAAAAAATTGGCATTCTTAAACATGGAACAGCCAAAAGCCATAGCTAAATAAATAGGACTCAAAATACCCAATAAGACAAAGAGACAAGGGTTTCCCAAGATGCTGGCCAAATATTTGAGATTCAATCCACAGTCAGAACAGATAGAAGAAGCCAAATTGGAGTCAGACCAGATTACTTTAGCTAAAATTAGCTTGAAGAGTTAAGAAGAGCCATAGTCTTACCTACAGAAAAAGAGAGGAAAGGCTGAGAGAAAGTGTTTTCCCACTCTAAAAACTGGTGACAGAGTTGCAGGCACAGGGAAAAATCTAAGACAGCTTGAGGCTGCTAGGTAATATCTTACTCTGCCTCGTAACAGAATGAGACAATCCCAGACTGATCCTGGGATAGCAAGACTGACGTATGAGGAGAGATTGAGTCAGTTAGGATTATATTTACTAAAGTTCAGAAGAAAGAGGGGGAATCTTGTAGAAACCTATAAAATTCTGACAAAACTAGATAGGTTGAATGCAAGAAGGATGTTCATGATGGTGGGATGTCCAAAACCAGGGCTCACAGTCTGGAGATACAGGATATAGACTGTTTAGGACAGAGATAAGGTGAAATTTCTTCACCCAGCGAGTGGTCTATGGAATACGCTACCACAGAAAGAGGACAAAACATTGTACATTTTCAAGAAGCAGTTAGATATAGCACTTGGGGTGAAGGGGATCAAAGGATATGGGAGAAAGGCAGGATCAGGCTATTGAATTGGATGGTCAGCCATGAACACAATGAATAGCAGAGCAGGCTTGAAGGGTTAAATGGCCTCCTCCTCTCCTATTTTGTATGTTTCTATGTCCCCATAACTCAGAAACAAGATTTGTGGGCTAGAATTCTCCAAACTTCCAAGTTTAAAAAGCAAAGTGTAGGGTTTTGTTTTACCACTTTCAGCAGGTAGACAATCAGCTACTTTGGCCACAAGATTTCTGGACAATCATGACACAGTGTCGTCTAGCAAGAAAGGGCAGGAAATTTAATGTGTGCTGTGATGGTTAATTACTGACAGACCATAGCTGCAATTCTTAGAGTTTATGAGTTGGTTCCAGCTGCCTAATAGTTGAAATTCTGGAATTCCTGTAAGACCCACACACACTTACTTAGAATTTACAAGAATTAAACAGATTACATTCAATTCACTTTAGAAATAGAGAGTACATATGATGCCACATTTGGAAGATGACAAGGCATTTTTTTAATGTTTACAGGATAAAAGTGGCTGCCATAGCTTGCCTGCAAAAAGCATTGAAAAGGGCAGGAAGCTGGCAGACAACACAGAACACCAGGGAGAGACAGAAAAAGGCATCTAAGAACAGTTACTGTTCTGCTGTAAAGTAACAAGGCAGTTAAAAGTGCTGTGTCTGCAGAACAGAAGCAAAGAACCATCTCCACTCCCTGCAAACTGTTTCCACCAAATAAGCTCACTTGTTAAAGTTTCCGGCAATTTGACAGTAGAACCATTGCAGCTGCAAAGACAACCCCATAACCTCAAAACATACAGTTCAGACAACTTTGGGAAAACATCTTTTAAAGTGCCCATAACAGAATGTTATAGAGTCATAGGGACTTACAGCATGGAAACAGGCCCAACTTGTCCATGTCACCCTTTTTTTAAACCTCCAAGATAGTCCCAGTTGCCCACATTTGGCCCATATCCCTCTATGTCCATCTTACCCATGTAACTGTATAAATGCTTGTTAAAAGAGAAAATTGTACCCGCCTCTGCTACCTCTGGCAGCTTGTTCCAGACACTCACCACCCTCTGTGTGAAAAAATTGTCGCTCTGGACCCTTTTGCATCTCTCCCCTCCCACCTTAAACCTATGCCCTCTTGTTTTAGACTCCCCTACCTTTGGGGAACGATATTGACTTTCTAGCTGATCTATGCCCCTCATTATTTTATAGACCTCTATAAGATCATCCCTTTAGCCTTCAATGCTCTAGAGAAAAAAGTCCCAGTCTATCCAGCCTCTCCTTACAACTCAAACCATCAAGTCCTGGTAACATTCCAGTAAATCTTTTCTGTACTCTTTCTAGTTTAATAATATCTTTTCAGCAAGAAAATAATAGAGATTTTTTGAATGCTGCCTTATAACCAGATTTCACAAGAACGTGATTGTCATTTTCCTTTTTATCTCATAGTTAGATAGCTTTATTTTGTTTTTTAATTGCTTTATGGTAGCACAGTGGTTAGCACTGCTGCCTCATAGTGCTAAAGACCTGGATTTGATTCCCGGCTTAGGTAACTGTCTGTGTGGAGTCTGCACATTTTCCCTGTGTCTGTGTGGGTTTCCTCTGGGTGTTCTGGTTTCCTCCCACATTCTGAAAGACATGCTAGTTAGGTGCATTGATCCGAATAGGTGCTGGAATGTAGTGACTAAGAGAGTTTCACAGTAATTTCATTGCAGTGTTACTTGTGACTAATAAATAAACTTTACTTCTTAGATAAAAATTCTTGTTGTCTATAAGTTTCTAAAAAAAAAGAGAAATAGCAGTTTAACTCTTTCAGTAAAATTGTCAATGTGAAGATTTCAGCATCTGCGGTTGACTCTTAATTGCCCTCTGGGATGGGCAATAAATGCTGGCCCAGCCAATGACAGTCACATCCCATGAATGAATAAAAAAACCCTAATTTCAACTCATCACAACTACAAGTTGACGTAGGAGGATTTATTGGAACAAATTTATGTTTTAACACTAAACATTGAAGTATTCATCTATGTACCATGCTTCTAAAATAAACTAACTTAATATTTTAGCTTTATTTTGTTTTTTAATTGCTTTATAATTACTCAGACTGTAATTTATTACTTTGAAGAATGTTCCAGTTATAGATGCAATTGTTAAACTTGCTATTTTGGGGGGCAAGTGTAATTGAATAATCTTCATCTAAAACATTTTAATTGAAATATTAATGGTTGCAGGAGAAAAAAAACACACTCACCTGAACATGAGAGTACAAGTTTCCATCACATTTCCAGTCTCATTTAGTAACAACAAATTCTTTTTTAAACTCCACATCTTTTTTTATCTTAACCAAGCGACTATTTTTCAATCATGGGACTTAACAATGAAGATTGTAAGGTTTCCTACCTCAGACAAAACTAATTCTATTCTCACAAAATGTATACTTCCCAAGAGAATTGAACATGATTGGAAAAGGAACAGCACCATTGGAAAGAAGAAGGAGAGGAATGGAAATGAAAATCAATTAGAATCACCTGTAAAGTGCTGAAATGGATGCCGGAATCTTTGACCTTGATCGCAGTTGGGATTCTTTGGTGCCGCTGCTGTGAATAGAGTTTTGGCTGAGTGCCAAATTCTCCATTATTGCTGGCAGTGAGGGAGAGGTGAACAAGATTGGAGAATTCTACTCTCCAGAGAAGAGGAGATAATTAGATGACAGGGGTGATATTAGCATGAGACAATTGGCAATAAAATGAGAGTAATCAATTAAATGATATGGAGACACAGGACATGTGTGAATGGGTTTGGGGGACAGACAGGAAAAAAATGAAGTGTGAAGAAATGGCAAAGCAAAGACCAGTGGACTGGAAACCAAGAGGAAACACCAATAGTGCACACAGTCCAATAAAGAACTGGAATCCCTATCCCAAGAACAAATTAATTCTTCAGTGTTCCAATTTCCTACCCTCACAGAGAGAAGTCAAGGAAATAAAACTAGATTTGTTGTCAGGTTTCTTTTTTCTTTGACCAGCAATAATTGTAGGCAGTAGTTTTATAAAACTAGGAGATGATTTGACTTGAATAGTAACAACATGAAGAAGCAGTTTGCTTTGACTTGTCTTTAAACAAGGAAAATATAGCAAGGTTAGGCTTTGGAGAATTAATAGAACAATTCATAGGTTAATACAGTGATGGTTGAAGATATAGGGTGGAATTTTCCCATCCCACCCAACACAGGAAACGTAGCGGGCGGGACAGAAAATTTGATGGACCATTTAAAGGTTGACCTCAGGTGGGAATTTTGGATCTTAGGGTGGGGGGGGGGGCAGAAAATTCCATCCATAACTTGTAATGTAGTATTTGAATATTGGGTAACATTTGGAAAAGACAGGCAGTGCCATAGCACAAAAGTAGAGTTCTCGGCATTGGGAGAACATTGGGAGTAACATTTGCATTGTATTCTACAACACTGAAACAGGCCACACAATCCAGCAGATCTGTGTCAAGGTTTATAGTCCTGGCAATCCCCGTCCTTACTTCCTTTTGCCTAATTATGATCAATAGGTAGATGTAGACTGATTTGATTTGATCCTTCATTTGATTTAGTTTGATTTATTATTGTTACATGCATTAGTATACAGTGAAAGGTATTTTTCTTGTGCGCTGTGCAGATTAAACATACCACACATAGTTAAGGAAAAGAGAGGTGTAGAACGTAGTGTTACAGTCATAGTTAGGGTGTAAAGAAAGATCAACTTAATGCGAGATAGATACATTCATGGCAGCAGGGAAGAAACTCTTCTTGAGTCAGATGTGACATCAGACTTTTGTATCTTTTTTCCAATGAAAGAAGATGGAAGAGAGTATATCCGGGGTGTGTGTGGTCCTTGATTATGCTGGCTGTTTTCCCCGAGGTCGCGGGAAGTATAGACAGAGTCAATGGATGGGAGGCTGGTTTGTGTGGTGGACTGGACTATGCTCATAACCTTTTGTAGTTTCTTACGGTCTTGGTTAGAGCAAGAGCCATTCTAAGCTATGATACATCTGGATGGTGCATCTGTAAAAGTTGGTGAGAGTCATAGTGGACATGCCAAATTTCCTTAGCCTCCTGAGAAAGTAAAGGCATTGGTGGGCTTTCTTAACTATAGTGTCGACGTGGAGAGACCAGGACAGGTTGTTGATGATCTGGACACCTAGAGACTTGAAGCTCTCGACCATTTCTACTTCATCCCCATCCATGTAGACAGGGGCATTTCCTCCACTACGCTTCCTGAAGTCGATGACTATTTCCTTCGTTTTGCTGACACTGAGGGAGAGATTATTGTTCACCAGATTCTCTATCTCTTCCCTATACTCCATCTTATCATTGTTTGAGATTGGTGGAGGCTGCCTTGCTAAATATTTTTAAGACGCAGGTTGATGGGTTTTTGATAAGAGAGGGGATTAAGGGTTATGGGGAGAGGGCGGGAAGGTGGAACTGAGCCACGACAGATCAGCCATGATCTTATTGAATGGCGGGGCAGGCTCGAAGGGCTAGTTGGCCTACTCCTGCTCCTATTTCTTATGTTCTTATGTTCTTATGAGATCCAATCCACTATGATGGTGCCAACAGCAAACTTGAGAATCGAGTTGCAGGGAATTGGGTAAACTGATTCAAACAATTAAGGAATAGTTCTCTCAAATTACAGAAATTGAGGCACGTCTAGAGAGGGAACATTACAAAAAGTCAAACTAACATCTGCAGTGCAGTTTAAGAAACTGATCGGACAATTTAGATGTCTTGTGCCTCAGCCACAAAACAAGCAGGCTTTGAAATAAGAAAAGAGGTAGAATAATGTGTGGCAGCAATGGAAACCACACATGAAGAACTAAAAATGAAAAAGAAGGAAGTTTCATTTATGTGGTCCCTTTCATGGTCTCAGGATATCTCAAAATGCTTTGCAACCATTGAATTCCTTTTGGTGTTTGGTCCTGTTGGAATGAGATAACACAGCAGCCAATTGTTATACAAGTGAGGTCACACAAATAGCAATGAAAGAAATGATCAAGCCCTCTGTTTCAGCCCATTTTGAACTGCATTTAGTAATAGATTCCACTTCTGTTCCTATGGTGGTTGATAATACGCCTGCAGCTATGTGATAAAAAGGAATTGGAGGTGGTGGTGGTGATGGAGGATGGGTGGGTGATGGGAACTATAAAGGAGATGCATGGCTGCCTGGACACTGATTTTGGTGGATGGTGAGGTGCAGGTGTGGTTTGGCAGCTTGAATTTTTAAAATTATGTCTAATGACACATGAAAGGTGGAAATATTTTAATAAATCTACTTTGAATTGGCTAATCACAGGTGAATGGCAGCAGGCGTACTCTGGTTGACCACAGTTTCTGGAATAGGGTTCCTGTTTCTGATTGTTACCAAAGAACCTCTGCTGGATCAGGCCTGGTTATAAAGTTCCCCCAACTCCTCCTCAGAGCAACTGGTATTTATCTGACCAAAATTTCACAGTTTTTGCTGATGATTCTTTTTAAATTTATTTATAAATGAACATTAATAATACAACCTGAATGTTGCTTTATTACACAGCTGCTTACAGAGGATCAAAGCCCACTACCTAGGTGCCAAGGATAGAACAAGAGGCAAAGATTCAATAAGGAGAGTAAGTTACAATGTTACCTCTGTAGGTGATTCTTATCTCTTAAGTTCAGTGACTAAAATTACAATTGGCATAGTTTTCCCAGTAGTGGCCAAATGCATCCCCTTCAGGATTTTCCATAGATCATTTACATTCTTGGTCCTTGGTCACATGCCTCAGCTGATAAGTTGTGGTTCTCCTTTCTCGCCCTGGTATCAATAATGTGTTGAATATGTTTGTTTGGAAGGAGTGGCTCTGATGTTCATCAGAATAGCAGTAATATATCCCAGTTCTTAGGATTCTCTCCCAACGTTTTCCAAATACTCAGTACATGAGTTAGAAATGAACAGAGGCCAGAATTTATGCCCCCCGCCCCCCCACCCCCCAATGCAGGTACTGAGGCGGACATCATGAAATTGCTCGGATAGGATTCCCTCTAGGTTCCCATCTGCCCTGACCCTGCAGCTACTTAATGCTGAGGGCAGGGAAAGGAGGTAAGTGCTTTGCTCCTGTGCCCCTTTGATGCTGCCAAGTTGCAGAGGGAGGCTCCCCCAAGGGATGTGGGGTTTGGGTGGACTCAGGCTGGATGGAAGGAGTTGACCTCAGGACTCTCCCCCAGAGTGTGAGCCTTGTGCCTGGACTGTTCCTTCTAGGGAAAAGTGGAATTCACTTTTAGTATGGTCATTTCAGATAGTTTTCAGTTCAAAAACGACATTCTTGTCTGGGTGCTGTGGCTGACAGATTGAATCAACTACACACCAGACAGGAGATTTCACTGCCTCTTTTCTAACTACAATGTTTAAAAACTTGTGGTGAGGAACAAAACCAAGTGCTTGAGATGCATTCAACCATGAAGGGGAAAAAAAACAAAGCTCTTGCCTGGTATGTAATTGGTCCAACCGGTCAATGGAAGGCTAATTAGGAGTGTTGAAACATGAAACTGAATGTGCACAAGCCTTTCCAGACATTTAAGCTTTCCCGGAAGGCTCAGAGACCTGGAAAAATGCAATATTAAAAGAATGGGGCTGAGTGAGCAGGCCTGGTAGAATGAGGAAGTTCATTACAGGGCTTACAGGGCGGTGTCCACAATGAACTGTCTGACCTGCTCAGGAGCTGTCAATCAGAGCATCTGCTGCTCATTGAGGCTACAAAAGGGAAAGCCCCCAGTGAAACTGACGTCTCTGGTCAGATAGAGGACTTCAAAGGGCTGCTCACAACTGGAGCTTGTGTGAGAGAGAAAGGACAATCCTTTCTGTGGAAAGGAGTGCTGCTGTGAATTTGAATCTTCTACTTGTTCATGGGCATGAATGTTAAAGTGACCAGGACACTTCAAAAGTTTCACAGTACACAGACACAAATTAAATCTGCCTAAGATCACTATGGGAAGAACAATGTCCACTATTCCCAGGAGTACAAGGGGCAATCCACCCTATTACGGGGGACAATCTCTGAAGTCAACCTCTTTCCTGCAGCCTGAGCTCATCCAACCCCCCAGGAAGCAAATTTCAAGGCTAGGCAGCTGGGAAAACACAAAGCAAGTGTGGAATACAAAGAAAGTAAAAAGAAACTTAAGCAAGGGGTAAGGATGGCTGAAAGGGGTCACAAAAAGTCATTGGCCAGCAGGATTAAGGAAAACCACAAAGTTTTTTATACATATATAAAGAGCAAGAGGGTAGCCAGGGAGAGCGTTGGCCCACTAAAGGACATGGGAGGGGATCTATGCACAGAACCAGAGGAAATGGGCAAGGTATTAAATAGGTACTTTGCGTTAGTGCTCACCAAAGAGGACTAGATGGATGATGAATCTGGGAAAGGGCATGGAAATAGTTTGAGTCGTGTTGAGATCAAAAAGGAGGAGGTATTCCGGTTCTTTAGAAACATTCAGGTAAACAAGTCCCAGGACCTGATGGGATATACCCCAGAATACTGAAAGAAGCAAGGGAGGAAATTGCTGGGGCCTTGAGAGAAATCTTTATATCCTCACTGGCTACAGGGGAGGTCCAGAGGATTGGAGAATAGGCAATGTTGTTCCTTTTGTTTACAAAGAGTAGCAAGGATAACCCAGGTAATTACAGGCCAGTGAGCCTGACATCAGTTGTAGGGAAATTATTTGAGAGGATTCTTTGAGACATGATTTACTCCCACTTGGAAATAACCAGACATATTAGAGAGGGGCAACGTGGTTTTGTGAAGGGGAGGCTGTGCCTCACTAACATGATTGAGTCTTTTGAGGAAGTGATAAAGATGATTGATGAGGGTAGAGCAGTGGATGTTCTCTATGTGGATTTCAGTAAGGCCTTTGGCAATGTCACTCATGGCAGACTGGTGCAGAAGGTGAAATCACATGGGATCAGAGGTGAGTTGGCAAGGTGGATACAGAACTAGCTCAGTCATGGCTCTGGAACTGCCCCTTCATCAGATGAGTGGGAGTTCTGTTCACAAACAGG
The DNA here is from genome assembly GCF_965287045.1 of Carcharhinus amblyrhynchos. NCBI lineage: Eukaryota > Metazoa > Chordata > Chondrichthyes > Carcharhiniformes > Carcharhinidae > Carcharhinus > Carcharhinus amblyrhynchos. The sequence goes on along the minus strand of NC_137333.1, from coordinate 42,906,762 downwards.
GCATTTATAAACGCAAACTCAATTTACAAGATAATGGTTGGAACTCGAGTCTTTACAGGTAATCAAGTCTTAAAGGTACAGACAATGTGAGTGGAGAGAGGGTTAAGCACAGGTTAAAGAGATGTGTATTGTCTCCAGCCAGGACAGTTGGTGAGATTTTGCAAGCCCAGGCAAGTCATGGGGGTTACAGATAGTGTGACATAAGCACAAGATCCTGGTTGAGGCTGTCGTCATGTGTGCGGAACTTGGCTATCAGTTTCTGCTCAGTGATTTTATGTTGTTGTGTGCTGTGAAGGTTGCCTTGGAGAATGCTTACCCGAAGATCAGAGGCTGAATGCCTGTGACTGCTGAAGTGTTCCCCAACAGGAATAGATCACTCCTGCCTGGTGATTGTCGAGCGGTGTTCATTCATCCGTTGTTGTAGTGTCTGCATGGTCTCCGTAATGTACTGTGCCTCAAGGCATCCTTTCCTGCAGCATATCAGGTAGACAACATTGGCCGAGTTGCAAGAGTATGTACCGAGTGTCTATATATGCCCTGTTTGTGAACACAACTCCCGTTCACCTGATGAAGGGGCAGTGCTCTGAAAGCTTGTGGCTTGTGCTACCAAATAAACCTGTTGAACTTAAACCTGGTGTTGTGAGACTTCTTACTGTGTTTACCCCAGTCCAATGCCAGCATCGCCACATCTCAGTCATAGAAGACAGCGGATAGCAGTGGAAGGGTACGTTTCTGAATGGAGGGCTGTGACAAGTGGTATTCCTCAGGGATCAGTGCTGGGACCTTTGCTGTTTGTAATGTATATAAATGATCTGGAGGAAAATGTGATTGGTTTAGTTAGTAAGTTTGTGGGCAACACAAAGGTTGGTGGATTTGCAGATAGTGATGAGGACCATCAGAAGATACAGCAGGATATAGATCAGTTGGAGACTTGGGCGGAGAGATAGCAAATGGAGTTTAATCCGGACAAATGTGTGGTAATGCAGTTTGGAAGGTCTAATATGGACAGGAAGTATACAGTAAATGGCAGAATCCTTAAGAGTATTGATAAGCAGAGGAATCTGGGTTGCATGTACACAGGTCACTGAAAGTGGCAATGCAGGTGGCGAAGATAGTCAAGAAGGCAAAGGGCATACTTACCTTCATTGCCAGAGCATTGAGTCTAAAATTGGCAAGCCATGTTACAGCTTTATATAACCTTAGTTAGGCCGCATTTGGAATATAGTGTCCAATTCTGTTAGCCACACCACCAGAAGGATGTGGAGGCTTTGGAGAGGGTACCGAAAAGATTTACCAGGATGTTGCCTGGTATGGAGGGCATTAGCTATGAGGAGAGATTGGAGATACTTGGTTTGTTCTCACTGGGACGACAGAGGTTGAGGGGCGACCTGATAGATGTCTACAAGATTAAGAGGAGTATGGACAGAGTGGATAATCAGAAGCTTTTTCCCAGGGTGGAAGAGTCAATTACGAGGGGGACACAGGTTAAGGTGCAAGGGGCAAGATTTAAAGGAAATGCTGGGGCAAGTTTTTTACCCAGTGGTTGGTGGGTGCCTGGAACTCGTTGCCGGGGGAGGTAGTGGAAGCAGATACAATAGTGACTTTTAAGGGGCCTCTTGACAAATACATGAATAGGATGGGAAGGGAAGGAAAGGTGTTTTTAATTAAGTCGGGCAGCATGGCCAGTGCAGGTTTGGAAGGCCGAAGGGCCTGTTCCTGTGCTGTAATTTTCTTTGCTCTTTGTTCCTTTCTTTGTCCCATGTGAGATCTTCGCTCTGCAGCCTGGCAGTGGCAGAGGGGCGCAGCCACCTGGACGTCCCCCCCATTAAAGTCCAAAGTCATGCTTGTCAGGACCTGTACCATATCCCACCACTGGACTTTACACCAGAGGCTGGCAACAGTACATGGGAGACTAGAGCATCCAGACTTGAATCCGGTAATAATATATTAATTACATTTTCTGGGCTCTGGATGAGAACCTGATTGGGGACAGAGAGGGCTAGTAGAATTAATGGGTTTGACACCTAGTGTGATTTCCATTTTAGCCCTGATGCATGATTTTACATGCCAGCGGCAATCACACCTTCAGCCAATGGGAGTGAAGAATTGCCCCTGGAGTATCTGGGAGCAAGTGTTGTGGAGTAGGTTTCGCTTGATAGCACCTTCCATCATCTTGTTAATAAACAGCATAGAATGATGGGATGGCAATTAGCCAGGCTGGATTTTGACAGAACGCATTCAGGCAATTTTCCACCTTATCAAGTGGGTGCAGCAACAGTTAGGCTGGAGGCAGAAATAGTCCTGGACAACAAATCATCATCACTGCAGCGGGATGTTGTCGGGTTCAAAGCTTTTGTACTACTCAGTATACTCAGTTGCTTCTTCTAATTAGCTGAAGATTAATTTCTGTGATGATTGGACCTTTAGGAGGAGACCGATCTGGGCCATTGACTTAATACTTCTCACTGAAGGTATGGCCACACACACTTCAGTCGTGTCTTTTGCGCTCAGATGCTGGGATCTGCCATTATTGCCTTCTCCTCCTGTTAGTTATTTAATTGTTTGCCGCATTCATGACTGGATGTGACAGGGCTGCAGAGCTTCGATCTAATCCACTGGCTACGCGATTGCTTAGCAAGGTGCTTCTGCTGTCTCGCATACAAATAGTGCTGTGAAGCAGCTTCACCAAGCTGGCAACTCATCTTTAAATATGTCCAGTGCTCCTCCTAGTGTGCTCTCCTCCACTCTTCTTTGATCCTCTGTCTTGATGGTAATGGTAGTGAGTGATAGGGGGGTCCATGAGCTTAACGGTTGTGGCTGAATCCAATTCTGCTGCTGTGGATGGCCCACAGCAATTCAGGGATTGTCAATTTTGAGCTGCTGTATCTGTTCTGAATTTATCCTATTCAGTTGTGTGGAAGTGCAGCATAACTCAGTGGAAGGTCCACTCTCCAGAAGAGCAGGACAATACTGTCTGTGACAGCTACATTCGTGAAGACAAAATCAAGTTGGTTCTCTGACCACTGACCCATTTTGGCACAAATGTGATTCAGGACTTGGTGAATTTAGTCAGCAATGTGCTACACCAGTCACTCTTCATTTTGGACATTGAAGTTCCCCACTCAGAGACCATTTGCGTCATTGCTACTCTCAGAAGTTCTTCCAGGTTGTGTTCAATATGGCACAGTTACTGATTAATCAGCTGAGGAGGCTGTTGAGTGGTAATGACCCCATGTTTGATGCTAAGACGGCGTAAGACTTCATGAGGTCTGGAGTCAATACAGATGATTCCCAGGGCTCTTCCTCCTGATTGTAGACCACTGCACCACCACTAGTCAGTGGGACAGGACATGCCCAGTGTTGGTGATGTAGATTCTGGGATATTGGTTGAAAAGTATCATTCATTGAATATGACCCCGTCAGGATGTTACTTGATGAGACAATGGGAAAGTTGCCCCAGTTTCCACACACATTCCCAAATGATAGTGAAGAAGACTTTTCAGGATTATGGCTGGTTATGCCTTTGCTGTGTGCGGTGCTAGGTCAATGCTGGGTAGTCCTTCCAGTTGTAGTTCTTTTTCATTTTTTTTTGTAGCTGTTTTATACAACTGAGCAGCTTGCACTGTGTCAGTGGGCAGCTAAGAGGGAACTGCGTTGCTGTGGGTAGTTTCATGGTCACCATTAGCTTTCATTCCGGATTTATTTAAAATTTAATTTAAATTAATCAGTACTCTGCCATATTGAACACAAGTTAGAAGAACTTCTGAGAGTAGCAATGACGCAGAATGGACTCTGAGTGGCGTGAATGCCACTAGATCATTTGTCCTCTGCTTTACTAGTCCAGCTACATAATGGGCCCGATTTTACCATTTTCATTCTAAGAGCTGAAACTGGGCACAATTCAGATCCGAGTTGGAAATCTGCTTTCAGGTGCTCCCATACGCACGCAGCCTGAAGAAGAAATCACGGGTCTGAATCGTGCTGTGGGCGGGGCTTATCGTGCCCGAAACTATCGGAGCTCTAACTGTGCACGTGCAGATGGAAAAAGATTTGAAAAAGCGCGCCCTTGTTTTTGCAGCAAATATGAAATTGTGAGATGAATCATCCTCAGAGATAAGAAATAAAGGACAGAAAAATGATTTTGCCCCTTTTATGCACATTTTTGTTGGGCACGTCCAGCACCAAAATAACATGCATGCTGAATTTAATTTTCAATACAAATTGACGGTAAATTTAATTTTCACCACTTGTATTTTTCTTTTCTTTGTCCGTTTTGATTGCTGGGTTTGTATCACAGAGTTAGAAGCTCTGGGTTCAAGCCCCTACTTCAGGACTTGGTGGCCATGGAAGGTCAAACAGATTAGTTATCAACCTGTACAGTAGGCCCAATGGCAGGCATTAAGAGCAGGAATGTTTCTGATCAATCATAATGCGGAAGACAACTGCAAACTACTGCAGTACTATGTCAAGCATAATCATGGACCAATCCAATGAAAGTCTATGGTTACTGACACCCTCTTAGGGCCTGGTATCTAGAGGAGGAGGAGGTTGCTATGGCGACTCTAGCACCGAGTTTCACAGACCAAGAGCAAAACTCCTTGAGCGTGTCAGGTTTGCTGAAAACAGAAATTTACTGTATAAATAACTCCTTAATATAAAGCCAAGAATATGGCTCGCTGCCAACTTTTTGCTCCACTTGTGACAGCCACTAGGTGGTGTGGGGCATCAATGTTGTGGTTTACTCATCGATGTCCTGTCTGCCTGTTCGGTTTAGCTCGATAACACCTCTGTTAACTGGTTGAACACTTCAATTTTTTTAATGGGCACCTTTGCGGTATTAATGTTGAAATATACACTCTTCCACAAAAGCGCTGATCTAGACTCTCCTAGGATTGGGATTAAAATGATCAAATTCATTGTCTGTAATACTTGTACATCGAGTGCATAGCAGGGGATTCGGTTCCATCAGTCTGGGCTGGGTTGGAGATGGCAGAGGTGCCAACATAATTAAACTATAAATCTCTGTGGTTGTTTATAATTGAAAACTTTGCTCAGTTTAATGTTTTTCAAAATAGTTGATAATAATGGGGTACATATATAATTTAAAACAGTTCAAATTATAAACTGCCCCAGATATAATGGGCACAAAATTCAGTTCCATAGTTCTGCTGCTGTCATGCTAGGGGAGTACAGAACTCCTACAACAGCAGCTGACTACTTCCAGTGTGCTATTTGGGCACTGCTGAGGGTACATTGTGCGTGTACTAGAAGAATGCAGAGTGGGTAGATCATGATATCAAGCAGTGTCTAATGCTGATTTGGTATACAACCTGCCATTTTGGTTCCCTTTAATCAGATACTCTCATCTGCAACAAGGAGTCTGTACTAGCACTGTTTATAGGGATCACCATGAGACTGCCAGGTGAGGTGAGGTGCCGGGTATGCTGCAATTAACTACAATTGGAAACCGTGTCTGAGAAGTCGCCTGGAGACCATCACTTTAAAATGGTCAGGCATCCCATAAAACCATGTGCCACTTGATTAATTCATAAGGTACCATTTAATTCCAGAAATTTAATGACATTTTTAACTTGGAGAAAAGAGCTGAATTCCACAGGTGAAGTGAGAATAACTGCTCTTGACATCAAGGCAGCATTTGATCGAGTGTGGCATCAAGTAGCCTGAGCATAACTGGAGTCAGCGGGAATCAGGGCAAAAAATCTCCACTGGTTGGAATCATTACAAAGGAAAATGGTTGTGGTTGCTGGAGGTCAATCATCTCAGTCCCAAGACACCAATACAGGAATTCTTCAGGGTAGTGTCCTAGGCCCAGCCATCTTCAGTTGCTTCATCAATGACCTTCCTTCTATTATAAGATCAGAAGCGGGGAAGTTCACTAATAATTGCACAGCCTGCAACACATTTGGCAACTCCTCAGTTACTGAAGAGGTTCGTATCCAAATGCAACAAACTTTGATAGGGATTGGGCTGACAAGTAATAAGTGGAACTCATGCTTTCTGTCCAGTTCCCTCCTTCACCCCAACCTTACCCTTCTGATTTTCTACTTTCAGGTGCTCAAGAACTGTCACCTGCCAAGCCACAATAACCTCATGGGAAGAGAGAACAACATCATGCCATTATGAAGAAGCACTCTTGCTTGATCTGACCAGTTTCTTTAAAACTCTGGAAAAAGTCTGGCAACACCAGGTAGGTTAATTTGGAATCACAATCTTTCAGAGCACTGCTCCTTGATCAGCTGAGTGAAGTCTGCAAGCCTGCAAAGCAAACCATATGCTCCTTCAATATTTTATATTGCTGTTATTTTGCTTACATTAATTTCGGTGAGTTCCTGTTCTTGATTCCACGCTATTTCTGGAAAGCTGACTTCTTCGCATTATAAAGCAATTCGTTACTTCTCTATTTCCCTATTTCAGCAGACAGCTGAAGGGCAAAGATTGGTAACTGCACAAGGATATGACACATGCTGTGCAACACAATATTAGATTGTTTAGTGTCCATTTATTTCTGAGTCATATGAAGATTGAGAGTTTCATTATTCAACCGTCTCACCTAGTGTCTACAGTCTAGAAAGTGACCTTTTCACTTGTGATAAATGATTAAAACAGGAATTGCATTTGAACAATGGGTGTCTGTGGTAGGCATATATTGTTGATTGCTGGGGTGGAATTTCGTGTCAGGCAACTAATTAAATCCTGCCAATATGAAACCATCCCAGGCAGCAAGGTGCTCTGCTGTTGCCATGCTCACAGCTCATTTCTCCACCCCCAGTTCCTCCTCTTCCTCTGTGGCACTCTGCACTTCTCACCGTGGACCCCTTGCTGGTCCAAACCTTATTGTTGCCTGTTGTAATGTAGAGCTCAGTATGCTATGATCATTCTCAAGAGCCATTCTGGTGATATTGAAGAGTGACTCTAATCCTTTCCAGGTACCTGCACATTCTCAATATTCCAGTTGCTTGCTTTATTACACACCCTCCCATCATGTGGCTCCCATTGTAGTGCTCTTGGGCCTCATTGCTTGGGTCCCTCATAAATGCCTTCAGCCAACTTTTGAGTGGGTGGTCTTGGTCTCCAAAGAGCCAGGTGATATGTCTGTTGCAAAGTCCAGTGAGCTCAGGGAGTGTGGGATGGCACAGAATGGATGAGTCATGGCAGCTCATGACCGTATTGCATACATCAGTAAGATGATTAGTTTGTGGTTGTGCAAGAGCAGCAAGCACTGATGCAGCAGCCACCCTTACGTTATACAAATATTCTTGGAAAGATCTTGTAATGTTTGCCACAAACGTGCAGTTGATCACTCCTTGCATCTGTGAGAAGCCAGAGATGCAAACTTGAGGGCCTGTTCATTCTGACTGGCCTCATCGGTCTACATAACTGGTTGCCCTGGCAAATATGGCCCTAGTCACCGGTATGAAGTTTGTGGGTGACTGACTGTGATAGCTAACAAATATCGCCTGCAGATTACTGAGAATATATCTGAGGCAAAGGGCTGGATCTGAGCAAACTACAGGGATTGGTAAAAGGGTGGTGGAAGATATGGGTAAGAAGACCACGCTTCCTGCTGGCATAGATTAATTTGAAAGCCCCCCACAGCGGGTCCCATCCGATAGGTTCTTACTGGCAGCAGAACAGACCTGAGTGCCTGGGAAAACTTGCTAGGTACATTGAGGTAGCTTCCCAGTGGTTTCCTGAATGGGCAGGGACTCTTCTTCCCAGTGACTGGATGGCCCATGGAAAGGTCAGCGGTGGTAATGGTCAGCCCTCCGTCTCCATCTCCGCCAACCTTGCGATTCACCTCTCTGACCACAAGGCTGCCTGGTTTCAGCCTGTTGAGGCTTGCCAGTGGCTGGATTGAGTATTACACAAGAGGGAAGGGGCGCATGCAGGGTCTAGAGAGGGTAAGAGGTTAGCGTTAGAAAGATGGATAGGTACACAGAAACTTATGACCGACGGGGTGTGAGTCCTAAGGGAGACAGTGGGCTTTTCATCAGATTGTCATGGGACTGAGGCCAAATTGTCCGGGTGAGAGACTAAGCTTTCCTGAGGCTTTGCAGCCATGTTACAGGATCTCTACATGTGACTGTGCACACAACCTCAAGGTGTTGAGGGCTGGGGTCCATGAGGATACCCAGAGTGGTGTGTTAATGGAGGGAGGGCAGAATGTCCACAACAATCATTATGGGCTCCAGGGTTACTGGAAGAGGCTGGAGAGTGATCAGGGGAGTTCCACCTGCACATCATAGATCGGAGGTTCATGAATGGTGATGGGGGGGTTGGTCAAAGCTGGTTTGGAGGTCGATATGCAGCATCACCATTGTGGCCAATGGCCCACAGTCTGAGCAGCTAGGCTACATATGAATTTAGAACAAGAGTCAATTTGCAATTGTACTAACATAACTTCATCTTTATGACAATAATTTTGGTACCAAACACCTTCATCAGAATTTAACAGCAACCTGGCCTGCTGGGAATTTGGACAGGCCAAGTTCAATACACACACACAGATGGTTTAGAGATGAACAAGGGCAAATCTGAACTTGTCCTGAAAGCTAGAACAAGAAGTGATAACCCTGACCAAATAAGAACAGTATTTATGTATTCTCCAGTTTCAGCCAGAGTCTTTGGCACCTCGGATCCCTGTCATCACCTTATTTTGAAAGTGGCTATGTGCATCCGCACACCTGAGGATGGACACCTATGGACCTTGACTCCCTGGCATCTTCCATACATGGAATCAGCAATCCCATTGGGTGCTGCAACCTCCACCTGGTAAACTTGTTGGCTGGAATCCAGAGAATGTTCCAGAAAGGTGCAAAGAGGGGGATAAGAAGAGGCACCTGGAGGCCACTCCCAGCGAAGACTTGGTGTTGGCAGCAGAGATGCAGCAAGGATCCAGCGAAGAATCAATAGGGACCCAAGACCAACTTTCACTATCTGGAAGCCCTGAGTTCAGAACTCATCAAAGACCCACGACCAAGATTCGTAACTGGTGGAGTGAGCCTGGCCAGTTGAACCTCTTGGGTAGAATTTGGGTCTCAGTTAAATGTATTCGAGTGGTGTGTGTTTAAGTTAAAGAAGTTTCATTTAATGAAGTTGTTTTGTTGATATTTGGTACCAAAAGTATTGTCATAAAGATGAAGTTATTTTAATATAATTGCAAATTGACTCTTGTTCTTAATTTTTCTCATTAGTAAGAGCACCTGGGTAAACGGGTTTTAGTGCAAACTGGCCAAAGTATCTAATTTCCAGACAACTTTTGGTGTCCCTGGGAGGGCTTTGATAAGAAATAACCAAAATTGAACCCACCAATCTTGTATTCTCAGGCATCCAGCCTGAGCCTGAATTAAGAGGGCAGTCATCCCATGCATTGGCCAGGATTCAAGTGGGTGAATGAGAGTACAAGTAACCAGCAATTGGGCCATAAACTAGGCGTCTGTAAAGTGAGATGAACAAGCAACAGGATTTGAAGATAGACTGGTCAAAGAATAGGGTAAACTCTGCAACTCAGCCCTGAGGGATGCGGGGCATACCTTGTGTGCATTAGCTTGGAGGGATTGGGCAAGAACTTAATGAAAGTTCTGGTGACTTCCATACTCTGTGATAAACCCTAGAAAGAATAGGAATATAAAGTGCCCAGAGTGGGAGAAGGAAATATATGAGTAAGAAATGACCCAGGTAGATTGAGTAATGCAGTAAACCAGTATTGGGCCTGGGACCCACAGGACAAAGCTATTGGGAGGAGGCGCTTAGAGACCTGGGGAAGCATGTTTCCAAGCTTAGCAAGGCTGCTGCAATAGCTGGCTGCATTGAGCAGGTCCGTGGAAAGGAAGCAGAGAATTTAAAAGTAAAAGACGAGAATACAAAGTTGCGGGAAGAATAAGAAAACGTGAAGCAGGCAATGGAAAGAACTGGAAACAAAAGCGATATAGCAGGAGCAGAGAAGTCAGGCCAATCTGTTGAATACGGGCCAGTTTCAGACCCAGTGTGAAAAGCTGTATGAGAAAGCAAAGCATGTGACCCCTGATCAGGAAGCAGCACAAAAACTGTGGCTAAACCAATGGAAAAGTGTACAAATTTACAGACTGCGGTAAAAGTCCTGCAGCATGAAGGCAAGGAAAACAGAATCCATGCTGCAGAGCATTCAGAATATCAGCGCGAGATCGATAATTAAAATACCAACTGGCAATACTGAAAGGGATGATATGCATGCTTGAGAGTGTCGAGTCAGAAGAAGACAGCGATTCTGGGGATGGTTGGAGAGATATACAGGAGGAAGCGTGCAGGTACGCCAAGCGTGACAAAGATTAGTGACTCCCAACTCCCTTTCCAGAGGAACCCAAACTCTTGGCATGTCCAGAACCTTCCCCCACTCCAATAAATCCTCTGACCACTAGCCATCACAGCGGTCAGAGTCGTGCCAGTCCCATTACCTATACAGCCCCATTCACAGTAACACAATAGGCGGAAATAGCAAAAAACAGACCACTGCTGACCCCCATGTTCTTTGACAATACCCATCAACAAAAGGTTCTATATGGCCTCAACGATGTGGAGGAAATAAAATTAATAATGTTAATGTGTCTTAGCCCCATGGTCTATTCTGCCTTACCCGATCCCTCGAACATTGAAGAACGGAAGGTGCAGATCATGAAAGCAGTGATCCTAGCAGCAGTTATTTATATTACGGTAAGAGACACCAAATTGCCCACTTTCTAGCTAACAACCTGAGCTATGGTGGGAAACCTCATAAGTGCCAAATAATGGCAACAAATGAATCCAAGGGACTATTTGTGCCAAAACAAAAGGGGGGAGGACTCAAGGACAGCACAAAATAGCCCTTAAGAATTTTTGTAGATGGATTCTTGATGGTGGAGGATGGAAATAGGAAGACAGGGAGTGGGATATATGCGAAGGACCACCAAGTCAAATCCCTGGTGGAATTAGCTTTAAAGATACTCAATAAAATGAGGGCCTTGACTGCTGAGCTTGCAGCTGTGGCTTATGTGGTCAGCAACCCTGATAAGATCCCCTGATTTACAGACATAGATTCAGACGATGTGCGTGTCTGTATCAGCCTGACTGATTTCCTGTCAGTGTGGGAAGCCAGAGGATTTGTATCAGCAGATGGGAAACCTCTGCTGAAGTATATTTTTTCCAAACTGCCCAATTTCAGGAATATGGGATTCTTAAGGCCAGGGCACACAATGGACCCGGTTCTCCCCCAAAAATTTCAGTGATGAATTGGAAAAATGGTGTAATTCATGATTATTTTTTCAGTGCAACTTCAGACCCGAAACTCTACACTCTGTGCAATACAGAGATCACAATTGTAATTCTCATTAAAAGCTCGGGAGGAGGGTGGGGTGTGGGTTATTCACCCCGGAGACTGAAAGCTCCAAAACTCTGCATATGCAATGGCTCCAATCTGTCAACCTCCCATTTGCTGTCCAGCTTGATCGCTGGCCAACCCAGCACTCTTGCAATTCTGGCCCCCCAACCCCCCCATGGCCCAACTGTGGCCCCCACGTCCATTCCTGGACCAGCCCTGACCTCCCTCTCCCTTCCTGGACCACCGCGATCTCTAGCCCCTTCCCTCAGCAGTGACGATCCCCTCCCACCCCAACAGATCACCCCCCCCCCCCCCCACCCCAGCAGACACTTCCCCCACTCTGGTAGACCCCTCCCCTGGGAAGCAGACCCCACCTGGGAGGCAGAACCCCCCCAGCAGACCACCCCCCCCACAGCCTGCCCCAATCACTAGCCTTCCTCCAGCTCCGACCAAATCCCAATGCAGAGAGGCAGTTGGGATCCCCCCCCCACCCAACCGATTGTCTTTAGTTCCTGCCCACAATCCCAATGCCCAATGGGCAGTGCCAAGATGCCCCCTGGGCATGGACATTTTGCTTCTTGTGCAGAGGGAAGGGGGCACAGGCTGGCACTGCCAGGGTGGCCATGTCTGGGCTCAAAGGGCACCACCCCTGAGATGGCCCCAACTGCCCCCCTTCACTTCATTGGGATCTCCTGCTAGTTCCCCGAAGCTGAATGTGGGGAGCTACTTTAAACTCCACTGGAGTGAAATACTCCTGGCCGGGTGGGAGATATTATTGGCCAGCAGAAGTCAGTCCTGGGCCTGATAATGACATTTAGATTACATTAGAAACAAACTAAAATCACCTACCTGGTCTTCCCGCCGGTTTCCAGCGTGGCCTCGACCACACCTGCTCTCCGACGATGGGAGACACGCATGCGTCGGGAATGCATGCACAAATCCTGTGAAATGGCTGACACGTGCATCTCCCAACCCGATGCACCAAAAAACTAGCATGTCACGATGGGAGAATCAGGCCTCATAAATCTTCCCGAGTCAGGAACGTATGGACAGGTGAATTGGCCCGAAAGAGTGAACAATGGCAACCCCTGGTTAACGAGCAGATAGACACCATCGCCGTTAGCCAAACTAAAATTGGGATTTTAAACAGGCTCAAAGCAAAGATGAGGAATTAAAGCAAATACAAGAAGGGGCACACCCCGCTTCCTACAATAGGTAGGAGGATAAATTATCATCAAAGGATGGACTTGTCCTGAAAGATGGACAGGTACATGGTGTTAATGCAGGACAGTAATCAAATTATATCACTGCCACCATGTCCAAGATCATCAAGGGGTGGAAGTCATGGCAGAGCAGTTAAAGGGCTATGTTGGTGGCCAAATATTGATGATGTAAACATCAATAACTACATAATCTGTGCACAAAATAACCTCGACAAATATACATGAGGGAGAGCTGAGACGTACCTGGCCTGCAGAGGGTCCTTAGATGAATTTACAAGTCAATTATATTGGCCCTTTGCCACCCTGCGTGGGAGCATATGGATATATATTAGTCACAATAGGCACTTTTAGCAACTGGTTCGAAGTATCCCCCACCCGCACAAACACGGCCAAAGTCACATCAAAAATTCTCGTGCAGCAAGAGTGGGTAGGTGCTCCCTTGGAGAATAGAATCCAACAGGGCACTCATTTCACTGCTCAAGTAATGCAGTACATTATGAATTTTTGGGAATCAGTCAAAAGTTCCACATTGCATACCATCCTCAATCCAGTGGGAGAGTAGAGAGGATGAACCGTACCCTAAGGTACCTTTAAGGTTAGAAAGACTGCCCAGCAGAATAATTCCACATCAAACCCTTTGTCCTGATGCTATTACAGAATATGGTAGCAATTTCCACCAGCTTTACCCCCATGTCTTGATGACCAGATGCCCCGTGAAGGGAATCGAACCTCTGTTCGGGCTAGATCTGTCCGAGCCCAAAATCTCAGACCTTAGCCATGAGAAAGCACTAACACCACTACTGGATAAGGTTCAAGCTGTACAGATAGCAGCAGCTGTTAAAATGAGCCAGGAAGAGAAACAGAGCAAAGGCTATTCCAAAGCAAAGTAAACCAAGTAGTGTCTGAACTAGGACAAAAGGTCATGCTCCAGGTTTTCCAACCAGGCATCTTTCTGTCCTCTGGTTCTCAAGTATTCTGGTCCTCATTCTGTGGTAGGTAAGGCAAGGTCACTGAGTTGCAAAATTCTAGTGGACTCTGGGAAGTCCGGATGGTACCACATAAATCAGATCAAGGCATACGGTTCCCAAAACAACCACCAAATTCACATAGCCCTAAAGGAATATGAAGCATGGACCACATATCCTGATCCCTTGCCACCGATTCAGATCCCACAGAACAAGAAGACAATGCCATTACCCACCCTGACCACTGCCCCGAAACAGAACTACAGGGCAGCACTCCGCTCACGGAGCGTCGATGAGTCATCATGGCTCCGGGGCTCAGAGAAGTGTTTTGAAACTCCAACGAGGAGGATGAGGCCAAGCAAATTCCTGACAGGATCCTTCTATGTAAACACTGTTCATTTTCAGTAAGCATGTGGGCACTGCTGCTCCCTAATTGATCATGGTGCCGGAAAAGCAACAAACTGTGTAGACACAACCACAACAAATTTTTAATAATCCCCTCGTCATACATATATGTCGGGAATGTTATAGAAGGAGCACAGCTTTTCTTTCTTCGTTTGTAAGAGACCAGTGTGTTAAAATTAGAAGTATAATAGCAGTTAAAAACACAAGTTAGTCCAATGTCTAAATTATCTTGATCGTTATTACTGACAGAAAACCCTTATGTAGTCTCTTCTCATCTTGTCTCACATCATCATTAATAACACGACTTCTGTATCTGCTGGTTTCTGCACATTAGAACAGTTAATGGCACAAGTTCTTAGAGGAAAACTTCTCATATTCCCTCATCTCATCTTGTCATTTATATCACAGTTCCCCTGAAGCTCTGCCATCTTCTTCCAACTTACACAGAATAGAGGATGGACCAAGTGGTCCAGATCCTAGCAGCAAGCTCTCTTGTGCCAAGAAGCATCAGCTTAAATATAGGCGTGTGACTGCAGACACATTCCAAAATCCACATTTGTGGTAAACCTACAAAATGTCTGGTCAGGCCAGAATTTATATCTGATATAATTGACATGGTAACCGTAATGGGAGTTGGGAGAATCAATTCCAAAAAGAGCTTTTCAGGGAAAGATTCGACAAATAGACTTACATTAACACTGCAATGAAGTTACTATGAAAATCCCCTAGTCACTGCACTCTGGTGCCTGTTTGGTTACAGTGAGGGAGAATGTAGCATGGTCGATCATGGCACCTGGAGGAAATCCTTACAGACACAATGAGAACGTGCAAACTCCACACAGGCAGATCCAAGCTGGGAATCGAATGTACGCCCCGGCACTGTGAGGCAGCAGTGCTAACCACTGTGCCGCCCCACATGACTGTGTTCAAACCTCTTACACCCTATGAGGGATTGAGATATTATTCTTGTTACTGTGAGTACAATACTGGCATGGGTGTTCACTCACTGGATACATCATACACCTTCGTAAATACATTTTGCGTTCATGATAATGTTCTCATCATGTGAATGACTCTTACATTTGAATCAATGTGCCCTCTTATTGTGAATATGACCCAAGTTTCCACTCCATGACTGCTTCCCTTCATGTGTCTCAGATTCATGTGATATTTAGCAGACTCATCTTAGTCACTCACTCCTTGTGTCATGTCAGGGAGATGTGTCAAACCACATGGCTGTGCATTGATCCTCTAAGCTTTGTAACCTCAACACAGAGGATGCACCCAGGATCCATTAGTCACCCCAACACATGAGACCCAGTGATCACCCCAACATCCAGGATCCAGTGATCACCCCAACATCCATGACCCAGAAATCACCCCAACACCCAGGATCCAGTAATCACCCCAACATCCTGGATCCAATGATCACCCCAATGCCCAGGATCCAGTAGTCACCCTAACACATGTGATCCAGTGATCACCCCAACACCCATGACCTAGCAATTGCCCCAACACCCAGGATGCAGTGATCACCCCAACACTCAGGATCCAGTGATCATCCAACACCCTGGATCCAGTGATCACCCAACACCCAGAATTCAGTGATCACCCCAATACTCAGGATCCAGTGATCACCCCAACACCCTGGATCCAGTGATCACCCAACATCTGGGATCTAGCGATCACTCCAACACAAGGATCCAATGGATCAACCAACACCTGGATCCAGTGATCACTCCAACACACGGGATCCAATGGATCACCCCAACACTGGGATCCACTGATCACCCCAACACCCAGGATCCAGTGATCACCCCAACACTCTGGATCCAGTGATCATCCCAATGTCTGGGATCCAGTGATCACTCCAACATCCAGGATCCAGTGATCACTCCAACACTCAGGATCAAGTGACCACCCCAACATTTATGACCTTGTCTCTGGTGAATTCTTACTTGTTTCGGTTCTGTAATTGTGCTACTTATAGCTTTAGTATCTGCTCACAGCTTGGAGAGACCAATGGCCTTTCCTTTCAATGCTTACTCTTTTCCTTTCGACTGCTTCTTCAGCTCTTTCATTTCTGAAACTTTATTTATTGCATTTTGTGAAGATGGAGTAGAATTTTTACAACTAGTCCACTTCTCATCTTCTGTGCAGTCAGCATAGCCTGTTCCTCCGCCATGGAATTACATGTGCTCATGCTTCTTGGAAGGTTAAACATAGTGCAGTTTCCCTAGCACTGAATTGTGTTCCTCAGGTCATAACATAAAAGTGTTATGACCTGAATCCATTACGATCTCTACAACCATGTGGAAATCATCTTGGCTGCTTGAATGTCACCTTCAGGTGCCAACAATAGCACAATGTGCAGGAGAATCAGCTGTAAATAAAAAAGACAAAACTGAAGCATTTTATAAAAATAACTTTTATATGATTTTAAATGGGGACTGAGTTACTTCTCAGATCCTTGGACCAATTTTCCACTGCATTTTAGAATAGTGGTTTTGAATCCCATGTGCAAAGAGATAAAAGCACAAGACAGGAACAGGCTCTTCAGCCCTCCAAGCCCAGGGGATTACCAAATTTATCTTACTGGAATGTGAATTTACAGCGATCTGCCCAAATGTAATGCCTTTTGTTGTATTCTAAACATTTGAGGTACATTCCTGTGCAAGATGTGACTTGTTCAAAATGTGTTGGTCTGACAGAATACTTCCTGTGGCTGGTTAATAATTACTCCCAAATGCCTTTCCATTCCTCCTTTGATAATAGACATTTTTAACATCTGTAAATATCTCATATTGTTTACATGTGTTAAAAAGTTGTAGATGGATCATCAAGGTTTATTTTATAAAAGTTCATAGGGATAAGACATTTTTAGAAAGGTGTTTTCCACTGGGTTTATCACATTTGGTGATTTGTCTCTCTGCGGATTGTCTCCTTGACATGATGGAGGTTTTGACACACTCTGATGATGTTTTGCTGCAGTTGTGTAGGGCATTGGTGAGGCCACGCCTGGAGTATTGTGTGTAGTTTTCGTGCCCTTATCTGAGGAAGGGTGTCCTAGCTATAGAGAGAGTGCAGTGAAGGTTTACCAGGCTGATTCCTGAGACGGCAGGTCAGTCATATGAGGAGAGACCAAATCAGTTAGGATTATATTCACTGGAGTTTAGAAGGGTGAGAAGGAATCTCATAGAAACTTATAAAATTCTAACAGGATTAGACAAGGTAAATTCAGAAAGAATGCTCCCGTGGGGAGTCCAGAACTAGGGGTCATAGTTTGAGGCTGAGGTGAGGAGAAATTTCTTCACCCTGTGGGTGGTGAGTGTGTGGAATTCACTACCACAGAAAGTAGTTGAGGCCAAAACATTGTGTGATTTCAGGAAGGAATTAGACATGGCTCTTGGGGCTAAAGGGATCAATGAATACCGGAGGGGAGGGAAGTGGGGGATCAGAATATTAAATTTGATAATCAGTCATGATCATAATAATTGGCAGAGCAGGCTTGAAGGGCTGAATGGCCTACTGTTGCTTCTATTTTCTATGTATGTTTCTA
This sequence comes from Carcharhinus amblyrhynchos, assembly GCF_965287045.1. Classification (NCBI taxonomy): domain Eukaryota; kingdom Metazoa; phylum Chordata; class Chondrichthyes; order Carcharhiniformes; family Carcharhinidae; genus Carcharhinus; species Carcharhinus amblyrhynchos. The sequence goes on along the minus strand of NC_137333.1, from coordinate 42,889,257 downwards.
TGTATGCTGAAATGGGAAATGTTTAAGACATTACACACAGTTAGAAAGTGATGGTTGTAAACATCCTCATACTCATAAGACTTAAAGTAAAGATAGACAGGCTGGGACATAATGATCGAAGACTGACTCAAGGCTGACCTGCATGGGGCCCTTGGAAAAGAAAGCATTGACTTTTGCGAGGTTCTATTCGCAACAAACAGACCTCACCAAAAGCCTGAGTATTTTCATTGGACTTCAGGACTGCAACCCTAAAACCTGAAAAGGATGGCAGAAGAAGGAACAGGGGTAGTGATAATATAGATTTTAAGATCCTAAATTTTCAGAATGTTTTCCTGAAGGGACCTCAGTCATTAATGTCTTATGGGTTGGATGCCCATAACGGTAAGACAGTAAACCAGTGATCTATCAATGGATGAGATCAGGTCTTTGGGTAACCTCCCCAGACCGTGTGGAAGTGAAGGGAGCAGCTGTCGAAAGCCCATTGCCTGGCCAGGAATCGGATCATTCAGGGACCAGCTGCTGAGAAAGAGAGCCCTCTTCAGCTGTTCCAGTTGTAAACACCTGGCCCAGTAGGTGCATTGTGGAGGCTGGCCACAACACGGAGCCTGATTTTTCCTTTCCTCCTGTACAGGGGAATCCCCACCCCGCTGAACGGCAGTTTAAGAAACTGGAGGCAACGGTGGAGACCGGCAACTTCCTTGCCATTTTCCTCACAACTCTGCCTATTTTTGAGAAAATGTCACCGTATGTGTATTAGAAGCTTTAAAATCAAGCTTAATTTATATTTGTTCAGCTTTAGTTTCATTTTTAAAAGATGTCTGTAAGTCCGTGGGTCTGTTTAGATGCCTGCATCGCAATTGAGATTTTTCTATCCCTAAAGGAACCTCACTGGTCCCACTGCAGTGAACGGAGATTTGGCTGAGTGCCAAATTCTCTGTTGTCCCTTGCAATGGTGGTGGGGGTGGAGGGGTGAATGGTCAGAGAATTCTAGCCCTTCCTTCTGAAAGTAAGAAGTCTCACAACACCAGGTTAAAGTACAACAGATGAGTCAATGAAAGAGCAGCGCTCCAAAAGCTCATGATTCCAGATAAACCTGTTGTTGGACTTTAACCTGGTGTTGTGATACCTCTTACTGTGCTCACCCCAGTCCAGCACTGGCATCTCCATGTCATTCCTCCTGAAAGGATTAGTGTGGTGAGTGTCTTTTCAAGGGCAACTCAACTGGGACTCAGAATGGGTAATCATCCCAGGGGGTGGAGCCCTCTTAGGCCAGGAGACATGTCTAGCTACAGCCATGAGGGCAGGTAGAAAAACTAGACTGTAGCAACCAGCGACCCACACAGCAAAACAGAACCAGTTACTTCAGTTGAACTAAAGGCAGTGCAGTTGGAAGCAGGTTTCCACAGACACAATCAATACAGGCAGAACAACACAGAGGAACAGAGAGCAAATTGAGAAACTAAAAAAGACCCAGATACAAGGGGGAAGGTCAGAAGCAAGTTCCAAGAAGGAGTTTTGGGTCAAAGGAACAAAGAGTAGGAATCTGCAACAAGAGGTACTATTCTGTGAAGTTGAGGTTGAGGAGCAGAGAGAGGCCTCAGGTTAAAAGACAGGGCTGAAAGGTGCAGACGTGGGAATATGGGCTTGTGAGAAGCCAGACACCTGAGGTGATGAGCAGGTTGGTGACAAGCAGTTGCCAAATTGTGTGAAGATTTGGCATGTCTCGATTTCATGTGTATCAACCATTATGGAATGTGCTCCTGTAAATGGCAAGGTAAATGGGAAACAGGCCTCTGTGTTGTCTTCACTTCCATGTGGAGTGAAGGTGGGAGTGCCCAGAGTACAGTCAACGAGTGAGCTCCTTTCTGAAGAGTGGTTCAGATGGGTATATAATGGTTAGCAGCCCCTGAGCTGGCCTCCATTGCAGCACTGTACTGGGCCTGCTGCACATGAAAACCTGCGTGGAGGGGGTGGGGAGTGGGGGGAGGGGATCGAGGAGGGGGAATAAACTCAGGCTGAGCCCATCAGTTCAGCTGTGGGGAGACTTTGAGGCAGCAGAGTAAAATCTCCAAGAATTTGCAAAGTGTTCATTATTGCATAAGGGCTCAGTGACATTGGTCATTTTTCTAAGAGGCATTCAGATATTGCAAAGCACAGAGAAATAAAGCAGGAAAGTCAGTATTCACATTACAACCTGCAGTCAACACCTCTCAGCCACCTTGATTCCTGCCAACATTGACTTGGAATGAACATTTTCACTGGGCCTGTTCAGAATCGTCTGACCTCCAGTTCCTGTTCGTGTCTGTCCATGTGGGCAGCAGACCTTCCTCAAGGTTCTGAGGACCGCAAAATCAAACTAACTAGCAGGCAAAAGTGGGAACACAACCCAGATTTGATCCCACCTCCCAATTCCCACCTCCTATCAGAAATTTAGGATCCTGATATGAAAAGGTAGTAATAGTTGCTGAATAAAATGGAGGATACACTATAAGTCATTAGAGTGGCACAAATGAAATGTTAAAAAAGAAAATGATCCAATATTTCTGGGATACAGGAAGGGCATTGGAAGGCTTCAAACCACTGAAAAATCCAACAAGGCTGAGAACACAGAAGGTCTTAATGGAACGGTCGCATTTGCATCTTGTAGCTTTGCCTCCCATCGACAGTCAACTAATTGAACAACATGCTGGACAGAAACACGAGTAACGAGAGGCCACAGCCACTGATAGGCCTCAGTAATTGTGAACTGGGATGGCTGTCAATTGGGTCAGAGTATGTGGGGTCCGTGATCGGGAGAGTCGGGGGAGAGGGGGTTGCTGATGGCAAGGAAGCTCCTGTTGGCAATTTGGAAAGTGAGGTTGGAGGCCTATGATATTGAGACCTGGGCAGGCTGTAAATTGCAGCTGGGTGAGACAAAAGCCTTTCTCAAGGAACTTGGGGGAATATATCTGCTCCTTCTGGCCCACAAGGAACGATAAAAGTGCCAAGTATCTTGGGGAATCAGCAGAACCCACCTTCGCTTCACTGTTGAGTTTCCTGATTCTTGGGAAATCCACAGGGTATCAGTTAATTTCCTGATTATACTGGAAAAGCCTCCTTAAAAATGTTCAGGCGCGAGTGACATGTGAGCATGAAGTTATGAAGGTTTTACTTCACATCTCCCTTACCCATCATGAATGGGCAAAAATCGAGACTGTTAAGTGTGTGGGAGGTAGAAACAATGTAGATGGGAACCACTTTTGAGTTAGCTGACTTTCTTAGTACACCATTACTTTGGGTAATTCCCAGATGATTTTATTCCCAATGGATCACACAGTGATATCATTCATCAGCTGCACTGTGTGGGTGCCGGAGGCAAGTGATTTTGCAACAGCAGAAAATAATGACAATGAAGAAGTTAACCTGTTACCTCACAAAATATTTTTACATCCAAATATTCTATGCCACTGTGCTGTACGTGACTGGACAAGAGGTTAAAATACGTTGATTAAACATCAGCTATGTGCTGAGCTATACATATCTTCCAGAGGTCATTATCATTCTCTTTATCAGAGAAACTGCAGACAGCTAGACAAAAATAATAATTTTTAAAAACCAGAAATGTTTTAATTTTATGAGTGAAAAATATTTTGTTTGAGTTTGGATCCTGCCTCTTCCCCTTCCTTTCTCTGCATGCTGACACTATTTCAGTTTACTTCACTGAGCCACTACTCCATTTCAGAGTCGTGGGGAGTTAGAGCCTATCCCGACTGGCACTGGGCATTAGGCAGGTTACACCCAGGGCAGGGTGCCAGTCCATCATGCTGTTATCATCCTTTAGCAATTACAGTCTGGTCCATTGATCAATTATGGAATGATTCATGTTTGACAAAGTGAAGATCAGAATGAAAAGCTCTGTTTAAATAACAATGAATGTATTTGTCCTTTGGAAGGAAAGGCATTGCACAATCAAAAATACCGCGACTTGCCCTGATGATTCACATATTTCCTTCACAAAATGTCAAATAAAGAACAATGTTATAATTTTTGTAATCTGAAAGAGTGACAGCAGTCGCAATCCAATTTAAACACATTGAGGATGGTTTTTCTGTCTTAAAACATTTGAAGTCTTTTTCCAAGGCACTTTAGTTACCTACACTCATTGTGGTGTAGCAACAAGAGATTAAGAAGGAGAGAATCTGCATTTCTACATTTTCCAGCATAAACTGCGGCAAGTTACTTTATTGGCAGAAAATAGGATGGAAGCATCTTCTGCTAGTTTTTTTCCTGAAAAGTTGATCCCTTCAAATTGCTATATATTCTTGTTGTCCTTTCCTGGGATCCATTCATTGACTCCAGAGTGAACAGTTTAAGGATATTTCAATGAGGGGCAGTGAAATGGTCACTAAGTGTTGCATCTTATTTTGCAGTCATAATGCTCTCAGGTAAGTTAGATTGAGTATTTCACTGTGATTCTGTAATATTGTCCAAGCTGCAGTATGATATGAATTTATCAGGTGCGTGATATGTCTTACAGAAAAGCTGAAGAATTTGTCACCGTTGGTATCATAGTGAGACAGATTGTTCACTGAGTGGGCTGTAAGGGATAGTTTAGTATTTGAAAGGCCAGAAAGTTTCTGCGGCGTCTTCCAATCTAAACAACTGTTCTGAAAGCCAATAAATAGAGTGCTGACTATTTATTCCAGTTACTATCGAATCTGATGAGAGACGCTGACTGGCTTGGAGTCTATTCTCGATTCCAAGAAGGCTGCCATGTACATCATTGGTGCCTGCAATGAAGAAAAGACCTTTCCCCATATTACTGCAAATCAGAACTGAACATCCATCAATCACACAGGCCAGTTGCTGCACATTCTCAGGAATTGGTTTCAGAATACCAAGTGGTACGATGTTCAGCAAAGATCTTTCTTTCCAGACTATTATGCACAAATTTGGGGTTGCATAGCTCTGTAGTCAAGGGTACAGATGATGTTCCAATCCAATGAGGCAGTTCTGAACCAGTGTGTCTTTATTCGTTTTTCTTTCAAACACTTCTCCAACCAACAACTGGCAAAAGATGGAATTTAATCCAGCTGTACGTGACAGGAAATATGCCAGCCACTTAATGGTGGGAGAGACAGCACAACATTCTCTCAGTGGCGATAAAACCTCCCACAACTAAGTTGGGGACAGGAGAAGGCCAATGTGGGAAATTTCCTCGCTTGCACTGGATGTCAATCAGGTTGTTATGAACCAATTGACCCTAATTATTCCTAAACCCGCTGGAAGCTAATGGTGACTCAAAGATTAAGTGCAAGTGGTATGACTTTCTTCGTTCTCCAGAAGACTGCCATTTGGGGAGGGACGGGAGCCTCTTTCTAACACACTTCGTGACTGATCAAGGGCTGCTGAAAGCCAGCCCCTGCCCTTGCCTCCCCTCCTGTTCCCCCCAACTCTGATGCCCTTCTCTTTCTGCCTGACTCATCTGAGTCAAGGGCACCAGCTACAATTACTGGCAAAGACCCTGGGGCCTCACCACTGCTCCATCTGGCATTGCCGGCAATGGCGAACTGCTGGCCTCTGATTGGCCGACAGCTCTCGGGAGTGGGGTTTCCACCCCAGGCTCTGAATTCACAGGCAAGTTAATGGCTGACAGGCATTTAATCTAGTTAGGTCTCCCAGACAGAAGCATGGTGTGTTTCCCATCACTTAGAGAAACTGTGCGCTGGACCCAAATCAAAAACATTAAATCTGACCTTTCTGCTTCGAACGATAACTCTGGTCACTTTTTCTTTTATTCATTCATGGGGCATGGGCGTCACTGGCTCGTTGATCAATACTTATTGCCCATCCCTAGTTGCCCTTGGAGGATAGTTGAGAGTCAACCACATTGCAGGGGCTCTGGAATCACATATAGGCCAGATCAGATAAGGATGGCAGATTTCCTTCCCTAAAGGGCATTAATGAACCAGATGGGTTTTTCGACAATAGATTCTTAATTCCAGATTTTTAATTGAATTCAAATCCCACCATCTGCCATGGTGGGATTCAAACCCGGGTCCTCAGAACATTAGCCGGGTTTCTGGATCAATGGTTCAGCAATAATATCACCAACCCTTATTCCAATGCCTCATAACTGTCTGTGTAAAAAAGGTTTTGTCTCCTTTTATTGGTAACAGATTTCTTATATTTAATTATATATTGATGCCACACTGCCTATACCTGTCAACTGGAAACAATCATTTTTCCAACCATTAGTGCCTTCCCTTCATAAACTTAAACACAGCTGTCAAATCACCCACAGTCTCACCAAATTCAGTCTCTTTCATTGATTGAACCTGCTCCAAGAGGTTTGGGAACAAACTGAAAAGACTACAGTTCAAATTGGAATTAAAATATTCCTCTCTCTCAGAAAGGTCAAATAGTAACCCACTGGATGGAAATCTTACACTGCGGTACTAGATGGGATGCTCCCCTGAGGGCGATTGATTAAAATAGATAAATATTCAATTTTCTGGAATTGATCCTTACCTGATGAAAATTGAAAAAGAAAAATCTCTAAAAAAACTCAACCGAAACTATCCACTGAACTTCCTGTGATGTGTAATTTCCCCAAAATGAAGTGAAGCATAACTATAGCAGCAGCTGTTAGCCCCAGGCTACTGTTCCTGCCTGTGCTTCATAATCTATGGAAGTTGACTTCATTAAGCTCAAGAGAATCTTATTCAAACTTTGCTGTAGGTATCAGCATTTAAAATACCCAGAGCAATGTAGATTCCTATAAACAAACAAATGCATACCTATACTTTCTAATTTATCTGTGAAATATTTTTAGAATTTTATAATTCATCGTATATACTCACATAAAGGTTGACCTCGTGTAAAAGTCAATCCTATTTTGGTCTAAAAGAAAATATAATTTTTTTCATTTATGTTATATAAAATCAACTTTAGGTTTTCAGAGATCAAACCGCTATTATTAGTTACTTACCACTAATTTTTACAGTTCATAAAATTAAATTAAATGGGCGGCATGGTTGCACAGTGTTTAGCACTGCTGCTTCACAGCTCCAGAGATCTGGAATCGATTCCCGGCTTGGGTCACTAGCTGTGTGGAGTTTGCACATTCTCCTCGTGTCTGTGTGGGTTTCCTCCAGGTGCTCCGGTTTCTTCCCACAGTCTAAAGATGTGCGGGTTAGGTTGATTGGCCATGCTAAAAAAATGCCCTTAGTGTCCTGAGATGTGTAGGTTAGAGGGATTTGTGGGTAAAATATGTGGGGATAGGGGGTAGGGCCTGTGTGGGATTGTGGTCGATGTGGACTCGATGGGCCGAATGGCCTCCTTCTGTACTGTAGGATTTCTATGATTTTAAAGGCATATGTGGAAACTTTAAGTTTTCCCCTCCAAAAATTCCAGTGGCAATCTCTCAACCAGTTGACAAAACTAATGAATACCGCATGATACCGCATGATACATCATGATAACTTCGCCAAAGAATATCAAGTATGCAGCTCAATTTAAACTGGAGAAAAGATTGGCGGAATGGGTTAATGAATATCAGCAAAGTGGTCACATTATCACCAGTGGAGCCATCTGACTCCATGCTGTCAGAGAAAGCTCTCCAAGAAAAATAGGGTGGTCATCATAGGGGATTTTAACTTTTCCAACATTGACTGGGACTACCATACTATTAGAGGATTGAATGGAGAGAAATTTGTTGAGTGTATTCAGGAGGAATTTCTCATTCAATATGTGGATGGCCCGACTAGAGAGGGGGCAAAACTTGACCTTCTCTTGGGAAATAAGGAAGGGCAGGTGACAGAAGTGTTAGTAAGGGATCACTTTGGGACCAGAGACCATAATTCTATCAGTTTTAAGATAGCTATGGAGAATTTGGGTCCTCTAGCAGAGAAAATGGAATCAATTGATAGTCACAGGTGAGGTGCCTGAAGATTGGAGGGTGGCAAATGTTATGCCTTTGTTTAAAAAGGGCTGCAGGGAAAAACCAATGAGCCACACATCTGTGGTGGGTAAGTTATTGGAAAGAATTTTGAGAGACAGGATCTACAGGCATTGAGAGACACAAGAATTGATTAGGGTCAATCAGCATGGCTTTGTGAGTGGAAAATCATGTCTCACAAATTTGATTGAGTTTTTTGAAGGGATAACCAAGAAGGTAAACGAGGACAGTGCTGTTGGTGTTGTCTATATGGACTTTGGCAAGGTTTTTGACAAGGTACCACGTGGTAGGTTGTTGCATCAGGTTAAATCTCACAGGATCCAGGGTGAGGTAGTTAAATGGATACAAAATTAGCTTCTTGAAAGAAGCCAGAGGGTGATTGCAGAGAGTGGTTTTTCAAACTGGAGGCCTGTGACCAGCGGTCTGCCTTAAGGATCAGTGCTGGGTCCACTGTTATGAGATTTATGTTAATGATTTGGATGAGAATATAGAAGGCATGGTTGGTAAAGTTGCAGATGACACCAAGATTGATGGTATAGTGGACAGTGACAAAAGTTCTGTCGGATTGCAACAGGCTCTTGATCAATTGGGCCAGTGGGATGACGAATGGCAGATGAAGTTTAATTTAGATAAATGCGAGGTGATGCATTTTGGTAAATTGAACCAGGGCAGGACTTACTCAGTTAATGGTAGGGCACTGGGAGAATTACAGAGCAAAGAGATCTAGGGATACATTTTCATAGTTCCTTGAAAGTGGAATCACAGATGGACAGAGTGGTGAAGAAGGCATTTAGCAGACTTGGTTTCATTGTTCAGAACATTGAATATAGAAGTTGGGACATCCTGTTGAAATTGTACAAGACATTGGTAAGGCCACACATGGAATACTGTGTACAGTTCTGGTCACCCTATTATAAAAAGGATATTATTAAACTAGAAAAGTGCAGAAAAGATTTACTAGGATGCTATTGGGACTTGTGGTTTGAATTATAAAGAGGGGCTGGATGGATTGGAACTTTTTTCTCTGGAGTGAAGAAGGCTGAGGGTTGATCTTGTAGAGGTCTATTAATAATGAGGGGCATAGATCAGTTAGATAGTCAACATCTTTTCCCAAAGGTGGGGAAGTCTAAAACCAGAGGGCATTGGTTTAAGATGAGACGGGAGAGATACAAAAGGGTGCAGAGGGGCAATTTTTTCACACAGTGGGTGGTGAGTGTCTGGAACAAGCTGCCAGAAGTAGTAATAGAGGCAGGTATAATTTTGCCTTTTAAAAAGCATTTAGACAGTTACATGGGTAAGATGGGTAAAGAGGAATAGAGGCCAAATGCAGACATTGCAATTGGGATTAGCTTTGGGGTTTAACAAAAAGGGCGGCATGGACAAAGTGGGCCGAAGGGCCTGTTTCCATGCTGTAAACCTCTATGACTTTATGACTCTAAGCAAAGAAAGATGGCACAGATATTCCTGTATACAAGGCCAGTGCCAGGTGGTGCACAAGATTCATGGAAAAGCACTACTTAGTATAGGATTCTGTCAGAAAACAGAAGTTTCACAGTGTTTGACACCTAATCTCTGAAAAAAACAACATCATCAGGATGATTGGCCATGCGAAGACACAGTTCACAATGGTTCCATCTTCTATACTGATGGCACAAAATTACAGCTAATGTGATATTTAAGCATGAAGCTTTCCCCAAAGAGAAATTGCAGAAAGATGTTGTCATCCACGTTCAACGGAAAGGCTGAATGGATGAAAGCGGTTGCAAGAAATGGATCAAAATGTAGAACTTGAAACCAGGAGGACTAGAATAAAGAATAAGGACTAGGTAAAGAATAAAGTTTGCATCTGTTGGGAAAATCATTGGCCATAACTTTTGACTAGTGTTGGAGAGAAATGGCTTGACAGAATTAGAAGAATTTAATGCACATTCACCTGCTATTGGAACTGTGCTGAAACTTCCAATGACTGGAATTGCTTGGGGCCAGCTTGGAAGACTCCTTATAAGCCCGAGTATAGTCCAGTTCTGGTGGATTCAAGCAGGGCATACCCCTTTTCTACTGGACTGATGAACAGCATGTTCAAATTCCACCTTGTTGATGCTGTAGCCCACAATGTGAGATCAACTAACACACCCATAAAAGTTGTTCCTAGTGGTCTTATGCATGTCGTTCATGATGTTCATATAAATAAACCAAAAGATATGAAAGAATTGGAGGACTGGAAGGTGAGGTAACTTTCACTAACAGCACTGTGGGTGTACTTACACTGCATGGACTGCAGTTCAAAAAGATGGCTCACCAACACCTTCTCAAGGGCAGTTAGGGATGGGCAACAAATGCTGACCTAGCCAGTGATGCCCACAATCTGTGAAAGACCAACTGTAATGGGCCAAATTTTACTGTCCCACTTACCACAGAAATTGGAGCAGATGATAGGCAATGGAAAGTTCCATTGATCTCGCAGGGAATTTCCAGTTTCGAAGCGAGTGAGGCTGGAAAATCTTGCCCAATATGTGAGCACCCTCACTGGCAACATTGTGCTAATTAGTCATAGGTACAAGGAATGAACTTGATCACAATACTTTCAAGAAACCATTTCTAATATGTAAAATATTGAATGCACTTAACGGTACTGAGGCCAATTACTTGTCGATGATGATACCAACGTTACTGATACTAATGATAATCATGATGATGGTGATGAAGAAGATCCATTTGAAAATGTTACATAAGCAGGTTATTGGGATGAGTTGTTCCACGATTCAGGTTGACATCAGAGTAATTTTGAAAAATGTAAAATGAAGCGCAGCATTTAATTCATCATGTTATACATTTATATTGTGATGGATGAAATGTATATAGCTAGTCAGGCTAGAAAATAAGCAAATGTTAGAAAATTAATATGAATTGTTCAGTGTTGTTGGTTTTTACCTTATCCCATTGCAACAACCTTTATTGGGTCCAAATTAAGCACACATGGCAATCCTCAGAACATTGCTCACGTACTGCAGCATTCATCAGCAGAAGCTTTATTATTATTTATTATTAAGGCCATTAAAACATTCATATTTTCAGTGAACCCCATTGATTCCATGATGCTTAGCCTAAAAGAATGGTCTCAATCTCAGGGCTTTTCCATAATTATATACATATATTAAAATGGATGCCCTGAAGAATGCAACGTGCAGAGAGAAGAACGGAGCAGAAGGAAAACGCTTGGCAGCGCTATAGAGTTGAGGGAGAGCACTCCTATTCCCTGACTGTCGAGAAAGAAGTCTTTTAAAAGAAATAAAATAACACTTATCTTTCATTGGCAGTGATGAAAAACACTGATTGGGCCAGTCCTGATGCCTTTCCTGCTCATGGATAACGAATTTTGTCTCAAGGTTCTACAACAGGTATTAGGCACATTCAAGGTACTGAAAAAATGGGCCCAATAGAATCCTACATTGCAAAAGGAGGCCATTCAGTCCATCAAGTCTGCACCAACCATAATCTCACCCAGGCCCTATCCCCATTACCCCATGCATTTACCCTAGCCAGTCCCCCTGACACTAAGGGGCAATTTAGTATGGCCAATCAACCTAACCTGCACATTTTTGGACTGTGGGAGGAAACCAGAGCACCCAGAGGAAACCCACGCAGACACAGCGAGAATATGCAAACCCCACATAGACAATGATCTAAGCCAAGAATCAAACCCAAGACCGTGGTGCTGTGTGGCAGCAATACTAACCACTGTGCCATTCAGCAGTCAGACCACATCTGCGCAAATTAGGCATATAGCAATCCACTGCTCAATTAATATGCTCCATGTCCATTTAATTCACATAAACAAACTCAATGTATACTAATTTCCAGCTCCATGGGGCAGGGTTGCCCCTTGCAACCCACTGCCCCGCCTTCACCCCCAGCAACCCTGCTGTCAGCAGGGTTTGTTCGCACCCTCTGCTGCTGGAGAACCTATGGCAGGGATGTTTCCATCGGCAAGATCTGAAGAAACAGCTGGAAAATCCTACCCATGTTCAATCTGGCTCCCATTTTGGGGACAGCCCTTAATTCTGATATTATTACCATTGTACAAATATTTGTAAACATTGTCATTTACTTTGCAGTCAGTGTTGACATTACTCCAGTTCATGAAGAAGCTGGCTGCAGAAAACAAAAAGCCATGCCAAAAGATGGATCCTGAATGAAGTAAGGGGGATGCTATTAAATCTAGCAGCGCTCAGTGCTATATGACTCAGACTATAAAGTGATGCAATCACTCCCACTCTAAGTGGTGATTAGGGCAGCAGGAAGAGGAACAGGAGGTGGCTAAGGAGGAGGAGGACAAGGAAGAATGAAACCAGGAAAAATAAACAACTCAGATAAGGAATTCTGGTACAGATTTTAAACAGATGGCTCATAAAAACTTCCAAGATTAAGCTCCATGTTGGCTGAAGGCCAAATTTGCAAAATGTGATATTCAAACAATTTTTTCATTCGAAACTTAAAAGTCAGGAATTTAAAAGCCGCCCCCAGTTCTTGATACGGGACATTCCAGTGCCTGAACCAACATTTCAATCCATTAGTTTCATGCACTAAATGCTGGGAGTACCAATTAAAAATTTAAATTATCTCAATTTCTACTATAGTGCAGTGAATCCCAGGTACATGTCGTGCTGAGGAGCAATGATTCTGGTAGCATTTAACAAAGGGTACATTCTTCATCCTGACCTATGATGAAACTGTGAACAACGCCTTGTACTTAGAAAGCTCTTTTAAATACGAAACTCTTCCAAGATTTTTTACAGAGGGAAAAATAAAAGAGGACATATATGAAACATGGCAAGAGCGTTAGAGAGGAAACCTTGGTCAAATTGATGGCTTTTAAGAGGGTGTTAAAATTGAGCTAGAGTGGATGAAGGATTTAGGAAGGGAATATGCCTAAGGCAGATGACAGTTTAGCCAGCATGGGATAAATAAACAGAGGACATATGCTCAAGTCTGAGGGCAGAAAGGTGTCACATGACTGCAATAGGTTGCAAATTTAGAGTGGGGCAAATGCATGGTAGGGTTTAAGATGAGTTTAAGTATTTTGAGTTAAATGGGGAATGCTGAGTCAATGCAGATAATTAAGACTGCCAATGATGGGCAAGCAGGATATAATATAGGACGGGAGATGGGAAGCTGAGTTTTCAATGAGTGAGCTTTTTCAAAGAAACAGAATGTGGGGTTGGCAGAGTGAATGTTGGTGTGTAGAGCTGATTAAAGTAGAAGATGGTTCTAGCAGCAACGGAACCAAAAGAGAATATGCTGGAAAATCAAAGGGTCATTTGGACTAGAAATGTCAACTCTTTTCTCTCCTTACATGCTGCCAGACCTGCCGAGATTATCCAGTGTTCTGTCTTTTGGTTTCAGATTCCAGCATCTGCAGTATTTTGCTTTTATCTAGTAGCAATGGAAATGCATAGGGCATTTGTGGGCGTTACTATGAATTTTTCTTTGTAATAGATGAGAATTGGGAATTAAGGCTTTGCAAAGGTTTTGCATAATCATATTCAGCCTGAGCAGCTAAACAGGAAGCATTGGAACAGGAATAGGCCATTCAGCCCATTGAGCTTGCCCTGTCATTCAATATAATCTTGGCTGATTATTTACATCAATGCCTTTTTCCACACTATTGCCATATCACCTTATGTCATTGGTAGTTAGAAATCTATCATTCTCTGCTTTATACATATTCAATGGCTGAGCTTTCACAGCTTTCTGGGGTACAGAATTTCAAACATTCCTGTGTAAAGAAATTTCTCATCATCTCGGTGATAAGTGGCTTCCCCATTATTTTGAAATTTTGTCCGCTGGTTCCATACTTCCCAAACAGGAAACATCTTCTATGCATCTACTCTGTCTGTCCCAGGAACAAGCCTGGTGAACTTTTGTTGCACTTCTTCAGTGGCAGTAATATCCTTCCTAATGTAAGTGGGCCATAACAGTCAATCTACTCAATAGTCCACTTAAAAACTAATTCAAGAACTGTTCATATTTATTCTGGCAATTCTGTTCTATTATATGGGCCTTGTTAATGTGGTCAAGATCTTTCTGACATTATGTGAGGAGCAAGTTCCTTTTCTGTTTTCTCCCTGAAGGAGGCTGTTGACATAAGGGAGACGGAGGAGGTGGACCCATGGCAGAAATGTTAGTCATGTGGTTCTGATATGACAACTTTTGGAGGAAAAACATCTGCTTCACCACATTCAGAAAAGTTGAGTCAGATGGAAGCACAAAGTAAAACATTGCCTGTCAGAGAATGGATAAGGGTGAGAGTGTCAGGCGCTTTCAACACGTGAGGAAGGGAGATTAGAAAAAATTATAGCTACTGACTAATCCGCAGATTCATTCTGTAGAGGAGCTTTGTATTAGATTGCATTGATTCATCAGTAAAATCTCCTTAGAACCTTAATGGGCAGGACTGTCCACGTTCCCCCACCATGTGGCAGGAGGCAGCCTGCTATTGGCTGGCAGTGGGATCTTCCAGTTCTTGTATTGTCAGTATACCCAGAAAACAGAAATGGAGGAAATGTAGACTGGAAAGAATCTGTTCTGAGTCTGTTAAACATCTAAACAAGAGAAAATTCTTGTTCATAATGGTTTATCCGATAATTGTTTTGGATGTGAACTGTGTGGTGATTGTGAATGTGTGCAATGGAGAAGTGGTATTCTCACTGGGCAAGTAATCCAGAGCCCCAGAAGTGGTGATCAACCGGGTGAGTGAAGGAGGGTTGCGATTGGTTGGGAGGTGAAATGGGGGTGGCATTCAGCCGGGGGTGGGGGAGGTGGCATCATCAGATGGGAAATTGGGGGTCTGGAGGAGGTGATTTCTGGGCGAGTGGGCTGGATGACAATCTTCCAATGTACATAGTGCATTGGGAGACCAGGTGCATGTGTAATGGCACCTCTAGCAGTCATCAGCCGGTTTTCCAGCATGAATAGAATCCGTCCTCTCTTCCTTCAGGGGAGAATCACACTTTGGCTCATTTTTTTTCTTTAAGTGACATAAGATAGCATCGGAGAGCTTGCTCAAAAAATGGACGTGATTCTCTCCTGTCTTCATGCTTGTTTGACACTTAGAATCTTTTTGGTAAGATCGGTCCCCTCCCCTATGTCTCATAGGACCCCTCAGTTACATAATAAAGGGGAATTACCACAGGCAACAGGGAGGCACCTTAAGGATCCTGTTCTGAGCTTATTACAGAATGGCAGCAGCTACAACACTGGAATGTTCAGCTTGGTAATGACTGCACTGCCATTTTAACTGCCTTACATCATTAGCATCAGTCAGGACAAGTTAAAAACAGCCCATGCAGAATAAAAAAATAAACTGGTCATATCTTCTTTGGTTTGATCACTGAAGTTTTAAAAACAATTAAAACACAGAATTTGAGAAATATTTACCTTCATTTATCAGCATGGAAGATTAGAGTCTGTGTACGGAATGCAGATGCATCTCTCTAAATTTTGAAATTAGTGTGGGTGGAGGCTGATTTTATTGTCGATTCAGAAGCCAATGGGCTCAGTTTTCCAGCCTTAAATCAAAATGAATCACTGAAAGTATTATGTTTACACACAAGTTTTCTGTTAGTAATTAGAATATTGGGCACCAAAATATCCAACAACATTTCACCAAGTCGTTTATGATATGTTCAAGAGCTTTGTTCTTTCATTTTTTATTGGTGGATCGGGATCAGTAAAATGACTCATTATTGAAGTAAGTAACTACAATCATATTAATTTTAAAGGCAATGTGTCTCGCAAAAAAAGAGTGGAACATGTTGTCACGGAAACCTGTGTGGTACATCTGAACGGAAAATATCATAAAGTCTGTTTGAAATAAAACCAGAAGGTGTTAGCAACATTCAGCATGTCTAGCAGCATCTGTGGAGAGAGGAACAGAGTTAAAGTTTCAAGTCAAATATAACTTTGTCAGAACTGTTTCTGTTCTGCTTCTGTTTATCTTGATAACCAAAGTAAAGCTTTTAAATCTACCTGTAAAAAGAAGATAGATTAAAAATTTATACAGTGACTTTTTATGATAATTGATGTTTATTAAAACCAATAAATTCCTTTTGAAGTGTAGGCCTTGTTGTAATGTAGGTAACATGGCAGCCAATGTCGGCCCAGCTGCTGAGAGAGTGATGATGGAGCACCTGGAGGAAACCCACGCCGACATGGGGAGAAGGTGCAGATTCCACACAGACAGTGACCCAAGCCAGGAATCAAACCCAGGTCTGTGGTGCTGTGAGGCAACAGTGCTAACCACTGTGCCACGCTGCCACTCCATCCAGGAGCACAGCAAGGGGCAGTAAGGGAAAGAAGGTGCTAGCTGAACTATCAAGTGTATCGTCCAAGAGTCAACTACCTCCAAATGGCTGAGCAGCAGTGCTATGGACTGAACCTATCCAAGCAGGTGTTCTTGAACATTTGTGCTCTGGTCCACAATGACCTAAAGCTTTGTGACCCCTATTGCAGTCATCAGGGTTACCAGCAGCTTGAACTGTCCACGGAATTGAATGGCATCTGACAGCCTGCAGCTCATCAGGCCATCAGGGAGATCCTGTTCCAGAGAATAGGAGTTGACATTCACTTCAGAACACATGGGCCAGTGCAGGCAGAGAGGGCATTGGGCTTTGCACCATCAATGCATTCCCTGAGAGATGGGGAGTATGTGGAGAGGAGACTACACCTGAATGAGACATAGATAGAGTTGGGGATTTGGTTCAGCTCAGAGGGTCCAAAAGATGTTCCTTTTTCTACCTTGTTCCCAGCCTCTTGCACTTATTTCTCTCCAAGCTGGATGAGTGCAATGTCATATTACTTTATCTGAATAAATTATTAACTAATTGACTAATTAAATAAATAAGATTGGACAGACATGACAGGGTTGGTAGAGTGCCGTGACAACAGTGTGTGGGATGTTGTGGAATGCATTGCAATTCCAGTCAACCTTATCTGCAGTAAGTGTCTGAAGCTTAGGTAACTTTGGCTCCAAGTTGCTAAGCTGGAGTCTGAGTTATGGACATTGTGGGGCTTCAGGAAGGGAGACGAGTTACTTGGACACTTTGTTCCAGGAGGCAGTTACTCCTTTTAGGTTAGAACATTAGAGCTGGCTAATGATCATGGAAGAGGATGTGCAGTCACAGGTCAGGCAGATAAAGGGTGGAGTGATGGAGGAGCCTCAGCCCTTGACTTTGTCCAACATGTACGAGGTTCTTACTGCCTGTTTGTATGAGGAGAAGGACTGCAAGGTGGATGAGTGGACTGCCCATGGAAGAATAGTGAAGGATACCAGTCAAGTGTGGGGATTGAAGAGGAAGGTAGTCCTGAGAGGAGACAGCATTGTCAGAGATAAATACATTGGCTGCATCAACAGCATGAGTCCGAACACTAGATTGCCCAATGCCAGAGCTAAGGGAAACTTTCTGTGAGAAGGGGAAGTACGTAAATTAATAACAAAAGAACAAAGAACAACACAGACACTGGCCCAAATCCAATTGTCTGCATGGCAAACAGTGATAGTCACTGAGTTGTCGTGTTGCCCAGCATCTGGTCCAGTTTAAGCACACACTAATGACATGAAGCACTAAGCTACTCTTGAAACAACCAAGAGCAGCCCTTGTATGACCCATCGCATGTATGCCCCTTGTTAACAAAGAACAAAGAACAACCCAGCACGGGAAACAGGCCCTTCGGCCCAACGAGCCCGTGCCGCTGCATCCTCCTACACCTACCCTGTCCTGCGTGTATGCGAGTGGAACCCCTAACTTAGCCAGATTTGGGGAGAATAGTGTCAATTTGGTATTCCAATCAGCCTAAGAGCACATCTTTGGGGTGTGGGAGGAAACCGGAGCGCCCGGAGGAAACCCACGCAACCACAGGGAGAATGCGCAAACTCCCACAGACACAGGCCCAAATCCATGTATCTGCACAGCTAGCAGTGCTAGTCACTGAGCTGTTGCGGTGCCCGTCTACTGGTCCAGGATCAAGCACACATACCAACACGAAGTACTAGGCCACTCCCGGAACCTCCAAGAGCAGCCCACGCACGACCCACCGTGTGCATGCCCCTCGTTTGACAACAAGGTGGACTGCCACCTGCAGAATAAAAGACAAAAACGTTAACATGTAAGTCTACATTTCCGGTGTCTCCCGAGGCTCTGACCCTATTTAATACCCTCTACTATAACCCTCCATCCTTGTTTCGCTCATGTGTCTATCTAAGTAAACCTTAAACAAGTCCAACGTGCCTGCCTCCACCACCCTACTCGGTAGTGCGTTCCATACCCCCACGACCCTCTGCGTGAAGAACCTTCCTCTCACATCCAAATTATACTTCTCCCCCCTCACCCTTAGATCATGACCTCTTGTAATTGTCCCCAATCTAGGGAGCAGCCTATCACTATTGACTCTATCTATTCCCTTCAGTATTTTATATACCTCTATCATGTCTCCCCTTAATCTCCGTCTTTCCAAGGAGAAAAGTCCCAGTTTCTCCAACCTTTCCTCGTAACTCAGTCCTTCCATGCCAGGCAACATCCTGGTAAACCTCCTCTGCACCCTCTCCAGAGTCTCCACGTCCTTCTGGTAGTAAGGTGACCAGAACTGGACGCAGTACTCCAAATGCGGTCTAACCAACGTTCTGTACAACTGAAGCATTAGACGGCAGCTCCTATACTCTATACCCCTTCCTATAAAGGCTAGCATTCCATAAGCTTTCCTCACAACCTTCTCTACTTGTGTCGCAACCTTCATAGACTTGTGAACCTGCACTCCCAGGTCCCTCTGTATTTCTATACTCCTAATCGGTCTACCTTTTATCACGTAGCCCCTCTCTGCATTATTCCTTCCAAAATGCATCACCTCGTATTTGTCAGGATTAAATTCCATCTGCCACCTATCTGTCCAATTTACCAACCTATCTATATCCTGCTGTATCACCTGACATACCAACAAGGCGGACCGACTTAAAACCTGTGAATTAAAAGAGAAAAACATTAGTATCATTCCACATCCTTTTACATTACCAGGACGTCCCAATGCTAATGAACCTTATTTAAAACAATCTACTATATCCTCCCATCTCCAACCCATTCATGTGCCTGTCTAAGTAACTCTTAAACAACTCCAGCATGCCTGCCTCCACCATCTTACTTGGCAGAGCATTCCATACCCCCACTACCCTCTGTGTGAAAAACTTCCCTCTAATATCCGTGTTATACCTCTCCCCCCTCACCCTAAGCCCATGGCCCTTCGTACTGTGTGTCTCTAACATAGGAAATAGCTTACCTCTGTTTACTCTACCTTCATAATCTTATATACCTCTATTAGATCCCCCCTCAGTCACCGTCTTTCAAGGGAAAACAGCCCCAATTTGCTCAATCTTTCCTCATAACCCAGTCCTTCCATACCAGGCAACATCTTGGTAAACCTCCTCTGCACTCTCTCCAGAGTCTCCATGTCCTTCCGTTAGTAGTAATGAGAGAGGATTTTAGATTGGAAGATCAGAAATCAGTTTTGGCGGAACTAAGGAACAGCATGGGGCAGCACACTCTGGCAAGAGATGTTTACAGGCCACTAAATAGTGGGAACCTGGGGCATGATTGAATCAGGAAATTAAAGATGTGTATAATAAGGGTATATAGTCATCACGTCAGACTTCAATCTATAAATAGACTAGGTAAATCTAATTAGCACTCATGCTGAGCAGGACAAATCCTTGGAGTGTATATGCGATGGTTTTCTAGAACAGTATGTTGAGGAGCCAACTGGAGAATGGACTCTTTTAAAGCTAGTACTGTGCAATGATAAAGGGCTCATTAATAATCTCATTGTAAAGGAGCATTTAGGGAAGTGTGACCGTCATATGATGGAATTTTACATGACGTTTGAAAGTGATGTAGTTCAGTCAGAGATTAGAGACTTTAATCAAAACAAAGCAAGCTATCAAATCAGCAGGGACAAGTAAGCTTAGGTAGATTGGGGAATTGCATGGATAGGTTTGATGGTAGTCAGATAATGGCTATTATTTCAAGAGTCAATGCATGGTTTGAAACAAATTTATAATCATGTAAAATCTAGTAGGAAAAGCAATCAAGCCATGACTAACAAGACAAGTTAGAGTTTCTATCAGATCCAACAAAGAGGTGTGGAAGTTAGGTTACAACAAATGTGAAAATTAAAGTTCCATAATTTCAAAACAAAACTCTGTCAAGTAATGGAAAATATTATTAGCCAAACATGGCCTTCAGTCAGGCCAATACTAACATAAACAGGATAAGCGAGTATATCTAACGCCTTCTTCCATAAACACTGCATTCCAGGTTAGGATAGCAGGATGAAAACAAAGAACAAGTTACCATGGAGATTACCAAATAGCAAGATATGGGGGCATATTATGCGAATGAAGGATTGGTTTTCTATTGGATAAGAAAGGGCAAAAGGCTATGCTATGATTGGTGGATATGTATATCAATGAAAGATGTGAAAAATCCCTCATTCCTGATTTGCTGTAATTGACTACAACTGCTGAGCTGTTTCTCTGTAACCCCAGAACTGCTCCACCCATTCTGTGTTGGTTGTAGAGAGTTCTCCTTGTGCACAATTAATTAAAAACCTTGAGATGGATGCATGGTGTCCAGCACTGTTTACTGAGTGTGCCTCTAGGTTGCTATTACCCAAGAGAACACTGACAGTTTTTGGAGGTTCCACTGAGATTGCAAACCCCTGGAGTGTCTACACGGGAAGGAAGTGCGATGCCTCGCTGACCAAGGGCTCAGAAACCATGGCTGCCTGATTTTTAGGCATTGAGCCGATTTGACCAGGGGAATGCACGTGCTGTCCTGTGTGGACATTACCAGGGTAAGTAGGTGGAAGCGAGAGTTCGAATCCCTCGAGGGTACAGCTAAGGGTTGGGGGTTGGACCCCCCATATAGGAATTTTTTCAGGGTTCAAGTCCCTGGAAAACCGTGATCCCGATTTGGCTGATTACCTAATTCCAAATCAATCCAGATCTTTTTTGCTGTTGTACCCTTTTCCGCTACATGATGGCGGTGAGCTAGATGACCTTGTGCTGCTTGAATCGTTAGTGTTTCAATCCTTTGTTAGCCTTTCTCATTAGTCTTGAATGTTTTGTATGTGTGTTGGTTTTTTTCTGCCTGTGTGTAACTGCGTCTCACGCTGGCCGGCAGGATAGAATAGATCGCCTCTTTGATCATGGGAAATTCATTAGGGAAGGCATATGAGCCTCCTTTCAAGAAAACACTTGCTGCATACATGTATGTGCACTAGGGGCAAGAAAGGGACAGATGCATCTAGGCCTCCCGGACTGGCAGAGACAGGTGACGTCGGAGCTTCAGCCCAGCTACCCTGGCATCCCATGGAGCATTCCTGTGGCCTCTGGGCACCCCAAGGGAGGAGGAAGAGCTTGAACCCATGCCAGGATCTTCCACCCAGGAGATCCCGAGATCTACCGATTCACCCCTTCCTCACACAAGGGCATCTCAGGTGGTGAGAAACTGATGGTGGCTGCTCTTGCGGTGGTCTCTCTATGCCAACCACATCCTGAGCCACCTCCTCCTTCTCTGCCTCTGCTGCCGTGATAATGGCCAGCTCCAATCGAGCAAACTGAGATCCATCTGCACAGTGCTGTTTGGACAGAGCATAGAATGACAGATTATTATCATTGGCTGCATAGACCCAGCACGGCCCCAATCCCTCACTTGGGACAGTACCCCGACTTGTGAATGCTGGCAACACCACACAATCCATGGTGCCATGCGTGACCCAGTTAGGGTTGTGTAAGATTCTCATCCTGACAAATGCTGGCACAGATTCTGCAAATCGGTGTGTAGCCTTGGGCAATGCACACCCTTGAACCATTGCTATGTGCTGAGCTGCAGCATCCGTTACAGGCATGTGTTGCTGGTCTGTGTCACAGGGCAGGGACAGACTGCAAATCAGACGTGTGCCCAGTGACAGCAGATTCCATGCAGTCCGTGTCTGAACCTCTGCACCCCGGCCTGGAGCAGCAGCTGCTTCATCTGGTTAGGCCTCAGTCAGCGCATGGCGCACTCCTCCCCCACCCCAGAGCACCAGTCCCTGACCACACCCAGGTGTCACTTGTCAATGGGCCAGAACCTGAAGGCAGCAGGAGGAAGGCCACCAGGCATTTCCAGGGCCTGCCTGCAACATCCCAGCACACCACTAGCAGCACTTACCTCCTCACACTAGTTCAAGGCTGCCACACCTGGCTGCGACTCTTAAATACCTGTTCTGATGCGTGCCAAAATTACATCACGCCAAAGAGCTGGGAGATGTAGACATGGGTGGAGATTGCTGTGTGGATTCCACTTATGGCATGCAAAGATATGCAAACTTATATTAAACAGTGGCCCACCAATTATCAGCGGATCCCCAGCAGCGCCATTTTTGTCTGGCTGGGAGATGCACACAGGTTGAAAACACTGGCAGGGACCCGGTGAAATGGCCGACTCCCAACCCGACCCGCCAGAAAAGTGGCTGATGCGGATGGGAGAATCGTGGCCATGCTGTCCAGCGCTGTTTGTGTTAAGAGTGGACTGAGTATGCCTTTAGATTGCTGTTAACAAAGAGAACTCTAACAGAGGCACATAAAGTTGCCAAATAAGTAGTAAGCCTGAAGTTGGGAGCATTTGAAAATTCAGCAAAGAAAACAAGGAACTTGCTTAAGAAAGAGAAAATAGAATATGACAAGTGAGGAACCTAAAAACAGATGGTAACAGCTCCTATAGGTATGTAAAAGAAAAAGGTTAGCAAAGACAAAAGTGAGCCCATTACAGGCAGAGACAGGAGAATTCATAATGGGTAAAAATAGAAATTTATAGTGGGTAATATGGAAATGACAGAGAAACTAAACAAATACTTGTATAACAAATACTCCCCTGCCTTCTCATCCAAGATCTTTATTTACATGATCTTTCATCTTTATTTACATGAGCTGTCATCTGCCCGCCAGCCTAAAAATTGAGGGAAAAGTCCCTAAGTGACCACTTAAAGGCCTTAATTGGGGCAAGAATGTGCTTGCCTGCCCCAGTGTAAAATCATTACCAGGTGAGGGTGGGAAACCGGAGAGAACCCTCTCCAGCAATTTCATTCTTCCCTCCCCACCTCAGAACCTGCCGAGGGTACATTGAGATTGTAATGTTCTGGCCTTTGTGTTAGCCTTCCCAAGGGTCTCACACAGGAAGTTCATCAACAAAATGAGAGCCTGTGGGACTGGGGATAACATACTGACATGGACTGATTTTGTTTAATGGATGGAAAACAAAGCATATGGATGAACAGATCATTCCCAGGTAGGCAGGCTATGAGGATATGAATAGTCAGGTACCACAGGGGTCAGTGGTTGGGTCCCAGGTATTTACAATCTATATCAATGATTTGGATGTGGGGAACAAACTTCCAAATTTGTTGATGACGCAAAACTTGATGGGAATGTGAGTTGTGAGGACGATGCAAAGAGACTTCAAGGATATTTAGGTAGACTGAATGAAATCATAGGAATCATAGATATCATAGAACCCTACAGTGCAGAAAGAGACCCTTCAGTCCATCGAGTCTGCACCGACCACAATCCCACTCAGGCCTTACCCCCATATCCCTACATATTTTACCCACTAATCCCTCTAACCTTAGCATCTTAGGACACTAAGGGGCAATTTTTTATCATGGCCAATCAACCTAACCTGCACATCTTTGGATTGTGGGAGGGAACTGGAGCACCCTGAGGAAACCCACGCAGACATGAGGAGAATGTGCAAACTCCACACAGACAGTGACCTGAGCCAGGAATCGAACCCAGGTCCCTGGAGCTGTGAAGCAGCAGTGCTAACCACTGTGCTACTGTGCCAAATGGGCAAGAACATGGCAGGTAAAGTGACAAAACATGAAGTTATCCACTTTGGTAGGAAAAACAGAAATGGGGAGAGACTGGGAAATGGTGATGTCCAAAGAGACCTGCATGTTCTTCTTCATAAGTCACTGAAAACCAACACACATGCAATTAGGAAGGCAAATAGTAGCAAGGGGATTTGAGCACAGGAAAAAGAAGCCTTTCTGCAGTTGTACAGAGCCTTGGGGAGACCACACTTAGTGTACAGTTTTGGTCAATTTGTCTAAGCAAGGATACATTGGCTACAAATAGAACGCAAGGAAGATACTTCTGGCGAGAAGGTGGGATTGTCCTTTGTGGAAAGATCGAGGTGACTGGGTCTGTATTCTCTAGAGTTTAGAAGAATGAAGTGTACAAAATTCTTACAGGAATCACTCAACAAGATAAATACAGGAAAGGTATTTCCCCGGGGGTGGGGACGGGGGAATGTTTCTAGAACCGGGGATACAGTTTCAGAATAAGGTGTAGACCATCTAGGACCAGAATGAGGAGGAATTTTTTTCGTCAGAAGGTAGTGAATCTTTGGTAATCTTTACTTCTCTGGAGGCTCCATCAGTGAATATGTTCAAAGTAGAGGTTGATAGGCTTCTAGATATCAATGACAACAAGGAATACCGGGACAGTGCAGGAAGAGCACATTGAGGTAGGAGGTCAGCTCTGATCTATTTAAATGGTGGAGTAGGTTTAAAGCAAATGGCCCATTCTTATGTTCACAGGGTTATCAAGGCACCAATAGATTAACAAGCACAATTCCTCAACTGAGAAGCTTTCCATTCATTGAATGTCCAGTCGCTCTGCCACCACAGAAATCACATCTTGCTGTCAGTGCTGGGTTCCAGAGCAACTGTCATCATTCCTTCCTCCTGTGAGAGTCCAAGATGCAGGATTGCTTCAGGCCAGAATCCAGACTCTGTTACTGGCTGCTGGGCCATGAGAGTTATCCCCTGG
Organism: Carcharhinus amblyrhynchos; assembly: GCF_965287045.1. Classification (NCBI taxonomy): domain Eukaryota; kingdom Metazoa; phylum Chordata; class Chondrichthyes; order Carcharhiniformes; family Carcharhinidae; genus Carcharhinus; species Carcharhinus amblyrhynchos. The sequence continues at coordinate 42,864,403 of NC_137333.1, read as the reverse complement.
AGAGGTGGCTCTTGATGCTCATCCATTAACCAGATAGACGCAGAGAAACACTATAAGCAAAAACATCTACTAAACCGAAGTTGCATTGTACACTCCCTTGCCACCCAGAGACATTGAGCATGGTAGACTGTCATGATTATCACCCGCACAGGTCATGCATCTGCAATAAACTCAGCGCCAGCACCTTAACTTTCATTTCAGCCTTTGTACAAGCCATAGCAACACACAACTCTGATCATAAAATATTATTATCAAACTGAGATAAATCAATGAAAAACAGCAGTGGTGTAGTTGCTATGTACTTGGACTGGCGATCCACGTGTTCAAATCCGACCATGTTAATTTTGATAAAATGCCCAAGAACTTCGACTCTGATTTGAAGAGATTATTTGGAACTACTAATTTCAATAAATAAATCTGCAATATAATGGTAACCATGACAACTATCATTCATTGTTATAAAAAGCCACTTGATTCACTTGGGAAAGGAAATCTTCCATCCTGAATTCATCTGACCTTCATGTGACTCCAGGCTCACAGTAATGGGTTGATTCTTAACTGCCCCCCACAATGATCTAGCAAGCCACTCAGTTCAAAAGCAACTTGGGGTGAGCAGCAAATGCTGGCCTTGCTGGGGGCACCCAAATCCCAGGAAAGAATAAAGAGACAATCGCTTGGTGGTAATGAACTTGATATTGCTGACAAAAGGCAAGCTTTGACAGTATGTCTGTTTCATCAGCATTAAATAAAAGGTGAAGGTGATCATCTGTGCTCAGTGCTGATGTTGGCTGCTGACATGCTCTGACCGTTATGGGCACCCAGTCTGCTCAGCTCACCTCCATGTTGTTGTATAGAGTTAGAGGCCTGTCATCACTTAAAACACACCTGCTTAGGTTTATCTAGTGTTGAACCCCCTTGTGGCTTTGGACCCTTGACCTCATTGTGACACTGTGACTGCTAACTTATCTCTTTCCAGGCCCTTTTGTGCATGGTGGCACAGTGCCATAGACCTGGGTTCGATTCCCAACTTGGGTCATTCTCTGTGCGGAGTTTACATGTTCCCCTTGTGTCTGCATGGGTTTCCTCTGGGTGCTCTGGTTTTCTCCCACAGTCCAAATGATGTGCTAGTTAGGTGCATTACCATGCTAAATTCTCCTTCAGTGTACCTGATTTTCACAGTAACTTCATTGCAGTGCTAATGTAAGCTTACTTGTGACACTAATAAATAAACTTTAATAGTTTCTTTGGGTCAACGACTGTGCAGTTCATGTATGTTTTGTAGTAATCAAGAATTCCTAAGAAACTGTTGAAAATATAATTGTTCAGTATACTTGCTGAAAACAGCTGGATTTCTCAACTTCATGATGTGGAGATGCCGGCATAGGACTGGGGTAAACACAGTAAGAAGTCTCACAACACCAGGCTAAAGTCCAACAGGTTTATTTGGTAGTTTGCTACCAAATAAGCCTGTTGGACTTTAACCTGGTATTGTGAGACTTCTTACCGTGTTTTCCAACTTCACCCACTAGTGGGATTCTCCACTTCCACTGTCGTGAATGGAAATACGGCTGAGTGCCAAATTCTCCGTTCTCGCCGGAGGCAGCAGTGGGGCATGGATGGCTGGAGAATTCCAGTGTCTTATTTTTACGTTTTTGATCAGTTGCTAATTTCAATGACATGTTTACTCTAATGTGATGCAAGATACCATAAATTGTGTTGGCCTCATGTCAACCAATGATTCATACATGATGATGTAGAAAATTGAAAACTAGAATGTATAAAATTTAGTTCAAGGCTTTTATTCATCATCTCAGTATGCTTTGAAAAGTTATGTTTTAATACAAATGTCCTGGCAAAATTATACATTCAAGTGATTCAGCACTGTTACAAACATGAAACATACCAGCAGAAAATATATTCAACTCGTCCGAACATCACAATTTGGTAAAAGTTTATCAATTATGCTAAATCATAGCCATTTACTTTGTATTAATTACATAAAGTGAATGATAGAAATAAACTACACAAATACAATAGAAAAATATTAGCTATATATCAATCTTGTTTCTGTCCTTAATTATGCCTGCATATTTTAATGACATGTTAAAATCTCAATACAATTTAATGTATTTGTATCTCTTCAAAAATAAATGAAATACTATAAATCACTATGGAAGAATATTCAATTGTTTCAAGACAAATGTATAAAAGTTTTAACTATTAAAAAATAATTATTTTTCAAACCACAGCAAAATAATCAAATTTTAATCTGACATGAAGATCCGCTGCTTTTACAGATGCATTGCTCTGATTAGATAGATTCTAAGATAAATTATTTATTATTAGCTAATAACAATTTAGCCAACTATTTGGCCTTAAGACACGGATAATACGTTTGTTCTTGTAGTCGTATTCATACTGTGCTGCTCCATTAGAGAAGTAGAAGTAGCCTAAAGAAGAAAAAATAAAATCTTCAATGTATTGTACAAATAGAATAATTAGCTTAGAAAATAATTCAAAAATGGGCCATTGTAGTTTCATAAACATTAAATATTTCAACCTTGCCACCTGTTTCTGAACTCACCATAGTTTTGAAATGCTGACTCTACTTTGTTCCCAATTCCAGGAAAGTCATCATTTATCTTTCTGGGGTAGCCTCTGTCCATTTGTTTCCATATCAAATTATAACTAAACAAAAAGAATAAGATATTTCATTTTAAATGGATATCATTTTCAAGGGATCTTGTCAATTATTTTGTTTTCATTATCCATGTTTGCTTCAGAAATCAGAGAACCTATTAATATTATTTTTCCCAATACATTTAAGCTTTAAAATGCTCTTGGTAATACTTGTTTGATTCTAAAAGAATTTTGCTTTATTGTGGAGGAATGGGGAGCATTGCATAATAATACTAGTACATACCTCCAGTACTGGTTTCCCACGAAGAATAATACTGTTCTTGTCTCCTTGATATATAAGGCAGCATCTATATGTGTAACATATCTTGGCAACCCAAAGGATTTGATGCTCCGAGGATAGCCTCTCAAAATCCTGAAGCCTCTAATTAGCCAGTACATTGATCCTAAGGGATTTTAACAGTGATTTCAGTCAACAGTGAACTGATGCGATCTGACAATAAAATGTTTCAAAAGTATTCTCTGAATGAGCACATAGTTTGCAGAAGTGCAGCAATGGAAAATAAGAAGTGGATCTTTTAGCTTTCCATTCTACATTCGTTATCAGATAAACAAAGGAGGAAAGAAAATTTATCTTATTGGCTGATCTTGCAAATTTTAATGAGTGCGCAAGCTTATATATTGCCAATAAAAAGCATTGGCAATGCAGTGCTGAGAACAGCACGCAAACTCTGCGTAAAAAGGAGCATTTCTAGAACCTTTGAAAAGGGCCACCACATCTCTGTTCTTGAATTCAACTGCAGCGTCCACTGACCGAATGTTTGGGAAAATATGCTCGATTAGAAGTGATGTTACATCTTGACGTCGGTAGCGTTTCCGCCAAACGTTTCTAAACAATGAAAAGGTTTAATTCATTAATGAGGGCAACGTTTTTAATCCAGAATAAAGATAGATAGAATGTAAAGTAGACCCCATCAATCAAAAGAAGTACAGACATACCAGCACGGAGACTGGATGCCATTCAAACTTTGGATGAAAGTGTATTACAATTTTTCAATACAACCGTAACTACCAATCTTAAAATAAATAACATTTGAGTTTCTCCTCCTTGAAAACAAATCTGATCTATAATTTAGCCTTTGTGTTATATAAATTGGTGTAGTGATACTATGCGTTTTACTGATGCCATACCAGAAAATTAAATTTCAAATCCGTAAGATTTGCAATAATGGGAAGTGACTTTTTCAGATTGCATAATTGCAGAACACACATATTTGCAATTCTGCTTTTTGCTGAGATTTTACCAGTGCTTTCATCTGTTTCACTCAGAGCTAGATTCCATGAGGCATTAAGATAGGTTTCCTTTTCCCTCCCATCCTTCTCATGAGGATCCCACCTCTACGGACAATTCCAACTGATGTGAGAAATGTAAAATGAAAAATTACAGCATCCTGTTTCTCTTTGATGTAGGACATCAACACATATTAACTCATGGTCCTGCCAAAATTGACGATTGTGTGATATTTAAACGAACGATTGAATAATGTCTGCAGTGATGATTTTGGTGTGACAAGCTGAGTAAAACAGAACCAAAAATGGTATTCGTACCTGTCCTTGAAGAACCATAAATCTCCTCGTAAACTTGTAACTGCATCAAATGACAACTGGGGATCGCACTTATCCAGGGTTTGTGTTGGTTGAGGTGGTTTGGGCTGTGGTTGTGTTGGCCTGGGACGTGGTCTTGGACCTTGACGAGCTCCTAGAACACAGCCGAAGAACTGTTTTCAAGTGATGCGTACGTCAGAAAGTAATATATGTTTTGAAATGATGTGATCATTTGATAATAGAAGGAAATAAATATTTCTAAACTCGACTGATGTCCATTATTGAGAAATGTTTGTAGAAATTTTAAAACGATACAGGCGAAAAAGCCAGGGAATTGAATGAAATGGATAGGTTTAGTAACTGCCTTGATGGGTTGAATGGACTCCTGTGATGTAAAATTATGTGAAGAATTACTTGTAAAATTCAAGGATCACGGGAGCGTTTTAAAAGCAATACAAGTCCCATGAACCCATGAAATAGCTCCTACAGAGATGATACTTAGCAAATATATATTACATATATATGCATTGCTCACAGCGCATTGGTAGGGGTGGTCGGGTCATTGATAAGAAAATTCTGTGGTTTTACACAGATTGAAGCAACTGTTTTAAAAAATTGGCTTACATTTCCCAACAAACAATTGAGTTTTCCTGTGGCTGATATTTGCCGTGGATGGGGCGGGACGTCTGTCAACATATTCCTGCACCAGTGGACTTTGCTGAGCGTGGCTCAGAGATATTCTACCCGCTTCCAATTCCAATGAGACTTGACCCTCAGATAACTAGGTCTTCCCGTTGGAATTAACAGCAGATGGGAGAAAACAAAAGAAGAAGAGGGAATCCATCTCCAAGTAGTATTCTGCTTTTGAAGTTTGCGTGTTGTTTAATGTTACCTCACCACAGGGTGGGTTCACTGAGAGGTCAGTTACACAAACTGTGTTCGATTTGTATTTTTGCAGTCCCGGATTGTGTTTTATCCTCAGCAAGGGCAACACAAAAAGCCTTTGGACTGGACATTGTTTTAATCTGAAGGATGGTGAATAGGACACAAACATTGTTTTTTTTTAAAGATGTATGTTTACAGATCAGGTCATTACAATGTTCAGCATACCATATAAAGCCTGGATCCCGCGAACATCGTCATCTGGGAGACTAAAGCCTTTGGTGTTGACATAGGAATAGACAGGAAACATCAGTGCGGATCTATCCCGGGAGTGACCCAGTCCCAGAGCATGTCCAAACTCGTGGGCAGCGACAAGAAACAAATTGACTCCTGTGAAGATGGCGAGACAACCAAATTGGTCAAATTGCTAAGAAGCCATGGATAAGAAAAGGCCTCAATATGAGGAACGAATCAAACATTTGCCTCGTTACAAATATGACATGCTCCGATGGAAGCCAATGTAAAGATTTGTCGTTTCACACTTGGATGAAAATTGTAAAAGGGAAAAGTTCACACCACGTAACTTTTCCCGTCCATTTCGGATAAGGGAACAGAATGAGACAACAGAGACATTGATAGAGAAATAAAAAGCGACCCCCCACCCTCTAAATCTCTTCCCATTTGTACGTGGTGGCTCCTTACCGTCTTTGGACAAGGTCCACCTCTCATCTTCATCAAAGTGAGTGTCGCCCCCAAAGTTCGGTCCAGGAGCAAAAGCGTGAGCCAAAATGCCACTCTGTCCATCGAACGCGTTAAAATCCCCGTGATCTAGGAATATAGAGCGAGGGCTTTAATATATATATATAAACAGAAATAAAGAAATCATCGAATCATTCCACCGAGACACAAACAGAATTGTTGAACCTACTGCCTCTTGCAAACAGTATCATGATGTCAGCCTCTCCAGTGTAGAGTCTGACAAAGGTCAGTGGGGTGACATCGCTCCAGACTTTCAGGGCCAAAGCAACGGCAGTGTCTACCTCTCTGTTGTCCAGGTCCGGCGTGTAATTTACAATTCTATTCAGGAAGAAAGGGAGTGAATGGATCAGTTCTCTCTCATTCGGTTCCAGTTTTGTAAACCCACCCAAGCCCCCTTACAGCCAGCTTCTGTACCTGTAAGTGATTCTATTGCGAGGCCACCGTGGTTTTCCTGGGAACAAGGTGTACTGCTCCAGGTCGGGGACCCCGCAGCGAGGCTTATTCATCAATGCCAGGGTCTCGCCGTTCAGCGTCCCCGTTACTCGCAACCCAAAGAATTCCTGCATTTCTCCAATCTTCTCAGTTAATCCGGTCGCGCTCTTTTTCAAAGTCGATCCTGTCATGTTGTAAAATGTCTTCAGGTAATTCTAGTGAGGGAAAGCAAAGCAAAGTTTACTTTAGGACGAAAATAAAATCCACAAATTTTGTTTTCCTTACCTATCAAGAACGCATTTCCAATTTAACACATAAGGGGCGATGGGGTTTCTAGTTTAAAAGCAAAGTACTGCGGGTGCTGGAATCTGAAACAGAAAAGGCTGGAAAATCTCAGCAGGTCTGACAGCATCAGTGGAGAGAGAATTGAGCCAACGTTTCGAGTCTGGAAGACCCTTCTAGTTTATGTTTTATATGCACAATTATTGCTTTCATATATTATATATGCATGTAATATAAACACTAAAATATCAAATATAAACACAAGAATATATGCTATTTATTTGCTGTTTCATATCTTTTATACCCGGCATTTGTTCCAGTCCTTTTCGCTGAATGTTTGAGTATCCGAATTGTGCAGCAGAGGTAAGCATGCTGCCAGGTTGACTAATGTAAACAGAACGAGGATCTTTACGTAGTTCATCTTTTGGTTTGAGGCGTCCTGCGATGAACTAAATCTTTTTACACTGGCTGGATTTTATAGAGCTGATTAGGTCTCTTGCACAATCTTACCGTGCCTAATATGGGGAAATGACCAATACTTTTTGTTTTGCTGGGATATCATCAACATCTCTTGGCATTTTGGAGCTGGAGGCATTACCCATAAACACGCTGCTTTGTGTGTTTCAACGATACACTGTCAGTTGTGGTTTAGAGACAAAAATAACTGACGTGTGAAACACGGAAAGGGAGGGTCCCCCGCCCCTGCACATTGTATGTTACCAAAAAAGGTTTTTTTTCAATTAGGGAAGATTTCCTGTGGTTTCGTTGTGTTAGCGTCATGGTAAAATTGACAGGAAGGTTAGAGAATTGAAGAAATGTTCCAAAAGGATGCACTAATGATTTTTGTCAAAAATGGCAGTCAGGCAACATCTAAAATTATGTTTACAAAGTGACTGGCAGATAGTCATTTGATGACATCTTCAGGTTCATGTGAAGGCCAACACCACTGGTGTTACTAGCAAAGTTTCAGCCAGATCTATTTCTTAATCAAAGTTTCTCTGTTAGCATTTTCATTCACCAACAGACAGTCAAAGGTGCGTGGGTTAACCTCATTTCAGAAATGTGAAAGGTTTTGATTTTAATCCCTTCTAAGTAAGTGGATTTTGAGTAAGTTGTCATAAGCATAGACAACTTGACATGCCAGCACGGTACACTACCTGTTGCCTCGGAAAAGCAGCTAGCATAACCAAGGATCCCACGCACCCAGGACATCCTCTTCTCGGAAAAATGATTTAAAGTCTGAGAACATGCACCCACCAGTTCAAGAACAGCTTCCTCCCTGCTGTCATCAGACTTTCGAATGGACTTATCATATATTAAGCTGATTTTTTTCTTCACCCTATCTGTAACTGGAACATTCTATTCTGCACCCTCTTCTTTCCTTCTCCCCTATGTACCCTATGGACGGAACGTACAGCCTGCAAAAAACAATACACTGTATCCCAACACATGTGACAATAATAAATCAAATCAAATCAGTATGGTGGTTAACCCAGGAGGACCACTATACTCTCTTTTCATGGATTAACATAACTGCTTCTTACTATCTGTTGGCAAATTCTAGTTCACAATTCTCTTTGGTTGGGTTTAACATTTCAGAAATTTTATATCTCTATTCTCAAATGTGGATGACGTTCACTTCCAAACAAACACAAATTCAGGATTCCTTGACTTTGCCCATGGCTGGGATTCTCTGGTCCCACTGCAGTGAATGGAGATTTCATGAGTGCCAAATTCTCAGTTCGCACTGACAGGAAACAAGAAAAACCCAGTCATAAAATCCATTACTTTTTGTCCATTGTGTTAATCAATATAATTAAAAATAGGCCATGTAACCATTTGTTTAATTTTAATATAAGTGGTCTGCAGTAATCTAATTGGGATGTATAATCCAAAGAGTGCCAAACATAAACTTAAGAGTTACTGCCAATATCATAATTTTAGCATGGATAGAATTGATTCCAGAACCTATTCATACATTGACAAGTATCCTTAGTCACTTTCAAAAGCTACAGTACTACTAGGGGTCAAGGTAGTTGTAGTTTTGTACCTTTTCCTGCACTCATCCATAACTGGCAAGTGTTCCACAGACACGTGAATTGGCCAGGAATATCATCTGACTTGAGATATGTTTGTTCAATCTGTAACAAGAAGGTGCCAAATCTATCTCCCTCTTATATAAATAATATCATAATGAAATAAATTCTTCTCTGATATCAAAACAAACAGTTTGTTTTGGATTTCTGATTTAGATCGGAGAAATCACAAACTACTTTTCACTTTAAATATTTGTTCATGTAATTTATTTGACAACTCCTTTCACTCTTAATGACTTTGCTCCTGAGGTGTCGTTGCTTCAATCACTTTATTTTCCCTGGAATAAACTATCAAAAAAAACATTTTTGTTTCAAGCACTTGTTTAGTTTCTAAACTTCCTGAATCACCTGGATCTTTGCAACTCACAAGCCCATTCATTTGAAATCGATCTGTTATAAATTCTATGTGATCTTAGCTTTTGCTATGCGTGTAAAATGAAGAGTGCTGTGCCATGATTTTTCTCTGATTTATTGTCTTTTTGAGGCAGATTTGAAGGATTCGCAAGCAGCCATGGTTTAACATCTTAAACCTGCTACAGGAGAAAAGAATGAATTAAAATTGCTCTTCCAAAATCCACCAGTCCCCTCCAAGGCGCACGAGAAATCCATTGTGCCACAACTGTACCATGGCCACCCCTTTGAGGCATTCAAATGTTTTTCTGAACTGGGCATCAATTTGCTGGGTGGCAGATGTTGCACTCACTGCCTCTGCGATCATGCTCTATATAGCTTGATCGGGCCTTTCCTGACCTCAGTACCTGGCAAATGATCCTTCATGGCTCACAAGAGTGCTACTATTTTCATCTGGAAATGTTTCAGCTCACCCGTACCTGCCACAAGCCAGTTTACCTTATACTATGGTAGGATTTCAGCATGGAACCCCAGAGCATTGCCCTAGTTTGAGGATTATCAGTTCAGTGACCTATACTACCGGATCACAGGAGGAACACTTAAAAGATTTTGTCCTGCACAGAGAAGGTTAAACTGAACAAAGCTCTGGTAGAATTTGAAACCAAGAACTCCTGATTATTAAACAATTGTCTTAACCAACAGAGCCACAGTCGGCTGGCTACTCACATCTGAAGCTCTTCAAGTTAGGCCTTCAAATTGCCATTGCGCATTCTGACACCTCATTGAGAAGTGATGTTGCACTTAATTACATATTCAATTAGAATAGTATTTACATTCTCCAAATAGGTTTTGTGCAATGAAATGCAATTTTCTGGTTTGAAAACTTGCTTTTGCAAGTTAAAGTTCTGGAAGAAAATTGTAGCAGGATAGGGGAAGTTTCAGTTTAATGGGAGTTAAAACAGCCCCGCTGTAAACATATCAATAGGAGCAATATCCACATTGGAAGAATTAACAATCACACAAGCTGCTAACTGCTAATTTTGAGAGACTGCAAAAGACAGGCAGTCAATAACCATGAATGTATTCATTTTGGGGAGGTTTCTGGTCACACCATCTACACACAAAAATCCAATTGGTCACAGTGCAGCTGCAGCTCACGTGTGAATGCTAAACAAGGAACAATGGGAGGGATGCCACAAAATGTCACTAAATTTCTGATTTCCAAATAAAATCTTGAGGTAAAACAGAAGCAAAATCTGTGTCGATGTTGGGAATAAACCAGAAAATGATGAAAGTACTGAGCACATTAAGTAGCATTGTGAAGAGAACAACAGTTAACATTTGGCGTTGATGAACTTACAGCAGAACTGGCAAATGTTAGGGAGTTGGGATAGGTTCCAAGCAAATAACCTGTACAATGGGAAGGGAATTGGGAGGGAATTAAACACTAGGGTGTGATAGGGTGAAAAGAAAGAGGAATTAAATGATAAACAAGATACTAAAACAACAGAAAGTGAAGTGATATTGAGACAAATGAAGAAACAAACAATGGATCCAGAGAAGCTGCAATTGCTAAAGGCAGAACAAATGGAAGGAAATCTATTATCAGTACTAGATCTGGCCCACTCTTAACTGCTTTCTGAAATGTTACAGCAAGCCACTCAGTGCAAAGTGATTAGGAATGGATAACAAATGCTGGCCTTGCCAGCAACATCTACATCCTATGAACTGAACAAATAAAGAAAAAGATTGGTCTTTAATGAATAGATTAATGGGAAGGGCTAATATTATGATGAAATAGTATGAACACATGCTGTGTATCATTGTGGACAAAGATCACATAAGAATATCTGTTTTTTCTCATAAATGATTGGAGCTTATCAGTGTAGTGGCTCGAATATTACACAATGCCAACTTATCTTAGTGATAGCACTCACACTTCTGAATCAGAAGTTTAGTACAAGTACAAGTTTCAGTCCAAGTCACGAGTGTGTTGACTGAGCAGCATTGTTAACATTCAAATAAGATTCTAAAAATAAACCCTGTCTCCTCAAGGTAAGTGATCTATCCACAGATTTTAAAAGAGCATGGATGTTCCCCCTGCCCCAGTCAACAGCTGTCTATTAGTTCATCCCAATCAAACAGATTGGCTAGTTATGTATCTTATTTGCAATCTGTAGAAATCTGTTGTTGGCAAATTGATTGTTGCCTTTGCCCTACATCTGAAGTTCACACATTTTACTTTTAGTAAACTTAGTTAATTTTTACCCCTTTCCTGATCCACTAGCTGCCTACCGCTGTAACACATTTAATACGTTTGACTCATTTATTCCCAACCCACTGTTTAAAAGATATGCGTTAAAAAACATGTAAAAATTCGGCAATGTCTTAACGGCATTGCTTGCCATCAATGTGATGACCAAGGCTGCTTATTTGAGCAGCATTGCATGGTGCTCGCAGTGATGAGTCAGGGTTTGAGTCAGAAGTTTTTTTTGCATAAGCGCCAGAATTTTATGTTGCTCGGATGAGTGGAAACATGTGAAATCTCGCAAGAAGAAGTTGTGCAAGCATTGGAAGCAGACCCGCCGACAACCAAGTGGGCATTTAGACAGTTAAGGGAATTTTAAGCGGTCTGTCTGTTATTACAGTTGGCAGGTGGATCAGTTGACCAGGGGATTAGCTGCAACCTCGATCCAGGGCGGGATGAAATGTCAGGACTGAAATAAAATTTAAAAAGGTGTTGGGGACGGAGACTTGTTTTTGGTTGTTCTACTTAGACACCCTGCTACTTTTTTTCATCTGAATTTATTATTCACAGGTCAGCAGCTCTTTGAGAACATTTCACAGCCGCTGTCCCCCTGAGGGCGCACATTAGAAGCAGCAGCCTGCCCACTCCCTCCATTCCCACTCCCTTCATTCCCGTTCCCTCCATTCCCACCTCCTCCCCATTCCCATCTTCTCCCCATTCCCGCCCTTTCCCCTTTCCCACTCTCTCCCCATTCCAGCCCATTCTATTCCCACTCTCTCTCATTCCCGCCCTCTCCCCATTCCCGCCTACTCTATTTCCATCCACTACCCATTGCCAACCTCTCCCATTCCCATCCTCTCCTCATTCCCACCCTCTCCCATTTTCACCAATCTATTCCCGCCCTCTCCCCATTCCTACCTACTCTATTCCCGCCCTCTCTCCATTCCCACCCTCTCCCCATTCCCACCCTCTCCCATTCCTGCCCTCCCCCCATTCCTGCCAACTCTATTCCTGCCCTCTCCCCATTCCTGCCCTCTCCCCATTCCCATCCTATCTTCATTCCCGCCCTCTCCAGTGCTCTCGGAAAGGGGGAATTTCAGGCTAATATCTTGATTTAATTCCAGCCAGTGATGAAATTTCAATTTTTCACAGTTAAGTTTTGACATGTGGCAGCATAAATAACCTCGACAGCAATGCCAGGTACTTTGAGGAAATTTTACTGACAATGGGGCCCAAAACCCAGTCAGCTGCCTTTGTTTCATCTCAACCTTGAGTTGACTGTCGATTTGACATAGCCTTGGAGATTCTCCTGTTCTTTTATTGACCATTCAATAATCAATGCCAGTGTAGTAAGATGTAAACTGGGAACGTGATCCTTCACATTCGCCTGGGAGAGTTGAAGACACTACATTGAGAATCTTGTACTGCAGAATTCTTACTGTCCTGTAATCCATCCCTCAGGATACAGCCTACAGGAAATACACTGAGCAGACCATCAATGAATGCTTTGACTCAGTAATATCAGAGTTCAATGTTCAAAAACTGGAAAACAAATTTAACTGTGGCACAGAGAGAAAGTCATTTCTCAGGCTGGGAATGAACTTTCTCTGGCATATAAAATAGCCACGTGGAAAGATCTTTGTGTACAAAGGTTTCATCATTATTTATATGGTCATCATTTAACATTATTGGTTGATTGTCAACCCTTAATTACTATTTTTGGGCTGAATAAAGGTATACCATTGTTAGCTGCTTTCTATTATCAATCCTATGTACAGCAACATACAGTAAGAAGTCTCACAACACCAGGTTAAAGTCCAACAGGTTTATTTGGTAGCACGAGCTTTCAGAGCACTGCTCCTTCATCAGGTGAGTGTAGAGTTGGGTTCACAAAGAGGGCATAATGAACATAGACTCAATTACAAGATGATGGTTGGGATGCAAGTCTTAACAGATAATCAGGTTTTTATAGGCACAGATAATGCAAGTGGAGAGAGGATTAAGCACAGGTTAAAAAGGTGTGAATTGTGAATCCAACCATTATCTTGTAATTGAGTCTGTGCCTATATATGCCCTGTTTGTGAACCCAACTCTACAGTAACCTAATGAAGTCCAACATTGGCATCTCCACATTATGGCTATAACAATGTAGTCATGACCACAGAAGTAAAGGGGAGGGAGATGTTATTTATTTAACTGGTTGCATGATTGCTTTAAGAGCTGGTCACCTGATTTGAGGGTGATATCATTACAGCGTGGCACAGGCAGTTGCTTTCAATTTCAATTTGCTCTCTGTACAGATCAGAGCTCCAAGAATAATTTGGTTGTTGATAGTTTTAATATATGTGTGTAAACCACATTCTTTTCTTTTTGTTTAAAAGCCACAACCCTGAACATAATTAGGAGCTCACACCCTGCCCTCCAGCACTGTGGGTGTACTTACACAATGTAGACTGCAGCAGCTCCACAGGGTGGCTCACCACCATCTTCTCAAGGACAGTCAGGGATGGGCAAGGAATGTTGGCCCAGCCAGTGATATTTCATCCTGTGAATGAATAAAAACAACCAACAAAAGCTTTAGGGGAAGTACTTAAAGGGAGGGGAGATGGTTGTATAGTGGTAATGTTGTCAGTCTAGTAATCCAGAGGTACAGACTACTACGTCAGTGAAACTTGTTCCAACCCCACCATGTCAGTTGGTGGAATTTAACTGCAGTCAATAAATTTAGAATTAAAGAAGTTAGTCTTGGTGATCATGACCAGGAAACCATTGCTGATTATTGTAAAAATAAATTTTGTTTACTGGTGTCCCTTTAGGGGAAGGAAATCTGTGTCCTTATCTGGTCTAGTCTATATGTGACTCCAGACCCACAGCAATGTAACTCTAATCCCGAGTGGCCTTGTAAATCACTCCATTGTATCAAACGGCTTCAAAGTCTATGAAAAGGAACATAACCAGATGGATCATCCAGCATTGACATAGGCAGCAGAAACAACAATAGTAAACCCAGACCTGAAGACCCTGTTGACACAGTCCTGTTGACCCTGAAAATTCCTCCTTATTAACATCTAGGGGCTTCTGTCCCCATTGGGATGGCTGTCCCACAGACTAGTCAAGTAACAGCCAGATGTAGTGATACTCATTGAATCATACCTTACAGACAATGTCCCAGGAACCGTCATCACCATCCCTGAGTATGTATTGTCTCACCAGTAGGAGAGACACAGTAATTTGGAATACATTTGGGAGACAGTTGCCTTGGAAGTTCTTAATATCAACCCTGGACCTCATGAAGTCTCATGGTACCAGATCAAACATGGGCAAGGAGACCCCTTGCTTGTTGACATCTAAATGCACCCTCTCCCCATTCTTGCCCCAGCTGATGAATTGGTGCACTTTCGTGTTGAACACCACTTGGAGTAAACACTGAGGATGGTAAGAGTGCATAATATTATTCTGTTTGGGGACTTCAATGTCCATCACTAAGAGTGGCTTAGTAGCACCGCTAATGACTGTGTTGGCCAGGTCCTAAAGGACATAGCAGCCTCCACCACTTCAACGGGCAGAGAATTCCAGAGATTCACCACCCTTTGAGTGAAGAAGTTCCTCCTCAACTCCGTTCTAAACTGCCCCCCCTTTATCTTGAGGCTGTGCCCCCTAGTCCTACTGTCCTTTCTGAGCGGGAAGAGTCTCTCCACCTCTATCCTATCCATCCCATTCATCATCTTATATGTCTCAATGAGATCTCCCCTCATTCTTCTAAACTCTAACGAGTACAAGCCTAGTTTATTCAGCCTCTCCTCATAGCTCAACCCCCTCAACTCCGGCATCAGCCTAGTAAACCTCCTCTGCACTCCCTCCAAGGCCAAAATATTTTTGCGTAAGTACGGCGACCAAAACTGCACACAGTACTCCAGCTGTGGCCTCACCAATGCCCTATACAGCCGCAGCAAGATCTCCCTACCTTTATATTCAATCCCCCTCGCTATGAAGGCCAGCATCCCATTCGCCTTCCTGACCACCTGCTGCACCTGCAAGCTGGGTTTTTGCGACTCATGCACAAGGACCCCAAGGTCCCTCTGCACCGTCGCCTGCTGCAGTTTTTCGCCACGTAAGTAATAGTCCTTCCTACCATTATTCCTACCAAAGTGGACCACCTCGCACTTGCCAACATTAAATTCCATTTGCCATTTCCTGGCCCATTCGCCCAGCCTATCTAGATCCTTCTGTAGACTCTCCACACCCTCCGCGCAATTTGCCGTTCCACCAATCTTGGTGTCATCAGCAAATTTCGACACCCTACACTTGGTTCCCTCCTCCAGATCATCTATATAAATGGCAAATAGCTGAGGCCCCAGCACCGACCCCTGGGGCACTCCATTAGTCACCAACCGCCAATCCGAATAGCACCCATTAACCCCCACTCTCTGCCTCCTATTTGACAACCAATCCTCTATCCACGCTAACACCCTACCCCCAACTCCATGCCCCCTTACCTTCTGCAATAACCTCTTGTGAGGTACCTTGTCAAACGCCTTCTGAAAATCAAGAAAGACCACATCCACCGGCTCTCCTCTATCCACCGCCCTAGACACATCCTCATAGAACTCCAGTAAATTTGTCAGACACGACTTCCCCTTAACGAAACCGTGCTGCGTCTGCTCTATCAAGCAATTCCCCTCAAGATGCCTCGCTATTTCCTCCTTGATGACGGATTCTAACATTTTACCTGCAACAGACGTTAAACTAACCAGCCTAACCGGACTTTTCCACTGTTCAGCTAGGGGAAGGCTTGCTCATCTGGGTTCTGCATATCAGACAGGAAATTTGAGATCACAGCATCAGTATTTGGGTCAGCGAAGGGGGCAGAAAGATACAATTCGTGGTCATTGGCATGTATGTGGAAGCTGACTTCTTTGGAAAACGATATGGAAGTTGAAATATATTCTTCGTACAAGGCTCATGATTTGTATATACGTCCATGACTTTATTAAATCATCACTGGCTTTAAAACATTCTCACTCGTATTTCTTTTCTTGTTCTTTAGTCCCACCAATGGTGATTCATCGATTGACTGACTCACTTTGTTTATTCCTTATTATCACCAAGGTAACATCTGCTACTATTGTGACCAACTATCCCCATTTTTCTCTATTCATTCTAATTTATGATTTATTTCTTTGGTGAGGTGAGTAAACCATACAATCTGGGCAGTGAGAAGTTACTCTGGGTCTTCACTGTTTGTAGTTTCAACACTCTGCTCCAACAGAGGACAGGGCTTTTCTTGCCTTCCTTCCATGTGGATATCTGGAGTGGGATGCTGTTGTCTATTGGAATTCCCATTCATTCAGGTCTCCATTCTTTCTACCATATTCCTTGCATGGAGCAGATTCCCAGAATCTAGGCCTGTCAAAAGTGGGCCCAATGGATTTGCAAAATAGAATTTCACAAAGTAAAATCATCGACCTGTGACCCAATAGAAAAGCAGTGACTTCAACATTAAGTTCAGCAGCCACCATCCTCCTCTCTCCAACCTCCACCCTCCACAGTTGACACTGGCTGGCCTCTCTCCGCACATATGTTCATATACATCTCCAAACTTTGGGATGAAGTTTAACAGGAATCTGTGGGACAGTTTGAAGTTCTCCCCTTCTTAGGTACTTCCAAAAGGGCCTCTAGAGAAATTTCAGGACTGTTTCCTGAAATATTCACCCACCCTGCAGCCAAGTTTCTATTATAGGTGTGAGCTAAAGTCAGTTAGCAGGATTTATATCTATTTACATCTATTTATACATTTACATTGATAATATTTGCCATATTTGAGGCATTCTTTGGTTGATTGCTCTCCTCTCTGTTTTGTCAGCAATGGATGCTATTTTCTCTAAATCAGTGATGGGCAACTTAGGCCAGTGAGTGGGCCACATAAATTGCCCTCATTTATCTCAGTGGGCCGCAAGATTGAAATTGGGCTTGTTTGCTAACCATGACCCCATGAATAAGATTAGTTACATTGAAGATACACTGAATATTTCATAAGTCATAGAAAATGCATATATCTTTTAAATATTAATAGAACTATCATCAACTTCGAGTGGTAAAAAGAAAATAAGTATTTAAACTTTGAAGGCAGAGGGAGCACACGGCTCTCACAGTCAATGTTGTGTGCAATTGGCATGCAGCTCACTTCACTTGCCCTTGCTTCACATTCATATCACTGATAGGATAAAAGCTACATGGACGGAAAGCGGCAGAATGTGGCAAACTTGTATGTGGGCAATAGTCAACAAAATGTCTTGTGAGTGACACTCAGAACATAGATGGGCCACATGTGGCTCTGGGCTGCAGGTTGCCCATGACTGCTCTAAGTTGTCACTCACTTATCAGTTGTTTTATTTCTGCCATGCCATCTACATAAACATTTGACTAATTCTATCCCAGGAGTTGATAGGGATGAAAGTCTCCATAATTACCTCAATGAGGCCCATGTGGTTGGGCTTTTGGAGTATGATTGATGTAATGATTGCCTACCCAATCAGGGTGTCTCACCTGTAAATATATTAAAGAGTGTCAGGTTTACTGACACTCTGCATTCTGACTTTGTACCTGAAACGCTGTTGGGAGTGGAGATAGGTTTGTAAATCAAGGGAATCTGGTGCAGGGACACCAGCCTCTGAGGTGTTATTTCAGTGGCGATGAGGAGAAAAGAACAACTCTCAGGAACTTTCTTGCTAACAGCGGCTTCACTTGGGTTCAGCCATTTTCAGGCATCATGCCTGTTTGGGAAACTGGACTCTTTTGACCATGCTATGGAGGACTGGGCTCAAAATGTGGAATATATGCATCATTTCTTTAGGGTTAACAGCATTTTGGCAGATGATCAGCAATGGGTCATTCTTCTGACCGCTTGCGAACCGTCAGCATTTGCCATTATTTGCAGCTTAACTTTCCGGAGGCACCAGATTCCGAAACCTTTCAGGATTTGGCGAACCTAGTGAGGGAATATTATGGGCAGATGTTTGTGATTGTCACTGATCACAAGCTGCTACTAGGGCTACTAAGTAAGGACAATGCTGTGCCACCAAAAGCATTGGCCCATATCCAGCAGTGTGCATAATTATTGGCTACCTACACCTATCAGTTGGAACAGCATCCGGGAACCTGTGTGGCAAATGAAATGCCTTGAGTAGGCTAGCTTTAGCAGATACCCCGCCGATGGTACCACAAGTAGGAGAGATGGTAGTGACCATGAATTTTCTGGATAAACTTCCAGTGGCTCCACATAACATACGTCTTTGGATGCATAAGGACCTGGTCCTTGCGAAAGGTAAACAATTAGTGCTGACGGGAGGAACAGAAAGAGCAAGACTGCTCCAATCCCACCTGTATTGGAATAGAAGCGAGCAGTCCACTGTAGAAGATGGCATACAGCAACGTGGGGCAAGAGTGGTTGTTCTGAGTCAAGATCACCGTTCCACATGGGCTGAACCATATCACAAACACACTGCAGTACCCAAAATGAAGATGCTGGTAAGAAGCTATGTTTGGTGGCCTGGAATAGATGTGGACATAGTGGCATGCGTGGGTCAGTGCCAGCCCTGCCCCCTTCACCTTGTCCCCTAGGCCCTGCCCTCTCTTGGCACTGCCCAATGTACAGTGAGCAGAGCCAAGATGTCCCCTGGGTATGGGCACTTTGTCCCTTGGGCAGTGCCAGGGGCGCAGGCTGGCACAGCCAGGGTGCCCATGCCCCCACCACCTATGCCCTGCGTGGCCCCGATTGCCCCCCTTCACTCCAGCGGGGTTTCCTGCTAGTTCCCTGTAAATGGGGAGCTGGTCTAAACCCCGCCAGAGTGAAATAGTCCTGGCGGGGTGGGTAATGCTGTTAGGTCCGGACAATTCTGTGCTGGGCCCCATAATGAGATTTAAAGTAAATTTAAAACAGATTTAAATGACTAACCTCTCTTTTCACTGATTTCCAGAGTGGTCCCAAGTGCGCCTGATCTCTGACTGTGGGAGAAGTGCATGAGTCAGGAACGCATGCGTGAATCCTGCAGAATGACCAACACGTGATTCTCCCATCCTGATGCACCAAAAAACATGTGCATCAGAATGGGAGAATCAGGCCCCCAATAAACCAGAACTCTGGTGCTCATAGCATAAGGGATGAGCACCTGTTTGATACACCCTGCCCACATTGGACACCGAATTGGAGAAATTTGATCTGGTGCTGAAGTGTCACAAAAGGCCATGAGGCATGCGAAACGACGAGGTTCCTTGGACTTAGTGGGGGAGGGGAGTAATGACCTCAAGGAGGCATGATGCTGGCGTCTTGGAATATGAGCTCCCTGACTGAGATAATGATTAACTGAAAATCAGGGAGTCTCACATGTGTCCATAATAAGGAGTGTCAGGTTTACTGTAGAATTGAGTTTGCAAATTATGGGAATCTGGTGAAGGGGCACAGGCCTCCGAAAAGTTATTTCAGTTTCTGAAGCAAAAGTGGAGATTTAGCAAAAGAATGCTATTTTGCAAACACCATTGACGTGTGGACTGAAAGCTAAGGCCCGGATGTCACATCTCTTGCTGCGATGGCAGTTACAAAGTTGATTGAATCAATCTGGGAGGCTTGGAGGTGTTAACTCTCAAATCACATCATGGCTGGCTTTTTATACACCATCAATTTTGTCTATAAGTTGGTTTCTACTCCCATTGTATCTTTCTTCCTGAGTCAACTTGTCTTTAACTCTATCCTTCTATTTCTAAAGCACCACAGTCTTGCTCACCAACTGATCACTTTCTTTCCCATCAGTCCAGAGTGCTCATCAGTTATTCCACTTAGACTCATCAACCTAGGTAATTCCTATTTAGAATAGATAATTAAATGTAAGGACATAGGAGCAGTTGTGGGTCATTTCACTTCTCAATGAGAGTCTTATCTCCACCCACCCACCTTGGCCAGGAGGAATCCATCAGTTTAAATTACTAATGGAGGTCATCTATTGTATATTTGGGAGAAAGATCCAAACTTTAACCACCTGCTGTGACACAAGGGGTGGAATCTTTCTGTCCCACCTATCACTGGGATCGTCACAGGCGGGACAGGACCTGCAAAGGTCCATTAGCCATAGGTGCGATTTTCTTGTCTTGGGACAAGCGTGGCTGGAAAAACCACCCAAGGTGTAACCTAACTTCTCCCCGATGATTGATTGATTTATTATTGTAAAAATCAGTACCTGCTCAGATTAAATTTAGTGTTTTGAAACACGGATCAATGACAATCAGTATCTTCAATATCTTCTTTATTCTCAGCAGGATACATTGAATCACAATTTTTGACATTAGTGAATTGAATTAATGGATTAGTAGAAAGAAATATTCAACCTTAAACACCACGAATATTCTAATCTGCTTTCAATATATATGTTAGAAATGATACAGGCATTTATTGTGAGACTAATATATTCATGGTTCTATATGCAAAGCTATTTTATGTCATATTAACAGTTATCTTGTTTCAAATCATGCAGTAGATTGAAATCGGTTAACAGACTGCTCAAATCAAAAAGCAACTAATTTGTGAAAGAGTTAATGATTAAACTTGACTGAATAGTTAATTTTTCTTCCATCAGGGAGTACATGTCCATCCTCTGGGTCATAATATGAGTCGAAGTACACAATGCTGTGGTAGCAATGCACATTTATCTAGCTACAATTATTCCATCCCGTTGGAGTAAAACGTTTTTGAAATGCAGTAATCTTATATATGTATACATCACGTCCACTTGTGAGGTAGAAATTATCTGTCATTTGAAAAATAAAGTTTATTTATTATTTGCTTAAAATGTGGGAACCACATTTCCTCCAACTTCATCAGATGCATGTTATAACTCTAACAGTACACCAGGGAAACATCTAGGAAACAGACAGGTGCCAGATTCCAGTCGACACCAGAAGTTGGTGTTATAATGGGCAGAACATCAGGCTGCTTCATGCCAGATGAAGAGGGTTGAGTTAGTATAGGGGACAGGGACTCCTTCTGTTGGAATTCCTGCATTCATAGCCCAGAAGAGATTGGAATAAGATTTTTGATGAGAATCATTGTCAGGTTAAGGAAGCAGTGT
This sequence comes from Carcharhinus amblyrhynchos, assembly GCF_965287045.1. Taxonomy (NCBI): domain Eukaryota; kingdom Metazoa; phylum Chordata; class Chondrichthyes; order Carcharhiniformes; family Carcharhinidae; genus Carcharhinus; species Carcharhinus amblyrhynchos. The sequence goes on along the minus strand of NC_137333.1, from coordinate 42,842,993 downwards.
GGGCCCAGGAGACAAAATAACATGTTTTAAAATTATCTATTGGCTTCCTTGCACAGGAGCACTAAGGATGGAGTCCATTGGTCATTGAATCCTATGGAACTGCTTAGAGTCAGTAGACTGGTCAGTATTTAAAAACTCTGCGGCCAGCCTGAATGACTATGCAACTTCATTACTAAGTGTGTAGAAGACTGGGTGCCAAATAAGCAAAACCGCGTGTTCCCCAACCGGAAACCATGAATGAACAGGGATATCCACTACTTGCTGAAGTCTGGGTCTGAGGTATTCAAATCAGGTGACCCTGACTGATTCAAGAAAGCCAGAAATAATCTACGGAGATCCGTCAAAGGTGCCAAAAAAACCAAGCTAGAGTCCCAGACTAGCCACACGGACCCGCGCCAACTGTAACAAGATCTGCAAGACATAACAGTCTACAAGACGAAGGCAGGTAAAATCACTGACTCCAATGTGCCCGTCCCTGATGAGCTCAATGCATTCCATACCCATTTTGAGCAAGAGGTCAGCGAGAGCATGCCTTCCATCTTGGAAGCCTTGGACAAACCTGTATCTGACGTCACTATTGTCGATATCAGAACAACCTTCTTGAAAGTCAACCCATAGAAAGCAACTGGCCCGGATGGGGTATCCAGACAAACACTCAGATCCTGGGTGGATCAGCTGGCGGGGGCATACACAGACACCTTCAAACACTCTATACAACAATCTGAGGGCCCTACCTGCTTCAAGAAGATGACCATCATTCCGGTATCAAAGAAAAGTCAGGCAGTGAGCCTTAATGACTATTATTCGGCTCTGACATATATCATTATGAAGTGTTTTGAAAGGTTAGTCATGGCATAAATCAATTCCTGCCTTCCAGATTGTCTGGAGCCACTATAGTTTGCCTATTGCCGCAACAAGTCCACAGCAGACACCTTCTCCCTGGCCCCACATTCAACCCTGGAACACAAGAATCCCAGGCTAGCTACACCGCTAACTATGGCAAGGTCTGCGAGACATAACAGGCTTCAAGATCATCGGGTCCAATGCATCACTCCATGATGAGCACAATGCACTCTACACCCTTTTTGAGCAAGAGGTCAGCAAGAGAATGCCCTCCACCCTGGAAGCCCTGGAAGCCCTGGATGAACCTATGTCTGGAGTCACCATTGCAGATGCCAGAGCAGCTTTCTTGAAGGTCAACCCACGGAAGACAACTGGCCCGGATGGGGTACCTGGACGTGCATTCAGATCCTGCATGGATCAGCTGGCAGGGATATTCACAGACATCTTCAACCTCTCTTTATAACAATCTGAGGTCCCTATCTGCTTCAAGAAGATGACCATCATCCCGATACCAAAGAAAAACCAAGCAGCGTGCCTTAATGACTACCGGCCAGTGCTTCGAAAGGTTAGTCGTGGCACAAATCAATTCCTGCCTCCCAGACTACCTGGATCCACTACAGTTTGCCTACCGCTGCAACAGGTCTACTGCAGATGCCATCTCCCTGGCCCTGCACTCAATCCTGGAACACCTGGATAACAAGGATACCTATGTCAGACTCCTATTTATTGACTACAGCTCAGCCTTCAACACTATTATTCCCACGAAACTCATCTCCAAACCCTGTGGTCTAGGCCTTGGCACCTCCCTCTGCAAATGGGCCCTGAACTTCGTAACTCCCAGACTATAGCTACAACTCTCACCAACTTTTACAGATGCAGCATAGAAAACAGTCTTTCTGGTTGTATCACTGCTTGGTATAGCTCCTGCTCTGCCCAAGACTGCAAGGAACTTCAAAAGGTTGTGATTGTAGCCTAATCCATCATGCAAACCAGCCTCCCATCCATTGACACTGTCTACACTTCCTTCAAAGCAGCCAGCATAATTAAGGACTTGTGCTCACCTCGGACATTCTCTCTTCCACCTTCTTCCATTGGGAAAAAGATACAAAAGTCTGTCACAAACCAACCGACTCAAGAACAGCTTCCTCCCTGCTGCTGTCAGATTTTTGAATGGACTTTCCTTGCATTCAGTTGATCTTTCTCTACTCTCTAGCTATGACCGTAACACTACATTCTGCACTCTCTCGTTTCGTTCTCTATTAATCGTATGTTTTGATTATATAGCGCGTAAGAAACAATACTTTTCACTGTATGTTAATAAATGTGACAATAATAAATCAAATCAAATTAAAAAAACATCAAGATAACAAAGACATCCATGTCAGACTCCTATTCATAGATTACAACTCAGCCTTTAACACCATTATTCCTACGAGACTCATCTCCAAACTTCATGGCTGAAGCTTGGCTCCTCCCTCTGCAACTGGATCCTAAACTTCCTAATCCACTTACTGCAGTCAGTAAGGATAGGCAACACCACCTTGTCTACGATCATCCTCAACATCGGTGCTCCACAAGGCTGTGTCCTCAGTCTCTTACTATATTCCTTATACACCTTTGACCGTGTGGGCAAATTCCCCTCCAACTCAATTTTCAAGTTTGCTGATGTCATCACCTTTGTGGATCGATCTCAAACAATGATGAGATGGAGTACAGGAAAGAAATAGAGAATCTGATGAACCGGTGCGACGCCAATAATCTCTCAATGTCAACAAAACAGAAGAGATAGTCAACGACTTCGAGGCATAGTGGAGGGCATGCCACTGTTTACATCAACGGGGATGAAATAGAGAAGGTCAAAAGCTTGAAGTTTTTAGGTGTCCAGAACACCTGCAACCTATCCTGGTCCCTCGATCCAGACACTATAGTTAAGAAAGCCCACCAAAGCGTCTATTTTCTCAGGAGACCAAGGAAATTTGGCAAGTCTGCTACAACTCTCACCAACTTCTACAGATGCACCATAGAAAGCATTCTTTCCGATTGTGTCACAGTTTGGTATGGCTCCTACTCTATCCAAGATAGCAAGAAATTACAGAGGGTTGTGAACGAAGCCCAGTTGATCACATAAACCAGCCTCCCATCCATTCACACTGTCTACGCTTCCAGCTGCCTTGGAAAAGCAGCCGGCATAATCAAGGACTCCATACACCCCGGACATTCTCTCTTCCACCTTCTTCCATCAGGAAAAAGATGCAGAAGTCTGGGGAAACATACCTATTGACTCAAAAGCAGATCCTTCTCTGTTGCCATCAGACTTTTGAATGGACCATCCTTGCATTAAGCTGATTTTTCTTTACACCCTAGCTATGACTGTAATGCTACATTCTGCACTCTTTCCTTTCCTTCTGTATGAACTGTATGCTTTGGCTGTATAGCAAGGAAGGAACAATGCTAATGTTTGTTAATACATGTGACAATTATAAATCAAATCATATCAAACAGGACTCTCCTTCCCATTCGAATTGTGCATAGACTCAGAATCCTAACAGAATGGGGCATTTTGGCACAGGAGATGACCCCAAAGGAGATCAACATGTCACATGTTAAGCCCGTACCTTTTCCAGTTAATTATGCAACCAGCGTGATTATGTCACATTGCATGGCGTGATGGGCAGGAAGTTGCATACTTGCCGTCATGTCCAAGTTATATTGAAAATGTATCCAGGCTGCCATTCATTCATCAGGCCAGGAGTGCTGGACACAGCTTCCAGAAAGCAACACAAACAGACTCCAGGTTCAGTAATGCTCCCCTGGACATTCTCTTCCACGCTGTGGAGGAAAGAAGGGATGTCCTTTTCCCAGAGATAGGAGTAGGATGCCCACCAGACCTCCTACAGTGGCCTGGGAGGAGGTCGCCATGATAGTCAGTCATGGTGCCACAGGGGTCCAGAGGTGGACTGCCCTGCAGTGCAGGGAATGAATGAACAACCAAATTCACACTGTGAGGGCAAGTGAATCCCCTCCTCACTACACTCTTCAAAATTCATTTGTGGGATGTGGGTCTCATTGGCTAGACCAACATTTATTGCCCATCCCGAGTAGCCATTAAGAAAGTGATTGCGAGCTGCCAGCGAAGAAACTGTGATATATTTCTAACTCAGGAGTGACTTGAAGGGGAACCTCAAGGTGGTGTTTCAAGGTAATGCTGTTTTTGTCCTTCAGGATGCTCATGGGTTTGGAAAGCGCTGCAGAAGGAACCTTGGTGAATATTTGCAATGCAATTTGTAGATGATACACACACTGACACTGTTCATCAGTGGTGGGAGGATTGAATGTGGAAGGGCTAGCAATCAGGCAGGCTGCTTTGTCCTGGATGGTTTTTTGAATGTTGTTGAGAATATTCTATCACACTCCTGACTTGTGCCTTGTAGATGGCTTTGGGTCAGGAGGTGAATTACTCGCTGAAGGATTCATGGCCTCTGACCTGCTCTGGTAGCCACAGTATTTACTTGGCTAGTCCTGTTCAGTTTCAGGTCACTGTTAACCCCTAAGATGTTGATAATGGGAATTCAGCAATGCTAATGCTAATGCATGTCAGGGGGCAATGATCAGATCCTCCCTTGTTGGAGATGGTCATTGCCTGGCGCTTGTATGGAGTGAATGTTACTTGCCAGCTGTATACCCAAGCCCGAATGTTATCCAGGTCATGAGGACTTCTGCAATAATGTCCTGGAACTGAAATGATTGACCTCCAACCACCACAACCATCTTCCCTTATACCAGGTGTGACTCCAAGCAGTAGTGCATTTTCCCCCCGATATCCATTTACTAAAGTTTTGCTTGGCCTATTTGATTGGCCACACTTGGTCAAATACTGCTGTGATGTCAAGGGCAGTCACTGTCACCTCACCCTGGAGTTCAGATATTTTGTCCACATTTGAACCAAGGCTGTAATGAGGTCAGGAGCTGATTGACCCCCCCCCCCCCCAACCCAAACTGAGCATCTGTGAACAGGTTATTGCTGAGTAAGTGCTTTTTGATAGCACTGTTGATGACTCCTTCCATCACTTTATTGATGATCGAGAGTAGACTGATGGGCCAATTCCCTTCCTGATGAGCTCACGGTTGCTACAGTCTCCCAGCCCACCTTGAATCCACCCACTCCTAAGATCTGCGCAGACATCCGTGTCCACTCCAGCCATCTAGACCAGCCCTATACCTGCCACTTTACTGAATGTCACTGCCTCCTCTCAAAGCTATAGTACCCTCTCACCAACAGTCCCCTCAGTTTGCTGCTGCCATTAGCATTATAGATTCTTCTATTGGAAACTGGCCCCTGTCTGTTCCACTGTCTCTTGTTACCCTTCTGCATTGTGTCCCCTGGTTCGCCCTCCCCCCAGTGCCCAACGTACCTCCCCAAGGTTCCATGGTTTCTTCCCTCCCCCTTCTGCCTTTCCCACTCCCTGTTGTATCCTGGCATTCCTATATTACCTTCCCAACTCCCCTGCGCTGCTGGCGGGAGGGGGGCAATTCCAGTTTGTGAAGTTGCTTCTGCTGGCTGGGGAATCTCAAACATGGGGATAAGGTCTCAGAGTAAAGGGACAAGATGAGAAATCTCTTCTGTCAAAGGTTAGGGAATCTTTGGAATTCTGTACCCAGAGGATTGAGGATGCTCTATTCTTGAATATATTTAAGCATGAGATAGACAAATCTTCATCCTCAAAAAGCATCAATGGATATGGGGAACCAATGGGAGAGTGAAATTGAGGCAGATGATCAGCCATAATTTTACGATACTCCAAGGGCCATAAGTTCAACCCCTGATTCGTTCTTTACCTGGTGAAACATAAGACTGCTAAAATATGAATGGATTTTTCTTAACTTGTCATTTTGAATGGTGTAAAGTCAACAGTTGGAGCTTTCATTCGCTTAGAGGATAATTGTAACCTATGCAACCTGGTGGAAAACAAGTGAGACAAACAGCAAATTTTACCTTTCACTAAAATCAATGGGAGGTAAAAGCAATAATTTTCAGGTGGGGTTAAAATGGTCTCCTTGCGCTCTGGTATTTTGTATTATTGAAGAGTCCCTTTGTTCCTCTGAAGTGTAATGGAAAAATGTTGATGCTGTACTTGAATTGTGACTGATAGGAAAGGCATACTAATTGCTCTGATTTCAGATAATGGACATGTACCAAATGTTCTTTGTATTCTAAAAATGTCAACTCTTACAGGCAGTAGAGAAAATGATGCCCATGTAAAGTGACTTGATGGGGCCAATTTGGTGAAGGTCAGTCTCTGGAATGGAGCCTTGCTTTATCAAGGCATCAACCCAGGAAATTGCTGTTGGATCCCATGATTTGTGACATGATTTTCCAGTAAGAAATCTTTAGTGTGCTCTCTCTGCCAGACTCTGTATTCTATGTTTCTACAGATACGTTCTGTGCCACAAACAGTCCTTATATTCTCAATGCAAAGAGTGGGGATCTCATGACACTAACTTTTCTACCATTGTGCCAGAAGCTCCGGGTTTGTTTGCCACGGAAGGAGCATTCAACACAATTCAGCAGGCTGAAAATCAGCTCGGAAATACTTCCACCATTTCCCCCATTATTCCCAAAGAATAAAAATCAGTAAGGTTGTGGAGGTACACTGACAACAATGTAAAAGACGCAGTTATGAACGTTTCCATACATTTTTACTATTTCCATTATACTGCTACTAAACTATAAATTATTATTCTCCATCAAGTGGACACTTACTTCTCATCCGCAGAGCTGCATCCACCTTAGAATTTTGTCTAAAGACGCTGCTGATTTTTCTTGGATTACTTCTCAGTTGTCTCCTGTTTACATTATAACTAAAGAAGAAGGTACATGGTACAGCATGTTACAATCTCCATAGCAAACACATAACAAAAGTATCATAAAATGGGTGCAAGATAGAAATATTTGTGAAAATACATACAGCCAGAACTGCTCTCCTACAAAGAAGATTATCCAATTGCCCCCAAGTCGTACTGCAGCATCTATTTTATTAACATTGCTTGGAAAACCAAAATCCGAGATATGCTTTGGATATCCTGATCTTAGAACAGTTTGACTGTAAAGCCAGTATTGTGATCCTGCAAGGTTAACAGAATTTCATAGTAACTTCATTGCAGTGTTAATGTAAGCCTACTTGTGACTCTAATAAATAAACTTTAAAAACTTTAAAAAAGATTACAAAATGATTGACCAAACCTAACACTCAGTTTTATGTGAGTAGAGCTTTAAATTTTGTGTAGAATTGTGATACTGATGCACTTTAATTGAGTTGCCACACAAATATAGACTGTGCTAATAGTATTGGGAATAACCCATATAAGGACCAATTATCTCGTCACTTGAAAATCATGTCTGGAAGGGTGATCATGATAATGTTGCAAATGCTAAAGCATTAAGTCAAGATGATGGTACTTCCATCAATGTCAGTGTGGTGAAACCACTGACCCATAGTCCAAAGCCACAGGAAACTTTAGTACTGCAGAGGTGGTGAGAAACTAGAAGGTCAGAGAGATGAGAAATTCCGAGATGCCTCTGAGAGGAGAGAAAGGAAAAATATAGTTGTGTTTAGGGGAAGATAATGAGGGCAGGTTCAATAACAGGAGTAGGAAAATAAACCTATAGGTCAATCTGGGCCTCACTCAATCACTGCCTGTTTACATGAAAATGGTTATAACCCCATCTTTGAACTTGATTATGTCTAAAGTTTTTAAAGCATTGATGTGTGAGTGAGTGATCGATACATAGAACAAACTTCCTTGGGAGGTGATCGAAGGAATTAATATTGATTTATTCAAATGCAGATTCAACAGATTTCTTTCAGAGAATAACATCCTGGGGTGCATTAATTTAAGACTTGCCATTGGGGAAGTATAGCACTCCAAGGAGGGGGAAAGTGGACTTGAACCTATGGGCTGTGAAATTTGATTGTGCAGCATCACTGGTGCCAACGGCACTGAAACACAAAGCTGCCAAAATGTTAACTCTGGCATTTCCTGCCACTTCTTGTTCCACCTCCAAACAGGATAACACTGATCCTCACCTCACTTTCCTGGTGGGATTCTTAATGGTGCAGGGTATATTTGACTTCTTACGTGGGTACCACAAATTACTGGGGAGGTGTTACATAACCACAGGACTGCCAATTCATTAACCTTCCATTGTGGTGTGACCATGACCAGAAGATCCTCTTGGTGAAAGACAGCTATCCTGACATTAGCCATGACACATACACCCAGTACCTAGTTGGCTCATGATTCCCCTTGGCATCTGACTGAATGAGAACATTGCATCTACAGTGCAAACCATGCAGCAACCAGGGACATCACGGAGCAGAGCGTCAGTGGCTAACACATTTGCATTGCCAGGTCTATTCAGTGGATCTGTCCAAAACTCACTGAAGCGTGTCATCAAGCCTCAAGTGCAGGATGCAGTTTAGCTGAATCCTGCACTTGAGGACATGAACTTTGAAACCAGACACTCATGGGAACCTCTTGAGCAGTAGGAAGAGGAAGGGGGAGGGGTTTAATGGGGGTGGGGGGTTGAGGCACTCCAGCAGCCCCTCATCATCTTTTAAATCTATCCACTATGGACCATCCTCGGGCAACCTGTGTTGTGTTTTTGCCTCACAATTCCTACGTTTCTATCTTGATTTTATATAGATGTCAGGAAAAAGTTACATTTTTCAAGGATCTTAACTTAGTTTAAAAGCCTTAAAAAATACACTTGGAAATATATATACATGGAATGTTCTGTTGAGCAGATGTACAGGAGAATGAAATGGTTGAGTTTGAATAACATTCTCAGCGGAATTACTGAGCTTATTCCACATGTGTTTCTGCCGGATATACAAAGCTGGCATTAAATATAAAGGGACATGGGGAAAAGGTGTGGAGGTGGATTTGAGACTAGGGAGAGAACAGCCATGATCTGACCAAATGGTGGAGCAGGCTTGAAAAGACTGAATTTGCCTACTTCTACTCCTAATTCCTATGTTCCTATGAATCACATTCTCAGTGGAATTGCTGAGCTTGTTTCTGTGGCGTTGGGTGTGGATGTGGGGATGTGGAGGTGTGAGGGGGATGGGTGTGGGCGTGGGGGTGGGGGTGGGTGGGGGTTAATGAATAGTGCCTCAGAATTTGAATCATCGAATAATTTCAACTAAACAACTTTGAATGATCAATTAATGCTCTCAGTGAAATCCTCCTGAATAAACACAGTGAGCTGCAGACGTCCACTTTTGTTCAAGGACAAATCTGCCAGCAAGTTCAGGGAACAGAAGTTGACAGTGAGTGTGATTATGAATCTATAGAACTTGCTGCTCTATTCATGCCACTCAATCTTGGATCTCACATCAATGACATCTGACCCTTAAACCCTTACACTTGTTGGCTTTATGTATTAATTGACCATGGAACCAATTTCAGAAATGCAAGGCTCATCAGTACCCTTTTAACAAGGTGATAAGTTTTGATGCAAAGCTGAACAATTATTCCAGCTCAGAAAAGAAACAATTTAAATTGTTGAGATTCACTTCTGCCTGTAGTTAATTCATATCAGTGATGTTAAACATATTAAATTTAAGATCCTGGATGCCCATCTCCCTTGCCACTTTGTCACTTCCGACAAGTTACAATGCAGATTATATCCAAATTAAACAGTGAAGATAAATGTTTCACAAACAGTATATACTTTATCACGACTTTGATAGGCAAGGGGATTAAGGGTTATGGGGAGAGGGCGGGAATGTGGAACTGAGCCACGACAGATCAGCCATGATCTTATTGAATGGCGGGGCAGGCTCGAAGGGCTAGATGGCCTACTCCTGCTCCTATTTCTTATGTTCTTATGACTTGAGCCATGTATTATGCTGGCTCGAAAAGGCAAATCTACACAAAAATTCAAACCAACCATGGCTGGTGTGTGATGATCTTGATGCATTTGATTAGTTTCATAACTTCTGCACTTTGATTTCCCTTTAGGGACTGCTGGGGAAGTTCTGGATGGATTACCAGACCAATCATTAATCTGTTGATCTGTGTCATGAATGCTCCACCCATTGCACACAGGAGCTGGAGTAGGAGTTAAAGCCAAAGCTCCTTGCACGAGAGGTGGGAGTGCTGCCTATGAGCCACAGGACCTCCTGATGCATCAGAGTCATAGAACCATAGAAAATGCATGGCGCAGAAAGAGGCCATTCAGCCCATTGTGTCTGCGCCAGCCAAAAAAAAAATAAACCAGCCGCTCAGCTTAAGCCCACTTTCCAGCAGCTTGTCCATAACCGTTCAGCTTACAATGCTTCAGATGCAGATCCAGCTGCCTTTACAATGGCTTGAGCACTTTAGCCTCAACCACTGATTTAGGCACCGAATCCCAGACTCCTCCTCTCTCTGGGTGAAAAAGATTTTCCTCATGTCCCCTCCAATTCTTCTGCCAATCACTTTAAATCCATGACCCCTTGTAATTGACCCCCTCAGCTGGGGGTAACAAGTCTTTCCTGTCTACCTTTCCTAGGCCACTCAGGGTTTGTTACACCTCAAGCAGTCACCATTTAGTTTCCTCTGTCCTAAAGAGAGCAACCCTAGTCTTTCCAATCTCTCCTCATTGCTGCAATTTTCAAGCCCTGGCAATGTTCTTGTACATTTCCTTTGCATTCTCTCAAGAGCAATTATATCCTTCCTGTAATTTGGTGACCAGAAGTATAAACAAAACTCCAGCTATGGCCTAACCCAGCATTTTATACAGTTCCACCATTACATCCAATACACTATAACTGATACAATAATAGGTTTATTTCAAAAGACAAATAGGAAATGTATAACCTGAGAAAAATATAATTTCGTTTCCATTGCGTCTCCGGTGGAATTCAACAGCAGCATCAATATTTGACACCATACTTGGCCAAGTACTTCTAACTGGGATTACCTGTGAAGTCCTTAACCTCTTGTAGAACCTACATAATACCACAGAAAATTGCAACAGTGGTTATCCAAATTTAATAAGATAATCTTTTACATACGTGTTGATGGTTGGAATTCTCAGCCACCAGTATGCAACCAAGAATGACTTCAGTAGGTTTTAATTTATCATTATGGGCAAGGATTTCTGTATTTGTCATGTGTAGCAAAGTTGTAAGCATCATGTTAATATTTTCCACGATGTAGCACTTTTTTCTTCAATGCAATTCACTTGAAATTAAGCAAACAAAGGATCAAGAAATTCCAAATGTACATGTTATCCAATGCAAATTAAGAGTCCTTATTCAATTTCACCACCTTAAAATCATTGAGTTGAAAGCTACCTCACCCAAAAACTGTGGAGGCAGAGCACTCGAACATTTTCAAGGCTGAGATCGATAGTTTTTCAATCAGTCAAAGAAATGGGGTAATGGAGATAAGGCAGGAAAGTGGATTTCGTGAGTGTTAGATCAGTTGTGATCTGATTAAATGGTGGGGCAGGCTCAAAGGGCTGAATGGCCTACCCCTGTTCCTATTTCTAATGGTCTTAAAAAATTGACTTTGCCACCAAATTGAATGAAGTACCAATGCAAGTTTCTGCCCGTTGCTCCTACCTGTGGGAACTCAATGGAGTCTGTTAACTTTAAACTTGCTTTAAGTGCAAGGGAACTAATTATAGAAATATTTAGACATTAAAAAATCTTGAATTAATGAAGAAACTGACTACTGCACACAAATGTAACCAGCAAATTGTTCTATATAGTTTTCTAAATTATACTTTGTTAAAATTAAGTTATTAATGAGGCATTGTGACTAAAAATGGTGATTTTGTGTGATAAACCTATTCACAGTTTATTAATAAAACGGCAGCACTTTCCAACTCCTAAATATAACAGAGGAATATTTCAAATATATACCAGTTTCCAAATCATGCTGCTTTACACTGGGTCACAGAAGAATTTATGTTTAATGAAACATAAATGAAATTGAGTGGATACTTGAGCAAATGGAAAATTTCTGAAAACTGGAGTAATATTAAGCACTATTTTGTCGGTTGTGCTCAAGCGGGGAACCGTCGCTGTTCTTTATAAATGTAGTTATAATGTTGCTGCACATTGAAACATTCCCCATTAAAGTATCAAATTTACTTTTTTGTAACCTCATAAAGAAAGCTCAGTTAGAGAAGAGATATTTTACGAAAAAAGGAAACTTCAAAATGCTAACATTCTGAATAAGAAACAACATTGCTGAGAACACACAGGAAGGCCATCAGAATCTGAAAAGGTGAAAAGGCAGGTCAATGTTCTTAGTGCACAGCCTTCATCAGTTGTACATCCTTAGGCAAATACTGAGTTGCCCTATTGCTGGAAATTTGATTATTCTGAGCACTAATGTTGCAAAGCTTTTATTTTTAGCTTGCCACCAGTTACTTGCAGTCTTTTCACTTACATATCATCTAAAATGAAGGCCAAACATTAGCACTCGATGGTTGATATTAGTTCAATGTGTGAGAAGAGGGAATGAGCAACCATGAGATCAGGACTCACTGCAATTCCCAACCAATTCTTACACTGCCCCTAACCACTGCTGGTCCTTCAAAAACTCACCTCAGCATCTCATTATATTATGCAAATAGGGGCTTTGTGATATGCTTAAGTCACTTAGGACAGTTTCTAGATACGCTATTCACCATTTATCCATTTATTCGAAGCAGTGAATGTCCTAAATACCATTTATTGAAGGGACCACTCACGATCACTCATAAATTGACCCAAGAGTTTGGAAACAAAAAACAGAACGCATTGGAAATACTCAGCAGATTTGGCCTAAACAGAGAATCTGAGTTAACGTTTCAGGCCTATGACCTGGGATCAGGAGCAGGAGCAACATCCCCTTCTCCCAGTGCTTACTCCTGTTATTGGCCAGTGCAGCGTGGGAAGTAGACAATGTCCCACCCACCAAAAAACAAGCTGCAGCACTGAAGGGGTCTGCATGACCTTTGCTTCTTGCTGGCAGGAGGAAAATGAGGGCTGGGCCCATAAAGACATCCTGCTGGTTAGAAAGACCAAACAGTGTTGTTTACCTGGTGAATTTGCTTTTCGTTCAGATGTGTATAGTACAAACACCACTTAGGGCAGAATTATCGCATATTTTTTCAAAGAGTTGGTTTCAGTGAGAAAACTGGAGAGAATCCCGCTGGGGTCGATGGTGAGAAAAATCGTCATATCTTGAGCCACTTCTCTGAAAAATAATTTTCCGTGAGTCTGCAGCAGCCTGCCTCTGACTCACTCGCCCTGGTATCACTTGAGCTCATCAATCAGCGGGGTGCACCTTTTAAACACTTTCCCAGCCACTTGTTCCAAAATTCCATCAGAGGGATGGCAGCCAGGAAGACTGTCCCAAGAAATTTGCAGGGAGTCCTCACTAAGGTGCTGGATGGGGTGGAGCAGAGGAGTGACATCCTCTCCCCTCACATGGGCAAGTCACCAACCCCATCTGAGAGGCTCTGGCAGCGTGCGTCAGTGCCAGCTCACTACATAAGAGGACAAGAATCCAGTGCAGGAAAACAATCAAAGTCTCGTTACTTGCCAAGAGCCCATTAACACAACCATTACATTTCCACAGGCCAACAGCCTACAGCCACCTCAAAGGATCTCAGTACTCACCCTCCATCCCCAATTTCCTCTTATTCCCACAGTGCATCTTCTCCCTCACATCCCCGCTCCCGCTCACCGACTGCGTATGCCAGGCATCTTTACCATCTGACCATAAGAACATAAGAAATAGGAGCAGGAGTAGGCCATCTAGCCCTTCGAGCCTGCCCCGCCATTCAATAAGATCATGGCTGATCTGTCGCTGCTCAGTTCCACTTTCCCGCCCTCTCCCCATAACCCTTAATCCCCTCTCTTATCAAAAACCCATCAACCCGCTTCTTAAAAATATTTAGCGAGGCAGCCTCCACCACTTCAACGGGCAGAGAATTCCAGAGATTCACCACCCTTTGAGTGAAGAAGTTCCTCCTCAACTCCGTTCTAAACCGCCTCCCCTTTATCTTGAGGCTGTGCCCCCTAGTCCTACTGTCTTTTTTGAGCGGGAAGAGTCTCTCCACCTCTATCCTATCCATCCCATTCATCATCTTATATGTCTCAATGAGATCTCCCCTCATTCTTCTAAACTCTAACGAGTACAAGCCTAGTTTATTCAGCCTCTCCTCATAGCTCAACCCCCTCAACTCCGGCATCAGCCTAGTAAACCTCCTCTGCACTCCCTCCAAGGCCAAAATATCCTTGCGCAGGTGCGGCGCCCAAAACTGCACACAGTACTCCAGCTGCGGCCTCACCAATGCCCTATACAGCTGCAGCAAGATCTCCCTACTTTTATATTCAATCCCCCTCGCTATGAAGGCCAGCATCCCATTCGCCTTCCTGACCACCTGCTGCACCTGCAGGCTGGGTTTTTGCGACTCATGCACAAGGACCCCGAGGTCCCTCTGCACCGTCGCCTGCTGCAGTTTTTCGCCACGTAAGTAATAGTCCTTCCTACCATTCTTCCTACCAAAGTGGACCACCTCACACTTGCCAACATTAAATTCCATTTGCCATTTCCTGGCCCATTCGCCCAGCCTATCTAGACCAACATGCATCCTGTCTACACTCTCCCCATGCACCACATTGCAGAACAAACTCGACCACAATCAATGGGAACGAACACTCAGCCAGAGTGATATCCGAGATGAAGACCCTCACTCTGTTTGAGGAGTGAGCCCTTGAGCTGGCCGGAGAGGAGCAGGACTGCACCTGTGCTGGGACCAGGTGGAGGGTGCGGGTAAGAGAAAATGATGAGAACCCCAAAAACTCCAGTCACAATGCCGTTCTCACACGAGTCCAGTTGCTGCTCTTATTCCCGTCATGCACCAATCCCATCTCTGTTTCCTTGCAGATCAAGCAGTCGACCAACCTGATCCATCCTCTCGCACTCTGGAAACAATGGACCCAAGTAGCTCCAAGGAAAATATCTCAGACAAGCTTGGAAGGGGTATCACAGCTGTCGCCCTAGCCCTCCACCAGCGCAGATACTAACTCCTCGGTGGGAACATGTAGTAGACTGGCTAGTAGGTCACTAACTGGTGAACATCGCACTGCGGATGATCCACAGCAAGTGGAGGCAGGAACATCCCAGGTAACTGGCACTCAGACTGATGCTGGACATCCCTAGCTCTGCGCCCCTTTCGGGCCCTGGTCAGTGCCTGAGGTCCTTCCTCAGCCTCCTCTGGGAATCACGTCTCACTGCCCTCCTGGGTGTTCACCTCATCAGAGGAGATGTGATGGGCCACCACCTCCTCCTCATCCAGCTCCTTGCCGCATTGAACTGCTAGGTCACAGAGGGCACAGCACATCATGGTGATGCACAATACTCTCCCAACTCTGCATGACAGACAAGCATCTATCTTGGATAGCCTTTGTGTCCCCCCCAGGGTAGGGACTGAGGTCACGTGCGAACATTGACTTGACCTGTATGCTGACTTTCTGGGAGGGGGAGGTGAAATGCAGCTACAACACTTCATGTTTCTGGGCTGCTTGCTGAGCTCTGTTACCTTTTCCCCTTGTGTTAGGGGCTAAATCTGTGTCACCTCTCTCTTATCGAGAGGTGCAAGCCATGGAGAATGATGCTTTGGGACTCAGCTCCCAACTCTTTTGAATGAAATAATTAATCCATATGAAACGAACTGAGGGGTAAAAGTAAAAGGGGCAGCCTCTTAAAGGGATACTGCCTTCAACAAAAATAAGTCACAAACGAAACTTAAAACATCAAATTAAAATGTAATTAAAGGGGTCAATAAGGTACTCCAGTCCCTGCAGGGCCCAACAAGCACAGAAGGCCTCGACGGTGCCCGTGGACACCTCATGCTCCGATTCCATGGACATGGACATCCAGCTGTGAATGTAGCCGAGGTAGAGGGGCAGACAGTCGGGTTAGACGGCGGCCTTGATCACCCGCTGCCTAGGCCTGCTAATGGTGACAAATAATCAGGCCCAGGAGCAGGTTCACAAGTGCGTCCTCCTCCTTCCCACCCCATTTGCTCTGTAGATCAGGAGCATGGGGCTGAAATGCAAACAGAACTATAACAAAAGCATTTTTTTAATCACTAGAAAGGGAGTGCAGTCTAAAGCATCCTATATACGCATGGTCCGCACAAAAGGACAGGTATCTTGGAGTCTGTGAACAAACTTTTTTCAGCTCACCCATGCCTATCACAGAATGGTTAACCATCTATCATAGTGGGATTTGAACATTGAACCCCAAAGCATTACTCTACGATTGTGGTTTACCAGTTTGGTGAACCTACATCATTAAGCCAAAGGAGGAGGATTAACTAGTGGATGTCAATCAGTGGCAGAATCATGCACTACGGTACTGACTTAAGGGGCATAATTGACTCATCAAGGAAGGGTTGGTGATGTTATTAGGAAAGTTCCATCCTCCTGTGGCAGGTGAGGCTCATCTGATTTATTTCAAATCTCCAGATTACTGTTAGGGAAACAAAGGTAGTTTTAAAGGACTTATGATAAACATTAGAAACAAGGTATAGCTTAAAGTGGATTTAATTTAATGTTTCTGTGCCTGGAAGGGTAAAACCTAGAATTAGATTAATGCTTGATCAAAGATGTTTATGTTTGGGTGTTAGTTTCAATTTTCAGATGTGATTCAATTATAATTAATGAGGGTTATGGTATGAAGAATAAATAGAAGTAGCAGGGCTTGTTTAGCAATGGGAGGTAAGATTGGAAGGGTTTTTATTCTTAGTTTAGCTGAGTTTGTGGGCAGTTGGGGACAAGACACCGCAAAGTGAACATCTCTCAATTCTGCCAGGAGAACTTGAACAGGACGAGGGAATTACAAAGATGCAAGCTTCCGAAGAAAAAAATTACAGTCCAGATAGCCAGGGAATTGGGACAGAAGGAATGTTATTTGGAAAGTCTGGATTATGGTTTGGAATGCAAACCGTTCGAGGAAAGCACTATTATGAGAGAAGATTATAACGCATGTTTTTGGGAATGGCTTTTGGAAACTCTCATGTCTCAATCATCTGGGGGGGATTCTGAGCAGGAATCCACAGACACTAATTTGAGTTCAAAGAACTTGGGTAATAAGTGTACTCTTTACCCGTTCTTGAAGAAATAATAATTTCTGTTTATCCTCACAGAAGCATCCATGAACAAATTTGGGTCACAGGGAGATGGTTGCTGAGTTGGATTCTGGCCTGGATTCTGTCCTGAATTTAAAGAGAAATGATTGTGAATGGCGCAGAAATAAGAGGAAATTATTACACTGTCAATACAATAATTTGGCACACATAAAGACAGGCATAATGGCACTTTAAAATCATTTTCATCCTTATGAATATCAATGTGCCAGGTTCTTCTAACACCATCCGAGGGTATGTCTGATCTCATTGATGGACAAATGGACTACAGGTGCTGACATAGTTGTTTGGAGTGGAGATGGAGCAGCCCTGGGAATCGTCAGCTTTAACAACAGATCCCATGGAGACTCACAGTGTAAAATCATAAGAAATAGAAGAAGGAAAGAGGTCCTTCTGCCCTTTGAGCCTGTTCCACCAGTTGATAAGGTCATAGCTGATCTGAAGTTCCCCTTTCCTGCCTCTCTCCCAAAAGCTTCGACTCTCTTGCTGATAAAAGATCTGTTAAACTTTGCCTTGAATATATTCAACAAACTAGCCTTCACTGCTCTCTGCGAATTCCAAAGAGTAATGATCCTGTGAAAAAACATATTTGATAAGGTGCCATCAATATTTATTGCAGAAAATAAAAGCTCATGGTGAAAGGGATAACGTTTTGGTGTAGATGGAAGATTGGCTAGCTATCAGGAAACTGGGAGTTGGCATAAATGGATCTTTTTCTAGTTGGCAGGATGTGTGAGTGCTACGCCACAGGATGAATGCTGAGGCCTCAACTTTTAAAAATTATACAAATGATTTGAAGGGGCTGAAGGTATGGTTGCTAAATTTGCTGATGACACAAAGATAAGTCGGAAATTAATTTGTGAAAAGGATGTAAGGAGGCTATAAAGGGACATAGATAAGTGAGGGGGGAAGATCTGGCAAATGGACAATAATGTGGGGAAATATTAAATTCTTCATTTAGGAAGGAAGAATAAAAAATAAATTTATTATGCTGATGGTGAGAGTTTGCAGCTGTGAGGTGCAGAGGGATCTGGGTGTCCTAGTGCATGAATCACAAAAGGTTAGAATGCAGGTCCAGCAAGTAATTAGAAAAGCTAATAGAATGTTATTGTTTATAGTGAGGGGAATTGGTTACAAAATTAAGGAGATTCTTCAGCAAAACAGTAGCATTGATGAGATCATATCTGGAAAATTGTGTACAGTATTTGTCTCCTTTTTCCAAGAAAGATATAAAGGCATCAGACGCAGTTCAGAGAAGATTTACTCGACTAATATCAGGAATAAGTGAGTTGTTTCCTGAGGAAAGGTTGGGAGGTAAGGTTTTTAATTAATTAGAGTAAGAGACAATTTGATCTAAACCATCAAGATCCTGAGGGGTTTTGACAGGATGGATGTGAAGACGATCTTTCCACTTGTTGAAGAATCTAGAACTAGGGAAGTATTTAAAACAATGTGGTCACTCATTTGGGACAGAAATGGGGAGAAACTTTTTCTTTCAGAGGGTTGCGAATCTTTGGAACTCCTCAACAGAGTGAATATTTTTAACAAAGAGCTAGATAGCTTCTTGATTCACAAAGCGTGAAAGGTTATTAGCAGCAGTTAAGCATGTGGGGTTGAGATTACAATCTGATCAGCCATGATCTACATGAATGGTGGAGCAGGCTCGAGGGACTTCCCCTGTTCCTAATTTGTGAATTCTTATGTTATCATCTTCATTTTAAATTGTGCGACTCCTTATTTTTCTAGATTATCCCAGGAGAGGAAACATCCTCCCAGCGTGTATACCTGAGAAGCAGCCTCAGAATCTCATGTGTTTCTTTAATATCACCTCGCACCCTTCTAAACTCCAAACAAGATCAACTTGCTCAACCTTTCCTCATAAGAGAATCCTTACATTCCAGGAATCAGGCTAATGAACCTTTTCTAAATGGCATCCAATGTGCTTATATCACTTCACAAATAAGAACATTAAAACTATAAAGAGTGCTCCAGATACAGTTCCTACTTTAACAGTCTACCCACTTGCAACAAAGACCAATATTTCATTTGTTTTCATAATTGCCATATCCTGAATGGTAACTTTTTTGATTCATGTGCAAGGACACCCGATCCCTCTGCACTGCAGCATTCTGCAGTCTCTGTCCATCTGTCATAGGAAAAATATTAGAAGCAATTATTAAAGATATAATAGGAATGCACTCAGAAAAGTTCAAGATAATCAGTGGGGTCAATATAGTTTCATGACAAGGAAATTTTGTTTAACCAACTTGAGGGTGGCGGGGGGGGGAGGAGGTGGTGCGGTTGGTGGAATGACATGGTGGCACAGTGGTTAGCACTGCTGCCTCACAGTGCCAGGGAACTGGGTTTGATTCCTGGCTCGGATCACTGTCCGTGTGGAGTTTGCACATTCTCCCTGTGTCTGCGTGGGATTCCTCTGGGTGCTCTGGTTCCCTCTCATAGTCCAAAAGACGTGCTGGTTAGGTGCATTGGCTGTGCTAAATTCTCCCTCAGTGTACCCGAACAGGCTCTAGAGTGTGGCGACTGGGGGATTTTCACAGTAACTTCATTGCAGTATTAATATAAACCTACTTGTGGCTAATAAATAAACTTTAAAAAACTTTACTTCAATTTCTTTGAAGCAGTAATGTGTAGAGTGGATAAAGGGGAACCAGAGGATGTTCTGTGCTTAGATTTCCAGAAGCTTGCTGTGAAGAATAAAAGCTCATGGTGTTGGGGGTAACATATTGGTGTGGATTGAATATTGATTAGCTAACAGGAAGCAGTGAGTACATTGAGAGGAGGACATAAGGAGGCTAAAAATAGATTAGTGAAGTGAATGGGTAAAGATTTGACAAATGGAGTATTCAGTGGAAAAATGCAAAATCATCCATTTTGTCAGGAAGAATTGAAAAAATCATGGAGATGGTTCTCCCAGCCTGCTGCACTGCTTTAGCAGCGCAATGGGCCAGGAGACATCAGTGGAGGCCATTTCGTGGGCTCACCGCTGGGCGTCACAGCTTCTATGCATCTCCAGTATGGAGTCAATTTCAATATTTAAATCCCTATTTACATCCCATTTTTAGGTGCAGAACAGACGTCTCCAGGCACGAGCGTCCCCCCCTGCACCAATCCTCCCCTCCACCGCTCCCTGGCAGGAGTTGTTCAGTACAGTGGGGTTTACGATGCTCCCCATGAATGGGAGACAGGTGGACTGACTGCACTGGAAGGAATAGAAGCCATGGAGGCCCCCCAGGAGATCAGGGATAAGGAGGGGTTCCCCTGATGCAGTGCCAGCCTGGCAGTGTCAGCCTCATTCCCTGACACTGCCCAACGAGCAAACTAACAATGCCCAAGCAGCAACTTGGCACTGCTGACCAGGCATTGAGCAGTGCCAAGGGGGTAGGGCCAGAGGGGGCAGGGTCTATTCAGGCAGGGCCTATAGTGGGGCCAATTGATGGGTAGGGCTAGTTCTGTTGCCACTCTGCACAGTGACATAGAGAGAGAGAATGGCAATTGATGTTGGCCATCTGGATGGTGGGGTGGGGAGGTTGTTGTGGAAATCTGTCTGGCTAGGGGGGGAGGCATTGAAACTGACCTGAGGAGTCTGGGAGGCTAGCAGTTGGGGTTGGAGAGGAAAGTGGAGTGCCAGAGGGACAGTTAAATTGCAAGGCTGGCCAGTGATCGGGAAGCTGGCAATGCACACATGTGCTGATCTCCTCACTGACAGATTGACGCATGTGCAGTGGCTCACTCATTGCTCTGCTGCTGGCCTCTCTGATGGCA
Source organism: Carcharhinus amblyrhynchos (assembly GCF_965287045.1). Classification (NCBI taxonomy): domain Eukaryota; kingdom Metazoa; phylum Chordata; class Chondrichthyes; order Carcharhiniformes; family Carcharhinidae; genus Carcharhinus; species Carcharhinus amblyrhynchos. Next base: position 42,822,163 of record NC_137333.1, on the reverse strand, counting down.
ATAGGTCCCTGATTTTCAGAGTGAATCCCATTAGGATACTCTGCATGGCTCAGAATGTCAGAGATTCATTCTGAAAATCCCACTAAAAAAAACCAATGGGAGTTACTCTCGTTTTCACATGAATTGGGGATTTTGAATGTTTTTGAGAGATTCCTGGCCCATATTATCAAAATGGTAAGAGATTGCAGAATTGCGAAAGGTTAGTATGCAAGTACAGCAAGTATTTAGGACATTTAACAGGAAGCTAATAGAATCAAGATTTTGCTTGGCTACCAATATATCTTGTTAATTGATTAGGTTTTGTTTGACAGAGCTCTGGATTCTATTAAAAGAACGATATAATTGTAATTCAAGGATACAATATACAGGTCATTCTCACTGTACCATATAAAGACTGGATTCCATTCATATCATCTTTTGGAAGCTTATATCCATTAGTGTTCACATATTTATAAAAGGGATACATCAAAGCATTTTGATCCCTGGAGTGACCGAGTCCCAGAGAGTGTCCAAATTCATGGGCAGCAACGAGGAACAGGTTGACTCCTAGAAAAGCAATGTTAAAAAATTGAGTTCAAAACTGTTTCAAGAATAGGTTATTAAGCTTATGGTTTATTACTTAAATGTACAAAATCTTAGGTCTTTTGTGAATCCTCCATATGTTGGAGATTATATACGATGGATTTGCAGTTTGGCAGCAGACAGAGTCCATGCCCTCCCCAACTGCAAGCCTTGCCTTGCAGCCCTTCCAGCTACTCTCCCATTTTCCCAGTTGGGCTCCATGCCTGCAGTCCCTGCATGCCTCGGGCTATCTACCCCCTTCCCAGATCAGGGGTGTTGTCCTGAAGCTGACTCAAAGTGACAATCACTGTTAGGCAAAGCCTTACCATCAACCCCACCCTCCCTGAGAAGGTGACATGGTATCATCAGCAGTGATGCTGTGTGCTGAATTAGAGATGCCATGAGCACTGCATGATGCAAGATAGGCGAACAAGCCTCCAAGTCCCAAGCAAATTGCATGTCGCTAGGTTCCCATTTGGCACTGTGAATAAGGTCGGCCTAATTGCATGCCAATGTGTCCTATTGATCCAGTGTGGGAGGATGATTCCGGCCAGCATCCCTTTGAGTGAGTACTCCACAGTCAAATTCATGCAAAACACATTCTCAACTTGTGCCACTGGAAAAATGTCCTGCCATTGGAAACTTGACTACAGCAAACTGGATTTATGATGGCATAAAACTGATTTTCATGCTCCTGTCATATTTCTCATTCCAGCCCGCCATGATACCCACTGTGGACTGGAGAGAACATTCCTATCCTTCAGGCTGTTCTGCTAATTTCACATTTCCTCCCATTTAATACTTCTGCTTACAGTGACCACTGACAAAGATGTCAGGATGATGACTCCGAAGGTGCAGCTGAGCAACAAGCTCCTCAATCACATTTTAATTTATTGTTTTAAGTTTCCTTCCTGCATTTTTTTTTTGTTTAGAATGGTTCACCCCGTTTACCACTTATTTTTGCTCTTCTTGCTTTCTCCTTGAGCTTGGTTACTTTAGTTTAATTGTTTTAAGCAAAAAGAAGGCAGAACAACAATGGGAATACACTCAAATTAATTCTGTGGCACCAAGTTAATAATCCGTTTATAAACGCTTTAGTTCACATATACTTCACATTTCAGTGATTGTCTGAACTTTAATTGGACATAAAAGGAACATTAATTGTGGTTCTTTGCACCCATATTAAAACTAAAGGCCAGTGTGCAGTCTTATCGGCTGTTCACACCACGCTCCAGCTGCAACAAGTTGGAGAATTTCGTGCCCAGTCAAATCTCCATTCACTGGAATGGGATGGGAAAATCCCACAGGTGCGAACACCCAAAAAGTTCCAGCCCTGGTGTTTTATTCTCAGAATGGAACTGATTGTGGAAATTCAATGTTACATGAAATTGAAAGGCAAAGGCCTAAAGAATAAAACTCCAAGGGACCATGAATGTCCCATTTGCACATAATTATAAATACCTGTGATTTTAAAGTGCTTTGTAAAAATATATTTATAAATTCTTGTAGGTTTCAGCCTAGCTTTCCATATTTCATGATGGCCAGAGATTCAGTAAATACACATCTCATTAACCTGTGCTTAACCCTCTCTCCACTCACATTGTCTGTACCCTTAAGACTTGATTACCTGTAAAGACATGCATTCCAACCATTATTTTGTAAATTGAGTTTGTGCCTTTACATGCCCTGTTTGTGAACAGAACTCTCACTTACCTGATGAAGGAGCAGCGCTCTGAATACTAGTGGCTTTTGCTACCAAATGAACCTGTTGGACTTCAACCTGGTGTTGTGAGACTTCTTACTGTGTTTACCCCAGTCCATCACCGGCATCTCCACATCATAACTTTGGAAGGGCATTGAAAGGCACTAGCAGAAACTAAAAGATCAGCTGGCGGAGAAGAGAGTCCAGAGAGTGGCCAGCAATTGTCCATCCTCAAACTCAGTCCCTCTTACTACAACCAATGCAGCAGAGACTGCTGTGTTAAAGTAGGGTTCCGAAAGCACACCAGATGCTGTTTGACACAGGGGTAACCACTCAAATAGAATCTGTCTTGTATAAAACTGCTGTCTTCTATTTTAACAAAGGTTTTACTTTAAACATGACTTCAGATGGAGAACATAGAAATTTGGTACAAATATATTAATCACCCAAAATGAAAATGTACACAGCACATTTCCAGGCCTTACAACCTTAATTTTTTTTGCACATCAGGGCGCTTGTTGCCAGAATAACTTTAAGTTAAAAAGCAATACATCCATTGTCCACTATAGTTATCATTTCATCTAATATTACAAATGCATGCCTGTGGCAAACAACCTGCCCCTCTGCTGCCTCAAATCTGCTTGTTTTCCATCAGTAAGGACTCAAGCTACTTAGCTTATAGAGTTTTCATTAATGTTGAAAACACCTACCTCTTTGATTTGTTGTCCACTTTTCATCATCATCAAAATGAGCATCACCGCCAATACCTGGTCCAGGACCAAAGGCATGGGCCAGAGTTCCACCTCTTCCATCAAAAGCAGCTGAATCGCCATGAGCTATCAAAAACGATTGAATAAATATGTCAGTAATGATTGACTTGCAGCTCAGGATGAAAACCATAGGTCTTTGTTTGGACAGGGATTAAAATATAAGAATGCTGGAATAATACAGTTGAGCAATCAGCAGCTGTAATAAGGCAATATTTGCATTTCAGGTGTATATTTCTCATTGGGCTGTGTTCCCTCTTTTGTCTTTAGTCTATTAACAAGATTTTATTATTCTTTATTCTTCATTCTTCATTCATGGGATGTGGACTTCTTTAGTGATGGCAGCTTTCATTGTCCTTGAGAGGTAGTGGTGAGCTATCACCTTGAATTCAATTCAAGAGTTCAGAGTCAATCATGATAGTTGGGGATTAGGGGTCACATACAGTCCAGACCAAGTACAGATAACAGGTATGTTTCACACAAGCATGTTAGTGAACCAAAGAGCTCTGTAGTTGCTATTGGGTCACTATTACTGATGCTATTTAAAACTCCACAGCTGGAATTCTCTGACCTCTGCCACTGCTGGGATTCTCCAGTCTCGCTGCAGCGAATAGAGTTTTGACTGAGCACCAAGTTCTCTGTTCTCACTTGGAACAGTTGAGGGGCAGGTCGTGTGAGGCACGACTGAGATTGGAGAAGCCTGGCCCACATCTATTTAAAGAATTGAATGTAAATTCACCAGTTGCGAAAGCAGAATTTCAATTGACGTTTCCAGACTGTTAGTGTCAGTCTTCAGATTCTGAATCCAATAAAATAAACATCTATTATTATACCACCTGCACCTGAAATATCACAACCTGCTCATTTATTTACAGATGCAAATTGGTCTGCAAATATTTCCAGAATTTTCTGTTCTTATGTTGAATTTCCAGTATTTGCAGTCAGCTGATTTTATTGTTTGAACATACCTCCAGTATCAAATTTAATTTCAATGTCTGCAGGAAATGTTGTCTGAGTAAATGTCAGTGGAGTAACATCAGCCCAAATTTTAAAAGCCTTTTGCAAAATATCTTCCACAACTTCCCTTGACAAGTCCATCGTATATCGCTGTACCCTGTGGAGACAAAGTCTATTACATCACTATCTGTAAAAATGTCTTCACTCTCACTGAACCACTGACTCCAATCCAGGGTCACGGGGAGTTGGAGCCTATCCCGACAGACACTGGGCATTAGGCATGGTGTGCCCAGGACAAGACAGGATACCAGCCCATCACAGGGCACACACACAGCCAGACACACTGAAGGGCAATTTACCATGGCCAATCCACCTAATGCACACATCTTTGGACTATGGGAGGAAACTGGAAGACGCAACGCAAACCCACATAGACACCAGGAGAATATGCAAACTCCACACGGAGCCTGGGTTTCGTGGCCTCACTCATCCCGAAACAGTAAAATCCCACCCAAGATCAACTGACGTTTTCATGGTCCGCTCCTCGGCCTTTCTGATTCCTGTGGTGGGCGAGGCAGTAAGATTCTGACCAGATAGTCACCCTGGAGTTGTGAGGCAGCAACCGCTGTGCCATCCTCATTTTTAAAAGGTTGAAGGATAATTATGCTGATTGTGTGCAGGTGTTTCTGAGGTCAATGTTTGCCCTTCAGAAAACAGCTCATGCCACCTACTCCAGTCACTCCCACAGTGACAAACATTAGCATCCAAACAGCAGAGTTCAGATGGCCAGTTTCCAGGGAGAGATTATGTGAATCACTGAGAAGGAGTGAAAGGGATTCTGACAGAGAACCAGTTCTTGATTTTATTCAACTGCTGAACCCATGGATTTAGACAGCAAAGGGCCTGCCTGCAAATTGAATTCAGCAGAACTTTATCAATTCATTTGAGAATGTCCCAGCAGCATGAAATGTTTGGGGCATTTCTGTGTGAAATGATTCTACATTTGTGCAGTGCCGTGTAACCATCTGATTGAGCTGCCCAACATCATGCAGACCAGGGCCTTCTACAACAGGCCCTTGTGGGCAAGGTCCTAAACTCAGACAAAGTCTCCTTGACTGGGGTCTGGGAGCCCAGTCGCTCTTTTGCTACTTACAATATTGGCTATCTCAGTGGAGTGGACAGCTGGTTTGTGATGTGGAATGGTGCCAACAGTGCAGGTTCAATTCCCGTACTGGCTGAGGTTATTCATGAAGGCCCCACCTTCTCAACCTTGCTCCTCACATGAGATGTGGTGATCTTCCAATTAAATCACTACCAGTATGCTGTCCAGCAGCCTGTGGTTATTGGGGATGATGGTGACTTCACCTTTCACTTACAACCTGGAGATTACAGTCTTCATAAATCCTCAGTCACGCATTGTGACTTTGAATTCAACAAATCTGATCATTTGTGGATTAGCATCAGAAAATGATAATGGAAGCTGCTGGGTTGCTGTAAAATTCCCACTGGTTCCCTGATAGTCTCCACTCCTACTGTTACATGTGATTAATAAACTGGGAACTCTATATTGAGAGAGTTCATTTTGGATGGGGTGGGTGGACTAAGGGTTGTCATTGTGGACAATATATTTACTGGTATTAATTGATTTGAAGGTAGTGTTGAAGTGCTTTTGCTGTTCAATATAATTGATAAATGTAGAGATGATTTGTCCATTTGCCAAACATGTTATTGTTTCAAATGCCGGTTTACATGAGGGAAATAGTGAATTTGTGCCCAGGTAAATCATGTAACAGTCAGTTATGAACTTAAAGCTTGACAGAATTCTCCAGCCATTGTTCAGAAAGAATAATGGAAAAAAATCTCATGGCCACTGGCAGAATTGTTCTTGTTGGACAAAGGATTTTGAAAGTTTGTGAATCTGCATATTTCTGTCACAGCCTCACTCAAAAATTATGATCTTGATGGAAATGTTCTGATAGAAGGATTTTGGGCCTGTTTGTTAAAGGGTGAGGGGCAAGGATAAGATGGCTAACTCTTCATCATCTAAAGCTGCAACTGGTCTCAATGTGTATGTTCTCTCTGATTTTTTTCCTCTCCCAGAAACAGAAAAACAGTTTGTCTGGTGAGTATAACAAATACCATGATAGTTCTCGACATTTCGAGTGTTTTTGTCACTCTCAGCTTGGAGATCAGGTGCAGTTTTAACAAATGAATGTTCCTCAAAAGGCACAGGAATTAACCATGTGATATTTGACTTTGTAAAAGCTTTTTCCACCACATTTACCGAGCAAACTGCCTGGAAGACTTTCAAATGGATGAAGAGAAATATGGGCCTGAGGAAGTATAGCTTGAGAAGGGCTAGGGATGTGGGGGGTCATGAAAGAGGGCGTTGATGAATGGGAGGGTCATGAAGAGGGTCCTCAATATCAACCTGAGATAGGGGCACTGTTTAAAAATAGTGCCCGCTCTCTGTGAAGCTGGCTTTACCAACAAGTGGAGCTTAAGCTCCACTTCTCTCGGAACCACAAAATCCATCACTCTCCATTGTTGGGAGACTGGTATCTGATTTGTGGCAGCATTTGTGCCTGATGACCTGCAACTTGAAAGAAATGGCGGAGGTGATAGTGGATGCCTTGGTGGTTATTTTCCAGACGTCGCTGGATTCCGGGGAAGTGCCGGAAGATTGGAAAACGGCTAATGTTACGCCGTTGTTTAAGAAGGGTGGCAGGCAAAAGGCAGGGAATTATAGGCCAGTTAGTTTAACATCTGTTATAGGTAAAATGTTAGAATCCATCATCAAGAAGGAAATAGCGAGGCATCTTGAGAGGAATTGCTTGATAGAGCAGACGCAGCATGGTTTCGTTAAAGGGAAGTCGTGTCTGACAAATTTACTGGAGTTCTATGAGGATGTGTCTAGGGCGGTGGATAGAGGAGAGCCGGTGGATGTGGTCTGTCTTGATTTTCAGAAGGCGTTTGACAAGGTACCTCACAAGAGGTTATTGCAGAAGGTCAGGGGACATGGAGTTGGGGGTAGGGTGTTAGCGTGGATAGAGGATTGGCTGTCAAATAGGAGGCAGAGAGTGGGGGTCAGTGGGTGCTATTCGGATTGGCGGTTGGTGACTAGTGGAGTGCCCCAGGGGTCGGTGCTGGGGCCTCAGCTATTTACCATTTATATAGATGATCTGGAGGAGGGAACCGAGTGTAGGGTGTCGAAATTTGCTGATGACACCAAGATTGGGGGAACGGCAAATTGTGCGGAGGGTGTGGAGAGTCTACAGAAGGATCTAGATAGGCTGGGCGAATGGGCCAGGAAATGGCAAATGGAATTTAATGTTGGCAAGTGCGAGGTGGTCCACTTTGGTAGGAATAATGGTAGGAAGGACGATTACTTATGTGGCGAAAAACTGCAGCAGGCGACAGTGCAGAGGGACCTCGGGGTCCTTGTGCACGAGTCGCAAAAACCCAGCCTGCAGGTGCAGCAGGTGGTCAGGAAGGCGAATGGGATGCTGGCCTTCATAGCGAGGGGGATTGAATATAAAAGTAGGGAGGTCTTGCTGTGGCTGTATAGGGAATTGGTGAGGCCGCAGCTGGAGTACTGTGTGCAGTTTTGGGCGCCGTACTTACGCAAGGATATTTTGGCCTTGGAGGGAGTGCAGAGGAGGTTTACTAGGCTGATGCCGGAGTTGAGGGGGTTGAGCTATGAGGAGAGGCTGAATAAACTAGGCTTGTACTCGTTAGAGTTTAGAAGAATGAGGGGAGATCTCATTGAGACGTATAAGATGATGAATGGGATGGATAGGATAGAGGTGGAGAGACTCTTCCCGCTCAGAAAGGATAGTAGGACTAGGGGGCACAGCCTCAAGATAAAGGGGGGGCGGTTTAGAACGGAGTTGAGGAAGAATTTCTTCACTCAAAGGGTGGTGAATCTCTGGAATTCTCTGCCCGTTGAAGTGGTGGAGGCTACCTTGCTAAATATTTTTAAGAAGCGGGTTGATGGGTTTTTGATAAGAGAGGGGATTAAGGGTTATGGGGAGAGGGCGGGAATGTGGAACTGAGCCACGACAGATCAGCCATGATCTTATTGAATGGTGGGGCAGGCTCGAAGGGCTAGATGGCCTACTCCTGCTCCTATTTCTTATGTTCTTATGTTCTTAAACTGATACTCGTCAGATTGATAATTGAACAGACATGTCATATCACAGTACATAACAAAAATGTATACCTATAGGTGAGAGCATTTTTTCTAAACCTTTTCCCTGATAAAACTGTGAAATCTTCTGCATCAGTCACTCCACATCGAAGTCTGCCATTTAACTCCACTGATCCATTGATTGGGCTTCCAGTTATTTCAAGTTGGTAAGCCTTCTGTGTTACCTAGATCCAAGAAAAAGGTTAATTTTCTTTTGATACCATTTTATTCTCTTTCTTTTATCATCATTAGGAGCTGAAGTTCTGTTTTAAATGAAAAAGAAATTATGTATTTTTTTTAATTATTCATATGTAACAACCCAATGATAAGAATCACGAAACATGTGATTTTCAAAAGTGGGGCTTTTGAAATTGGAATTGTTAATGGGTTGTCAGTTAAGACTGAACAGCTATTCCCACTTTTCCTCAAAGGAAATAGCTTATTCACAGTCTTTTTATTTTCCATCTTCAACTTGTTGGGGGTTTCCATTGTCCCCCGCAAACCTGCACAGCCCACTTCCACCTCCTTTCCAAAATCCACAAACAGAGTTGCCTGGTAAATCCATTGTACTGCCCTGTGGTACATGTTTCTTCCTATCTTGATTCAATCCTACTTCCTTTTGTCCAGTCTTTTCCCATGACAATCATGATTCATCTGATGCCCGATGTCATATCAACAATTACCAGTTTCCTGGCCCTACATGCCTCCTCTTCACTATGGAGATCCAATCTCTCCACACCTCCATCCCCCACCAGGAGGGTCTCAGGGCTCTCTGCTTCTTCCTGGAGCAGATGCCCAAACAATCTCCATTTTTTAGGGGCATCTTGACAAATATATGAATAGGATTGGAATAGAGGGATATGATTCCCAGAGGAATAGGGAGTTTTAGTTGGGCAGCATGGTTGATGCAGGCTTGGAGGGCTGAAGGGCCTTTACCCGTACTGTAATTTTCTATGCTCTTTGTTCTTTTTTCACCACCACTCCCCTCTACCTGGTTGGATTTGTTGTGTCACTAAGCAATTTCTCCTTGAACTTGTCTCAGTTCCTGCAAACAAAGGTGTGGCTAAGGGTACTCTCATGGGTCCCAGTTACGCTTGTCTATTTGTGGGTTCTGTTGGACACTCCCTGTTCCAGTCTTATTCAGGCCCATTCCCACAACATATTTTCCATTTTATTGAAGACTGCATCGATGTAGCTTCATGGTGTTGTCTGGACCTGGAAATATTTATCAAATTTGCCTCCAATTTGTATCCCTCTTTCACCCCCACATGATCCATCTCCAACACTTCATTCCCTGTCTCTTCCTTGACCTCTCTGTCTCCAGTTCCGTTGATGGACTGACACCAATATTCATTTCAAACTCAGTGATTCCCACAGCTACCTCGACTACAGCTCCCCACACCCTGATTCCTTCAAGGATTCCATTTCATTCTCCCAGTTTCTCCATCTCTGTCACATCGATTCTGATGATGTCACCTTCTGACATGTCTGCATTTTCCTAAACCAAGGTTTCACTCCCTCTGTGATTGACAGGGCACTCAACTGAGTTCAACCCGTCTCCCATACGTCCGACCTTACCCCTTCCCCTCCGTCCCAGCACCGTTCTAGTGTCCTCTTTCTCCTCACTTTTCACCTCACCAACCTCTGCATTCAAAGGATCATCGTCCACCATTTCTGCCAACACCAACAAGATGCTACCATGAAACACTGGGGCAATTAAACGCAGACTTTGAAGAACACCTTCGCTCAGTCTGCAAGCGTCACCCCATCCTTCCTGTTGCGTGCCATTTTAACCCAGCACCTTGCCCTCATCGCCACATGCCCATCCTTGGCCTGCTGCAATGCTCCAATAAAGCTCAGCACAAGCTAGAGGAGCAGCATCTCATCTTTGGGTTGGGCATGTTGCAATCCCAGGACTCAATGTTGAGTTCGGCAGCCTTAGATTACGATCTTCCTTCTCCTTCTTAAACCCCTTTTTTCAAACACCACATACATATATTGCCTCAATACAAAATCCTCCCCTTTACCCTCCCACATCAGGACATGTGTCCTTTGTTATTAATGTTGCTATATTTTGTTGCAATCTCTCACAGCGACACTTCAATATTGAATACATTCTCCTTCCCTTCAGATATGAAGAGCCAAAAGGACTCAGATGTTAACTATTGTTTCTCTCCCTACACATACTGCCAGACCTGCTGAGTTTTTCCAGCATTCTCTGTTCTATTTTCAGATTCCAGCATTGCAATATTTGCTTATTGCAATCTTTAACTTCTCTTGTTAGCCATGGATAGATAGATTTTCCTGATGGGCTTTGTGCCTTAAAGGAATTTGAATTTGTCATTGGTCATGTGTTAATTTTTTAAATGCTAGCTGTTGCCAGTTGACTGGCATCATTATTAACGTAGTTTCCCAATCAAAGACAATCTGCCCCTCATCATAGTTTCATTTGTTTTATTTTAAGGCCATAATTTCAGATTGAACCAGATTATTTTCAAAATTTATGTAAAATCCCGCCAGATAGTAGTCACTCTTCCCCAAAAACTCATTTATACTGAGATTAATTGGTCCCTTTTCATTGTGCAAATAGATCTAAAATAACCCATTGTCCAGCTGGTTCCTCAACAAACTGTTTAAAAAAAACAGTCATGTATACATTCCAGCAATTCATCCTCCACAGTAATAGAATTATAGAAGTACTAACTTGATTTCCCCAGTCTGTATGTAAATTGAAATCTCCCTGATGGCTGTGTTACCTTTGATGTGGAGATGCTGACGTTGGACTGGGGAAAGCACAATAAGAAGTCTCACAACACCAGGTTAAAGTTCAACAGGTTTATTTGGTAGTACAAGCCACAAGCTTTCGGAGTGCTGCTCCTTCATCAGGTGAGTGGGAGTTCTGTATATAAACGGGGCGTATAAAGACACAAACTCAATTTACAAAATAATGGTTGGAATGCGAGTCTTTACAGGTAATCAAGTCTTAAAGGTACAGACAATGTGGAGAGAAGATTAAGCACAGGTTAAAGAGATGTGTATTGTCTCCAGCCAGGACAGCTGGTGAGATTTTGCAAGACCTGCACCCAGGCAGCTCAGGTCTAATGATCGTTTTTCGCCGACTGAAGCAGCAGTGAAACTCGGTGTCTACCTGGGCGACTGAGCAGTCCTCTTCAGGAACGCACTGCTCACCTCCGTAGAATGAGGAAGCGGCTAGAAAAGGTGCCCTAAACATTTCCTGCTTCACTATAACCTGGTCAGTTTACCGCGCCTGGCGGGGATCCCATCTTGCAGTCGAACAAACAAAATAAAACACAAGGGGACATCGCTCACCATTGGCACCTGAAACGTGCGCATGCTTTTGGACAACCCTACAGCAGACAGACCAGAGAAAAGGACAGCCTTAGTTGCCAGAGAGCTTGCAAGATACAACATTGACATTGCAGCCCTGAGCGAAACTCGTCTTGCCAACGTAGGTCAGTTGACTGAAACTGGAGGTGGATACTTTTTTTCTGCAGTGGTTGTGGCAGCGATGAGTGTCGTGATGCTGGAGTTGGATTTGCTGTCAGGAGTCACCTTGTTTGGAAACTTGATAGTCTACCCAAGGGTGTGAACGACTGGCTTATGACATTACAGCTTCCGCTACAGAAGGCCCTGATCAGCACCTATGCCCCCACAATGAACAATGGATGAGATGAAAGACAAATTCTATGAAGAACTAGACACCCTACTATCAGCAGTGAGTGGTACCGACAAGCTGATCTTGCCTGGCGATTTCAATGCAAGAGTAGGGTGTGACTCTGCAATCTGGCAGGGAGTCATTGGGAGGCATGGAGTGGGCAAGTGTAACAGTAACGGCCTACTCTTAATGAAGACCTGTGCAGCACACGACCTCCTCATCACCAACACAACCTTCCGTCTGCCTACCCGTAACAAGACCTCCTGGATGCACCCCCGCTCTAAGCATTGGCATCTTATTGACTATGTCATTGTCAGGAGAAAAGACAGGCAGGATGTCAGAGTGACCAAGGCCAAGTGTGGTGCTGACTGCTGGACACATCACAGGCTCATTGACTCCAAAATGAGGCTCCGCATCAGACCCAAGAGGCGACCACAAGGAAGCAAGGTTATGAAAAGAATCAAAAGAATCAATGCGGCCAAGCTGAAGAACCCCAGCATAACTTCAGCACTGGCTGAAAGACTTAGAAATCAAGCTTGCTGACCTACAGCTCGCAGGCAGCTCTGAGGATGACTGGGAACGCTTCAGGGATGCTGACCATACATCTGCGCCAAAGATGCTTGGGTCCTCTACCCGCAAGCAGCATGATTGGTTCGATGAGAATGAGAAGGCTCTATTTGTTGAAAAGTACCATCTTCGTCGGGCCTGTCAGAACAACCCATCATCAGCTGCCAAGAAAAATGCTTTTACTAGTGCTTACTATGTAAGAATAAACTATGTAAAATGCAGGATTCCTGGCTGAGTGCCAAGGCAGATGAAATACAGGGATACACTGACAGAAACGACTTGAACTCATTCTATGAAGCCCTCAACACTCTCTACAGACCTCAATCTCTTGGGAGTTCCCCCCTCCTAAGTACAGATGGTACAACTCTCATTACAGAGAGGGCTCAGATCCTGCAGAGATGGGCTGAACACTTTGAAGCCATCCTCAGCCGACCATCATCTATTAATGATGAGGCAATAGACAGGATTCCCCAGGTCGATATCAACAGCACCATGGATGAAGTCACGAAAGCTGTCAGCCAGCCATCCAGTGGCAAAGCCCCAGAGGCAGATGCCATACCCGCAGAGATCTACAAAGCTGCTGGTCCTGTACTTATCGAGAAGCTCACTGAGTTGTTCCAGTCCTTTTGGAAACAAGGATCCATTTCTCAGAGACTTAAAGATGCTTCCATCGTACACCTCTCCAAGAGGAAGGGCAATCGGCAAGTATGCAACAACCACCGAGGAAACTCGCTACTCTCCATCACAGGAAAAACCCTCGCAAAAGTCCTGTTAAATTGTCTGGTCACTCATCTGGAGCTGGGCCTGCTTCCAGAGTCACAGTGTGGCTTCTGCAAAGGTAGTGGGACTATTGACATGATTTTAGCTGCATGCCAACTTCAGAAGCCGAATCGCGAGATCTACACAATCTTTGTTGACCTCGCGAAAACCTTCGACACTGTCAGCCGACAAGGCCTGTGGAGGATCATGTCAGATGGTACGCCAGTTCCATGATGGCAGAGGATCCTCTGAGGCATTCGCAGTCACCAATGGCATCAAACGGGGCTGTGTGCTCGCGCCCACACTGTTCAGCATGATGTTTACTGCCATGCTGAATGATACCTTCTAGGATAGTGTTGCTGGAATCAGCCTCAAGTACAGAGTGGATGGGAAACGCTTCAACCTGGGGAAACTTCAAGCTTTTACCAAAGTGAAAGAGATTGTTCTGAGAGACTTCCTCTTTGCCGATGACTGCGCCTTGTACACAGACTCAGAGCCAGAGATGCAAGTCAGTATGGACAAATTTTCCACAGCTTGTGTTAACTTTGGACTTACCATCAACACTAAAAAGACCGAAGTCATGCACCAGCCTGCTCTTCATGCACTGTACACAGAACCCATAATCACAATCAAAGGGCAGAAACTGCAGGCAGTGGACCAGTTCACTCATCTTGGCAGCACCCTCTCCCAAGCAGTGACTATTGATGCAGAAGTTAACTGGAGAATAGCAAAGGCAAGTTCTGCTTTTGGTGGACTGCGCTCCACTGTATGGGAACATCGAGGAATCAGCCCAGCAACAAAACTGAAGGGCTACAGTGCCGCAATACTCACTACCCTCCTGTATGCCTGTGAAACGTGGACTGTGTATCGAAGGCATGCAAGACAGCTCAACTGTTTCCACATGACTTGTCTTAGCAGAATATTATGCATCAGATGGCAAGACAAAGTACCAGACACTGCAGTTCTCTCTAGAGCAAGTCTACCATCTGTCCACGCACTGCTGATGTGAGCACAGACCTGGTGAGCAGGTCATGTCATCCGTATGTCAGAGAAGCTCATACCCAAGCGATTCCTTTTTGGGGAACTCTCTGCTGGAAGACGTTCGCATGGAGGGCAGAAGAAACATTACAAAGACACACTCAAGGTCTCCCTGAAGTCGCTTGGTATGGACACGATCACCTGGGAAACACTGGCACAAAACAGCCCGACCTGGCGCTGCCTCATCCACAAGGGCTGTCAAGATTATGAAGCCAGGTACATTGCTTCAGCACAACTTAAGCGTGACCTGCGCAAGTCCAGAGCCGCAAGCGCAACAACTACAGTGTCTACACAAGTCTGTCCAATATGTGCCAGGACATTCCGTGCCCAAACTGGCCTGATCAGTCATCTTCAGACACACCGCAACCAGCCTCCAAATGACTAATGGTGTCGAGGTCCTCATCAACGACGATTGATGAACAAGTACAACCCTCTCTTTACTCATATTGTCTGCACCTTTGAGGCTTGATTGTCTGTAAAAATTCGCATTCCAACCATTATTTTGTAAATTGAATTTGTGTCTTTAAATGCCCTGTTTGTGAACAGAACTCCCACTCACCTGATGAAGGAGCAGCGCTCCAAAAGCTTGTGCTATCAGATAAACCTGTTGGACTTCAACCTAGTGTTATGAGAATTTTTACTATATTATCTTGTCAGATATATCTCTAATGTTCTGATTTATACCATGCCCTATGTTACTATTAACATTTGACTACCAATAAATATCTGCTACCCATGTTTGCTGTCCCCTGCTGTACTTAGCTCCACCCAAACCGAATCGAAGATCCTCTCTCACTAATGGACAGGTCCTTTCCTTTATTAACATCGCTATCCAACTTCCTTTTCCTTATTGACTAACATTCCTAAATGTCAAACATGTTTGAAGATCCAGTTCCCAGCCTTGGTCACTTTGCATCATGTCGGCATAATGGTTATTTAGTCATATCTGACTACATCTATTTGTGCCATCAATTCATTTACCTTCTTGCCAGAGCTGTGTGCAATCAGATCAGTGGATTTGATTCTGTCTTTTATTATTTTTGCAACTTCTTGCCTTATCTTTTCAGTTTATATTCTCTGACCCTTCCTACTCTCCTCTGATTATCTTTCCCTTATTTCAGCATTGCTCTGTTGCCTTTTCCTCTCTTTATAATTGATTACATTTTCTCTCTAGGAAGGAAAGGGGCAGGATGACATTCAGATACTTGCCTACCCATCTCCACTTGCTGCAGCCTTTCTCCATCCCTGGCTCCTTAGACTAAGGGATCTTTCTCTGTCCTCGAAATCCAAGCCTTAATTTCTTCAATCAATTGGGGGGCCAGGGGGATGGGGGTGGTGGGGGGGGGAGGGGGAGGGGGGAGGTAAAAAAACATCCATGGCTAAACAAGGAGGTCAAGGACAATATAAAGACAGAAACTAAGGTTTACCATATTGCAAAGGCCAGTGGTAGGCTGGAAGATTGGGAAACTTTCAAGCATAAACAAAGGGATACTAGAAAAGTAATAAAAAGAGCTAAGGTAAATTATGAAAGAAACTAGCACAAAAGATCAAAAATGATAGCAAACTTCTATATGTATATAAAAGGGAAGAGAGTTGCTAGGGTGAATGTTGGTCCCTTGGAAGATGAAACTGGAGAGATAATATTGGGGAACACTGAAATGGCAGAGATTCTACATCAGTTTTCAGGGTGGAGGACACTAGTATCATTCCTATTGGAATGGGCAAGTCAGAAGTAATAGAGGGGGTAAAACTTAGAACAATCAACATTGATAGGGTAAAGGCACTCAGCAAAATACTGGGATTGAGGGCAGACAAGTCTCCCGGCCTGATGGCCTACATCGTAGGGCATTAAAGGAAGTGGTAGCAGAGATAGTGGATCCATTGGTTATAATATTGCAAAATTCCCTGGACACTGGAAAGTTTCCATGGATTCGAAAAATGCTAATTTAATACCCTATTTAAAAAGGGAGGGAGGCAAATTTGGGAAATTACAGACTAATTAGTTTAATATCTGTTATTGGGAAACAGTTAGAATTAATTATCAAGGAAGTAATACCAGGACATTTGGAAAGTCAAAATGCTATCTATCAGAGTGAGCAGGTTTAATGAAATGCAAATCATCTTTGACTAATTTGCTAGATTCTTTGAAGATATAACAAGCAAAGCGGATAATGGGAATCCTGTAGGTATAGTATATTTGGACTTCCAGAAGATGTTTGATAAGGTGCCACATAAAAGGTTAATACACAAGGTTAGGTCACATGGGATTGGAGTAATTTGTTAGCTTGGATAGGTGACTGGCTGATGGACAGAAGACAGAGAGTCAGGATAAATGGGTTTTCTTCTAGATGGCAAGAAGTAATTAGTGGGGTGCCACACAATTCGATCCTTTGGCCCCAGTTGCTTACTGTTGACATTAACGACTTGGATACAGGGATAGAAGGCTCTATAGCCAAATTTACAGATGACACATAAATAGGCAGGATGCAGTGAGAAAGCAAGAACCTTACCAATATATATACATATATGAAGAGCAAGAGGGTAACCAGGGAGAGCATTGGTCCACTCAAGGACAGGAGAGGGAATCTATGCGTGGAGCCAGAGGAAATGGGAGAGATATTAAATGACTACTTTGTGTCAGTATTCACCAAAGAGAAGGACTTGGTGAATGATGTGTCTGGGAAATGATGTGTAGATAGTTTGAGTCATGTTGAGATAAAAAAGGAGGAGGCATTGGGGTTCTTGAGAAACATTAAGGTAGACTAGTGGAGTGCCCCAGGGATCGGTGCTGGGGCCTCAGCTATTTACCATTTATATAGATGATCTGGAGGAGGGAAGCGAGTGTATGGCGTCGAAATTTGCTGATGACACCAAGATTGGTGGAACGGCAAATTGCGCGGAGGGTGTGGAGAGTCTGCAGAAGGATCTAGATAGGCTGGGCGAATGGGCCAGGAACTGGCAAATGGAATTTAATGTTGGCAAGTGTGAAGTTGTCCACTTTGGTAGGAATAATGGTAGGAAGGACTATTACTTACGTGGCAAAAAACTGCAGCATGCTACGGTGCAGAGGGACCTCGGGGTCCTTGTGCATGAGTCGCAAAAACCCAGCCTGCAGGTGCAGCAGGTGGTCAGGAAGGCGAATGGGATGCTGGCCTTCATAGCGAGGGGGATTGAATATAAAAGTAGGGAGGTCTTGCTGCAACTGTACAGGGCACTGGTGAGGCCGCAGCTGGAGTACTGTGTGCAGTTTTGGTCACCGCACTTATGCAAGGATATTTTGGCCTTGGAGGGAGTACAGAGGAGGTTTACTAGGCTGATACCGGAGTTGAGGGAGTTGAACTATGAGGAGAGGCTGAATAAACTAGGCTTGTACTCGTTAGAGTTTAGACAAATGAGGGGAGATCTCATTGAGACATATAAGATGATGAATGGGATGGATAGGATAGAGGTGGAGAGGCTCTTCCCGCTCAGAAAGGACAATAGGACTAGAGGGCACAGCCTCAAGATAAAGGGGGGGCAGGTTAGAACGGAGTTGGGGAGGAACTTCTTCACTCAAAGGGTGGTGAATCTCTGGAATTCTCTGCCCGTTGAAGTGGTGGAGGCTGCCTCGCTAAATATATTTAAGACGCGGGTAGATAGGTTTTTGATAGGCAAGGGGATTAAGAGTTATGGGGAGAAGGCGGGAAAGTGGAACTGAGCCACGACAGATCAGCCATGATCTTATTGAATGGCGGGGCAGGCTCGAAGGGCTAGAAGGCCTACTCCTGCTCCTATTTCTTATGTTCTTATATTCTTATGTACGAGTCCCCAGGGCCTGATCGAATATACCCAGAGTACTGAGACAGTCAAAGGAGGAAATTACAGGGACCTTGACAGAAGCCTTTGTATCCTCACTGGCTACAAGGGAGGTCCCAGAGGATTGGAGAATAGCCAATGTTGTTCCTTTGATTAAGAAGAGTAGCAAGGATAATCCAGGTAATTACAGGCTGGTGAGCCTTACGTCAATGGTAGGGAAAGTATTGGAGAGCATTTGTTGAGACAGGATTTACTCCCACTTGGAAATAAGTGAATGTATTAGCATGGTTTGTGAAGGGGAGGCCATATCTAACTAACTTGATCAAGTTTTTTGAGGGAGTGATGAAGGTGATTGATGAGAGTAGGGGAGTGGATGTTGTCTACATGGACTTCAGTAAGGCCTTTGACAAGGTCTCTCATGGCAGACTGGTGCAGAAGATTAAGTTGGATGGGATCAAAGGTGAACTGGTAAGGTGGATACAGAACTGGCTCGGTCATAGAAGGCAGTGGGAGGGTACATTTCTGAGTGGAAGACTGTGACAAGTGGCATTCCTCAGAGCTCAGTGTTGAGACCTTTGCTCTTTGTAATATATATAAATGATTTGGAGGAAAATGTAACTGGTTTGATTAGTAGGTTTGTGGACGACACAGAGGTTGGTGGATTTGCAGATAATGATGAGGGCCATCAGATAATACAGCAGGATACAGATCGGTTGGAGGCTTGGGTGGAGAACATAACATAAGAACATAAGAAATAGGAGCAGGAGTAGGCCATCTAGCCCTTCGAGCCTGCCCCGCCATTCAATAAGATCATGGCTGATCTGTCAGTTCCACCTTCCCGCCCTCTCCCCATAACCCTTAATCCCCTCGCTTATCAAAAACCTATCAACCCGCATCTTAAAAATATTTAGCGAGGCAGCCTCCACCACCTCAACGGGTAGAGAATTCCAGAGATTCACCACCCTCTGAGTGAAGAAGTTCCTCCTCAACTCCGTTCTAAACCTGCCCCCCCTTTATCTTGAGGCTGTGCCCTCTAGTCCTATTGTCCTTTCTGAGCGGGAAGAGCCTCTCCACCTCTATCCTATCCATCCCATTCATCATCTTATATGTCTCAATGAGATCTCCCCTCATTCTTCTAAACTCTAACGAGTACAAGCCTAGTTTATTCAGCCTCTCCTCATAGCTCAATCCCCTCAACTCCGGTATCAGCCTAGTAAACCTCCTCTGCACTCCCTCCAAGGCCAAAATATCCTTGCGTAAGTCCGGCGCCCAAAACTGCACACAGTACTCCAGCTGCGGCCTCACCAATGCCCTATACAGCCGCAGCAAGACCTCCCTACTTTTATATTCAATCCCCTTCGCTATGAAGGCCAGCATCCCATTCGCCTTCCTGACCACCTGCTGCACCTGCAAACTGGGTTTTTGCAACTCATGCACAAGGACCCCGAGGTCCCTCTGCACCGTCGCCTGCTGAGAGATGGCAGATGGAGTTAAATCTTGCCAAATATGAGGTAATGCATTTTGAAAGGTTTAATACAGATAGGAAATATACTGTAAATGCAGAACCCTTCAGAGTATTGATAGATAGAGGGATCTGGCTGTACAGGTACACAGGTCACTGAAAGTGGCAACGCAGATGGAGAAGGTTGTTAAGAAGGCATACGGCATGCATGCCCTCATCGGCTGGGGCACTGAGTTTAAAAATTGGCATGTTGCAGCTTTATTGAACTTTAGTTAGGCCGCACTTGGAATATGGTGTCTAATTCTGGTCACCACACTACCATAAGGATGTGGAGGCTTTGGAGAGGGTACAGAAAAGAGTTACCAGAATGTTGCCTGGTATGGAGGGCATTAGCTATGAGGTGAGGTTGGAGAAACTTGGTTTGTGCTCACTGGAATGACGGATGTTGAAGGGCAACCTGAAAGAAGTCTGCAAGATTATGAGGGGCATGGACAGAGTGGATAGTCAGAAACTTTTTCCCAGGGTTGAAGCATCAATTATTAGGGAGGATGAGTTTAAGATGCGCGGGGCAAGGTTTAAAGGAGATGTGCAAGGTACATTTTTTACACAGAGGGTAGTGGGTGCCTGGAACTCACTGCTGGGGGAGGTAGTGAAAGCAGATACGATAGTGACTTTTAAGGGGCATCTTGACAAATACATGAATAGGATGGGAATGGAGGGATATGGTCCCTGGAAGAGTAGGGGGTTTTAGTTCAGTCAGGCAGTATGGTTGGTGCAGGCGTGGAGGGCTGAGGGGCCTGTTCCTGTGCTGTAATTTTCTTTGTTCTTTGTTCAAATGGATATAGATAGATGGAGAGTGGGCCAAAATGTGGCAGATGGAGTTTAATGCGGATAAATGTGAGGTCATACAATTTGGTCAGAAAAATAGGATGGCAACTTATTATCTAATTGGGGAGAGACTTTGGGTGCCACGGTGCAGAGGGATCTGGATGTCCTTGTTCATGAATAGCATGCAGGTACACAAATAATAAAGTGAATGGAATGTTGGCATTTGTAGCTAAAGGGATAGAATATGAAGGTAAGGGAGTATTATTGCAACTATACAAAACATTAGTGAAGCCGCACCCAGAGTATTGTGCACAGTTTTGCTCCCTTATTTGAGAAAAGATATCATGGTATTGGAGGCAGTTCAGAGGAGGTTCACTAGGTTGATTCCAGAGATGAGGGTTTGTCGTATGAAGAGGGATTGAACAATTTAGGCCTATACTTTCTGGAATTTAGAAGAATGAGGGAAGGTCAAATTGAGATATATAAAATGAAAAATAGTATGGATAAAGTAGATGTGGAGTGGATGCTTCCTCTTGGGGGCAGTCTAAGACAAGAGATCATAGTCTTAGGGTAAGGGATAATAAATTTAAAACAGAATTTAAGAGAAACTACTTCTCCTAAAGTTTTGTGAATCTGTGGAAGTCGTTATCCCAAAGTGAGGTGGATGCTGGGCCAGTGAGTAAATTTAAGGAGGAGTTAGACAGATTTTTAGTTGGTGATGGGTTGAAGGGTTATGGGGAGAAGGCAGGAAAATGGGGATGAGCAGCATATCAGCCATGATTGAATGGCAGAGCAGACTTGATGGGCCAAATGGTCTAATTCTGCTCCATATTTTATGAACTTATGAGATTGATTGGTAGCTTTTAAGGGCGGGACTTCGTCTTCAGTGATGGATTCCAGTCCCGCTATCCACCAATTTAGCCCAACCTGCTGCTTCTTATATGTGGGGTGGGTTGGCTCCCCTGTAAAGTGCAGGCCTTGAAGTGGGATCCAGTTGCTGTGGTCCACGTAAGTACCAAAGACATTAGAGGTTGAATTAAGAAAGGGGTTCTTTTGAGGTTACATGAACATCTGGGGGTGAAATTGTACATCTATACTTTGCCGATATTAATGCCATACAGAGTTTAGATTTTGAAAATATTTTAGTCGATTTACTGGTGTCACAAGTAGGCTTACATTCACACTGCAGTGAAGTTACTCTGAAAATCCCTAGTTGCCACACTCCAGTGTCTGTTCAGGTACATTGAAGGAGAATTTAGCATGGCCAGTGCACCCAACTAGTCTGTCTTTTGGTCTATGGGAGGAAATCGGAGCATCTGGAGGAAACTCACACAGACATGGAAGAATGTGCAGACTCTTCACAGACAGTGACCAAGTCAGGAATTGAACCCAGGTTCCTGGTTGTGTGAGGCAGCAGTGTTAACCACTGTGTCACCATGCTGCTTTTCAGATAATATGCTTCTTTTGTATCTTTCTGCCAAAATAGCCAATTTCACATTTTCCCATTTTATATTCCATTTGCCAGATCTTTCTCCCTCACTTAACCTATCTGTATCTTTCTGCAGTCTCCTTATATTCTCTGCACAATCGACATTCCTACCAATCTTTCTCCTGGTTTCCTGGCCAATATTTATTCCTTAGCCAACATCATTAAAATATTCTCAACATTTATCTAATTACTGTTTATGGGACATTGATTGCACAAATTAACTGCTGCCATTTGCTATTTTGTATCTGTGGCTATGCTTTAAAAGTACTTAATTGTCTGCAATTTGGGTGTACTAAAATCATGGAAGGTACATATAAATGAAGGTCCTCGCTTTTAATTTGTTTAAGACTTCATAAAGTATTGTTTTACTTGACAGATACTGAGAAAATGTTCACCTGACAAAGGTCACATAAGGAGATTCTAAACTGGAACATCTGTACCTGAATATTGTGAATTGACATTATAAAGTCTTCTCAAAATAGGATATCTGCTGTCCAGCCTTTTACAATGGACAACGGCTGAGTGGTGTTCTCACTGGACTAGTCATCCAGAGATCTTGGGTAATAGACATAGAAACATAGAACAGTACAGGCCCCTCGGCCCTTGATGTTGTGCCGAGCTTTGTCTGAAACCAGGATCAAGCTATCCCACTCCCTATTATTCTGGTGTGCTGTACATGCCTATCCAATGACCGCTTGAAAGTTCCTAAAGTGTCCGACTCCACTATCACAGTTCATTCCACACCCCAACCACTCTCTGAGTAAAGAAACTACCTCGGACATCCCTCCTGTATCTCCCACCATAATGAGGAGCTACATCCACCTGAGGAAATAGTCTCTGAACATCCACTCTATCTACCCCACTCATCATCTTATAAACGTCTATTAAGTCACTCTCATCTTTCTCCACTCTAAAGAGAAAAGCCCTAGCTCCCTCAACCTTTCCTCATATGACCTACCCTCCAAACCAGGCAGCATTCTGGTAAATCTCCTCTGTGCTCTTTCCAATGCTTCCACATCCTTCATATAGTGAGGTGACCGGAACTGCACACAATATTCCAAATGTGGTCTCGCCAAGGTCCTGTACAGTTGCAGCATAACCCCATGGCTCTTAAACTCTTAACCTCCTGTTAATAAACACTAACACACTATAGGCCTTCTTCACGGCTTTATCCACTTAAGTGGCAACCTTCAGAGATCTATGAATATGAACCACAAGATCTCTGTTCTTCCACATTCCTCAGAACCCTGTAATCCACATTCAAATTTGTCCTACCAAAATGAATCACCTCACACTTATAATGGGTAATGCTCTGAACTGAGTGCTGTACCCACATCTAAGCTATTGATACTAATGAACAAAATGAATTTGAAATGCACCACCAGAGTAGATTCAGAAAGAATATTCGCGATGGTAGGGAAGCCAGAACTAGGGGTTATAGTTTGAGATAAGTGATAAACCTTTTAGAACTGAGTTGAGGAGAAATATCTTCACCTAGAAGGTGGTAAATGTATGGAATTCAATACCACAGAAAGTAGTTGAGGCCAAAATGTTGTCTGATTTCAAGAAGCTCTTGGGGCTAAAGGATTCAAGGGAAATTGGGGGAAAGGGGGTATTAGGATGTTGAATTTGATGATCAGCTATGAATATATGATGTTCATTATCATAATGAATGGCGGAACAGGCTCAAAGAGACTACTCTTGCTTCTAGCTTGTACGTTTTTCTGAGGCAGTTTGGGTTGCTCGAAAGAGAGCTAGCATAGACTGGATGGGCTGATTAGTCTCCTGTGTGCTGTAATGACATCATGACTATGATTTTATGAATTAAGACTGGAAAACTAGAATTTGGGAAGAGCCATTGGGACATTTGAAACTTTGTGCAGCTGTGGATAGTCCTCCACTTCTATAAAGTAAGATAGATGCAGTTTGGCTGAACTCTAATTTCCCTCAGCTTAGTACTTCATAGGATATTATTACCTATAATGTTTATCAAAACATTCAAAAGAAACATAGAACAAAGAAAGCTGTATCCAAGTTAGTTATAATTATTTACTACTCTTACATATCTAAAAGAAAGAGTAGCATTAGATACGCTTCATATCCAAATGCTTGAGTTCTTTACATACCACAGGACGTCCAGTATCATCCTCCACTGAAAACAATGGAGCTGCAGTTGAAAGAAAGGCAAGAACGCCGAGTTGAAGCACAACTGTAAGACAAAAGTACATTGCCTTCATTGTGACTGTTTACTGTGTAGTAAACAAAGGTAGAGTCCACTGCCCATTTTTATATAGAGATGGAGCATTAATTAGTGCAGGTATTCATACCTCAGAGTAATTACTGTTGAAATAGTGAACAAATATTTTCTTATGTAGCAATTATGCTGTTGCTAAACATAATTTAAGTAAATCGTTTTGCGTGTAAACAAAAACTGAGGAAGTAAAGAAGCAATAAAATGCTTTAACAAATATCTTAAGTCATTGGGTGGCATGGTGACCACTGCTGTCTCACAGCCTCAGACACCCATGTTCAGTTCCAGCTTTGGGTGACTGTCTTTGTAGAGTTTGCACATTCTCCCCGCATCTGCATAGCTTTCCTCTGGGTACTCCTGTTTCCTCTGACAGTCCGAAAATATGTGGGTGAGACTGATTGGCCATGCTAAGTTGCCCCTTAGTGTCAGTGAGATTAGCAGGGTAAATATTTTGGGTTATGGGCATAGGGCCTGGGTGGGTGTAGGTTTGATGGGCTGAATGGTCGCTTTCTGCAATGTAGGGATTCTTTGATTCTATCATAAAGCATTAGAGAAGGGGTAGGACAAATGTAATGTTCCATAAACCCATGTAGTGATTACATTTTTCAGTCCTCGACCATTAGACTTGTCCAATATAATAGAACAAAGTTTGCCAGAGTTCACTCTCTCTGTCGTCAAAGAAATGCATTCTGAACACCAGACTGCCAGTAAATCATCGGGAATAACACCATGAACTTATTTTTAACATGATAATGTGATCCAAAGATTTTCACATCAGACTCCTACTAGGATGAGCGACCAGAAATGCTGTTAAAGAGGTAGCTCTTAAGGAGCATAGTGAACGAGGTGGAAGAGGTACAGAATTGGAGATGGTTAGGCAAAAAATTGTTGAGCTTAGGTGTGATTTCTGGCAGACAAGATGGCTCAGCATTGGCCATGTGAGATTTTCCAGCGCTACCAATAACGATGAT
This sequence comes from Carcharhinus amblyrhynchos, assembly GCF_965287045.1. Taxonomy (NCBI): domain Eukaryota; kingdom Metazoa; phylum Chordata; class Chondrichthyes; order Carcharhiniformes; family Carcharhinidae; genus Carcharhinus; species Carcharhinus amblyrhynchos. The sequence continues at coordinate 42,797,151 of NC_137333.1, read as the reverse complement.
CTTATTGGCAGGACTGGAAATTCCCATTGGTGGCTTGGACTGGAAAATCTCATCCTATGATTCTAAGCAACTGAATAAAACAATTATAACTTGCTTGACTGAGAGCCAATGTTGGTGAGTACACAGGATGATAGGTGAACAGGATTCACAGTGACTGGCCTGTGACTGGGTACCCTGGATGGATCCAGCACGAACCAGCTGGTGGAGGTATTCGCAGGCATTTTTAACCTCTCTTTACAGCAACCTGAGGTCCCTATCTGCTTCAAGAAGACAACTATTATCCCAGTACCAAAGAAAAGCCAGACAGTGTGCCTTAACAACAATCACACTGGCTCCGACATCCATCATTGTTTTAACTGCACAATGCTATTTATTTTAAATGCGTTAACGTTGTTATTAAAATAGTTTACATCAGGAATTCATATCAATGTGATGAATGCCAAGATATTGCACAGCATTCTATGTTAGGTGAATTGTGCGAGGGAGTTAATTGCAGTTCCCTTTAATTAGTGTTTTAATTTATGTATCATGCTACAGTGTGTTAATTAAAATATTTTTAAAACCGTTGTAGACATAAGCAAAGAGAAATTGATGCCAATGTAAATTATAGCCTTTGAAATAAGCAGCAAATTGTTGAAAATAAAGAGGGAATTAATCATTGTCTTTGTGTGAAGTTGTACGACTAAAGTAGTGACATGGTGGAAAAGTTGATTAAGTATTTGGTACAAAATAAGGAAAACTGACTCTGCATAACCTAAGACATGAATAAGACCGGAGAAAGTCAAAACCTGATAAAGCTGATTCCACATAACCTAGAGCTATATGAGTAAGACAAGATAAGGTCAGTGATAAAGGAGTCACCAACCTTCTCCTGTTCTATCAAAGAACAAGGTAAAGGTAAGAATGATAAGACAAAGAGTTTGAGGAAGTCTGCAAGTTGTACCATTATTTATGGCATTACTTATGATGCCACTATTTGATCAACTTCCTCGGGTTATACAAACTGATAATGGTTATGTATAAATACTGAATTAATTCTTTACGTAAGGGCAGACTTGAGGAAGAATTAGCAAGTTGTGACGACGGCTCTCTGAACTCAAGTTTTTGTCAATACCGCATGCAGTCTTTTGGAAATAAAGACAAGTTATTTTGTTGGAATGAACTTTGTTGAGCCTTTTTACCACAGTCCAGAATCAGGAAAATTTCCACTTCAACATTTGAGGTTCTGCTTCTTAATTCCGTGCCGAGGTACTGACCTGAGGAAAGACAGATTAGTTCTGGGGAAAATTCTGTGCAGGAGTTATTTCCTTTTCCTGAAGTTTGATTTGATTTGACTTATTATTGTCACATGTATTATGCCGTGAAGAAGGCTTATAGTGCGTTAGCGTTTATTACAGGGCGTTTGAGTTTAAGAGCCATGGGGTTATGCTGCAACTATACAGGACCTTGGTGAGACCACATTTGGAATATTGTGTTCAGTTCTGGTCACCTCACTATAAGAAGGACAAGGAAGCATTGGAGAGAGTGCAGAGGAGATTTACCAGGATGCTGCCTGGTTTGGAGGGTAGGTCTTACGAGGAAAGATTGAGGGAGCTTTTCTCTTTAGACCCCAGGAGGATGAGAGGTGACTTAATAGAGGTTTATAAGATGACGAGGGGGATAGATAGACATGCAGAGACTATTTCCTTGGATAGATGTAGCTGGTACTAGGGGGCATAACTATAAGGTTCGTGGTGGGAGATATAGGAGGGATGTCCGAGGTAGGTTCTTCACTCAGAGAGTGGTTGGGGTGTGGAATGCACTGCCTGCTGTGATAGTGGAGTGGGACACTTTAAGAACTTTCAAGTGGTTATTGGGTAGGCACATGGAGCACTCCAGAATGATAGGGAGTAGGATAGCTTGATCTTGGGTTTGAACATAGCTCGGCACAACATTGAGGGCTGAAGGGCCTGCACTGTGCTGTACTGATCTATGTTTCTATGTTTCTATGCATTAGTATACAGTAAAAAGTATTGTTTCTTGCGCACTAGACAGACAAAGCATACCATACATAGGGAAGGAAAGGAGAGAGTGCAAAATGTAGTGTTTCGGCCATAGCTAGGGTGCAGAGAAAGATCAACTTAATGTGAGGCAGGTTCATTCAAAATTCTGATGGCAGCAGGGAAGAAGCTGTTTTTGAGTCGGTTGGTACATGTCCTCAGACTTTTGTGTCTTTTTCTCAATGGAAGAAGGTGGAAGAGAAAATGTTCAGGGTGCGTGGGGTCCTTAGTTATGTTGGCTGTCTTTTTGAGGCAGCAGGAGGTGTAGACAGTGTCAATGGGTGAGATACTGGTTTGAGTGGTGGACTGGTCTTCGTTCGCCATTGTTTGTCTTTTCTTGTGGTCTTGGACAGAACAGAAGTCATACCAAGCTGTGATACAAATAGAAAGAATGCTTCCAATGGCACACCTGTAGAGGTTGGTGAGAGTCGTAGCAGACATGCCAAATTTTCTTAGCCTTCTGAGAAAGTGGAGGCATTGGTGGGCTTTCTCAATTATAACGTCAGCATGGAGGAACCAGGAGAAGTTGTTGGTGATCTGGACACCATTGTTTGAGATCTGACCCACAATGGTTGTGTCATCAGCAAACAGAAAATTGAGTTGGAGGAGAATTTGGCCACACGCTGATAGGTGTGTAAGGAGTATTGTAAAGGACTGAAGACACAGCCTTGTGGGGCACCAGTGTTGAGGAGATGTTCTTGTCCATCCTTACTGATTGTAGTCTGTGGGTTAGGAAGTTGAGGATCCGTTTGAAGAGGGAGGGACTGAGTCCCAGGCCACAAAATTTGAAGATGAGTTTTGTACAAAGAGCAAAGAACAAAAAACAACACAGCATGGGAAACAGGGCCTTCAGCCCAACGAGCCCGCGATGCCAATTCAACATTGTGAGTCTCCTCTTCCACCCATGACCCTTGTCTACACTTATGGCACTCCACATTGGAAACCAGATTGAGGGGAGACTAATTTAGGGACAATTTGTTACACCAATCAGCCTAACAGCGCATCTTTGGGGTGTGGGAGGAAACTGGAACACCCGGAGAAAACCCACACAAGCACGGGGAGAATGCACAAACTCCCACAGACACTGGCCCAAATCCTTGTATCTGCACAGCCAACAGTGATAGTCACTGAGCTGTCATGTTGCCCATCAGCTGGTCCAGTTTAAGCGTACACTAATGACGTAAAGCACTAGGCAACTCTCAAAACATCCAAGAGCAGCCCTCGCACGACCCATCGCGTGTATGCCCCTTGTTGGACAACAAGGCGGACCGAAGCACCTGTGGATTAACGTAGGAATAATGGTGTTGAAGGCTGAACTGTAGACAATAAATAGGAGTCTGATGTAGCTGCATTTGTTTCCTAGGTGTTCCAGGATTGAGCAGGGCCAGGGGGATGGCATCTGTTGTGGAGCTGTTGCAGTGGTAGATGAACTGTAGTGGATCCAGGTAATCTGGGAAGCAGGAATTGATTCGTGCCAGGATTAACATTTGGAAGCACTTCATAATAATGAATGTCAGAGCCACCAGACAATAGTCAACCAGGCACTCTGTCTGGCTTTTCTTTGGCATCAGGATGATGGTCGTCTTCTTGAAGCAGATAGGGATCTATTGTTGTAAAGAGAGGTTGAAGATGTCCACGAATATCCACACCAGCTCTCCGTGTAGGATCTGAGTGCTCGTCCGGGTACCCGATTTGGGCCAGTCACTTTCCGTGGGTTGACCTTGAGGAAGGTGAATCTGATGCTTGCAATGGTGACCTTGGATACAGGTTCATCCGATGCTCCTGGGGTAGAGGACGTGCTCTTGACCTCTTGCTCAAAACAGGCTCAGAATGAATTGAGCTCATCAGGGAGGGGTGCATTGGTGCAAAAAATTTTACATGCCTCATCTTGTAGCCTGTTATGTTTTACAAACCTTGCTTTGGTCAGCATGGGTTCATGTGACTAGTGTGGGACTCTAGCTGGGTCCAGTACTGTCTTTTAGCATCTTTAATTGACTATTTTAGATCATATCTGGCTGTATCAATCATATTTGGATTTTCAGAAACAACTCTCACAACTTCAGAGTTGTAACTAGTACAAGTAACTTCAGTCCTTGGCTCTCCAGAATCAGCAGCTTCACCGATGTTCTTCCATTTATCTGAAGGCCAGAGGGAGGAATGTTCATTGAAGATTGCAGGTATTTTGCAGCAGCTCAGACATTAAAGCCTTGCATGCAGCAAGTCTTGGACCATAAGTGGTAAGTAACATTTGCACTATGCAAATGACAGGTAATGAACTTCTCCAACAAGAGAGAATCTAGCCATCTCTGCTTGATGTTCAACAGAATTACAATCACTGAATCCCTCACCATCAATGTCCTGGAGGTTACCATTGACTAGTAAATTAACCAGACTGGCCATATCAGTCAGAGATTTTGAATTCTGCAATGAGTAACTTACTTCTTGACACAAACCCTGTCCATTGTCTTTAAGGTACAAGCAAATAATGTGATAGAATATTTGGGTGTACTCAAGAATCTCAACATAATGCAGGACAAAGCAACACCGCCCAAGCGACATCTAATCTATGATCTCTCCCTTCCTCTTCCTCCAGTTGTCCCATTCACAGATCATCCTTTGTCATGGGACTTGTAGACCTGGCAATGATTCTTGTGGCTGCTGCAGTGGAGGAGGAAATGTGTATGCTGCAAGGGCAGCCTAGGCCAGAGGCTGCAGCAGGAGGAGAGGCAGGTGTCACTTTTTAATACCTTCTATTAAAGGTAGAAGGATGGTAGGAGTTGAGGGCCTAAATGTGATTACTATCACTAGAGAGGTAGTGGTTGATAGACTAATGGGACTGAAGGTGGACAAGTCCCCAGGACCAGATGGAATGCATCCCAGGGTTCTGAAAGAAATGGCAGAGGTGATAGTGGATGACTTAGTGATTATTTATCAAAATTCGCTGGATTCCAGGGAAGTGCGGGAAGATTGGAGAACGGCTAATGTTACGCCGCTGTTTAAAAAAGGTAGCAGACAAAAGGCAGGGAATTGTAGGCCGGTTAGTTTAACGTCCGTAGTTGGAAAAATGCTAGAATCCGTCATCGAAGAAGAAATAGTGAGGCACCCAGAAAAGAATGGTTTGATCGAGCAGACGCAGCACGGATTCGTTAAGGGGAAGTCGTGTTTGACGAATTTATTGGATTTCTATGAGGATGTGACTATTGCGGTAGACAGAGGGGAACCGGTGGATGTGGTGTTTTTAGATTTCCAAAAGGCGTTTGATAAGGTGCCTCACAAAAAGTTGCTATAGAAGGTTAGGGTGCACGGAGTTGGGGGTAAGGTGTTAGCATGGATAGAGGATTGGTTGTCTAATAGGAAGGAAAGAGTTGGTATGAATGGGTGCTATTCTGATTGGCGGTTGGTGACTAGTGGAGTGCCCCAGGGATCGGTGCTGGGGTCTCAGCTATTTACCATTTATATAGATGATCTGGAGGAGGGGGCTGAGTGTAGGGTGACGAAATTTGCTGATGACACGAAGATGAGTGGAAAAGCAAATTGCATGGAGGGTGTGGAAAGTCTGCAGAGAGATCTGGATAGGCTGAGTGAGTGGGCAAGGAGCTGGCAGATGGAGTACAATGTTAACAAGTGTGAGGTTATCCACTTTGGCAGAAATAATAGTAGGACGGATTATTATTTAAAAGGTGAAAAGCTGCAGCATGCTACGGTGCAGAGGGACCTGGGGGTCCTTATGCACGAGTTGCAAAAACCCAGTCTTCAGGTGCAGCAGGTGATCAAGAAGGTGAATGGAGTGTTGGCCTTTATAGCGAGGGGGATAGAATATAAAAGCAGGGAGGTCTTGCTGCAACCGTACAGGGCACTGGTGAGGCCGCAGCTGGAGTACTGTGTGCAGTTTTGGTCGCCGCACTTGCGCAAGGATATTTTGGCCTTGGAGGGAGTACAGAGGAGGTTCACTAGGCTGATACCGGAGATGAGGGGGTTGGACTATGAAGAGAGACTAAATAGACTGGGTCTGTACTCATTAGAGTTTAGAAGGCTGAGGGGGGATCTTATAGAGACATATAAGATAATGAAGGGGATCGATAAGGTAGAGGTAGCGAGATTCTTCCCGCTCAGAAAGGGCAGCAGGACTAGAGGACACAGCCTCAAAATAAGGGGGGGGGGGGCAGTTTAGAATGGAGTTGAGGAGGAACTTCTTCACTCAAAGGGTGGTGAATCTCTGGAATTCTCTGCCTGTTGAAGTGGTGGAGGCTACCTCGCTAAATATATTTAAGTCACGGGTAGATAGGTTTTTGATAGACAAGGAATTAAGGGTTATGGGGAGAAAGCGGGAAAGTGGAACTGATCCACTTCAGATCAGCCATGATCTTATTGAATGGCGGGGCAGGCTCGAAGGGCTAGATGGCCTACTCCTGTTCCTATTTCTTATGTTCTTATGTAGTGTCGATCAGGGACAGGAGGCGGGTGCCCATTGGCCCAAGGTGGAGGCCAGGGCACACAGGAGATGGAGATGCCATTGGTTATGGACATGCATGTCAATTGAGGAACTGCCAGACAGTGTGTGCCGCCTGCCCAGGCTCCATTTCCAGTGTGTCAAATCCTTGCAATCTTGTCACTTCAGGGCACAGGGACACCCACTCCTGGTGGTGGTGATGGTCATGGCGGCACTCAATCTTAATGCCACCAGGTCCTTCCAGGCTGCCAGCAGGGACCTCTGTGGGATCTCCCAGTCCATGGTGAACAAGTGTGTCCAAGAGGTGATGGATGCCCTGTTCACTCTGGCAGGCCAGTATACAAACTTCGACTTGTACCAGCCCCAGCAGGAAGCCCAGGCTGCAGGATTTGCCACCATCAGCATGCAGGAGGCTATTGAATGCACATATGTCACCCTGTGGTGAACAGAAAGGGGTTCCACTCCCCGGACATTCAGTTGCTGTGCGACCACAAGATGCACATCGTGCATGATAGCTCCATTCTGAGGAGTTCTGAAATCCCTGAGGAGCAGCCTATACTGCAGGGATGGCTCCTGGGGGACAAGTAATACCCACTTAGGACTTGGCTAATGACCAGTGGAGAGGCCACTGACCAAGGTGGAGACCTGTCAGAATGAGATCCACGCTGCCAACCAGTCAATCATAGAGCTGTATTTTGGGCTCCTAAAAATATGGTTTCCCTTCCTAGACTACTTTGGCAAGCCCTCCAGTACAGTCCCCTGACACTCTCCTACATCACGGTGATCTGCTGCGCACTCCACAACCTAGTGCAGCAGTGGGGAGACTTCTTGAAGACGGAGGAGTGCGACCAGCCAGATGCCTCTGGGGAGGAAGCAGCCCAGGAGGATGTGGAGGAAGACGAAGAGGGTGATAAGAAGGCTGAGGAGGAACCAGGGGATGGGGGACAGGTGGCAGCAAGGATCCAGCAGGAATCGGCAGTGAGGGAAGCCCTCATCACCACAAGGGTCTTGGACAAGGGGGTGTACAGTGTTATAGCCACCCACTTGCCCAGGAGTCTGAAACCCTCTTCCCCAACTCATTTCTCTGTGCCATGGTGACACCAGGGTGATGGACCTGAGTTGGTCATGTTAGCGGGTTACTGTTATATGCTGGAGTGTGATGGTGTCTCACTATGTGGCACAGTGTGATGGTGCTGTGGTACAAAACAAGCCTGAATCCTACCTGATCTCTGCATGCACATTGGTGCCTGGGCCCACATCTGAGTGGTGCTTGAGGCCACCAACGACTGCTGCAGTGCCCCTGGGTGGTGATGGGAGTTGGTGTGGTCCCAAGGTCCACAGTGTTCTGGGGATGCCATGCCAGGTTCTGACCCAATGGCCTGCAGGGCCCCTGCATTTGGCAATATTTACTCTGAGCACTTGGATTGCCTTGGCAGTCATGGGTATACCACAGATGCTTGGATTTGGCGATCACATTACCAGTGGGCATGCCATGCACATAACAACGTTTGGAGCCTCTCTGAGTCAGACTGGGATACGGTCATCCCTATTGAAGGTCCATCACAGTCACGTTAGTCACAACTATAGAGTGCAATAATGTTTATTGATGAATATAACAGTGTAATAACTTGAAGTGTTGAGACTTAACAGTGCAATAACACAGGTAGAGGTGGCCATCGATACTCCCTTAGCTAACTGGTGAAGTTCTTCACCAGCCCTCTTGGTAAACCGACAACCTCTTCATCTTACGTGGCCTATTGCTACATCAAGGTGTCCCCCTAGGATGTACATCAGAGGTGGAGGCAGTCGGCTGCTTTCCGCGCTCTGTTACCCGGAGGGCCCTGGCAACATTCTGGTGGCACAGAGTTATCCCATGCCACCCTGTTCATCCCGCTGCCCTTGAGATGCACAAACTTTCAAAAGAATACACTATCATATCAATGTTTCAAAAGTGTTGGATAGCCAACGTCACTGAATTCTTGTGAAATCGGTTCAGCGCTCTGAGATCTCACTGGGATTGCTGTATGACTTAGCAACACTGAGACTTGGTGCGATGTGAAAATGTGATTGGGACACTTGAATGTCGTATTGCATCAAATCTTTTGCAATGTTAAGGTCTGACTAAGCTGTTAAGAAGTTCTCTTGTTCGCCTTCTGAGTTTGTTGATACCTTTAATTCAAATTCATACCATCATTAAACAACAGCGTAGGTTGGATGCTTGCTGTAATTGTAGGTAATTACTGAGGGAAAACCAGCATTGCTCTCACTCCACAGATTCAGGTTGTTGTTCAGTCACAGAGGAACCAGGGGAGAAAATTTATCTAAATTTCTTTCTGTCAGGAGGTAAAGAGATGCCTTCTGGGTTCCACAAAAGTAACACAAGCTACAATTGAACCAACTTCCTCACCCTTCTGAAGCAGAATCTAGCCTGCGAAGCCTCTCTTTCTTTATCGGATGTCAGGTTGAACTGTCAGAGATTAGTATAGTCTGAGCCTGGGCTTACCCCCAATCCCACCCCACCTCCTCCAATTTACCTGCCTCCTCCCCATCTCCCTGCCTACACTCACCCCCGTCTCCCCTGCACCCCCCTCCCCCCCACTCCCCCACCTCCCTCCTCTGCCTCCGAATGATCCTTTCCAGTCCCATAGCTCCCTTTCACTCACCCACTTTGGGTAACAAAACGGACTCGCCTGCCTTCTCCCGTCAGGTCTTGGAGTACCCCAGCTACCTAAAGGAAAATATTGTTGAATGACAGGAAACATTATTTTATTATGATGGAGTGTAGAAAATTTATCATAGTAGGTCAAGAAGTGTACATGACTTCTAAATGTTAATGACAAACCTGGCAGTAGTCTGATCGATTCTAAACTCGAGTTTATGGCCGATCATTCTGTGAATTAGATGTAGGTTTAGTTTTCTGATCGATATATGGCAAGCTCAATGGTGAACAATCACTGAAACAACGATATGATGACTTCAACAAGTTCCAATCCCACCATCAGACTCATCATGGACTATTCTCCGGAATCGGTTGAACATAAGAACATAAATGGCAGAGGTGATAGTGGATGCCTTCGCGATTAATTTCCAAACCTCGCTGGATTCCGGGGAAGTGCCGGAAGATTGGAAAACGGCTAATGTTACGCCGCTGTTTAAAATGGGTAGCAGGCAAAAGGCAGGGAATTATAGGCCGGTTAGTTTAGCGTCTGTTGTAGGAAAAATGCTTGAATCCGTAATCAAAGAGAAAATAGCGAGGCGTCTTGAGAAGAATTGTTTGATAGAGCAGACGCAGCACGGTTTCGTTAAGGGGAAGTCGTGTCTGACAAATTTATTGGAATTCTATGAGGATGTGTCTAGTCCAGTGGATAGAGGGGAACTGGTGGATGTGGTGTTTCTTGATTTTCAGAAGGCGTTTGATAAGGTGCCGCACAAAAGGTTGTTACAGAAGGTCAGGGGGCATGGAGTTGGGGGTAGGGTGTTAGCGTGGATAGGGGATTGGCTGTCAAATAGGAGGCAGAGAGTGGGTGTCAATGGGTGCTATTCGGATTGGCGGTTGGTGACTAGTGGAGTGCCCCAGGGATCAGTGCTGGGGCCTCAGCTATTTACCATTTATATAGATAATCTGGAGGAGGGAACTGAGTGTAAGGTGTCGAAATTTGCCGATGACACAAAGATAAGTGGAACAGCAAATTGTGTGGAGGGTGTGGAAAGTCTGCAGAGGGATCTAGATAGGCTGAGCGAGTGGGCGAGGACCTGGCAGATGGAGTACAATGTTAGCAAGTGTGAGGTTATCCACTTTGGTAGGAATAATAGTAGGAAGGGCTACTTACAGGGCGAAAAGCTGCAGCATGCTACGGTGCAGAGGGACCTGGGGGTCCTTGTGCATGAGTCGCAAAAACCCAGCCTACAGGTGCAGCAGGTGGTCAGGAAGGCGAATGGGATGCTGGCCTTCATAGCGAGGGAGATTGAGTATAAAAGTAGGGAGGTCTTGCTGCAACTGTACAGGGCACTGGTGAGGCTGCAGCTGGAGTACTGTGTGCAGTTTTGGTCGCCGCACTTGCACAAGGATATTTTGGCCTTGGAGGGAGTGCAGAGGAGGTTCACTAGGCTGATACCAGAGTTGAGGGGGTTGAGCTATGAGGAGAGGCTGAATAGACTGGGCTTGTACTCGTTAGAGTTTAGAAGGATGAGGGGGGATTTCATTGAGATGTATAAGATGATGAAAGGGATGGATAGGGTAGAGCTGGAGAGGTTCTTCCTGCTCAGAAAGGACAGCAGGACTAGAGGGCACAGCCTCAAGATAAGGGGGGGCGGGGAGCAGTTTAGAACAGAGTTGAGGAGGAACTTCTTCACTCAAAGGGTGGTGAATCTCTGGAATTCTCTGCCCTTTGAAGTGGTGGAGGCTACCTCGCTAAATATATCTAAGACGCGGGTAGATAGGTTTTTGGTAGGCAAGGGGATTAAGGGTTATGGGGAGAAAGCGGGAAAGTGGAACTGAGCCATTTCAGATCAGCCATGATCTTATTGAATGGCGGGGTAGGCTCGAAGGGCTGGATGGCCTACTCCTGCTCCTATTTCTTATGTTCTTATGTTCTTAAGTCCTGAAATCGACATGCCAAACCCTACTAAACCATCCAAGTGTGACCCTGCAAGATCTTGCCCAGGTGACCTCTAGATGATGGGGTGGGTGGTGGCTGACGTATTGTGCCTGACAGCTGCGAACCACAAAGGACTATAACAACAGTTAAAAGATAAATCTTTGGCTTTGTTGTATGGGAACATTCCCCGGCACAAGTTTCCTTTCCAGTAACACCTTTCTTCACTGTTGATGCTCTTGGGTAACTGATGGGCAGTAATTGAGCTGATTGGAATTGTCTTGGTTTTTGTGGCCAGGGTAAACCTGGAAAGTTGCTATGCCTTTGGGACATACCAATGTTCTGTTTTTATTGGAACAGTTCAGCTAATAACTAGGCAGCTAATAGGTGGAGAAAATGATGGATAATGCAATTAACCGTGCTAGTAAGTAAAACTTCCTACCGATATCCTGCTTTCAATTCAGAGTTTGCATCCGATGACATTTTCTTCCTTTGAATTCATGGTGAACAATCACTGAAACAACGATATGATGACATCAACAAGTTCCAATCCCACCATCAGACTCATCATGGACTATTCTCCGGAATCGGTTGCATTCTTGGACACATGCATCTCCATTAAGGACGGTCACCTCAGATCCTCACTGTACCGCAAACCCACGGATAACCTCACAATGCTCCACTTCTCCAGCTTCCACCCTAAACATGTTAAAGAAGCCATCCCCTACGGACAAGCCCTCTGTATACACAGGATCTGCTCAGATGAGGAGGATCGCAACAGACACCTCCAGATGAAAGATGCTCTCACAAGAACAGGATAAGGTGCTCAACTCATCGGTCGACAGTTCCGATGCGCCACAGTGAAAAACTGCACCGACCCCCTCAGAAGACAAACACGGGACACGGTGGACAGGGTACCTTTCGCCGTCCTGTACTTCCCCGGAGCAGAGAAGCTGTGACATCTTCTCCGGAGCCTTCAACATGTCATTGATGAAGGCAAACATCTCGCCAAGGCCATCCCCACACCCCCACTTCTTGTCTTCAAACAACCGCACAACCTCAAACAGACCATTGTCTGCAGCAAACTACCCAGCCTTCAGGAGAACAGTGACCACGACACCACACAACCCTGCCACAGCAACCTCTGCAAGACATGCCGGATCATCGACATGGATGCCATCATTTCATGTGAGAACACCGTCCACAAGGTACACGGCACATACTCTTGCAACTCGGCCAACGTTGTCTACCTGATACGCTGCAGGAAAGGATGTCCTGAGGCATGGTACATTGGGGACATCATGCAGACGCTACGACAATGGATGAATGAACACCACGCAACAATTACCAGGCAAGACTGTTTCCTTCCTGTCAGAGAACACTTCAGCAGTCATGGGCATTCGGCCTCTGATCTTTGGGTGAGGAGGACTTCACGACACGCAACAATGCAGAGTCGCTGAGCAAAAACTGATAGCTAAGTTCTGCACACATGAGGGCAGCCTCAACCGAGATCTTGTGTTCATGTCACACTATCTGTAATCCCCATGACTTGCCTGGGCTTGCAAAATCTCACTAACTGTCCTGGCTGGAGACAATACACATCTCTTTAACCTGTGCTTAACCCTCTCTCCACTCACATTGTCTGTACCTTTAAGACTTGATTACCTGTAAAGACTCACATTCCAACCATTATTTTGTAAATTGAGTTTGTGTCTTTATATGCCCTGTTTGTGAACAGAACTCCCACTCACCTGATGAAGGGGTAGTGCTCTGAAAGCTAGCAGCTTGTGCTACCAAATAAACCTGTTAGACTTTAACCTGGTGTTGTGAGACTTTTTACTCCTTTTATCATTATATCAGTGTCATTTGTGACATTTCACAGAATGCTATGAGAACCTTCATTCATCAGATAACCAATGTGATTTATTGTAGGGCTTCCAAGCTTATTATTTTTGACACATTCCATATGAAGATAAAGAAGAGATCATTGCATTCCATCCGATTGCTGGTTTCCTAAAGGTAGTTAGGGCTACTGATGGAACACTAATGCCATTGAAGGCATCAAGTGATGACGCTCTTTAATTCATCAACAGGAAATGATTCCATTCTTTAAATGTTATGACAGAGTATGAACCACAAATTAGGATCCTCAGCGTAAATGCAGATAAACGGGCAAGTGCCCATGACTCATTCGTTCTTGGAAACTCAGTGTTACATCAGACCATGACAACTTAACAAGATGGCCATTGAGAATATCACTTATGACACCATTCTAGAGAACCAACAATGAAGCACAGGAATTTTGTGGGGAGGCAATAGCCGAGTGGTATTATGGCTAGATCATTAATCCAGAAACTCAACTACCATTCTGGGGACCCCGGTTCGAATCCCACCACAGCAGATGGTGGAATTTGAATTCAATAAAAGTACCTGGAAGTAAGAATCTATGATGATGATGAAACCATTGTCAATTTTCGAAACAACCCACCTGGTTCATTAATGTCCTTCTGGGGAGGAAATCTGCTGCCCTTGGCTTCTTGTGACTCCAGAGACACAGCAATGTGGTTGACTCTCAACTGACCTCAGGAAACTATGGATGGGCAATAAATACTGGCCAGCCAGTGACACCCATGTCTCATGAATGAATTAAAAAAAAATATAGTATTATCTTCTTAAAAATAAATAGCAAAATAAAACTGAAATACAAGCTTCAACATATTGATATAAAAGGAGAGGGATGTTCTGTTTTCTGTAAACTTCAAGTTGTACTGTTGTTTCCGAGCTGGACATCAGTAGATGCTCCCAGGGGAGTGGTTAGGATCCTGTAGAAATTTTTCAGAGACATACGAATTATGCTGTTTTTTAATGCGGGAGATTTCTCTTTATTAAATTCAGCTCAGCAAATACAAAGATACAAAGAACTGCCAAATACAGTAATTCTGGTTGAAGACTACACTTAATTGGTGTTACACTAAGCCTAGCATTACCATCTCTTCTTACCTTTCCTTAGTTTCTCTGTCCCATGTCCTGGGCAATTCTGGTGGCCCACTTACAAACCTAAATCATTCCCATTATTACTGCTGTGGCTTTAAAGGTCACAATGACCCCCTGCTCTATAGGTTTATCCATTGCCTGGGGTTGTCATTGGGATATGATTTCAACTGTGTCCAATGTCACCTCCATGGGCTGTGCTTTTCTTTACTAAGGGCACATGTTTGCCCTGTGACAATCACTTCATAGGGTCCCTCCCATCAACCCTTAACTTTTTTTTGTCTGTCATAAGTTTTACCACTACCTTATCCTCTGGTGTGGGTAATTTGGGGGTATTCTCTCGTGTCATTTTAACTCAGTCTCTATGTTGCTGCTGGGTGATTGCTTGGTTTTTGAGAGAATGCAGGCAGACTATCAAATCTCTCATACTTTAGAATACTGTTCCTTGGCTTATTTCAAGTTCTCTATCCCCCTCCTCCCTGTTATTGCCTCCTCTGGGAGGTATATTGCTATTCTTGTCATTAGGTCAAAGGCAGTTAATCCTGTTCCTCGGGCGGAGCAGCTCTCTGTCACAGCAATATTGTGGGCAAAGTCTGTACCCGCTTATTTCCCTCTTGTAGTATTGCTTTAAGTAGACTGTTTTTTAACATCCGATTCATTAGCTCTACAATTCCTGAACTCTGGGGGTGGTACAGAATATGGAACCGCTGTTGTATTCCCGACACCCAACAAGCTTCATTCAAGACTTTCCCTGTGAAGTGGATTCCCTGATCGGAGTCTAATTGATGGGACGCTCCTCATCTCAGTGTTACTTCATTCACCAATATCAGAGCCATGGTGCCAGCTGTGGCGTCTTTACACAGAAATGCTTCAACCCATCGAATAAACTGATCTATGATTACCAAACAGTATGTCTCTCCCATCACTGGGGATAATGGCCCTATAAAATCTATCTGTAAATTCTCCCAACGCCCTTTAGGATGTGGTTGATTCCCCATCTTAATTCTACAGTGATGACCTGGTTCCAACAGTATCTGCATCACTGACAAAACTTTGAGATATCTCCTCCCATACCTTTCCATTACCAACATTGTTTTAATAATTGAATGATTCTGTCTCTCCCTGTATGAGCTAATATTTTCATCAGGGTTTGCTTTTTAGCATCCGGAGCTATTATCTTCCCTTCCCTTCTCCATATTCCATCACTGTCTTCCTGTCCTCTGCAATTTTTCCACCCCCGTTTCTCATCTCCTGATGCTTGCTTTTGCATCTATTTCACATTAATATCCGCATTGTCTCTGGCTTGTAGTGCTGCTATTTCTGGAGTTTGTATTCATTTCCAATCTTGTTCTATTAAATCTTTCACGGCTTGATCAGCCTAACTATTGCCTCTTTGTGCCTGGCTCTCGATCTTTCTATGGGCTTGTATCTTGAACTCGACTGTTTCTGAGGGGCTGCAGGCAGCTTGAATTAAGTCTCTATAATTAAATTCTCATACTGTATTTGTTCGTCACTAGATGTTACAAACCCTCGCTGACGTCAAACTGTCATGTAATCATATACTACATCAAAAGCATACCTGCTGCCTGTATAAGTATTAACTCATTTTCCCCTCGCCCATTCCAAGGTTTTGGACAGGGCTATTAATTTAGCTACTTGTGCTGAGTTACTCCCAGGGATTTGTTTTCCTGCAATCACTGTACCTTTATTGTCTGCCAGTGCCCATGCAGTGTTGACTCCTCCTTAATATACTTTCTTGCCCCATCCACATATAGATTAATCACCTCTTTTCCCACAAGTGATTCCTTCACCAGACCCTCACTTGTTTCCTCATTTACTTCTGCTATACATTCATGCTCCGTTCCTTGTACTGTTAGGTCCCTTGCTGGATTTTCCCTTGTAAAAGATACGCTTGCCACTGTGTCATTTCCCTCATCCCTAACTAATATGCCAATTTAGTGGTAGAAGCAGGCACTCCTAGTAAGTTCGCCTTGCATCTGATACAATTTTCAATCTTCCCATGTTCAAAATTTGCTGTTCTGTGTTCGGAACTACTTCTCTTAGTCTTGTGATTTGGTTCACTAACTTTGAACACTAACACCACAGTCCAACCAGAATGCTGTTGGGTCATTATGGCAATGTAATAATTCCCATCATTGTTGGACAGCACTAAGGCTGGTGTTGTTGCTAAAAATTGATCAGCTGGTGATGAGTGCAGCCTCGTACTCCCCTGCCATTCTATCTTTTGTAACTCCTCACTAGATGCCCTTACCCCTTTTACTAGATTTTCTTACAGGCTGATAATTTCTGTTATGTTGAAAATCTGCAAATACATTCTTGAATGTCTTGAAGCTACTGGAAATCTTGCTTTATTTGCAGTTACCTGCAAAACAGAAACACAAAGATCTATCGTGGCTAGGAGAGAATGAGTTAATTCTTGGCTAGTTTCAAAAGGAGTGGAGCAAATGGATGTCATTACATCATCACCCTTTTTATAAAAATCTACCAAGCATTCGGAAGCCAAGATTAACTCCTTTCTCAGAATCTAATTCTAGAATTGTCTCTTCATTGTCAATTGTATCAGGAATATATCTTTGAACCTAACAAGAAGTTTTGATCCAGGATTAATCCGAAACAAGATTTTTCATAATCATTTTAAATATCCCAACTTTTAATTAGCCGTACCAAATTATGATTATCACATTTTCACACTTATTCTACACCCCTGCAGCCTGGGCTTCAAATTTGCATATTTAATTGTTTCCATAAATCTGCCATCATAAACTAATACATGCACAAGTTTCAGGGTGCTTTAAAATTAAACCAACTATTTGCTGAAATGGTTAACTTTCCTATAGCCCCCAAGTGGAACTTAATACGCACTATAGAGATAGTGCAGTTCATAAATTTTAAACAAGCCACCTTGCACTTCCACCTTCTTAAACTGACAGAGCTCGAAATCTCTGTCGACTTCCTATATTTTTTTGAGAACAACCATGGCCATCGATTGTACTCAAGATTAAGGAATTTCAAAAGCTTATCTTATTTCAGTTTACACTCTAATCCAATCCAATTCCGATTTGATTTTAAACCATATATCAAACCCATTGTTGTAAAGTCTCATTTAAGGCAAAAGAACATTAAAACATTAAAGCAAATAACATAAGAAAAACATCCACTCAAATACTTTATCAAGCTCACAAACAAACACAAATGGAAGCTTTCAATCATTCATTCCGCAGCATCCCCTTTTATTTTATCTCAATATTCTAAACTGGAATGAAAATACAGCATTCAAGGAAATTAAGGAAAATTGATTAAGACTAGATTAAGATTCATTCTTCTTTCTTCTAAACTGTAATTAAACTTCAAAACCAAGAGTAAATTCAAGAGCTTTTAAACTTACATTATAACAGATTTAGGACTTTCTTTGTCTCTTTGAAACTAAACCAAAATGTAAAGCAGGGCATTTGCTGTCAGCAATAAATACTCTACAGAAACAAACAATGGCTTTGAAAACTTCTGCCCTTGATCTAATGCAGCTTTATTTGGTAGCTTTCGGAGGACTGCAGAAAGCTATTGGCATTTACGACCAAATAAATCTGTTGGATTTTAACCTGGTGTTGTGAGACTTCTTACTGTGTTTACCCCAGTCCAACACCGTCATCTCCACATCTTGATCTAATACAATAGCATCCACCTCTGAAATACAAAAACTACTCAAATGATTAGCTCAACTTCAGGTTTGCTTAAATCAGTTTTTTTCCTTTTTGCCAATTAATTCACAATATTTCCATAGTCTCTCTCTCTTTCTCCCTCAACTCCGTAACACAGACTGCATGTTATCTTCCCTGAATAGAAGCAGGAAGCCCTTTTAGGTTTTTTGTGAGGTTAGTGAGAGTTTGAGCTCCCACTCCTTACTTATACGTGGTCAGTTTTCAATCTATCCCAGCTATCGAGTTTCTTGCTTGGCTTCAGCAGATTCTGAATCATATTTTTAAATCACTATGTTTATTAACTTTCTGTAATTGTATTAAACTGCCTTGGGTCCCCTCCTGGAGGTTCCCTACCACTCTAGACCGGCTGATATCAGTACATTATACCGGTTCTCGCGCTAGTGTCTTATGGCCATGTGTCTTTTTAGCTCTGCTGCTCGGACAGTGCAACAGTCCATCTTTGCTCCGCTAATTGGTGCATATCCCATCCTCTACAACTTCTCTCCATGTGGCTTCCTTTAAGCTCTGCTACTCACAGCAGTGCAAAAAAATCTTCCCCTCCCCACCACCCCCAAAATTGGTGCAACTTCACTCATGAAATACTGTTGTCTGCAGCTTCTTTATTTTTGTTTGGGTTGCTCAGCTTATGGTTCTGGCAACCTGATACATAACTCTGCTAACTAAAACCATACTCACCCATCTAGTAGGCATGCCTTGCTGACAAAATCTGGTGAGTCACCCTGCTCACAGCACCAATACTCTGTAGGATTTTTTCAGAGATCCAAGTATTATGTTGTCTTTGATGTGAGAGATTTCTCTTTATTAAATACAGCTCAGCAAATATAAAGAATTCCCAAAAACAGTAATTCTGATTGAAGACAAACTTTTATTTGTCCAGGCCTGGTCCACAAGTATGAAAGAATAGTTTGGCAAAGCCCAAACAATTCTAAATGGCATTGTTAAAGGCAGTACAATTATAGTTTCTTCAGAAATCATCTGCCTGTCTACTCTGTTCATCCTAGCTGGATGAGCCAATCATTTTAGTATAAGTCACTTACCTTGGCCAATACCTTCCACCTTCTGGCAACATGAGAATACATAGGTCTGTAAAGTCTGAAGGTTTTTGCCCACTGGCAACTTACTGCATAAATCCGGAAAATTCTTTCCCACCATCTCTTAGCAACCCACTACCTAAGTCTGTAGAGTTCAAAAGTTCCCTTTCCCACTGCCTTTATTGGGAAAAATTATCTTACTTTATTCATTCTACTATCTGGGAAGCTCGTACTGTCTATAACCCATACTGATAAAAACTGTGCTGTATGGTTGTACTGTTCTTAAAGAACGTAGCTTGCCTTACTCAGCTTCATTCCATTATGCCTAGGTGCAGCCTGCAGTTAGCCAAGGTGTACATTGAATATATAAAAGCACATTTAAATTCCCTGACAATGATTATATGTGTTTCTATGCAAAACAGTACCTTCACATCTCCTGGCACTTTATGCTTTTCCTCTACTGTATTCATTTCTAAATTAGTCTATCCCGATTTATTAGTCTGTATAATAGCAGGAGTGTGAGGAATGGAAGGCAGAGGGTAGACCTGGAGGTGAGAAGCAGGAATCAATAAGGATACATGAAATGTGGACAAACAAGGGGTTAAATCGATATCACAATTTTAACTGAAAGTGGATGCAGATAAACTGGAATATGACGGGGGTGGGTGTTTTTAGTGTAGCACACGAAGAATGGACCGCACAGACACTCAGAAGGTGGGGGTGAGATGGTCTGAGAGGAGATATTCTCATCCTTAGCCCTCACAGCAATGGAGATCTCTGCGAAAGTCCAAGTCCTTGGCCTGGGGCTTGCAGTCAGGAGTCACAGAGCACAGATAGTTTTGTGGTGACGTGGAGAGGAGTCACAGATTACAGGCAGTCCAGGGGGTATGTAAACCAGTATTACTGGGGATGAGGGACTGGAGAATAAGAGGAGGGCGCTCTCTGCACATCATGAGTTTTAAGGTCTGTATCAAGCATTCAGACAATGAGAGAAATTCCATCTGGGAATAGAAGTTGAGAACTATCTTGGTGCATCTAACTGAAAGTACCAACTAATCTGATGGGAAGGGTCTGCTGCAGTGTGGAAGGAGTACACTGCTGGGTTAATGGGCCCTTTCTGGAGAAGCCCTCTAACTTGTTGGTGCAAGAAAAGTGAAAAGGAATCAGCTTAGTTAGAAAGGAGGAAGACGTTCTTGGGAAGAAAGCTGAAAGCCAGTGAATTCAGGTTAAATAGATTCACAGAGGCTTTAGATCACAGTCGCTGCATTTCAAGAGTTATGATGAGGGATGTAGATGTTGGGAAAACAGACAAGCATGAAGAAGGTACAATTGTATCACACATGGCATTCAATCAATGATTGCCAGTCATATGATTACCAAAATCTGCATTCAAAACTACCTTGAGTACTGAATGGTCATTAGTATGCAGCATCTGAGATTGTAGCACAGAGCTAGTTTGGGCCATTTACACTTTATCATGCAGAGCTCCAGTTATCACATTTCTGGGGTGTTATCTTGGTCAACTCGATGTCTGTGCGAGCGTCTTGGGAACAAGAGTGCAATAGCCACCACAGAAGGAAGTAGTGTTGCAAATGTTGTTACCCATACATTTCCCATAGATTTCATATTCAGAGCTTCACTTTCTAGACTCCTTTTTAATTCTTGCCTTCAATATTTCATTTCAGAGAGAAGTCAAAAGGATAAGTAGGTCCAGTTTTCAAAGCTACCTTTTCAGAGTCCTAATGCAATGGAGGAGATGAAGGAGGGAGCGGCGATACTGAATGCATTTGTAGCAGAAGGATCTGTCTGAGGGACATGGTCAAGAGCAACCAGAGCAGGAAGGTCAGGAGGAGAGATCCAGACAAACAAGTCTGATTGCCAGACTTAGGATTTATCATGGAAGTGTCTCCTATTTAAAGACGAGTAAGAGGCAGTGATGGGCACATCTGTGCTTGTACCCAAGATCTAGTACATCACATATGCCACATTCATCATGAAGACTTCACACCTAGAGTGGTTAGAGGAAACCTCCTGCCAGTAGCTTTCAAGGTGATCGCTGTGCTCAATTTCTTTGCTTCTGGGTCTTTCCAGAGATCAACAGGAGACCTGTGTAGCATCCCTCAGTCTGAAACACGTTACTGCTTGAAGACACTTACCAATGTCCTTTACACAAAGCCCAGCATTATGTCAGGCTTGCTCTAGACGGGGATGGCCAGGCTGTGAGATTCACAGGCTTTCCTACAGAGCAGGCTGCTTTAGACTGCACCCATGTGGCTCCAGGTGCCACGACAGTGACCCTTAATGTTAATAAACTGCAAGAGCTACCACTGCATCAATGGAGAACTGGTGTTGGACCATCAGAAACACATGCTATAGATTTGTGCACCGTACCTTGGGAGTTGCCATGATGCCTACATCCTGAGTAACTCTCAGGTGCCTGTGATGTTTGAGGGGTCAGTGCAGCTACAGGGAAGGCTGTTTGGGGATAAGGGGTAGCCATTGAAATGCTGGCTGATGACACCGGTGCACAGTGCATCGCCCTCTGGGGCATTCCAAAGAGAGGGACAATGCTGCTCACAGCTCCACATGCTCCCTTACAGAGCAGACCATTGAGCTTCTGAAGATGCATTTCAGATGCTTGGATTGTTCAGGTAGCTCACTACAATACACTCCTGATAGGTTTTCCAGCATCATCACCAGGTGTTGCACCTTTCTGGCAATGCTATGAGGTGATCTCTTACCAGAGAGTGACCTGGAGAAGGAGGAGAGCTCATCAGAGGATGAAGATCTGGAGGCCCCGGAAGCTCAGGAGGTTTTTGAGGGTCAGTATGAACCATGGAGGAAGGGAAATGTGGGAGCCGCACTCATCCAGACAAGTGAAGAATCCATCACACTCTTGACTTACAGTGCATATGGGTAAATGGTGATGGTGGTGCAGTACTGGGTGTGGTAAAGGGGGGGAGTTACTCAGCACAGCAATCACAGCCTTTGACCTGCTCTAGTAGCCACAGCATTTTTATGGCCAATCCAGTTTCTGATCAATGATCATCTCAAGGTGTTGCTGGGAGATTCTGCGATGGCAATGTTGTTAAATGTCCAAGGCAATGGGTTCTCTCTTGTTGGAGATGTTTGTTGCAGGCACTTGTGTGGCACAAATTTTATTTGCCACTTGTCAATGCAGGTCTTGCTGCATTTGGACAGGAACTGTATCTGATGAGTTGTGATTGGTGTAGAACATTGTACAATCATCAGCAAAGATGATCACTTCTGATTTTGTGATGGAGGGAAGGCCAGGGATGAAGCAGCCTTGCATACCACTCTGAGGAACTCCAGTAGTGACGTCCTGGAACTGAGATGATTCACTGCCCACAACCACAACCATCTTCCTTTGTGCCAGATATGACTCCAAGCAGTGCAGAGTTTTCCTCTTGATTCCCATTGACTCCAGTTTTGCTAGGCAAGTGCTTCTTCATATCAAGGGCAGCCATTCTCACCTCATCTCTGCTGACAGGATAATAATCATACAACACCATGTTACAACCACTGGACTAGAAGCATAAGACCAGCTCAAAGACGCAGAAAATGTGCTAAGCAAATGCATTCGAGTGGTTAGCTGACTTTTAACATAAGAACATAACATAAGAACATAAGAACATAAGAAATAGGAGCAGGAGTAGGCCATCTAGCCCTTCGAGCCTGCCGTGCCATTCAATAAGATCATGGCTGATCTGTCGTGGCTCAGTTCCACTTTCCTGCTTTCTCCCCATAACCCTTAATTCCCTTGTCTATCAGAAACCTATCTACCCGTGACTTTTGAGTGGAATACTGGATTATTTGATTATAAATTTCTTTTGTGATGGTCTTTATTTCAGAATTGTAGCCAAGGGGACTCCATGATGGTCAGTAAAGCAGGGAGAGTAAGATTTTGGAGTGTTGATGGCTGAGGAATTGAGGTTTTTTTCTTTATTTCACTGTCAGATGAGTTGATCACATACAGTCCAGGTCCACTAATGAAGCTCAGTGCTGAAGCTCAGGTTGAGGCATTTGTAACAAACTTCATCAACAAGTGCTGAATGGATGAGCCATCTCAATCTCCTCCAGATGCCCCAGCATCACAGAGACTAGCCCTCAGTCAGTTCAGTTCACTCCGCATGATATCAAGAAAGGGCTGAAGGCACTGGATACTGCAAAAGCTCTGGTCCCTGACAATATTCCAGCAATAGTATTGAAAATGTTTGCTCCATTTCCTACTGTGCCCCTAGTCAAGCTCTTTCAGTACAGCCACAAGCAGCACTTGCTTGACAATAACCTGTTTTACATCCTGCCAGAGTCACTCATCTCCTGATCTCATTACCATCTTTGTTCAAACATGACCAAAAGAGTTGAACCGCAGAAGTAAGGTGAGAGTGACTGCTGTTCACATCAAGGAATCCTGGTAAAACTGGAGTCAGGGGACAACTCTGCTGTTTACAATCATACCTGGCACAGGGGAAGATGGTTGTGGTTGTTGGAGGTCGATCATCACAGTTCCACGATATCACAGTCTGAGTTCCTCAAGGTGGTGTCCGAGACCCAGCCATCTCCAACTGCTCCGTCAGTGACCTTTCTTCCATCATAGGGTTGGAAGTGGGGATATTCACTGATGACTGCGCAATGTTCAGCACCATTCACCACTTCTCATATAGAGAAACAATCCAGATTCAAATGCAGCAGAACAATATCCAGGCTTTTGCTGACTGTGACAATGTTTATGCCAGACAGGGGTGAGTGACCAATGACCATCTCCAACAAGAGAGAATCTGACCATCACTCCTTGACATTCATTAGCATTACCATTGTTTTCTCCCCCATGTCAACATCTTGGAAGGACCATTAACCAGAAACTGGAGTGGACTGGCCGTGTAAATACTGTGGCTACGAGGGCAGGTCAGAAACTGGGGGTGGAATTTTACCAGGAGTGTCAGGCTCAGACTGAATACTGGCATTTATCTCTCCAAATGCGCAGACAAGTTTTCAGCGCAGATTTTCTGCCACCTCCTTCCAGCACTTTTCAGGGCAACAGCCACATTCCTCAGGAGTCCTTTAACAATCTGTACCTCTGTTTTGCCATTCACGCATTCTGATCACTCAATTGATACTTTCAGCACATTCTCAGCCTTGTGTATCCTTATTTACAATCCCTTTGTCCCATTCACAACCCCCCCCACTGCCCTCATAGTATAAATCTCTGATTCTCTTTGCTCTCAGCTCTGACAAAGGGTCATCTAGACTTGAAATGTTGGTTCTATTCTGTCCCCATAGATCTATCAGACCTGCTGAGATTTTCCAGCATTTTTTGTTTTTGTTTCATACTCCAGCATCCACAGTACTTTGCTTTTATCTTGGTATGGCTCCCACTCTGACCAAGACCACAAAAATCTACAAAGGATTGTGAATGTAGCCCAATTCATCACACAAACCAGCCTCCCATCCATTGACTCCACCTACACTTCCTGCTGCCTCGGGAAAGCAGCCAGCATAATCACATCCCCATACCTCCCAGATATACTCTCTTCCACCTTCTTTCATCGGGCAAAAGATACAAAAGTCCTGAAATTAAACAAAAGCTGTGCCAATTTGGTCTCCGTGGATGCTGCCAGTTGCTTCCTTGTACTTCCGAGATGAGGAAGTTTGCACTGCCCATTCCGCCAGTTCATTTGACAGGGAGTGATAAGGTGTAATTCAGACTTGTCAGATATCATCTGATATCATTGATATCATCAGATATCAAAGTTCTGGAAATCACCACTAGTAAAGGCCAGCCCATCATCAGAAACCAGAATTTCAGGTATCCAGAGTATACTGGATTTCTCGATTGAGTGAAGTTTGGTGAGCTGTCTGACTCCTTCCCCACCCACCATACTACTAAAGACAGAACACAGGTGGCTGGGAAGATGGTGCGAAGACCTCCTGGTTTATTGGAGGAGACCCCCTCTCCCACCTATACATCTGTGAGTGGGGAGCTGTAAAACCTAACCCTAAAGTCTAGGAGTCCAGGGCTGAAAAATACCATCACTACATGTGTTTGTAAAACCTTA
The DNA here is from genome assembly GCF_965287045.1 of Carcharhinus amblyrhynchos. Taxonomy (NCBI): domain Eukaryota; kingdom Metazoa; phylum Chordata; class Chondrichthyes; order Carcharhiniformes; family Carcharhinidae; genus Carcharhinus; species Carcharhinus amblyrhynchos. The sequence goes on along the minus strand of NC_137333.1, from coordinate 42,772,231 downwards.
CATGACTGTTTCTCGAATTCTTTATGATGTAAAATAACACTTCCTTATTTTTGTGTTGCTTCTTTGTTTTCTGTTGAAACTAAAAAGGATTTATTGAAATTATATTAAGCAATAGCACAGTCACTACATAAGGAAATACTTTTCCAATGTCTCAGTAATAATTATTCTGAGATATGGACTTTTGGTTAGAGTTATTTGGTTGATTAATATTGCAATGCTTCATAAAGATAGGCTGTGGGCACTGCTTTTTACCTGGAGATTGTTTTCCACACAGTATAATTGGTATGAGTGCTCTGCCTGAAGGCGGCTCCATGATTCATTATCTGCTGATGCTGACCCTGAGCTGTCCTCTTGTTAGTGGTGGTTTGCTATTGCCTTCTACACTCAGAGGCAGGGCAAGGAGGCAGGTGCCAAGGTTACCTCTGCTGGAACAGGAATCAAACTTATGTTGTTGGTCTTATTCTGAATCAAATGCTAGCCTTCTATTCACTGGGATAACTGACCCGTTCTCCAAAGTAAACACCCATAATGAAGACAATGTGCTTTTACTATGCTGTTGTGCTCAAAATAGCTTTTCTAGCTTTTCCTTCAGCTGCACTTCCGTTGCCTTCAGTGAAGATGGTTCCAAGATGGCTTGGTTGTGTGAGAGTGCTTTTGGAGTTGGGTGGAAACAGGGAGTTCAAGGAATAAGTTATAAGGAGGTAAGTCATCATTAAGTTTGCTTTCATGGTGAGCTAAATTAATTATTTAATTAGAAAATTAAAAGCTGCACTTTAATTAGTGCGTTCCTGAAGCAGGAGTCAACTGAGTCAGTTTTCAGTTGAATCTGTGGTTGACTAATTATACAACTGGCTGAAACAGTATTGTAGTTTCAATCAGTCAGGGCTGGAATTGGTTAGAAGAAGAGAAGGAAAGAAGGGCTTAATTAGTGCTAAGTATAATAACAATTTTTTTTAAGTGATTGATTAATTAACACTAGAAATGTCAGGCAGGTGCAGTGCTCTATTTGTGAAATGTGGGAGATCCGTGACACTTCTGTAACTCCGCCATAGACAGGATTTACAGAGATGTGGCTACACCCGAGGTGTAGCCAGATAGATGGATGATTGCCAGAAACGGTAGGCAGTCAGTGCAGGAATCCCCTGTGATTGTCCCCCTCTCTAACAGGTATACTGCTTTGGACATAGGGGGAGATGACCTATCAGGGGAAAATAATAGCAGCAGCCAGTGCAGTGGCACCGTGGCTGGCTCTTTTGTGCAGGAGGGAAGATTAAAGCACAGAAGAGCAATAGTGGGGACTCCATTGTCAGGTGCACAGATAAGCAGTCCCCTGTGGTTGTGAAACAGGCTCTAGGATGGTGTGTTGCCTGTCTGGTACCAGGGTTCAGGATGTCACTGAACAGCTGCAGGACATCATGAAGGAGAAGGGTGATAAGGTAGAGGTCGTGGTACATGCTGGTACTAATGACATAGGTAGAAAGAGGGATGAGGTCTTTGCACCAAGAATTCAGGGCATTAGGCAATAGACTAAGGAGAAAGACCTCTCGGGTTGTAATCTCTGGATTAATCCCAGTGCCATGAGCCTGTGAGTACAGAAATAGGAGAATAGCACAGATGAATGTGTGGCTTAAGAGTTAGTGCAGGAGGGAGGATTTTAGATTCCTGGACCACTGGGACTGTTTTTAGGGAAGGTGGGATCTGTACAAGCGGGATAGTCTACGTCTAAAGTAGAGCGGGATTAACATCCTTGCTGGTGGATTTGCTAGTGCTGTTGGGAAGAATTTAAACCAGTTTGGCAGGGGAAGGGGATCCAGACTGTTAGCAGAATAAGGACACAATATAACATTGAAAAGCAATCAGGTCAGAAGGAATACAGCAGTAGTAAGTTTCAAGACCATAAGACTACAAGACCATAAGACATATGAGCAGAATTAGGCCGCTTGGCCCATCGAGTCTGCTCCATCATTCAATCATATTTTTCTCATCCCATTCTCCTGCCTTTTCCCCATAACCCCTGATCACCTTATTAATTAAGAGCCTATCTATCTCTGTCTTAAAGACACTCAATGGCCTGGCCTCCACAGCCTTCTGTGGCAGAGTTCCACAGATTCACTACTCTCTGGCTGAAGAAATTCCCCCTCATCTCTGTTTTAAAGGATCATTCCTTTGATTTGATTTATTATTGTCACATGTATTAGCATACAAAATATCGTTTCCTGCACAGTGAATAGAAAGAGCATACCATTCATAGACAGAGTACAGAATGTAATGTTACAATCATAGCTAGGGTGTAGCGAGTTTAAAAGAGTTAGAATGAAGTTTGAGGAGCATAGAACATATTCGCTCTAAGGTAATAGGAAGGTGTAACAAACCCAGAGAACCACTGACGACCAGAGACATTCAGGATACAATGAGAAGGAAAATAAAGGCTTTTAACAAGTATAAGGGGAGTAAGTGGAGGCATTAGTGAAGGACAGAAAGTGCAGGATGGAGCTTAAGAAATCAATTAGGAGAACAAAGAGGGAATATGAGAAAGCTCTGGCTAGTAGAAGTCGGGAAAATCCTAAGATATTCGGTAAGTGTATCAATAGGAAGAGGATAACCAGGGAAAGAGTTGGGCCCATTAGGGACCAAGGGGGAAATCTGTTGGTGGAGGCAGAGGACATTGGAAGGGTGTTAAATTAATATTCCACATCTGTCTTCACCCATGAGAATGAGGAGATAGTTATGGAACTGTGAGGCTCTAGAGAAAATTATCATAGGAGTGACAAAATATTGGAGGTATTGGCAGGCTCAAAAGTGGACAAATCTCCACGTCTGGATGAATTATGTCCCAAGATTGTTGTGGGAGGCAAGAGAGGAAATTGCAGGGACTTTGACCCAAATTTTTAATTCCTCCTTGGCCATTGGGGAGGTGCCAGAGGACTGGAGAACAGCTAATGTGGTCCCACTATTTAAGAAATGTTGTAGAGACAAGCCAAGGAATGACAAACCAGTAAGTCTCACTCCTGTGGTTGGGAAATTACTGGAGAAGATTCTGAAGGAGAGAATCTATCTCCATTTGGAGAGGTAAGGTTTGATCAGGGATTATCAGCATGGTTTTGTCAGAGGAAGATCATGCCTAACAAATTTTATTGAATTTTTTGACAATGTAATGAAGTCTGTGGATGAGGGTAGTGCGGTTGATGTAATTTACATGGATTTCAGCAAAACCTTTGACAAAGTCCCACATGGACGACTTATTAAGAAGCTAATTCACATTGGAGACAGGGTGATCTGACAAGGTGGATTCATAATTGGCTTAGCAGTAGGAGACAGAGGATGGTGACAGATGGCTGTTTTAGTGACTGGAGGCCAGTGACCAGTACCACAGGGATCAATGCTGAACCCCCTATTGTTCATCATTTATATGAATGATGTAGGTGACTATGTGGGGGATAGAATCAGTAAGTTTTCCTGTGACACGATGTTTGGCCGGATGGTTAACAGTGAGATTGAATGTCTCCGCTTATAGGAAGATATAGACGAGATGATCAAAGAGGCGAATAAGCGGCAGATGGAATTTAATCCTGAAAGGTGAGGTGATGCACTTTGGAAGGAATAAATTGACAAGGAAGTATACAAAGAAAGGTACTGGGAAGTCCTGAAGAATAAAGGGACCTTGATGTGTTTGTCCATAGATCTCTGAAGGCGGAAAGGCAAGTTAATAGGATGATGAAAAAGGCATTTGGCACAGTCACCTTTATCAATTGTGGTATAGATTACAAAGGCAGAGAGGTCATGATGGAATTGTATAGAACTTTGGTGAGGCCACAGCTGGAGTACTGTGTGCAGTTCTGGTCACCACATTATTGGAAGAATGTGAATGCACTGGAGGGGGTGCAGAACAAATTTACCAGGATGCTGCCTGGGATGGAATATTTAAGTTACAAAGAGAGGTTGGATAGGCTTGCGTTGTTTTCGTTGGAGCAGAGAAGTCTGAAGAGGAACCTGATTGAGTTGTTCAAGATTATGAGAGGCATGGACAGGGTGGATAGGGAGCAGCTGTTCCCCTTAGTTGAAGGGTCAATTATGAGGCGACACAAATTAGAAGTGAGGGGTGGGAGGTTCGTTTGTTTGAAAATCCCTTTGTTGCCACACTCTGGTGCCTGTTCGTGAACACTGAGGGAGAATTTAGCATGACTGATGCACCTAACCAGCACATCTTTCAGACTGTGGGAGGAAACCAGAGCACCCGGAGGACTCCCACGCAGGCATGGGGAAAATGCGCAAACTCCAGACAGACAGTGAGCCAAGCTGGGAATCAAACCTGGGTCCCTGGTGCTGTGAGGAAGTAATGCTAACCACTGTGCCACCTATGGGGGATTTGGGGAAAAATCTTTTTTACTGAGAGGGTGGTGATGGTCTGGAATGCACTGCCTTGGAGAGTGGTAGAGGTGGGATGCCTCACATCCTTTAAGAAGTACATGGAGTCAGAAGAGATAGGTGAGGTGTTGAATGAATACTTTTCTTCAGTGTTCACTAAGGAGAGGGGCCATGTTTTTGAGGATGAGTGTGTGATACAGGCTGATAGGATGGAGGAGGTAGATGTTCTGAGGGAAGATGTATTAGCAATTTTGAAAAACCTGAGGGTCAATAAGTCCCCTGGGCCAGATGGGATACATCCTAGGATACTTTGGGAGGCAAGGGATAAGATTGCGGAGCCTTTAGCTTTGATCTTTGGGTCCTCACTGTCCACAGGGATTGTGCCAGAGGACTGGAGAGTGGCGAATATTGTTCCTCGCTTCAAGAAAGGAAATAGGAATGACCCTGATAATTATAGGCCAGTTATACTTCTGTAGTCAGTAAGTTAATGGAAAGGGCCCTGAGAAATAGGATTTATGACCATTTGGAAAGATGTAGTTTAATCTGGGATAGTCAGCACAGTTTCATGAGAGGTAAGTCCTGCCTCACAAATTTGATTGAATTCTTTGAGGGGGTAACAAAGTGTGTAGACGACGGTAGAGCAGTTGATGTCGTGTACATGGATTTTAGTAAGCAGTTTGATAAGGTTCCCCATGGTAGGCTCGTGAAGAAGGTAAGGAGGTGTGGGATAGAAAGAAATTTGGCCGACTGGATAAGTAACTGGCTGTCTTGTAGAAGACAGAGGGTGGTGCTGGAAGGAAAATTTTCAAACGGGAGGCCAGTTACCAGCAGTGTACCACAGGGATCAATGCTGGGTCCTCTGCTATGTGTGATTTTTATCAATGACTTGGAAGAGGGGGCTGAAGAAATAGCACAAAATAAGCAAGTACAAAGACAGCAACTGCTCACTGAGTCAAGGTCACTGAGAATAGTTGAGTTTAGCAATCATCGTTGAAGAAAAGAATAAATTGATTCAAACACAATAAAGATGACAAGGCCAGTGATGTGTTGTGACTGCAGAAGGTGGGTGTTCACATACACCAATGGGGTCTAGCTCAGGTTCGCCTACAATAAGTGTCAGTGCCTTGAGGAGCTTCAACTCAGAGTCATTGAGCTGGAGGTTGAATTGCAGACAGTGCAATATATCAGAGACGAGGAATGTTACCCAGACACTTAGTTCCAGGAGATGATCACATCCCTCAGGATCTCCTGATTTGGTCAGTGTTCAGGGACTGGAAGCTGTATTCTGAAAAAGGCAGGTAAGGGAAGAAGGAAGGTTGAAGTGGAAGAGCCTTAGCCCTTGCAATTTTCGAGATAGATTCAAAGTTTTTGTCGGGTTGACAAGATGAGAACAGGAGCTGCAAGGTAGATGAGCAAAATGACCAAGGCACTGTGGTATGGGGTGTTGGGGGGGGGCATTAACAGAAATGTGGCAGTAATAGGGAACAGTATAGTCAGGGAGATTGACACAGTTATCTGCAGCAAAGTGTGTGAGCTGTGATGGCTGTGTTGCCTGAGAAGCATGGACAGAGTGGATAATCAGAAGCTTTTTCCCAGGGTGGAAGAGTCAATTACTAGGGCGCATAGGTTTAAGGTGCAAGGGGCAAGGTGAAAAGGAGATGTACGGGGCAGATCTTTTATACAGAGAGTAGTGGGCGCCTGGAACTTGTTGCCGGGGGAGCTAGTGGAAGCGGATACAGTATTGAATTTTAAGGGCATCCTGACAAATACATGAATAGAATGGGAATAGAGGGATATGGTACTGGAAGGATTGGGGGTTTTAGTTCAGTCAGGCAGCATGGTCAGTGTAGGTTTAGAGGGCCAAAGGGCCTGTTCCTGTGCTGTAATTTTCTTTATTTTTTTGTTCTAATGCAACTACAACCCTTTTTAATTGATAATACCAGGGTAATTCTCTGGGGACACGGGTTAAAATCCCACCATGTTAGATGGCAGAATGTGAATTCAATAAAAGATCTGGAATTGAAAGTATAATGGTTAACTTGAAACTATTATCATTGAAAATGCATCTGGTTCATTAATGTCCTTTAGGGAAAGAAATCTGCCATCCTTACCTGGTCTGATCCACATGTGATTCCAGGTCTACAGCCATGTAGTTGACTCTGAAATGACAAAGCAAGTCATTCAGTTCAAGGACAATTGGGGATGGGACAACCAGTGACACCCGCTTCCCATGAATGAATTCTAAAAACTTGGGATGGGAGGGGGGCAGGCATGGACTTGGAACAATAGGAGAAAGGATAACCGTGTTGGATGGTGATATGTTGCTGTCCAGATTGGAGCCTAACATGCAATGGAAATGAAGATTGTATGAAGTGGAAATGATATTCACATTCTGTAGCAGGAAATCACTCATGTTGTCTTTGCTTTCCCAGCTGGTCAAATTTCACAATCCACGATCCCAATGAAAAGGTTTCCCAGTTGGCACGCATGTTTTGGAAATTTACTCCAATTTTACACAATTACTAGGGTATTAAACTTATAGAAAATGTGTTAACATTGAGCTTGCTGAGCTGGTCTTGGCAGAAAGACAGAGTAAAGAATGGAGACTTTTGGACCTTAGATTTGTGCTACTCCTGAATTCCTGGTGGTAAGTTCAGCACTAACTCAGCCAGGCGAGACTCTGCTTTGGGCGAGATCTGGGCATTACTTACAAAGCTGGCATACGTTGTCCTCATCTGAATAATGACAGCCATTCAGGCTTCTATTTTTGGATTGATATCGGAGAAACAGCTCTGGCAATCAATTTTTCACTATTTTGTGTGTTGACAGAGCGAGACAAAGGGAGTTATGGGTGGAATTTTGATTTGATTTGATTTCTGTCGGAAAAAAGATACAAAAGTCTGAGGACACATATCAACCGACTCTAGAACAGCTTCTTCCCCGTTGCCATCAGACTTTTGAATGGGCCTACCTTGCAGTAAGTTCATCTCTCTCTACACCCTAGCTATGACTGTAACACTACATTCTGCACTCTCTCCTTTCCATCTCTATGAATGGCATGCTTTGTCTGTATAGCTTGCAAGAAACAATACTTTTCACTGTATTCTAATATATGTGACAATAATCAATCAAATCAAATGACAAAGCAAGACAAAAACTCCAGGAATTTGTGGGTGGAATTTTACAGTTTGTCTGTGTGGCGGTGGGACTGTAAAATGCAGCCAAGCTGTTCAAAATTTCATTGATTCTGGCAGGATGAGAAAATCCAATGAGTGGGAGGGGCTGTAAATTTCCCATCCTATGACAAAGCATGAATGATTGTGGGGTTCTTTTCAAACAGTTTATGTCGCTATGCTAGCGGTTTGCCTGACTTAAATCAGGGTGGGATCTTCAAGGGGTCTCTCTTTATGCAATTTATACTCTTACCAGGGAGGATGGCTGGGTGCGAAGAGTCATAAATTCAAGCCATAGTTTTCCTTGGCTTGTTCAATCTTTTGAGGACTTTCTGAAGGTGGAAGGATGTGATAGTGACAAGGTGCATCAGTAAAACCTGACACAAAACCATCAAGATTGTGTGAACTAAACATCAAGATTGTATGAACAATGGTGGTGCTCCAAGGTCCCCATGTTAAACAAAATCATGTACAGGCTTCTGCCAGGGTCCATCTGCCAGCTCGTGTTGCAATAACTTATTGGCAATGAGGAAAGGGCTTTAATCCTGGGAGTCTCTTCACAAGACTCTGCACGCAGATGAGAGATGTGTAAAGATTATTGGAGACCTGCACTGGGAGTCTCTGTGACTGAGCAGTGCTCTCCAGGATACCTTCTGTCTCCCACAAATGGGAAGGGGTACACGAAAAGTTCCCCAGGAGAAGGCTGTCCCACTGTCTCCTGCTGGGAAACTACATCCACCAGGATCACTACCTTTGTATTCAGAGAATGACGACACTGAAGTTTGCAACTTGGAATGTGAGCAGACTCAGGGATAATCTCCGGAGTGACCATCCCAAAAGAACAACTGCAATTGTATCATGTGAATGATCAAGGCTCCAAAGAGGCATTGTTGCCCTTGTTGAGACCTTTTAAGACTTGATTAACTGATTAGCTGTAAAGACTCGCATTCTAATCGGTATTCTGTAAACTGTGTGCCTTTATATGCCCTGTTTGTGATCAGAACTCCCCACTCACCTGATGAAGGAGCCACGCCCTGAAAGCTAGTGGCATTTACTACCAAATAAACCTGTTGGACTTTAACCTGGTGTTGTGAGACTTCTTACTGTGTTTACCTCAGTCCAACGCTGGCGTCTCCACATCATGTCTAAGATACTTAAACAGGATTGACATTAACAGGAACTGCAATAGTGGCTTCCTCTTCTGACACAGGCAGGTCATTATCACTTGTTTCCACAGAGACATAAGTTATGTCAAGTACTTTGGTGCTTATAGGTTTGAAAACATTTCTTGATGAAAACACTGACTACTGGAGCGTCTCTTTACTCAAGTGGTCCACGTGATTACAAATGACCCATCCCTCCATGTCTTCTTGGTAAAACAGGAGTCCAGTCTCCGAGACAATAATTCCAGGGATGTAACTTAATACTAAAGTTTCATGTTATAACACCATGTCATATTATATACTTAATATGGGTTTTTTATGTTGCAATGGTGATGGCTCATTGATGAGATCTTGAGGATTGTGTATTTAAACTTTTATTGGTAAGCTTTAACTATGGACTTTTATAAGGACTTTAATAAGCAAATATGGACTTTTCCACAATCTTGGTCTTCATGTGTGAAGGAATGTTCATCGTACTCTCCTTCTGATACTGAGGTCACTTGATAACTTTTCTTCTCTTTCCAGAATTTCAGTTCAGCATCTTTCTCACTGATCATTTCATCATATTGGTTCTTGCACCTTTCCATTCACGTGATCATTTCAGTAATCTTGTCAGTTTCTTTCTGTGTCTGGATTCCTGATTCTGCTGTCAACTCCAATGTTTCTTTTGAAGTGTTTAACTTTTCTGCTTGTTCCAAGGGAATCCGTCATGTTCTTATTGGACAAATACATTTCACAAATGGAACTTTAATTTCTACTTGTCTTAACTTCAGCCAAACCCTTACGAGTTCACCGTTAGTCAAGTCTGTCTCTGACAAGGTGTTGATTTGTTTCCGTTCTGCAATTCTCTTGTTGCCTTCCTTGTGAGGTCTTTCAGTGGCCTCCTTCTGGGTCTTCTATTGCCTCTTATTTAAAATTTTCTTTTGCCTTCTGTTTGAGATTTTTATTGCTTCCTCTTTCAGGTTGACTGGTGCCTCCTCTGAGGTCTTCGGTTGCCCTTTCCTTGAGGTCATTGTGCCCTCTGAATCTTTTTTGAGTTGCCCTGTATCTGGGGTCTTCTCCAATTTTCCTCTCCATGGCCATTTGCTCCTTCTTGTGGCTGCTGCTTTTAAGTGCATTGCCACTTTAAATTCATTACCTCTTTAAATGGTTTAATACAGTCTTTTTTTCACTTAGCTCTCAGCAGCTGCTGACTTTCACTCTATTTTTCCTGTGTTTTTTGGAGTTTTAGCACAAACCTGCTCTTGTTTTTAACTGTGGCACAGTGGTTAGCACTACTGCTTCACAGTACCAGGGACCTGGGTTTGATTCCTGGCTTGGGTCATTGTCTTTGCAGAGTCTGTTTGTTTGTCATTGTTAAAAGTCCTTGCTAATTGTCTTGCTATACATGTCAACAGCATTCTGAGTTAAACTTTGTTTTTGATAAAAGCTCCTCATGGGGCAGTTGAATCACACCTGAAGTGAAACCTCTCATGCTCATCCTAGTCAAATTCAACATAAAACCTTTTAGGTAAGGCAAGCTTCACAGAATCCCTTGAACTATCCAAACTGACTTGTAATAACTAGGAGTTTGTGGAATTGAAATCTGATTGATTTGGGATTTGAACTCAAAAGCAGTGAGCATATTTATATTTTCTTTTTAGGTGTTATATTCAAGTTTAAATAGGGAGGGTGGTTGGACTGATGGGGTTTTCAGAGGCTCAGAATTTTCTGGGGGTGAGAGAATCATGCAGGTTACCTGACAGAAAGGTGACCAAAGCAAAGCTTTTGGAATTGGCAAACACATTGCAGTTAACATTGCCCGCCAAGAGTACGGAAAGGAGAGATAACTGTGGCGATAGCATTTGAAGTTGCCAGAAGCAGAGTTGGAATCGTTGGAAATGGCGAGGATTCGGTTACAAATGAAACAACTTAAATACAAAAAAGAATTAAAGCTATTTGAACTGCAGGCAAAAGAAAAAGGAAAAGAAAGAAACTGTCAACTTCAGAAACTGGCCTTGCAAAGTGAAAGTCAGGTACGAATGGCAGAGATAAAGGGCAACGCAGAGTCTGAGAGTAGTGATAAGGATAGTGAGAAGGAGCAAGAGCATTATAGTCAAAGGCTTGGTGGGGATCTATTTAAATATGTCCAAGCATTGCCAAAGTTTAATGAGAAGGATGTAGAAGCCTTTTTCTCATTTCACTTGAGAAAGTGACTAAACAAATGAAATGGCCACAGGATATATGGGTATTACTGATTCAAACAAAGTTAATAGGTAGAGCTAATGAGGTGTTTGCATCATTATTAGAGAAGGTATCTGGTATGTATGAGAAGATGAAGAAATCCACCTTCTGTGCATATGAACTACTGCCAGAACTTATAGACAAAGTTTAAGAAATTTAAGGAAAGAACTAAGTCAAATATACATTGAATTTGAAAGGATTGAACAGAATAATTTTGATTGGTGAATAAGGGCTTTGAAAATAGACCAGACGTATGAGGCACTTAGAGGAATGATTATTCTGGAGGAGTTTAAAAAGTCACTTCCTGATGTATTGAGAACTCATGTGGAAGAGCACAGGGTTAAAACTGCGAGATTAGCAGCAGAAATGGCAGATGATAATGAATTAGTTCATAAATCAAAGTTTGGTTTCCGACAAAAGTTTCAGCTGGTGAGGGATAGAAACTGGGCAAAAGACACATACTCAGGTGATAAAAATAAAGGGGATTTTGTGGGAGATAATAAAGGCAGTGTAACACAGGTTAAAAAAGAAATCCAGGAGGATGGAAGAAAATGAAAAGCTTCACATGTTTTTACTGAAAATAAATTAGACCGTGTAAAGTCACAGTGTTGGGGGTTTAAGAAAAGCACTGAAAAGACTGACATGGTAAAACAGGATAAGCCAATGGGCTTTGTTAAAGTGGTAAAGGAAGCAAAGGAGGCGTAAAAGAGGGTACAGCCTGATCAGTAGTTGATTGATAAGAAGGTGCCAGAACTCTTCAAAGAATTTATTTGTGCGGGTAAAGTTTACTCATGAGTACCAGGAGGAATAGGAAAATAGGTCAAAATTTTAAGAGATATGGGAGCAAGTCAATCTTTGATGGTAAGAGATGAGGAGTTGTGTCGTTTGGGAGAGCATTGCCAGAAAAAGGTGGTAATATGTAGAATTCAGGGTGAGAAGAGTGGTGTTCCATACAGGATCCACACATATACAGGATGAGGTTGGGTTGGAGAGTCCAGTGAAGAGTGATGAAGTGGTAGTAGGAATGTTAGAAAAATTATCTTGTCCAGGAATACAGATTATCTTGGGTAATGATATAATGGGATCACAGGTGGGAGTGATGCCTACTGTGGTTGACAAGCCAGTGGAACATTAAAAAACTGAGTTGCTGAAGGACACTTATCCTGGAATTTTTCCTGATCATATAGTAACAAGGTCACAAAGTCATAGGTTAAGACAGGAGGAAAAATCAAAGAGTGAAAATAAGGTTAAAGTTCAACTATCAGAAATGATTTTTAATCAAATGGTTAGAAAAGAACAACGATGGAGAATGAAGTAGATATTTTTAGTTCAGGAAAGTTGACAGAATTACAACAGAAGTATATAGAAATAAAACAGTTGTATCAGAATGTGGGCACAGAAGAGGAATCTGAGTGTATCGCAGAATGTAATTATCTTAAAATTGAGGCCTTAATGAAGGAATGGAGACCTTTATGTATTCAGACAGATGAAAAGTGGGCAGAAGTTCATCAAGTGGTATTGCTGGTACGGCATAGAAAGGAGTGCTGTCAGTAGCACATGAAGTACCAGTCATTTGGGGGTAAGGAAAACGCAAGCTAAAATACAAAAACACTCTTATTGGCCTGGACTGCATAAAGACGCGGTTAAATTTTTTTGGTCATGTCACACATGTCAAGTGATAGGGAAACCTCCAATGGTGATAAAACCAGCATCCATAATGCCCATTCCAGCATTTGATGACCATTTACAACGGTCTTCATTCATTTACGGGATCCCTCCCCAGAACAAAAAGAATCAATATCTATTGACCATAATGGATGTGTCTACAAGATTTCCAGAAGCCATGGCATTACATAATATTACAGCTAAAAGGATTGTAAAGGAGCTATATTTTTAACTAGATATGGACTACCCACTGAAATACAATCAGGCCAAGGATCAAATTTTATATCAAAGTTATTCATGGAGATTATGGATAGCTTTGGAATAAAACAATTTAAATCAACTGTGTCCCACCCAGAATCGCAGAGAGCGTTAGAATGATGGCATCAAACTTTGAAAACACAGTTGAGGGCTTATTGTCAAGATTATCTAGAGGATTGGGATAAAGAAATTCCATTTGTACTCTTTGCAATTAGGGATGTACCTAATGGGTCAACTAAAGTCAGTCCATTTAAATTAATTTTTGGTCATGAGGTAATGGGATCACTTAAGTTAATTCAGGAGAAATTGGTGAGCAAGCACTCTGAGACTACATTATTGGACTATATATCAAATTTTAGGGAAAGGATAAATAGAGCAAGTGAATTGGCTAGACAATATTTAAACGTTGTACAGAGTACAAAGAACACACCTGTCAACTCAACACTCTGATCAAGACCTTTGATCCGGACCTTCAGAGCACCCTCCGTGCTCTCATCCCATGTTTTCCCCACATTGGAGATCTCTACTGCCTGCCGAAAATACACAAGGCAAACACATCTGGCTGTCCCATCATATCGGGCAATGGGATACTGTGAGAGAACCTCTCTGGCTATGTCGAGGGCATCCTGAAACCCATTGTACAAAGAACCCCCAGCTTTTGTTGTGACATTATGGACTTCCTACAGATGGAGCAGTTGAACCAGGACCACTCTTTGTCACAATGGCTGTCTCAGCACTCTACATCAGCATCCCCCACGATGAAGGCATTACTGCAACTGTCTCAGTACTCAACGCCAACAACTGCCAGTTTTCAGATGCAATTCTACAACTCATCTGCTTCATCCTGGACCATAATGTCTTCACCTTCAACAACCAGTTATTCATCCAGACGCATGGAACAGCCATGGGGACCAAATTTGCACCTCAATATGCCAACATTTTCATGCACAAGACTTCTTCACCACACAGGACTTTCAACCGATGCTGTACACTCGATACTTCGATGATATTTTCTTCCTTTGGACTCATGGTGAACAATCACGACTCTTCAACAACAAATTATTCATCCAGACACATGGAACAGCCAACTATATGATGACATCAACAAGTTCCATCCCACCATCAGACTCACCATGGACTACTCTCCAGAATCGGTTGCATTCTTGGACACACACATCTCCATTAAGGATGGTCACCTCAGCACCTCACTGTACTGCAAGCCCACGGATAACCTCACAATGCTCCACTTCTCCAGCTTCCACCCTAAACACATTAAAGAAGCCATCCGCTATGGACAAGCCCTCCGTATACACAGGATCTGCTCAGATGAGGAGGATTGCAACAGACACCTCCAGACGCTGAAAGATCCCCTCATAAGAACAGGATATGGCACTCGACTCATAGATCAACAGTTCTGACATGCCACAGTGAAAATCTGCACCAACCTCCTTAGAAGACAAACACGGAACACAGTGGACAGAGTACCCTTCGTCGTCCAGCACTTCCCTGGAGCAGAGAAGCTACGACATCTTCTTCGGCGTCTTCAACATATCATTGATGAAGACGAACATCTCGCCAAGGCCATTCCACACCCCCACTTCTTGCCCTCAAACAACCGCACAACTCAAACCGACCGTTGTCTGCAGCAAACTACCCAGCCTTCAGGAGAATAGTGACCATGACACCACACAACCCTGCCACAGCAACCTCTGCAAGACATGCCAGATCATCGACATGGATACCATCATCTCACGTGAGAGCACCATCCACCAGGTACACGGTACATACTCTTGCAACTCAACCAATGTTGTCTACCTGATACACTGCAGGGAAGGATGTCCCGAGGTATGGTACACTGGGGAGACCATGCAGATGCTACGACAACATATAAATGAACACTGCTCAACAATCACCAGGCAACAGTGTTCTCTTCCTGTTGGGAAACACTTCAGCGGTCATGGGCATTCAGCTCTGATCTTTGGGTAAGCATTCTCCAAGGTGACCTTCATGACACACGACAGCGCAGAGTCGCTGAGCAGGGACTGATAGCCAAGTTCTGCACGCATGAGGACATCCTCAACTGGGATCTTGGGTTCATGTCACACCATCTGTAACCCTATGACTTGCCTGGACTTGCAAAATCTCACTGTCCTGTCTGGAGACAATACACATCTCTTTAACCTATGCTTAACGCTATCTCCACTCACACTGTCTGCACCTTTAAGACTTGATTAGCTGTAAAGACTCGCAGTCTAATCAGTATTCTGTAAGCTGTTTGCGCCTTTATATGCCCTGTATGTAGTCAGAACTCCCCACTCACCTGACAAAGGACCAGCACTCTGAAAGCTAGTGGTATTTGCTACAAATAAAGCTATTGGACTTTAACCTGGTGTTGTGAGACTTCTTACTGTGTTTACCCCAGTCCAATGCCGGCATCTCCACATCAGCATATGTTGAAACAGGAGCGGATAAGAAATCAAAAATTCAAAGTTTTACTAGTGAGATAAAATTTTAGTACTGTTATCAATGGCAGGTGAACCTTTAAAAGCCAAGGTTTTGTGGGCCTTATCAAATTGAGAGGAAATTGAGTGAAGCGAATTATTTGATAAGAATGCCAGATAGAAGGAAAACGCATAGGGTGTGTCATGTGAATATGCTTCAAAGGTATTTTGATAGGGCAGGAGAGCAGAATAAGGAAGTTTTGGCGGTTACAATTCAGAGGGAAGAACTGAATCCACATGACTCTGAATTTGATATTCCTCAAATTAAATCGGATAATGAGGACATTATTAAAAATTGGGATAAAGTATTGAGTTACCTCCCAGAGGAAAATCAAACTGACCTGAAAGAATTATTAATATTGCCTGGACAAATATGTGCAAGTAAGTTGGAAAGTTCTAGAATGGCTGTGTATGATAAGATGTGGGAAATGCTGTTCCAATTAAACAACATCATTGGCATAAGTTCAAAGCGAGATCGAAGGTAGACTTAAGAATGACATAATTGAAGTGAGTTGCAGCCAGTGGAGCTCACCCATTATGATGGTACCGAAACCAGACGATACCCAATGATTGTGTGTGGACTACAGGAAAGTTAATGCAGTTACAAAAACCGACTTTTATCCTATTCCACAGCTAGAGAACTGTATTGAGAATGTTGGACAATCAACCTTTATCTCCAAACAGAACTTATTCAAAGGTTACTGGCAGATACCTTTATCCAACATGGCAAAGGAGATTTCTGCTTTCGTGACACCAAATGGTTTATATCAATTTAAATTTATGCCATTAGGCATGAAAAACGCCCCAGACACATTTCAACGGTTACCTAACAAAGTCACTTCAGGATGATCCAGCTGTGTGCTGTACGTAGACAATCTGGTGATTTTTAGTCAGACATGGAGAGATCACTTGAAGCATCTGGCGGAATTACTTGATTAATTTCAGATTGCGGGTTTGGCGGTAAACTTGGCTAAGAGTATGTTTGGAAAAGTCTAGGACATGTTCCTCAGCCATATCATTGGACATGGAAAGTTGGCCCAATGGGGCATAAAAACGAAAGTTACTGGAGAGTTCCCAATACCATTGACACAAAGAATAATAATGAGATTTTTGGGCCTGAGTGGACTTTACCGTAAATTTGTGCTGAATTTTAGCAGCATGGCTGACTGGCTGAAGAAGCATAGCAAATTTCAGCAGATGGCAAAGTGTCAACAGGCATTTGACAACCTGAAGCTGTGTTAATCACTACTCCTGTTTTGGCTACACTAAATTACATAAAACCATTCAAGATGGCTATCATTGACAGTGATATGGGCATCGGTGCTGTTCTCTTGCAAGAAGACAATGAAGGAATAGAGCAGGGAGGCCTATTGGTTATTTTTTCCAAAAAATTGAATGATCACCAGGTGAAATATTCAACAACTGAAAAAGAGACCTTACGTTGCAACATTTTAACATTTATGTTGACAGTAATTTGTCGGAGACACTGGTGTATACTGATCATGATCCGTTGACATTTTTGGAGAAATTTAAGACTAAAAATGCCAGACTGTTTTGATGGAGTTTATTATTGCAGCCGTTTAATTTAAAAATTAAATTATATGTGGCAGGAAGAGAAAATGTGATTGCCGATACTTTGTCACGAATGTGATAGAGTGAAGGAAGGTTCAATGATGGAAGACCAGAACTTAAATGGACTATGTTTGCATATTTTGATTTTTTGTAAAGTATATGTATATTGTAGAGTACTAGTCATGTCAAACTGAAAGGGTATGAAAAACGAAACCATCTTTGAATGTTGATGGTTCATTTTCTTCTTGGGGGGGGAGGGTGTCATGTGAGTGTACCTTTAAGACAGGTTTTTTTTTCAAAAACATGCAGTTTACAACTTCAGCGATGTCATTGGGGGCGGAGCTAAGCTGTGGCAGTCAGGTGATAGGATTTCAATTTTGTTTGAGGCAGTCAGGTGAAAGGGTTTTTTTTCCTTTGGGCTTTGAGTTTCATTTTGTGGAATGTATTGGAAGCAGTTTAGCAACAAGTTAAGAAGCAGACTCTCTCTCTCCATTCTTCTCTTAGTTTGGTTCTGAAACTATTATCAGTTAGCTGAAGGAGAGACTTATTGCCGTCCTGCCTTAATGATGCTGTGTTTTGGGAACCAGATTTGATTACAACTTCTTCTGAGTTTCTTCACGAGGGACTTTCAGCATTCAACTCTGGAGGCCGGATTCCTGTAACAAGTGGGCATTAATGCTGTATTGTACTTATTTGGAGGGTTTTATATATTGGATGTTGGCTTTGGTTGGAACATGTTAAAGATGTTCCTTCAGAGTTATATATTATCGTTGTTGTTGTGTTTCTTGTTTGTAATTGTCAAAAGTTTTTGCTAATTGTCTTATTACACATGCCAACGATATTCTTAATTAAATATTCTTTATTTTTGATAAAAGCTCCTCATGGATCAGTTGAATCACACCTGAAGTGAAACTTCTCATGCTCATCCTAGCCAAATTTAACATAAAATATTACAGGTCAAGCGAGCTCCACAGAACCCCTTGAGATATCCAACCTGACTTGTAACACATCCTACTCATCTACCACGCCACCCATCTGCCATCTACCCTCTTACCAATTTATATTACCTATTCTGTCTTGTTACACACTTATCTTCTCTCCATAGATTTTCTAAGAAGCTTTGGGACATTTGAACTCTTTGCTTACTAGAAATACAGAAGCTGGTGTTATGAAACGAGAATGTTTGTCCTCACACTCAATTTCCATTCTTAAACCACTGAGATTTGCAAAATCCCACCTTCTGGTGTCACAATATTGGACAACTTTATAAATGGTGCTTTGATATAAAACTGAATGACAGGCCAATAATTCTGTGATTATTCTTTAAATAAAACCTGTCCACCTTGCAGGATCTCAATACTGGCTTTACACTGGGAATGTTCTGAGATCGGATTTTGGTTTTCCGAGCGGTGTAACTAAAATAGATGCCGCAATGCAAGTTGAAAAGAAATGGATAATATTCTTTGCGGGAGATCAATTCTGGAGGTATGTGCTGTCATAACCTTTCCGAAGTTTGACCCAGCATCTGATGCTTTTGTGCTCATGTGTTGAAAATCATAACCTACTGAGCCATATACTTTTTTATTTAGGTATAATATAGATGGAAATGAAATGAGTAGCAGAAGTCCAAGCTTAATAGCAAACATCTTTAAAAACATTTCAACTGTGGATGCAGCTGTTGAGCATCATGGTGAGTGTCCACTTTGCAGAGAAAGATAAATTATTGTTTTCTAACAGCAGCACAAATGAAATAATAAAATCAATGTGTAAAATATGCCAGTGAGATTTAAAAGATTGCTTTTTAATGCAGATGTTCTCAATTAAATGGATTTCTTTATATTAATAATATAAGGACTGTTTGTTGCACTGAATCCATATTTATAGGAACATGGATTATGGAATCAGGGATAAAGAGAAAATTTAATATTTATCACTGGAAAATCAGGATTGGCACAATGCAACAGGCCTGACAGTCATTTCTCTGATCTCTGCTCCATTAAAGCAAGTCTTCCATTTGGAGAATCTCCGTAAATTTGTCACCATTTTCTATTTTCTTGAATAATTTACACTTTGCGGAGTACTGGTGATTTTCTGGTATCTGCCCATAATATAAGATTGGTGAACTTTGCACCATTTCCATTCTGTCACAATTCAAATGTGTCACATTCACACTGTAGTGACACTATTCATAGAGAGATATTAACCGATTCTTCAAAAGTACAAAATACCACAGGGTGGACAAATGATCGGAATGGTTCCAACACTGATTGGTGGGGGAGTCATAAAGTTTCTCTGATTCCTACATGGCATTCCTGCACAAGTGAAATGTTGAAAGTCAGCCTGAATGCTGGGCCTCATGGTTGCCATGATGATTGACATCTGGGCCCAGTGTTGCCCCAGTGGCCAGTGACAGTAAGAGACGCAAGGCTGACAGACTTTTCTGTGCCCGGGTGCTCCTTTGAGATTTTGACCAATCTCAGCAGTCTCCTAGGAGGTGCTATTTCAATTTTGTCATGAGAAAGATTTGTCCCATGTGGTCCGCTCTGTTCAATGCTGCCGGCCTCTCAGGCGGGAATAGGCCTCACCCACCATTTGACAGAGGGAATCCTGACAGGGCACTTTGTGATGCACAGATTGTCAGAAATCACGCTACAAAAACTGGTGCTTGTTACTCCCATTTTCCTACACATTGGGAACTTCGAATTTTTTTGGGAGAATCCTGGCTTATATTTTGTTTTCCTTTTGTGTGGTAATAGCAGAACAGAGTAAGCTCTAACTAAGAGTCATCCTGACTTGAAATGTTGGCTCCATTCTCTCTCCACAGATGCTGTCAGACCAGCTGAAATTTTCCAGCATTTTCTGTTTTTGTTTCAGATTCCAACATCTGCAGTATTTTGACTTTATATAGAACAGAGTCATCTGTTAGGAGAGAAAAGAAAATCTCTCCAATTCTGCTTACACATATTGCTGAGAATATTAACACTATCCGTCCATCTCTTTCACTGAAGGAAAATGAATCTATCTGGGCACAATCTGGGCAGTAATTTGAGGTGCTGATGCTCTTTGGCACCAACCTTATTGAATTTTATACGATCACTGGAAAAGCTACAGATTTAACCTGGGGCATTTTCACAGCCAAAAGATCATCTCCAGTGCCCACCTGCCCCATTCTGTCAGGATTCGGAGTCTACCCACAATTGGAGTGGGGGAGGGTAGTAGAGTCAATGACCAGTGGACTCCCTCCCTCCCTGATGCAAGGAAACCAATCCAGAATTTTAAAACAAGTCACTTTGCCTTGCGAATCTTCTGTGGTGCCAGCTGAGGCTCAGATGGTGGCACTCCCACCTCTGAGTCAAATGACTGCAGCTGGAATCTTACCACTGTTCATGCCAGCAGGATATTCCCATCATGCCATGGCGAATGGAGATTTGGCTGGCTGCCAAATTCTCCAACTTCATTGCAGAGGGAGCATGGCCTGAACAGCAGGTAAGATCATGCCCCCACATTAAATTCTCACTCCAGGGCATAAGCACAAAAATCTGCATTGACACTCCAATGCTGAAGGAGTGTTATGTCTGTTGAAGGTGCCATTTTCCAGTTGAGATGTTAAACTGACACTATTGCCAGGATTCCACTCTCGCCTGCCTGACACTTGGGCCTGCTGTGGCTATGGTTATGGCTCTTTTATCATTTGTCCAGAAGGTTCAGGCTCTGATAGGCTGGAACTCCTCTGATTGATGAATGACAGCAGTAAGTGAGCTGCCATTGGCCGTAATGGTAGTTGACCACACCCTCTGGGGCAGTGGTTCTCTGCTGTTGGTTATTGGAGCCTCAGTGGGTGGGGCTCCCATTCAACCTCCTGCCTGTCTGGGGGTGGGGGGGCGTTGGATCACAGTGGGCACCACAGTGGGTTATTGCTGCTGCCTCACAGCGCCAGGGAGCCAGGTTTGATTCCTGGCCTCACCACAATTCACCTCACACCATTGGGTGATCGCCAGGCAAGAGTGTTCTCTTCCTGCAGGGGGACACTTCAGTGGTCATGGGCATTCGGCCTCTGCTCTTCTGAACTCCCACTTATCTGATGAAGAAGCAGCACTCTGAAAGCTAGTGGCTTTTGCTACCAAATAAACCTGTTGGACTTTAACCCGGTGTTGTGAGACTTTTACCATATTGGAATAAACAGGCTTCGGGCCTAAGCCAGGGGCAGAAAACCCCTGCAGTCAATTCAGAGAAATGGTGGAAAGGTTTGGCTTGATTGGAACATTTGATGAAGAAGCTGAATCACGGAAGGCCTACATCGAACGGTTCAGTACTTTTGTCACCGTGAATAAGGTGATGGGTGACCTCGTGGTGCCAGTCTTTTTGAGCACAATGGGAAGTTTGGCGTTTTGAGAAGCCTACTAGAAGCAGCTAGAAAAACCAACAGAGAAAACCTTTCCAGAGTTGTGTACGGTGCTGAAGGGGCACTTCACGCTTAAATCGCTGCTGACTGGGCAACGGTTCAGATTTTCTAAGCGGGACCAGATGGAGGGTGGAATGATTGCCAAATTTGAAGAGTTTAGCGGAGTACTGTGACTTTGGGAATTTCTTGCAGGCTGTAGCGTGCGACCAGATTAAATGTGGAGTCAATATGTCAAGCAAAATTGAAGGCAAATTAATAAAGATGGAGGTGGACAGGCGGGCGGCTGTGTCATTGATCCCAGAATCAATATATCAAACAAAGGTGAAGCATCTTCCCTTGAGTCCTGCAAACATTATCCTGAGAACATATATGGAGTAGTGGGTTCCACTGAAAAGCTTTGGGCCTGATTTTACCATCAAGTTCTGCCTATTTTTGTGCGTGAAAACTTGGTAAAGTCGGGTATGAGATGAGTAGCTTAATCCAAACCAGCCTTTGTGCTGGTTCCCCCTTTTACCAAGGCCCGAAAATGGCTGCGATCGGGTGGGCACGATAGCCATTTAAATGCATTTATATGCACGGTTTCCTTAAAGGGAAGTCGTGTCTGACAAATTTACTGGAGTTCTATGAGGATGTGTCTAGGGCGGTGGATAGAGGAGAGCCGGCGGATGTGGTCTTCCTGGATTTTCAGAAGGCGTTTGACAAGGTACCTCACAAGAGGTTATTGCAGAAGGTCAGGGGGCATGGAGTTGGGGGTAGGGTGTTAGCGTGGATAGAGGATTGGTTGTCAAATAGGAGGCAGAGAGTGGGGGTCAATGGGTGCTATTCGGATTGGCGGATGGTGACTAGTGGAGTGCCCCAGGGGTCGGTGCTGGGGCCTCAGCTATTTACCATTTATATAGATGATCTGGAGGAGGGAACCAAGTGTAGGGTGTCGAAATTTGCTGATGACACCAAAATTGGTGGAAAGGCAAATTGTGCGGAGGGTGGGGAGAGTCTACAGAAGGATCTAGATAGGCTGGGTGAATGGGCCAGGAAATGGCAAATGGAATTTAATGTTGGCAAGTGCGAGGTGGTCCAGTTTGGTAGGAATAATGATAGGAAGGATTATTACTTACGTGGAGAAAAACTGCAGCAGGCGACGGTGCAGAGGGACCTCGGGGTCCTTGTGCATGAGTCGCAAAAACCCAGCTTGCAGGTACAGCAGGTGGTCAGGAAGGTGAATGGGATGCTGGCTTTCATCGCGAGGGGGATTGAATATAAAAGTAGGGAGGTCTTGCTGCAGCTGTATAGGGCATTGGTGAGGCCGCAGCTGGAGTACTGTGTGCAGTTTTGGGCGCCGTACTTAAGCAAGGATATTTTAGCCTTGGAGGGAGTGCAGAGGAGGTTTACTAGGCTGATTCCGGAGTTGAGGGGGTTGAGCTATGAGGAGAGGCTGAATAGATTAGGCTTGTACTCGTTAGAGTTTAGAAGAATGAGGGGAGATCTCATTGAGACGTATAAGATGATGAATGGGATGGATAGGATAGAGGTGGAGAGACTCTTCCCGCTCAGAAAGGATAGTAGGACTAGGGGGCATAGCCTCAAGATAAAGGGGGGGTGGTTTAGAACAGAGTTGAGGGGGAACTTCTTCACTCAAAGGGTGGTGAATCTCTGGAATTCTCTGCCCGTTGAAGTGGTGGAGGCTGCCTCGCTAAATATTTTTAGGACGCGGGTTGATGGGTTTTTGATGAGAGAGGGGATTAAGGGTTATGGGGAGAGGGCGGGAATGTGGAACTGAGCCACGACAGATCAGCCATGATCTTATTGAATGGCGGGGCAGGCTCGAAGGGCTGGTTGGCCTACTCCTGCTCCTATTTCTTATGTTCTTATGTTCTTACCACCACCTCCCCCTTTACCACTATGTTCGCCCATCCAGAATTGGCGCGAAACAGACATGCTCCATCAAAGTCCGATTCGTGCACTCAGTTGGTGAGGAAGTAAGTGCCAAGCGTCCGCCAGCTCCCTGTTTGAGAGTGGGGGGAGAGGGGGATGTCCGCTGCCACTTTGCCTGTGATCAGTGAGAGGAGAGGGGGGGATCTGCTACCACTCTGCCTATCATCAGTGAGGGGAGAGGAGGGTTCTGCTGCCACTCAGCCTGTGATTGGTGAGGGTGAAGGTGGGATCTGCTGTTACTCTGCTTGAGATCAGTGTGGGTGGGGGGGGGGGCATGATCGGTCTGGGTGGCAGAAGGGGTAGGGGGATAAGGGGGTCAGTAATGTTGCAGGGGTGGTGCAAGATCTGTGGGGACCAGGGAGAGGCATTATCCAGCCCGGGAATGATGAGGCAGGGCAGTGGCATTCTATCTTTTTTTTCCTGTGCGTGTGCAGTTAGAGGAGGCGCTGCAGAGTTTCGGGTGCGTTAAGCCCTGGCCACAGGCTCCTGCAGCTCAATTCGGAATTGCTAATATTTTTTCAGGCAGAGTGAATATGGGGGCCTGAGAACGGGTCTAAATGTCGGATCTGGAACACTCCC
Organism: Carcharhinus amblyrhynchos; assembly: GCF_965287045.1. NCBI lineage: Eukaryota > Metazoa > Chordata > Chondrichthyes > Carcharhiniformes > Carcharhinidae > Carcharhinus > Carcharhinus amblyrhynchos. Next base: position 42,748,398 of record NC_137333.1, on the reverse strand, counting down.
AGTTTCAAGTCTGCTAGCACTTAGAATCAAAGTAATGAAATAGGGCCCTATGTCTCAACCAAGATGCAGCTGAAACACCAGTGTGCATCGCTGCCTTTATTTGTGGTAAGAGGTGATTACCCTGCATTGTTTGGTCGATTGTGCCTAAAAAATTAAAATGAAACTGGGAAGTGGTGAATTGGCTAACTAGGTCTCGTTTGAGTTTGAATAACATCTTGGAAAAAGATAAGATGTTTAATGGAACCCTGGGAGAGATGAAAGGAGTTAAAATGACTTTACGGTGAAACCTGGTACATGCCCAGAGAGTAGGAAGACATCCTGTGTGGTATTGAATTAGACCCAAAGTGAAGACTGAACTCTAGCAATTATTAGGTTTGAGGGTATTGGAACTAGTGGCCATGAGTGAGTGGGCAATGCCTATTGTCCCTGTAATGAAGCCTGATTGCTCAGTGAGGCAATGTGGAAGTTTTAAAGTCACTATAAAAAACATGACTTACGTGTGCATCATTTACCATCCATGTCTGCAGCTCAGTTGAAAGGTGGGTGTTGATATTATTAGGCCACCTGTATGAAATCCACTATCTACAGTTGGAACAGTATTCATAGTCCCAGGAGGTTATCCAGGTAATGGATTTCTCATATGAAGATAAAGTACCGATGAGAGCTGCTAAGGTTAAACAAGCTACAAGAAAGGATCCCATATTGAGTCAAGTAGTTGACCTAATCAACAAGGGGTGAGCAAGCCGACTGAAGGATCCAGAACTCAGACCATATGAAAGTCGACAATGAATTGTTGGTGCAAGATGTTTGTTTGTTGTGGTGCATGTGGGTCATCATCCTCCAGTCTTTGAGATGGGAAGTGTTGGACCAATTCAACCAAGGACACCCTGGGGTGGTGCGAATGAGAGGTGACCTGCAGCTATGTGTGGTGGTTGAAGATAGATGCCCGCATGGAGGAGAAGGCAGGCTTGTTTGAGTCATGTGCCAAGATTAGAGTCGCCTTGCACGCATGGGATTGGGAATTGGGAGTGGGTCCACATAGATTTTGCAGGACCAGTAGAATTTCAGATGCTGCCAGTGGTTGTCAATGTACACTCTAAGTGGTCAGAAATGATTTGTATGAAATTGATGACCATGGAAGCTACCTTGGACAAGTGCGATGGCATGTTTGCTAGGTTTGGTTACCCCAACCAAATGATCTCCTACAGGTAATTTGTGTGCTACCCACAATACTTTCTGTCTGTATTCTACCAGCAACACCAATGTGGTGAACTTCCACCCATTTCTCATCTGCACTAACCTGCCAAGATCTTCATTTCTGCCTTAAGATTTTACCCTTAAGGTAATGTCATTCTGGAATACACTATGATTCCTTTTCCCTATAGGCTTTATAATATAAATCCTTTATCGTCTTATCTTTCTGTTGTAACTCCATTAACCTTTCACAACTAAACACTTCTGCTTGATCTTCTACATGGCTAGGTTTTTCCTTTACCTTTCCTCATCAAACGGAGTGTCAGCTAACTGGACTTCAACGCCTTCATCTGTCTCTTTTGTTCTCCCTTCCTGTTTTAATCTATGGCTATGGGGTCTGGTCACCATAGATTCCAGAGAAATTCCAGGGTATTTTTCTTTTAACTCCTTAGTTCCCTGGTTTCTTCTGGCTTTTCCATTACAATGGGCATTACTCCTGCTGGTGATATATCATTTCCAAGGATATGCTGTATTCGTGGAATAGTTAAGTTTTCCATCATTCCCATTATCACCTCCCCAGTCTTGATTGGACTTTCCAGCCTTATTTTACACAATATTCCTCTCACCATTTGTTCCACAGATTACCACTCTCTCAGGCAATAGTTCAGAAGTAGTGTGTAGTTGAGAATTCTGACTAATTCTAAATACCCAATGTGAGCATAATTAGCAGCTAATGTTTTAATATATGGGTTGAGAATAATACAAAATATTTAAGTAACATCTTAATAATGTTTCCAAGAAATGAATTTGTTACATGCAAGTAAAATGAAAGATGTATTCATGAAAGATATCAGCACAAGTCAGTCACAAATTAGGCAACAAAGTAAATTATTCAGGCTGGGTGACGATACCAAAGGATAAATAAAGTGACTTTTGGTATTAGAGCTGGTTTAAGCTGGTTAGAGAAATGCTGAATCATAAGAAACCATTTTTGGGAGAGAACTTCAGAAAAACAGACAGAAGAATGACAGATTAATATTTGAAGGTGTCAAAATATAATTGATTGAAGGACATGCCATTATTAGATTAACTGAACAGTGAATGAATGAAATTGCTTTCAATTAAGTGCTGGGCTGATTAAACTGATAACAAAAACTATAGCCATTCTGTTCTTTGGCATGAAATCTGAGATCTTTTGTGAAAGTCTAGTAGCTCATTAGCTGTGTAGATGGAACCATTGACCTCTCATTTTGGCCAAAATAAGATTCGTCTAAATTGTATGTTTGTCTGAATATTGTTAATTTGTAATGTTTTTGATTCTAGTATTTCAATGTTTTAACAAAACTAGTTTAATTGAAGAATTTCATTGAACTGAATAAACTATTTTTGCCTTTGTGAAATGTAATGTTTATGAAAAGATGTGGTCTTTAAATTAATCAGGCTACCTAGAAGAATTTTCCCATAACAGAGTGCAAATATTTTCATCTTTTTATTATTTTAGAGACATTCTAACTCTGGTATCTCTCAATATTTTAAGTTCTTTACTTACTCCCCCTGCTCAACCTGAGTAAACTGAGTATTCTTTGGGAATAATGGGGGAAATGGTGGAAGTATTTCCGAGCTGATTTTCAGCCCACTGAACTGTTTTGTATGCTCCTTCCGTGGCAAACAAGCCCAGAGCTTCTGGCACAATGGTAGAAAAGTTACAGTGTCATGCAATCCCCACTCTTTGCATTGAGAATATAAGGACTGTTTGTGGCACAGAACGTATCTGTAGAAACATAGAATACAGAGTCTGGCAGAGAGAGCACACTAAAGATTTGTTACTGGAAAATCATGTCACAAATCATGGGATCCAACAGCCATTTCCTGGGTCGATGCTTCGATAAAGCAAGACTCCATTCCAGAGACTGACCTTCACCAAATTGGCCCCATCAAGTCACTTTGTATGGGCATCATTTTCTCTACTACCTGTAAGAGTTAACATTTTTAGAATACAAAGAACATTTGGTACCAGTCCATAATCTGATATCAGAGCAATTAGTATGACTTTCCAGAGTGAGGTGAGACTGACTGCCCTTGACCGAATATGGCATCAAGTAGCCCGAGCAAAACTTTAGTAAGTAGAAATCAGGGGGCAATTGCTCTACTGCTTGGAGTCATACCTGATATGAGGGAAGCTGGTTGTGGTGGTTGGAGATCAATTATTTCAGTTCCAGGACATCACTGCATGAGTCCTCAGCTCAAACATCTTCAGCTGCTTCATCAATGACTTTCCTCCCATCATAAGCTCAAAAGTGACGATGATTTCTGAAGACTGTACAATGTTCAGCACCATTTGCAACTTCTCAGACAATGAAGCAGTCCACGTTCAAATGCAGCATGACCTGGACAATATCCAGGCTTGGGTAGACAAGTGGCAAGTAACATTCACTCCATCCAAGTGCCAGGCAATGACCATCTCCAACGAGAGAGGATCTAATCATTGCTCCTTAACATTCTTGAGCATTAGCATTGCTGAATTCCCATTATCAATATCTTAGGGGTTAACAGTGACCTGAAACTGAACAGGACTAGCCAAGTAAATACTATGGCTACCAGAGCAGGTCAGAGGCCATGAATCCTTCAGCGAGTAATTCACCTCCTGACCCAAAGCCTGTCCACCATCTACAAGGCACAAGTCAGGAGTGTGATAGAATATTCTCAACAACACTCAAAAAACCATCCAGGACAAAGCAGCCTGCCTGATTGCTACCCCTTCCACATTCAATCCCCCCACCACTGATGAACAGTGTCAGTGTGTGTATCATTGACAAATTGCATTGCAAATATTCACCAAGGTTCATTCTGCAGCGCTTTCCAAACCCATGAGCATCCTGAAGGACAAAAACAGCATTACCTTGAAACATCACCACCTTGAGGTTCCCCTTCAAGTCACTCCTGAGTTAGAAATATATGATGTGGGTATGCCGGCGTTGGACTGGCGTAAACACAGTAAAAAGTCTGACAACACCAGGTTTTAGTCCAACCTATTTATTTGATAATATACTCGCAAGCTTTCGAGGGGTTACCCTCTTCGTCAGGTGAATGGAGAGTTCTGGCCTCAGACAGAGCATATAAAGCACAGACAGTTTAGAGATTACTTCGGGTAAGCATTCTCCAAGGCGGCCTTCACAACACACGACAGCGCAGAGTCGCTGAGCAGAGACTGATAGCCAAGTTCCGCACACATGAGGACGGTCTCAACAGGGATCTTGGGTTCATGTCGCATGTCACAGTAGGTGAGGTTTTGCAGGCCCAGGCAGGTCACGGGGGTTACGGATAGTGCGACATGAACCCAAGATCCCTGTTGAGACCGTCCTCATGTGTGCGGAACTTGGCTATCAGTCTCTGCTCAGCGACTCTGCGCTGTCGTGTGTTGTGAAGGCCGCCTTGGAGAATGCTTACCCGAAGTAATCTCTAAACTGTCTGTGCTTTATATGCTCTGTCTGAGGCCAGAACTCTCCATTCACCTGACGAAGAGGGTAACCCCTCGAAAGCTTGCGAGTATATTATCAAATAAATAGGTTGGACTAAAACCTGGTGTTGTCAGACTTTTTACTTAGAAATATATCACAGTTTCTTCACTGGCAGCTCGCAATCACTTTCTCAATGGCTACTCAGGATGGGCAATAAATGCTGGTCTAGCCAATGAGACCCGCATCCCGCAAATGAATTTTAAAGAGTGTAGAGAGGAGGGGATTCACTTGCCCTCACAGTGTGAATTTGGTTGTTCATTCATTCCCTGCACTGCAGGGCAGTCCACCTCTGGACCCCTGTGGCACCATGACTGACTATCATGGTGACCTCCTCCCAGGCCACTATAGGAGGTCTGGTGGGCATCCTACTCCTATCTCTGGGAAAAGGACATCCCTTCTGTCCTCCACAGCCTGGAAGAGAATGTCCAGGGGAGCATTACTGAACCTGGAGCCTGTTTGTGTTGCTTTCTGGAAGCTGTGTACAGCACTCCTGGCCTGATGAATGAATGGCAGCCTGGATACATTTTCAATACTTGGACATGACGGCAAGTATGCAACTTCCTGCCCATCACGCCATGCAATGTGACATAATCACCCTGGTTGCATAATTAACTGGAAAAGGTATGGGTTTAACACGTGACATGTTGATCTCCTTTGGGGTCATTTCCTGTGCTAATATGCCCCATTCTGATAGGATTCTGAGTCTACACACAATTAGAACAGGGAAGGAGAGTCCTGTTTGATTTGAATTGATTTATTATTGTCACATGTATTAGCATACAGTGAAAAGTATTGTTTCTTCCTTGCCATAGAGTCAAAGCATACTGTTCACAGAGAAGGAAATGAGAAAGTGCAGACTATGGTATTACAGTCATAGCTAGGGTGTAGAGAAAAATCAGCTTAATATGAGATCAGTCCATTCAAAAGACTGATGGCAGCAGGGAAGGATCTGCTTTTGACTCAATAAGTATCTATCCTCAGTTCTTTGTATCTTTTTCCCGATGGAAGAAGGTGGAAGAGAGAATGTCCGGGGTGTGTGGGGTCCTAAATTATGCTGGCTGCTTTTCCGAGGCAGCTGGAAGTGTAGACAGTGTGAATGGATGGGAGGCTGGTTTGTGTGATCAACTGGGCTTTGTTCACAACCCTCTGTAATTTTTTGGGATCTTGGATAGAGTAGGAGCCATACCAAACTGTGACACAATCGGAAAGAATGCTTTCTATGGTGCATCTGTAGAAGTTGGTGAGAGTTGTAGTGGACGTGCTAAATTTTCTTAGCCTCCTGAGAAAATAGACGCTTTAGTGGGCTTTCTTAACTATAGTGTCTGGATAGAGGGACCAGGACAGGTTGTTGTTGGTCTGGACACCTGAAAACTTGAAGCTCTCGACCCTTTCTACTTCATCCCCGTTGATGCAGACAGCGGCATGTCCTCCATGACGCCTTTTGAATTCGATTACAATTTCCTTGGTTTTGTTGACATTGAGTGAGAGATTATTATCATTGCATCAGTTCACCAAATTCTCTATTTCTTTCCTGTACTCCGCCTCATCATTGTTTGAGATTGACGCGCAAAGGTGATGTCATCAGCAAAATTGAGTTGGAGGGGAATTTGGCCACATAGTCAAAGGTGTATAAGGAATATAGTAAGAGACTGAGGATGTAGCCTTGTGGAGCACTGGTGTTGAGGATGATTATGGAGGAAGTGTCGTTGCCTATCCTTACTGATTGCAGTCTGTGGGTTAAGAAGTCCAGGATCCAGTTGCATAGAGAGGAGCCAAGCCAAAGCCATGAAGTTTGGAGATGAGTCTTGTAGGAATAATGGTGTTAAAGGCTGAGCTGTAATCTATGAATAGGAGTCTGACATGGATGTCTTTGTTATCTCAGTGTTTTTTGATTTGATTTGATTTATTATTGTCACTTATATTAACTTACAGTGAAAAGTATTGTTTCTTGCATGCAATACAGACAAAACATACCATTCATAGAGAAGGAAATGAGAGAGTGCAGAATGTATTGTTACAGTCATAACTAGGGTGTAGAGAAAGATCAACTTAATGAAAGGAAATTCCATTCAAAAATCTGACAGCAGCAGGGAGGAAGTTGTTCTTGAGTCGGTTGGTACATGACCTCAGACTCTTGTATCTTTTTCCCGATGGAAGAAAGTGTGCAAGAGAATTTTAGGGTGCATGGGGTCCTTAATTATGCTGGCTGCTTTGCCAAGGCAGCAGAAAGTGTAGACAGAATCAATGGATGGGAGGCTGGTTTGAGTGATGGATTGGGTTACATTCATGATATTTTGTAGTTTCTTGCAGTCTTGGGCAGAGCAGGAGCCATACCAAGCTATGATACAACCAGAAAGAACACTTTCTATGGTGCATCTATAAAATTTGGTGAGAGTCATAGCTGACATGCCAAATTTCCTTCGTCTCCTGAGAAAGTAGAGGCATTGGTGAGCTTTCTTAACTATAGTGCCAGCATGGGGGGACCAGGACTGAAATTTCTCTACAGGCCCCTTTGGAAGTACCTAAAAAGGGGAGAACTTCAAACTGTCCCACAGATTCCTGTTAAACTTCATCCCAAAGTTTGGAGATGTATATGAACATATGTGCGGAGAGAGGCCAGCCAGTGTCAACTGTGGAGGGTGGAGGTTGGAGAGAGGAGGATGGTGGCTGCTGAACTTAATGTTGAAGTCACTGCTTTTCTATTGGGTCACTGATCGATGATTTTACTTTGTGAAATTCTATTTTGCAAATCCATTGGGCCCACTTTTGACAGGCCTAGATTCTGGGAATCTGCTCCATGCAAGGAATATGGTAGAAAGAATGGAGACCTGAATGAATGGGAATTCCAATAGATGACAGCATCCCACTCCAGATATCCACATGGAAGGAAGGCAAGAAAAGCCCTGTCCTCTGTTGTAGCAGGGTGTTGAAACTACAAACAGTGAAGACCCAGAGTAACTTCTCACTGCCCAGATTGTATGGTTTACTCACCTCACCAAAGAAATAAATCATGAATTAGAATGAATAGAGAAAAATGGGGATAGCTGGTCACAATAGTAGCAGATGTTACCTTAGTGATAATAAGGAATAAACAAAGTGAGTCAGTCAATCGATGAATCACCATTGGTGGGACTAAAGAACAAGAAAAGAAATACGAGTGAGAATGTTTTAAAGCCAGTGATGATTTAATAAAGTCATGGACGTATATGCAAATCATGAGCCTTGTACGAAGAATATATTTCAACTTCCATATCGTTTTCCAAAGCAGTCAGCTTCCACATACATGCCAATGACCACGAATTGTATCTTTCTGCCCCCTTTGCTGACCCAAATACTGATGCTGTGATCTCAAATTTCCTGTCTGATATGCAGAACCCAGATGAGCAAGCCTTCCCCTAGTTGAACAGTGGAAAAGTCCGGTTAGGCTGGTTAGTTTAACGTCTGTTGTAGGTAAAATGTTAGAATCCGTCATCAAGGAGGAAATAGCGAGGCATCTTGAGGGGAATTGCTTGATAGAGCAGACGCAGCACGGTTTCGTTAAGGGGAAGTCGTGTCTGACAAATTTACTGGAGTTCTATGAGGATGTGTCTAGGGCGGTGAATACAGGAGAGCCGGTGGATGTGGTCTTTCTTGATTTTCAGAAGGCGTTTGACAAGGTACCTCACAAGAGGTTATTGCAGAAGGTAAGGGGGCATGGAGTTGGGGGTAGGGTGTTAGCGTGGATAGAGGATTGGTTGTCAAATAGGAGGCAGAGAGTGGGGGTTAATGGGTGCTATTCGGATTGGCGGTTGGTGACTAATGGAGTGCCCCAGGGGTCGGTGCTGGGGCCTCAGCTATTTGCCATTTATATAGATGATCTGGAGGAGGGAACCGAGTGTATGGTGTCGAAATTTGCTGATGACACCAAGATTGGTGGAACGGCAAATTGCGCGGAGGGTGTGGAGAGTCTACAGAAGGATCTAGATAGGCTGGGCGAATGGGCCAGGAAATGGCAAATGGAATTTAATGTTGGCAAGTGCGAGGTGGTCCACTTTGGTAGGAATAATGGTAGGAAGGACTATTACTTACGTGGCGAAAAACTGCAGCAGGCGACGGTGCAGAGGGACCTTGGGGTCCTTGTGCATGAGTCGCAAAAACCCAGCTTGCAGGTGGTCAGGAAGGCGAATGGGATGCTGGCCTTCATAGCGAGGGGGATTGAATATAAAGGTAGGGAGATCTTGCTGCGGCTGTATAGGGCATTGGTGAGGCCACAGCTGGAGTACTGTGTGCAGTTTTGGTCGCCGTACTTACGCAAAAATATTTTGGCCTTGGAGGGAGTGCAGAGGAGGTTTACTAGGCTGATGCCGGAGTTGAGGGGGTTGAGCTATGAGGAGAGGCTGAATAAACTAGGCTTGTACTCGTTAGAGTTTAGAAGAATGAGGGGAGATCTCATTGAGACATATAAGATGATGAATGGGATGGATAGGATAGAGGTGGAGAGACTCTTCCCGCTCAGAAAGGACAGTAGGACTAGGGGGCACAGCCTCAAGATAAAGGGGGGGCAGTTTAGAACGGAGTTGAGGAGGAACTTCTTCACTCAAAGGGTGGTGAATCTCTGGAATTCTCTGCCCGTTGAAGTGGTGGAGGCTGCCTCGCTCAATATTTTTAAGACGCGGGTTGATGGGTTTTTGATAAGCGAGGGGATTAAGGGTTATGGGGAGAGGGCGGGAATGTGGAACTGAGCCACGACAGATCAGCCATGATCTTATTGAATGGCGGGGCAGGCTCGAAGGGCTAGATGGCCTACTCCTGCTCCTATTTCTTATTATGTTCTTATGTAAATCTGTGTCTGTCCTCATTGAGCCCCTCTCTATTTTGATTCTCTCACTGAAACTCCATCGACTATCTACCTGCAATCTTACACTGAATAATGACATGTTCAGAGAGGTTCAGCTAATGTTCCCACATTTCACTAAAACTACTTCTTTCTATTTCCAAAACTTGATTCTCCTGTATCTCACCCTTTCCATTGTCAAAACCCAAAATATGCTTTGGGTTTTTTTTCAGAGACTAAGTAATGCCAAGGCTTCAGCTAATACAAAGACTCACAAAGTCAGTATCCTGGTGAAAGACGTATCTTTATTTGACCAACGATCACTGGAAGAGATAACACTGGACAGCCCAACACCTCTCTGAGAGAAGGTTCTGCACATTCCACTACCACTCTGAAGTTACAATATATCAGACAGGACAACTACGCATTTTCAAGTTTGCTTTTCCTGCTTTCCCATTAGTTATGAACCAATCATCATTAATACAAATAAATCATTGTTAACAGTTGTCAATTACCTTAGCCAATTACATTCTACCCTCTGACATCATGAGATTTTGTTGGTCTGTAGAATCCGGATGCTTCTTCCCCCTGTTGCTTGGCAATCACTGATGCTTTGCAATTGAGTTCAAATGTTCTGTTCTCACCAATTCTCAATTAGGTCAATGGGTAAATCAGATAGTTGATATTCCCATGTCTGAGACGCTTTCTCTTATCAGTCCAAACTGAACAATCATTCTATGGCTTTGGGAACCAATACTGTCCATAACTTATGCTGATAAGAATATACAGATTCTGTGTTTTCCTTGTTGCAAAGAATGTGATTTGTCTCACTAAATCTTCATCCCATTATGCTGTTGGGCAGCCTGCTTTTGGCTGAAGTGCATAGACCATTTTAAAGTACATCTGAAATACCTTTTAAAATCCAAAATGTATATGTTTAAATCAGAAATACTTGTTCAAATCTCTTATTTGTTTAAATCTCTTACTGTGATTATACGTGTCTTTATGCAAACAATACCTTTGTTAGTCTGTAAGTCTGATCTTAAGTTATTTCACTTAGTGCTTGTAGTTTTCTTAGTGTCTTGAATCTCTGATTATTTGAAATTTCTTTAACACTTTCACTATCTCGAGGCTTGATCTCTTTAATGTTTTTCTAGTTCAGCTTCCTGACATAATTCTTCAGAAGCTCCCAATCTTGCCAAGGCACCACAATTCACTCCTGAATGATAGTGAGTGGATAATGAGTAGATAGTGAAGGTCACGCTCCAAACACCCTGTCGTCTTCAAGTCATACACATTCTCTATGCACCAGTATACTGATTTCAAAATCCTCAGCCTGGTTTCAAATCTTTCTGTGGTGTGGCCTCAATCTACTCTACATTTGATCTTTTCTTTCCTTCTATTGCCAGACACAGCCTCTATTTCTCAGAATGCTCCATAATGCCTGTCTCCACCTGCTCTAGTACTTGTCTAGCCAAAATGGCACATGCAACTATCTACCCCAATCATTTCGTCTTGACATCCTACTTTAAGAAGCTGTCTGTAACCTCTCCTCTTTCACCAAACTTTTGATTTGCCACATAAACATCCCTTCCTTTCTTGATGAAACTCTTGGTCCTTATCGTGAAATGTTTTGAAGTATCTTGCTACATGCAAGGAACACCCTAAATCTTAAGTTATTGTGCAGATTTCAATCCAACAGGAGTGCAGGCAACAGCTATTTAATTATGAGCTCATGAACCAGATATAGTGAACAACCTGGTAAGAAAGGAGGATCTTGGGAAAAGTAATCATATTAGATTACATTCACTAACAGGCTTGAAGAGAAAAGCAAAAATAATGGCTTTAGATTTTAATAACATGAAAGAAGAATTTACAGCTTGGCTGGAATAGATTGAAATCTGTTCAGCACAATCATTAGAAGATTATGAAAGAAGTTTTTAGTTGTTTAATTATCCACAACCATTCATGGTTGGATGTTCCAGGACTGCAGGGCTTAGATCAGATCCATTGGTTGTGGGATTGCTTAGCTCTGTCTGTTACCTGCTGCTTATGATGTTTGGTACACAAGTAGTCCTGTGTTGTAGCTTCACCAGGTTGACACCACGCTTTTAGACATGCTTGGTGTTGTTCCTGACATGCCCTCCTGCACTCATCACTGAATCAGGGTTGATCCCCAGGCTTGGTGATAATGGTAGAGTGGGGAATAGGCCAGGCTCTGAGGTTACAGATTGTGGTTGTATGCATTTCTTCTGCTGTTGGTGGCTCGCAGCACTCAATTTTGACCTGCTAAATCTGTTTGAAATATATCCCATTTAGCACGGTGTTAGTACCACACAACCTGACCTAGAGGATCCTCGAAGTTAAAATGAGACTTTATCTCCACAAAGATTGTGCAGTGGTCACTCCTACCAAACTGTCATGAATAGATGCATCGGTGACAAATAGATTAGTGAGGACAAGATCAAGTAGGTTTTTCCCTCTTGTTGATTCCCTCACCACCTCTCACAGTCCCTGTCTAGCAGCTATGTCCTTTAGGACCTGGCCAACACAGTCATTAGCGGTGCTACTAAGCCACTCTTAGTGATGGACATTGAAGTCCCCAAACAGAATAGTATTATGCACTCTTATCATCCTCAGTGTTTACTCCAAGTGGTGTTCAACACGAAAGTGCACCAATTCATCAGCTGGGGCAAGAATGGGGAGAGGGTGCATTTAGATGTCAACAAGCAAGGGGTCTCCTTGCCCATGTTTGATCTGGTACCATGAGACTTCATGAGGTCCAGGGTTGATATTAAGAACTTCCAAGGCAACTGTCTCCCAAATGTATTCCAAATTACTGTGTCTCTCCTACTGGTGAGACAATACATACTCAGGGATGGTGATGACGGTTCCTGGGACATTGTCTGTAAGGTATGATTCAATGAGTATCACTACATCTGGCTGTTACTTGACTAGTCTGTGGGACAGCCATCCCAATGGGGACAGAAGCCCCTAGATGTTAATAAGGAGGAATTTTCAGGGTCAACAGGACTGTGTCAACAGGGTCTTCAGGTCTGGGTTTACTATTGTTGTTTCTGCTGCCTATGTCAATGCTGGATGATCCATCTGGTTATGTTCCTTTTCATAGACTTTGAAGCCGTTTGATACAATGGAGTGATTTACAAGGCCACTCGGGATTAGAGTTACATTGCTGTGGGTCTGGAGTCACATATAGACTAGACCAGATAAGGACACAGATTTCCTTCCCCTAAAGGGACACCAGTAAACAAAATTTATTTTTACAATAATCAGCGATGGTTTCCTGGTCATGATCACCAAGACTAACTTCTTTAATTCTAAATTTATTGACTGCAGTTAAATTCCACCAACTGACATGGTGGGGTTGGAACAAGTTTCACTGACGTAGTAGTCTGTACCTCTGGATTACTAGACTGACAACATTACCACTATACAACCATCTCCCCTCCCTTTAAGTACTTCCCCTAAAGCTTTTGTTGGTTGTTTTTATTCATTCACAGGATGAAATATCACTGGTTGGGCCAACATTCCTTGCCCATCCCTGACTGTCCTTGAGAAGATGGTGGTGAGCCACCCTGTGGAGCTGCTGCAGTCTACATTGTGTAAGTACACCCACAGTGCTGGAGGGCAGGGTGTGAGCTCCTAATTATGTTCAGGGTTGTGGCTTTTAAACAAAAAGAAAAGAATGTGGTTTACACACATATATTAAAACTATCAACAACCAAATTATTCTAGGAGCTCTGATCTGTACAGAGAGCAAATTGAAATTGAAAGCAACTGCCTGTGCCACGCTGTAATGATATCACCCTCAAATCAGGTGACCAGCTCTTAAAGCAATCATGCAACCAGTTAAATAAATAACATCCCTCCCCCTTAACTTCTGTTGTCATGACTACAAATTACTGAGTTGTTATACATAGGATTGCTAATAGAAAGCAGCTAACAATGGTATACCTTTATACCGCCCAAAAGTAGTAAAGGGTTGACAATCAGCCAATAATGTTAAATGATGATCATATAAATAATGATGAAACCTTTATACATTAAAAAGCTTTCCACGTGGCCATTTTATATGCCAGAGAAAGTTCATTCTCAGCCCGAGAAATGACTTTCTCTCTGTGCCACAGTTAATTTTGTTTTCCAGTTTTTGAACATTGAACTCTGATTTTACTGAGTCAAAGCGTTCATTGATGGTCTGCTCAGTGTATTTCCTGTAGACTGTATCCTGAGGGATGGATTACAGGACAGTAAGAATTCTGCAGTACAAGATTCTCAATGTAGTGTCTTCAACTCTCCCAGGCGAATGTGAAGGATCATGTTCCCAAATTTACATCTTACCACACTGGCACTGAGTTGCTAGCCCTGTGCTTGAACCAACAGCACCAGGAAGCTGCCTACTAGCCTTAATTGGGCAGTGGGCCCATGGGCAGCAAATTCGGAGGCTGTCTGTGGGAAAATCACCTCATGACTTCAGCTGCCAGCAAGTTCAGGCTCGGGACTCATCCCTTACTCTGACAATGGATTCCCAAAACCTCTCATAAATATTTGTCCTACTTTCTCTCACATGAAGGAGATATTAGGCTTGTTTATGGAGATAAACAGCACTGATTTTTTTCCCTAAATATCCATGACTTTCACACAATAAGTGAACGATGCCCATATCCCATGAAAGGATCATAAAATCTCAGTGCACCGACAAAGAAATTATCAAAGCTTTACTTTGATGGGAAATGCAACCAACTGGGTCTGTTATCTTTTCACAATTTTTGCTGCAATCCCCATGCACAATGAATGTTCAATAAAAGAACAGGAGAATATCTAAGGCTACATCAAATTGACAGTTAGCTCAAGGTTGAGATGAAACAAAGGCAGCTGACTGGGTTTTGGGCCCCATTGTCAGTAAAATTTCCCCAAAGTATCTGGCATTGCTGTCGAGGTTATTTATGCTGCCACATGTCAAAACTTAACTGAAAAATTGAAATTTCATCACTGGCTGGAATTAAATCAAGATATTAGCCTGAAATTCCCCCTTTCCGAGACAGTGCACTAGACGGGCCTGGGGGAGGCTGTGAACAGCCCAGTGAACGTGCAATTTATGTGCGAAAGACAGCTGGGGACAGTAGGAATGGGATGGTGCAGGCTGCTGGAGAGGATGGGATGGGGGATAGGGTGGCAATGGAGAGATGGAATGGGAAGAGGGTGCAGGCTGCTGGAGAGGGCGGGAATGGAGAGGATGCGAATGGTGAGAGAATGGGAATGGGGAGGGCAGGAATGGGGAGAGAATGGGAATGAGGAGGGCAGAAATGGGGAGAGAATGGGAATGGGGACATGGCAGGAACAGTGAGAAAATGGGAATGAGGAGAGAGTGGGAATGGGAAGAGGGTGGGAATGGGAGAGGTGGTTTTGGTGAGGGTGGGAATGAAGGGAGTGGGAAGAGGGTGGGGGCAGGCTGCTGCTTCTAATGTGCACCCTTAGGGGGACAGCCACTGTGGAACATTCTCAGAGAGCTGCTGACCCGTGAATAGTAAATTTGGGTGGAAAAAAAAGCAGCAGTGTGTCTAAGTAGACCAACCAAAAACAAGTCTCATTCCCCAACACCTTCTTAAATTTTATTTCAGTCCTGACATTTCATCCCGCCCTGGATCGAGGTTGCAGCTAATCCCCTGGTCAACTGATCCACCTGCCAACTGTAATAACAGACAGACCGCTTAAAATTCCCTTAACTGTCTAAACGCCCACTTGGTTGTCGGCGGGTCTGCTTCCAATGCTTGCACAACTTCTTCTTGCGAGATTTCACATGTTTCCACTCACCCGAGCAACATAAAATTCTGGCGCTTATGTAAAAAAAACTTCTGACTCAAACCCTGACTCATCACTGCGAGCACCATGCAATGCTGCTCAAATAAGCAGCCTTGGTCATCACATTGATGGCAAGCAATGCTGTTAAGACATTGCCGAATTTTTACATGTTTTTTAACGCGTACCTTTTAAACAATGGGTTGGGATTAAATGAGTCAAACGTATTAAATGTGTTACAGCGGTAGGCAGTGGATCAGGAAAGGGGTAAAAATTAACTAAATTTACTAAAGGTAAAATTTGTGAACTTCAGATGCAGGCATGATCATTCATCACATTTCTATCCCTTTTCAGTTCTGTAGGAGAGTCATATGGACTGGAAATGTTAACTCTGTTTCTCTCTCCCATCAGATGCTACCAGACCAGCTGGGTTTATCCAGCATTTTCTGTTTTTAATTAGAAAAAATATATGCAGAGCAGAATATATGCTAAAATGTATTTTAAAGATTAAATGCCATAGTGGCCTTGTTCCAATAAATTAAGCAATTAAATCAATTGATTAATTGATTTGAGATTAAAAGCAACAACTATATTATGAAAGAGTTAATGATTAAGCTTGACTGAATAGTTTATTTTGTCTTATATCGATTGTAACATGCCCATCCTTGATGAACATCATTCTCCATGAGTTGGTGATATGGTGGCAAGCCACATTTATTTATGTACAATTCATCCACCCATTTGGTCTGGAAGATTTTATGAATTGAGTACCCTGGTATTTGTACACAGAAGGTCCACTTGTGAGGTAGAAAAACCCTGTCAATTGAAAGAAAAGTTTATTTATTATTTGCTTCAAACATGGAAACTATATTTCCTTGTGCGTTCAATGAGATTTATGCTGTAACTCTAGTAGGGTGCTGGGACATCTCGGAATCGGACAGATGCCAGGTTCCTGCTGGCTCTAGGAACTTACAGTCAGCCTTATAATGGGCAGAACATCTGGCTGTTTTTTACAAGAACAAAGATACCAAGGGGGCGAAGATGGAAGAAGGGGCAAGGATTCCTGATGTTGGGATCCCTGCATTTCTAGATCAGAGAAGATTGGAGTCTGGTCCAAAACTGGCATTCCATGAAAGATCAAATGTAATAGTCAGCAAAATGGTGCCAAATGGGTGCCATGGGTATTGCCAGACCAGGGAAGCAAGTGTCATAGAACGATAGACTTGCATTTATATACAAAACACTTTTTACCATATATCTCTAATTAAGATGCTAAAGGGGATTGACAGGGTAGAGGTAAAGAGGATGTTTCCCCTTGTTGGGCATTCTGAAATGAGAGGCCATAGCTTTAGGCTATGCGGAGGCAGATTTAAACAGAAATGAGGGGGAGTTCCTTCACACAAAACATTGTGAAACTGTGGAATTCTCTACCCCAGAATTCACTGAACAAGATTAAATAGGTTTTTAATTAGTAGCAAGATGAAGGGTTTTGGGAAGTGGGCAGGAAGATAGAGAGGAGGCTGTGAATGAGATCAGCTATGATTGCATTGAATGGCGGAACAGGTTTGAGGGGCTGAATGGCCGACACCTTCTCCTACTTCTTATGTTCTTATTTCAAAGTGCTTCCACTTCAAAGTGCTCAAAGAACCTTCCACATACCTGATGAAGGAACACCATTTCCGAAAGCTTGTGGGATTACAATCAAATAAACTGGTTGGACTCTAACCTGGTGTTCTGAGACTTCTTACTTAATACGCCAGCCAGCGTGCAGAGGGAGCTATGGCACAGGCACAGATCTCTGTGTCTGCAGATGCATGTTAGCAACTGTAGAGGGAGCTATTGTACATGTGCAGACTTCTGATGCTGTACCTGCACAATTCCAAAAGTAGGAGTCTGACAGAAAGTGAGAGAGTTGTTAGGTCCCTGCTGCTGCAGGCAGTCTCAACACAGCCACCACCCCCTCCCCACAATTGTGATGGCCGATCCCAAACCCTGAACACCCACCATCTCCCATTGCCACGCATAATGGGCCCTCCCCCATCCCATTACAGAGTGGCAGCGGGACCCCCTCCCTCCCTGTCGCCTGATCGGATTGCCTGAAGTGTGGCAGCAGGCCTTCTCCGTTCTGATCACATCTGCAGAATGGCCCCTATGCCTGCCCCTTCAAGCTCTGCCCCCATAGGTCCCGTGCAATAGGCCCCACCACTTGGCACTGTCCGGTCGGCAATGCCCAAGGTGCCTCGTGGGCAATGCCTGATTGCCAGGCTAGCAGCACCAAGGTGCCAGGTGCCAGCGTGGCACTGCCAGGCTAGCACTGCCTAAAGGGCACCTCCCCTTGCCTTTAGACTTCCTGGGGGGCCTCAATGGCCTTCAGTTTCACAGGCCAGGCCAACACAACTGTTCCCCATTCATGGGGAGCTGGTGTTTTCTTCTCCGGAGGGTATGGGTGGAGCTTTATGGCTGCTTTATGCTCATTTTGCGGTCTCCTAGGGGTTAGGGAGACTCAGAACCCTGACAGAATGGAACAGGTGGGCACTGGAGATGACCTTTTGGATATGAAAATGCCCCAGGTTAAATCTACAGCTTTTGCAGTGATCCTATAAAATTCAGCAAAGTCGGTGCTGGAGAGCACCAGCACCTCAAATTAATGCCCAGATCGTGCCTCAGAAAATTTTCAATTCATTTTTCTTCAATGAAGGAATTGGACAGATAGTGTTAATGCTCTCAGCAATATGTGTAATCAGGATTGGAGAGATTTTTGTTTCTTTTCTAACAGTTCGATGTAAAGGCAAAATACTGCAAGAGCTGGAATCTAAAACTAAAACAGAAAATGCTGGAAAATCTCAGCAGACCTGACAGCGTCTGTGGAGGGAGAATAGAGCCGTCTAGTGCGCTTAATCCCATTTCGAGAATGGGAAGCAATGTAAATTTGACCTGATTGGGCTGGGTGCTCACAGTTCAGGAGCTGACATTTTTAGGATTCATATCTAAGCACAACATGTGGAGCATGAATATGTAAAATAATTCAGAACAATTTACGTCAACTTTTCCATTTCGTCAGGTAGAGACAAAAGCAGCAAATATCATGCAGTCACCATTTTGATGGTTTACGTTTCAGGCAACTCCCCGAAAATATCAATATTTAACACTGAGCCAGATTAAAATTCTTGGGCTCAAGCAGCAGCAGGATGAATCCTTCCCATGACAAAACTGAAATAACAGTCATGTTATAATTGTAGCTGGGAATCCGAATCAATGCGCAGAGTCCTGCAGATTCTGTCAGCTCCATCAATTAACCACGGTTACACGCATGCAAGTTACAGAACTGAATCATACACTTTGCTACTATTTCTGAAACAGAAGTGTTCAGACTAACCCTATTGAGTTGAAGCGCTAAATGATTGACATTTACACAATTGATGGTAAGAAGCATGACATGGGAAATCATGTGGTGAATGAAAGGGTTGCCACATGCAAGATTTCCCATTATCACATTGGCTAATCTCCAGTGGGGAAGTGAAAACATACAAAAATAACTTATCCTTCTGCTTATTATTATTTCTTAAGCCTGTCATATCTTGTTGTTATGTCAACAGTGGGCAGATTTCCATTTTTAGGGGATTTTGGCCCCATTTTTACCTTATACCTTGTGGGAAATAAGTGGGGCAAGTGGCCATTTTTTTCCATTAAAGAAAGCCACTGGAGTGTAAAATGGGATGGGAGGTAAATGAATATAACACAAAACAAGCACACTGAATGCATGAAGATTTCAGTTCAGTGACTCTTTGTTCCACTAACACTAAGCATATAAATATATTAAACTAAGTTATCTGAGGAAAAACAAACTCATTACAGTGGTAACTGTCACTTGTCAACTCCGAAATCATAAGAACATAAGAACATAACATAAGAAATAGGAGCAGGAGTAGGCCATCTGGCCCTTCGAGCAAACAGTTGAAAGCTGAATAAACTTCTATTTTGTACCAGTGGCACATGTCCACCTCCTAGGAGACTGCTGAGATTGGTCAATATCTCAAAGGAGCCCCCAGGCACAGAAAAGTCTGTCAGCCTTGCGTCTCCTCCTGTCACTGGCCACTGGGGCAACACTGGGCCCAGATGTCAATCATCATGGCAACCATGAGGCCCAACATTCAGGCTGACTTTCAACATTTCACTTGTGCAGGAATGGCCATGTAGGAATCAGAGAGACTTTATGACTCCCCCACCAATCAGTGTTGGAACCATTCCTATCATTTGTCCGCCCTGTGGTATTTTGTACTTTTGAAGAATCGGTTAATATCTCTCTATGAATAGTGTCACTACAATGTGAATGTGACACATTTGAATTGTGACAGAATGGAAATGGTGCAAAGTTCACCAATCTTATATTATGGGCAGATACCAGAAAATCACCAGTACTCCGCAAAGTGTAAATTATTCAAGAAAATAGAAAATGGTGACAAATTTTGGGGAGATTCTCCCAATGGAAGCCTTGCTTTAATGGAGCAGAGATCAGAGAAATGACTGCCAATCCTGATATTCCAGTGATAAATATTAAATTTTCTCTTTATCCCAGATTCCATAATCCATGTTCCTATAAATATGGATTCAGTGTAACAAACAGTCCTTGTGTTATTAATATAAAGGAATCCACTTCATTAAGAACATCTGCATTAAATTTCACTGGCATATTTTACACATTGATTTTATTATTTCACTTGTGCTGCTGTTAGAAAACAATAATTTATCTTTCTCTGCAAAGTGGACACTCACCATGATGCTCAACAGCTGCATCCACAGTTGAAATGTTTTTAAAGATGTTTGCTATTAAGCTTGGACTTCTGCTACTCATTTCATTTTCATGTACATTATACCTAAATAAAAAAGTATATGGCTCAGTAGGTTATGATTTTCAACACATGAGCACAAAAGCATCAGATGCTGGGTCAAACTTCATAAAGGTTATGACAGCACATACCTCCAGAACTGATCTCCCGCAAAGAATATTATCCAATTCCTTTCAACTTGCATTGCGGCATCTATTTTAGTTACACCGCTCGGAAAACCAAAATCTGAGATAGGCCTTGGATATCCTGATCTCAGAACATTCCCAGTGTAAAGCCAGTATTGAGATCCTGCAAGGTGAACAGTTTTTTTCAAAGAATAATCGCATAATTATTGGCCTGACTGTCATTCAGTTTTATATCAAAGTACTGTTTACAAAGCTGTCCAATATTGGGACACCAGAGGGCGGGATTTTACATTTCTCAGCGGTTTAAGAATGGAAATTGAGTGGGAGGACAAACATCCTCATTTCACAACACCAGCTTCTGTGTTTCTGGTAAGGAGAGAGTTCAAATGTCCCAAAGCTTCTTAGATAATCTATGGGATTCTGAAGAGATTGTTGACTGTCTGATCAAAGTTTGGCTTTGCTTTGAGGCTGTACTGTGGGCCAACCTGGGTTTCCTTCTGTCTGAATATAAGAACATAAGAAATAGGAGCAGGAGTAGGCCAACCAGCCCTTCGAGCCTGCCCCACCATTCAACAAGATCATGGCTGATCTGTCGTGGCTCAGTTCCACATTCCCGCCCTCTCCCCATAACCCTTAATCCCCTCTCTTATCAAAAACCCATCAACCCGCGTTTTAAAAATATTTAGCGAGGTAGCCTCCACCACTTCAACGGGCAGAGAATTCCAGAGATTCACCACCCTTTGAGTGAAGAAGTTCCTCCTCAACTCCGTTCTAAACCGCCCCCCCTTTATCTTGAGGCTGCGCCCTCTAGTCCTACTGTCCTTTCTGAGCGGGAAGAGTCTCTCCACCTCTATCCTATCCATCCCATTCATCATCTTATACGTCTCAATGAGATCTCCCCTCATTCTTCTAAACTCTAACGAGTACAAGCCTAATTTATTCAGCCTCTCCTCATAGCTCAACCCCCTCAACTCCGGCATCAGCCTAGTAAACCTCCTCTGCACTCCCTCCAAGGCCAAAATATTTCCTGAGGGAGACTACGTAATCACCTGTGCTCAAGTGGTGGCCTCCGAACTCAGTCGAATTGGCGTAGGTGTCCACTTCCATCAGGATACCTCGCAACTCATATGCCCCACTTGCAGGATTTTCCAACAATAAGGCCAGCTGCAGCGCCTGCTAGAAGTACAGGTGTTTTTGGAAAGTTACACTATGGATCCCACACATCAAACATCTTCGCAACTCATTAAGTGTTAACCCGAATTTGCATGCTTCTTCCAGTCGTCTCAATCTTGTGAGGAAACCCATAACAGACACCCCGTCTCCCGGAGTGCCGAGTAAGACTTGTGCCTTCTCAGGATCAGAGGCGGCTTAGGATCAGAGTATTCCCTCATTGGACTGCCAATTCCTGGAAGGTTTTGGTATCTGGTGCCTCCGAGAAAGTTTAGCTGCGAATGTTCACGGTCCGCAAGCAGTCGGAAGAATGACACTCTGCTTTTCATCTGCCACAATGTAATCAGCCCTAAAAATCTAATGCATATTGGGCCTAGCCCTCCAAAGCAGGATCAAAGGAGTCCAGTTTCCCAAGCAGAGACATGCAAGGCAATTCTCCCACTCCGCTGCACTAATATTGTAGCGCAGTGAGCCGGGAGATTTAAGCACCAACAACTTTGCACAATTCGCGCTGGGCGTTCCGCCCTGAGCACATCACTCAACACCAGCTATCCGGCACCATCAGCTCTGTGCCAGAAATTGGTGCGGATCTGCAATCGAAATGCAGGGGGCAATTTCCATATAATTCAAGTATCATTAGCAGGCTCAGGACTGAAATCTCTGGGCCTGCTAGCCTTTCCCCCTCTGTACCCTGACGCCCCCCCCATTCCTCTCTAGAAGTGGTTCACTCTAGCAGGGTTTACAGTAGCTCCCCACTTGCAGGGAGCTGGCAGCCTGGAGTGAAGGGGAAGCAAGCGAGGCCCCCCAGAGGGTTGGACACTGGGGGTGGGGGTGCCACCTGGGCATTCTCAGCATGGCAGCATCAGCCTGGGCCCTCTGGCATTGCACAAGGGATAAAGTGCTGGCTTCAAACAGAGAAGCTCCAAAGTTTTTGGAAGAGAAGTTGTCAACCTGTTTGGAAAGGGAAGAAGTTAAAAAGTTTTTAAATAAAACAATGGCCCCCAAATGAACCATGTTGGATCTTTCACTGAAACTGACTGAAGGCACCGACACATCAAAAAGAAGAGAGGAAAACAGGATACATAAGAACATAAGAACATAAGAAATAGGAGCAGAAGTAGGCCATCTGGCCCTTCGAGCCTGCCCCGCCATTCAATAAGATCATGGCTGATCTGTCGTGGCTCAGTTCCACTTTCCCGCCCTTTCCCCATAACCCTTAATCCCCTCTCTTATCAAAAACCCATCAACCCGCTTCTTAAAAATATTTAGCGAGGCAGCCTCCACCACTTCAACGGGCAGAGAATTCCAGAGATTCACCACCCTTTGAGTGAAGAAGTTCCTCCTCAACTCCGTTCTGAACCGCCCCCCCTTTATCTTGAGGCTGTGCCCCCTAGTCCTACTGTCTTTTTTGAGCGGGAAGAGTCTTTCCACCTCTATCCTATCCATCCCATTCATCATCTTATACGTCTCAATGAGATCTCCCCTCATTCTTCTAAACTCTAACGAGTACAAGCCTAGTTTATTCAGCCTCTCCTCATAGCTCAACCCCCTCAACTCCGGTATCAGCCTAGTAAACCTCCTCTGCACTCCCTCCAAGGCCAAAATATCCTTGCGCAGGTGCGGCGCCCAAAACTGCACACAGTACTCCAGCTGCGGCCTCACCAATGCCCTATACAGCTGCAGCAAGACCTCCCTACTTTTATATTCAATCCCCCTCGCTATGAAGGCCAGCATCCCATTCGCCTTCCTGACCACCTGCTGCACCTGCAGGCTGGGTTTTTGCGACTCATGCACAAGGACCCCGAGGTCCCTCTGCACCGTCGCCTGCTGCATATAAACTGCAGAGATTGCTAAAAGAGTTTCCCCTCCAATTCGATTTTCAAATTTGCTAATGACACCACCGTAATGGGTCGGATCTCAAACAATGATGAGACAGAGTACAGGAATGAGATAGAGAATCTGGTGAACTGGTGCGACAACAATAATGTCCCTGAATGTCAACGAAATGAAGGAGATTGTCATCGACTTCAGGGAATGTAATGGAGAACATGTCCCTTTCTACATCAATGAGGACAAAATAGAAATGTTCCAGAGTTTCAAGTTGTAAGCTCTTCAGGTCATCAACAACTTGTCCTGATTCCCCCATGCCGATGCTATAGTTAAGAAAGCCCACCAATGTCTTTACTTTCTCAGAAGACTAAGGAAATTTGGCATGTCGGCAATAACCCTCACCAACTTTTACAGGTACAACATAGAAAGCATTCTTTCTGGTTGTATTACAGTAGTTCTGCTCTATCCAAGACTGCAAGAAACTGCAAAGAGTTGTGAATGAAACCTAGCCTATCACTCAAACCGGCCTCCCATCCATTGACTCTGTCTACACTTCCCACTGCCTCAGAAATGCAGCCAGCATAATTAAGGAGCCTACTACGTATCCTGAACATACTCTCTTCCACTTTCTTCCATCAGGAAAAGATGCAGAAGTCTGAGGACATGTACAAACTGACTCAAGAACAGCTTCTTCCCTGCTGCTGTCAGACTTTTGAATGGATCTACCTTGCAGTAAAAAATCAAATCAAATCAAATTCTATCAGTAAAAGTGACATTTAAAAAGTGCAAAGAAAAGAGCAGCTTGGCTTGTGCTAAAACTCCAGAGGCACAGGAAAGACAGGGACAACTTATAGCTTCTGATAGCTAATTAAAAAAAAGACAGTCTTAAATATTTAAAGAGATAATGAATTTAAAGTGGTAATGCACTTAAAGCAACGGCCACAAGAAGGAGAAATGACAGGAAAATTGGAGAAGTTCCCAGATACAGGACAACTCAAAAATGGTTCATAGGGCACAATGATCTCAAGGAAAAGGCAACTGAAGACCTCAGAGGAGGCACCAGTAGACCTCAAAAGGAGAGACAATAAAGACCTCAAAGAGAGGGCAAAAGAAGACCTCAAATTGGAGGCAGTAGAAGGCCCAGAAAGAGGCACTGAAAGACTCCAGAAGGAAGTCAACAAGAGATGCACAAGGAAGGCAACAAGAGAATTGCAGAATGGAAACAAGTCAACACATTGTCAGAAACAGACCTGACCAATGGTGAAGTTGTAAGGATTTGGCTGAAGTTAAGACACGTAGAAATGAAGGTTCCATTTGTGAAATATATTTGTCCAATAAGAATATGAAGGATTCCCTCGGAACGAACAAAAAAAATTAAACACTTCAAAGTAAACATTGGAGTTGACAGCAGAATCAGGAATCCAGACACAGAAAGAAACTGAACAAGATTACTGAAATGATCACGTGAATGGAAAGGTGCAAGAACCAATATGATGAAATGGTCAGTGAGAAAGATGCTGAACTGAAATTCTGGAAAGAGAAGAAAGGTTATCACATGACCTCAGTACCAGAAGCAGAGTACGATGACCATTCCTTCACACATGAAGACCAAGATTGTGGAAAAAACTGCAAAGTCCATATTTGTAACTGTCCATAGTTAAAGTCTACCAATAAAAGTGTTTATGCTTAAACACACAATCCTCAAGATCTCATCAATGAACCATCACCATTGCAACATAAAAAACCCATGTTAAGTACATAATATGACATGGTGTTATAATATGAAACTTTAGTAGTTAAACAAGTTAGATCCTGGAATTATCGGGCAGATTTTTCTGGTCATGCTGGTCTAGAAGCTGGACATTCCTGCTGACCGTCAGTGGTATTTCATATCCTCTGCAACCCGCCCGCTAAGATTCCAGTGGTGGGCGGAATGGGAGAATTCCCGCCATTGTCCCTGAGACTGGACTCGTTTTACCAAGTAGACATGGAGGGATGGATCATTTGTAATCACGTGGACCACTTGAGTGAAGAGATGCTCGAGTAGTCAGTGTTGTCATCAAGAAATGTTTTCAACCCATAAGCACTGAAGTACTTGACATAACTGATGTCTCCGTGGAAACAAGTAGTAATGACCTGCCTGTGTCAGAGAGGGATGATGTGGAGATGCTGGCGTTAGACTGGAGTGAAACAGTAAAAAGTCTCACAACGCCACAGATTTTGCAAGCCAGGCAAATCGTGGGGATTACAGATAATGTGACATGATCCCAGTTGAGGCTGACCTTATAGGTGCAAAACTTGGCTATCAGTCTCTGCTCAGCGACTCTGTCATGTAAAATCCCACTAACTGTCCTGCCTGGAGACAATACACACCTCTTTAACCTGTGTTTAACCCCCTCGCCACTCACATTGTCTGCAGCTTTAAGACTTGATTACCTGTAAAGATTTGCATTCCAACCATTATTTTGTAAATTGAGTCTGTGTCTTTATATGCCCTGTTTGTGAACAGAACTCCCACTCACTTAATGAAGGGGCAGCACTCTGAAAGCTTGTGGTTTGTGCTACCAAATAAACCTGTTGGACTTTAACCTGGTGTTGCCAGAAGAGGGAGCCATTATTGGAATTCCTGTTAATGTTGATCCTGTGTAAGTATCTCAGGCTACAGGATTGCAACTCTCTATACAAAACAGAAAAACTCTCAAAGACTTGAGTTATAATTGTTCAACTCATGGGTATAATGTTTAGTTCGAATTTAGCATTGAATAAGTTAGTTAATGAAGATTGTAGAAAGGAGTTAAAGGGGGAGTAGTGTGGTGTTTTGTACTCATTGTGCCTTTAAGAGCAACACAGCAGAAGAGGGTCACTTGGTTTGGGGGACCAATTTGGACTGAGAATGGGTAATCACCCAGAGGGTGGAGTCCTCACTTCGGCAGTAACCATGGACTAGAGTATTCTAATGAATACTCCGAAAATGCATCATTACAAATCAGAAGTCTCACAACACCAGGTTAAAGTCCAACAGGTTTATTTGGAATCACGAGCTTTCAGAGTGCTGCTCCTTCATCAGGTGAGTGTATCTTTGTAGAAACCTGATGCCTGTGTCGATATGCACAATCTTCTTGGAGATCCTCTTCATTTTGATCCGATGATTTGTGGTGTTGATAGTGGCCATGATGTTCTGGGATTGGCACAGTAAGAAGTCTCACAACACCAAGTTAAAATCCAATAGGTTTATTTGGAGCACTGCTCCTTCATCAGGACTCACCTTACTGTGCTTACTGTTTCCATCATTAGAGAACCCTCTTGGAAAGATGGCCATGGGGCACTCTAAGTGATGAAGCCTCTAGGCCCACTCAGTTACTCAAATGAATTAATGTAATGTGCATACTGAATTTCACCCTCATGATCAGACCAAACTGTGCAGTCTTGAAGGGCAGGTCCTGATGATCCCAGTGCCTCAGCTGAAAGCGCAACATTCGGTCACCAGATCGAAGCTTTCGGCACTCGGTTGTGTTGGGTATCCAGGGGGATTGTGGTGAATTTTCATGCTCACCCTGCACTGGACATAACTTCATGGATTAGGAGTGTCCGGCTGTGCAGAGAGGCCTTGGGCCTGGAGTCACAGACATTTCCCTAACCAAAAGTGAACCTTTATTAATGGATGCTGGCTCTTGCAACTCTCTATTTGAAACTGCAATGAAGATGCCCTCAGGAAGATGGAGCCTGGTGTTAGTGCTGCCTGTATTATTGTATATGGGCAGGAGAGGGAGAAGACAATGCAAAGGAGATACCTTGCTCACCAAACCATCAAAGCCACGGGGCTGAATGTCCTCTTCTGGATGCAGAGGATGATTCTCAGAGAGCGGTCATTTGTAGGTGTCTCACTGGACCCTGAGAGTATCGGTGTCACATCTGCACATGCAGATGAGCACGAACTGGTGTCACCAACACCTGTATATATCAGCAGATCTGCTGACTCCCATTTGCCAATTCTGGAGGGTTTTGCAGCACAAGGAATGGGAGGACACCCAGTGGCAGTGCAAGTAATTACAATGCTCAAATTTGACACGAGTGGCTCCCTCCAGGTCTCCACTACAGAACTCTGTGGGATCTGCCAATAACAACAGCAACAAGGCGTGAGTTTTACTTGGCGCTGGATACTCCAGAGAGATGCTAATCCAGAATGGTGACAACCTCATGTCTTGTGGTGTGTTTTTAGCGTGTTGTCACAGTCAGATACAGCAGCTCCTTCTCCTCATTTGGAATCAGCTGTAAGTTAATAACTGATTCTGCCCTCTCAAACTCACCTCTTTTCTTTCAAAATGTCAAACTTCTCTGGAAAGTAGCAGCAGAAACTGTTGTTTGCGTAGCCGGATGTGACTGAATATGATTGTCAGTCAAATGACAATTTCCTTGCTGACACTCTATTTCTCAATATGCCAGAGCAGTGTGGGGAATGTGTAGGCTTTTTACTCGCACTTGCCAAACTTTCAATAACTTCTGGAAAGCACCTATCTGTTCCCGGTGCTGAAAGCAGTCATCATTCTCTCCTTGCAATTTGGAATTGTGCGTTTAGAATCGAGAAGATGTCTGCAAGGTAAGACAGAGTTAAAATTCAGCTTTCATCACCAAATGAACCAGCCAGAGAGGACAATTTCTCAAGAAGGAAAGCGTGGATTTCATATTTCAGTTCGTAAACTCTGCCAAGCCCCTGACCCCTTGACGGCCAATGTGCCTCTGTGTGGAACAATAAATATGTGTGTGCTTGGTGCCCGTTTTGGAACACAGCCCTGGGAAGCCTGGTATTGAAGGCACTGCGTCCAATGAAGTTCACAAGTTTCACAATTCCTTTCAACACCACTTCAATATTGGATGGAATTCCTGCTGATGCCAATGCCTCACGGTGAATGAAGCAATGATTCCAGACAATGTCCCAACCAGCTGCTTTCTTAATCCTTATTATAACTCGGCTCTTTTTCCCAGTCACGTTGGCTGCCCTGTCACTTATGATTCCATTGCTATTAACCCAGTCGAGTCCGCACTTTGCAGCCACACAGCTATTCAATGCTTCAGAGATCTGTGCACCAGTCACACTGCTCAATAATGTAAAGCAGCACAACACATGCTCAAAAATTTCATTGTGCCAAAATCGAATGGAACGTTCCTAACATAAACTAACAAGGCTGCGCAATCTGTAACGTCAGTACTTTCATCCAGTTTCATTGAGAAATCCCCTGCTAACTTTAACCTAAAAACAAGTTGTACTTCTAAATTCCCAGCAATGTCACCAATTCAGCGACATTGGTGGTGATCTTATTGGCTCGTCACACTGGCCAATTGTTGGGGTGAGCGGTAAGATATTCCGAGAGGTGAAAGATCAGGATCCCGCCCGGTTTTCTGCCTCTCGCAATGTTACCTTCAGTGTTTTGCCAGCAGAATCAATGTCACACCCAGAAAGGGCACAAAGCTAATTTCAATATTCATGGTGAGTCCCGCATGCTATCGTCTGGGCTCACTTGCCCTTACCTGCTCACCAGTCAAGATGCTCACTGGTAAAATCACATATGGTCCCCACCAACAGCAACTAGACATGATGACCTCACCATGGGAGCGGAGGCCATTGAAGCACCCCAGGTAGCCGGGACAGGGCTGGGAGATGTCTTTGTCATCCTGAGAGGGTTTTAAACTCTGATTTGCCAGTATTTTCACATAACGCACGTGGACTTTGTGTCTTGATTTGCATCAGCAGAACTGACAAAACTTTACCTCAAGAAATCATCTTAATACTGGTTTGTTGCTGATTTTAGTTTGTTCTTTGCAGGCCATTTACCTGAGGCTCAGGTGCTCTGTTCCTGGCTAACTTTAATACTGCTCTGTCCTGTCGGAGACTCGGCGGAGCGGCTAACGCTCTCCCTGGCAGATTCAGATATAAGATCTTGGCTGGTAGTTTCATTGGCTATTGATGTCTCTGACCCTCTCTTTTGTGTGAGTGTGTGAGTAGTGAATGATGAGATGGTTGAGTTACGCTGGTGGAACGGAAGAGATCATTCATCATCTTGCTGCCCTTGGGTGGCTGACCTCTTCTGCAGAACACTGGCGCCGACCACCACTGTAACCACCTCCCAAACCCAATTTTCCACCTTTCTGGAAGTCGTGCAGTCAGAGCGGGCATGGCAGACTTTGCGGCAGACCTTGACTGTGTCCAAGAGGAACACCAGGGAGGTGTCGATAAATCTGGGAGATGTATCCTTCTTGCCTTTGGATGCCATCTTCTCAGGAACTGTCCTAAGCTGCAGAGAATGTGGATGCTGACTAGACCAAAGAAACACTTCAGACCAGGATTCTTATTTCCCCATTTCACTGTTATTTCCTTTGGGTAAATATGGCTCCCTGAGTGTAAGAGTGCTATGTTCACAGTGGAAGGATCAGAGACTGCCCGCCCACCAGCAATATATCCCCTGTGGATGAATAATCTGAAGTGCATGATCCGATGTAAACATTCTTCACCGCAGCTGGCTGGCTGAACAGCATTGTTTACACCCGCTACAATATTTTTATCTTTCTGGGAAAATCCCAGTCGGGATCTTTTCCTGTCTTTCGTTTCCTGGCCAACCATTCTGGTAAGTCAGAACCTTGCTAAGTCTCTGACCTCAACTCAGAGCTGGAAAGCTATTGGATGCTCATAAGGATCAAGGAAGTTGTCCAACAGAAGTTCAAACTCCACAGAGTTACTGTGTCGTGGCTTCCATGCGGTCCCATAGCACATTGTCTGCATTACATCCTGTCTCTGACTATATGGCGATCAGAGGATATGGGCCATAGTGGTGAAGTTTGGTTGTATCTATGTTCACAATGGACTTGTATCATACCTCGGTGTGGATGCTTAATTTGTGGGTTCTGAGGAACAGTGCTGCAAGGAAGGCCTTCACACCAAATCAACACTATAGCCTGGGATGTCATGTGATAGAGGGGCAATGCCACAAACAGGAAGTAGGTCAAGAATGCAATTGTAAAGGAGTTCTGTTCTCAAAATCAGTCTTTACTTTTTGCTGAAGGCACAGCAAGGATTTTAGAAATGCCATTAAACAACATTGCCTCAGCAAAATCTACAGGTACATCCAACCATGGTCCCACTGCCAGGCATTAGCTATCACCCCTGTACTACCTTAGTTCAGCTGATGTAAAAGACTCCCAAACATTTCCAGTCGAACTCCTGAAGAAATGCAGTGAGCGATGAAAAATCACGGAAGATTGTGGCTTAATTCACAATGTGTTAATGAACTATTCAAAAGGGCAGGCAGACAGCTTCCATACTTTCGAAGACTGGCACAATGACAGTGGGGTGCTCACCAATGTCACCACACCAAATCTCTTGTCAGCTGGTAGGGGTAGAACGCTCAAATTGAGAATGTAAAATCCAACCCAAACACACTGATTGGCCTTCAGTATTGGCACAGAAACATAGAATAAAATTGTGTTGACAATATTTGAAATATCATAGAATCATAAATCCCTACAGTGCAGGAGGAGGCCATTCAGCCCATCAAGTCTGCACTGACAACAATCCCACCCAGGCCCAATCTCCGTAACTCCACATATTTACCCTGTTAATTCCCCTGACACTAAAGGTCAATTTAGCATGGCCACGCCAATGTTACTGTATTATGTGCCCAACAGTTTAGTAGATGGCAAATCAAACATTTATATTAAGTACCCAGGAATTATTGAGTTTCTATATCAGTTTTATATGAAGGTCAGAAATAAATATATTTCCCAACCTTCTGCACTTAGATTAAAAACTACATTTAAAGTGCATTTTCACACACACACACACTGGGGTGATTCTCCCACTGCGCAGTGACTGGGAGACTCCAGCAGAGGCTGTTTAGCAGGCTTCCCACTGAACCCCTTGGCCTCTGTGAGTCTCCAGCCTTTGAATTTCCAGTGCTGTCAGCTCTGCACCAGAAATCAGCGCAGAGCTGTGTAAATTATCTAGATGCTCACTTCAATCTCATTAGTGACCTGGGACTGGAGTCTCCGGGCCTGCTAGCCTCTCAGCACCCCCACCAGGAGTGTTTCACTCTAGCCGGGGCCCCAAAAGCTCCCCACTAACAGGCAGCTGCTGGAGTGAAGGGGGGGGGGGGGGCACCAAGGGGGCCTCTAGGAAGCCGGTGGCAAAGGGGCTGCCTTTTGGGCATTGCCAGTTTGGCAGTGCCTGCTGGAGACCATGGGTCAGGGCTGTAGGGGTGGTGGGGGGTGGGGGGGGCGGTGTGCTGGACAGTGACGGGGGGGGAAGAAGATCAGGACTGCGGGGTAGGGTGGGGGGCAGAGATTGAGGCTGGGGTGAGGCTGGGCTGGCCAGGAGGCATCCAGGGGTCCAGCCAATGGAAGCTAGGGGGCGTGGTCAGAGGGACAGAATGTAGGGTTGTGGCGCTGGCCACCAATCTTGGCACTGACAGATTGGCGCATGCGCAGTGGCCCGCTCAGTGCTATGCTGCCAATCTCTCCAGCTGGGATAGGCCTCACCCACTGATCTTTATTGTGAGTCAGGCTAGGGCACTCTGCCATGCACAGGGTGTGGGAGATTCATTTTGAACATGCTGCTGGAAAAAAATAACAGGTTTTACCCCAGTTTTTACACAAATTTGGCACTTAGAATTTTTTTCGGAGAATCCCAGCCAGTTCTTCCCCTTGTGGAATAGTGGGGAAGTTGTGGAAGGAATCCTGAGTGGATTATTAGTGCATTAAATTGCATTATATATGTTCCTTCTGTGGCCAACAAGTCCTGGTGTTGGACTTGAACATAAAGTTTCTGGTCTAACACTGCGCCACATGATCTCCAAAAATAAACATCTTTAACTATGTGAACTGTATGCTTTCTGTTGAAAAATCACACTCGTTGACCTAGAGTCGACATATAAATCTTTGTAGACTATAGTCTACTCGCAATCATTCCAAGTCATTTGTGAGTTAAAGTGTTGAATCATATAATAATATAAATTAAGAAATATAGATAACACAGCAAATTGGAACTTAGTGTTTTAAAATGCTAATTATCAGATAGTTTTAACTTAATAACTTTGAATTATGAATAAATATTGGGTCAAATCCGCCTGGAATAAAAACACAAGTTGAAATGCAACATTTATTGCAAAAATCTGTTAGCACGCTCAGGGATCAAGTGTGTTGTGAATATCTGGAAATGTCTGCTTGGTTCATGCTACTCACTGCTTGCTTCACATAAATGACATCTCATCTCCAGCACCTCCCCATCCCCCACAATAATAGACTCATTCCAAAAAAAAATTTTAAAAACAATCAGAAACGAAATCAGTAACCTGTAAAAAAGGCAACATCATTTGTCCTTTGGTCGTTCCTGTGATATTGAATAGCAGCATCAATATTTGACACAATACTTGGCCAAGTGTTGTTGACTGTGATTACGTCTGAAGATCGTGCATTTCTATAGAACCTATACAACAATGAACAATATCACATCAGCGATTATCCTGATTTGATGACACAATCTATTACAAATATGTTGATGGTTGGAATTCTCAGCCACCAGTACATCATCAGGCATGACTTCAAAATGTTTTAATATCTCATTATGGGGGAAGGCTTACTGTGCCTGCTTTGTGTAGCAAGGTTGTAACTTGGTGAAGAGTTTCCAGTATGTGGCACTGTTTTTCTTCGAGCACAATTCACCTGAAATTGAACAAACCAGCCCAAAAGATTGAGGAATGTCAAATGCAAATTTTGTCCAGTGAAAGCCAAGTTTCCATCCGGTGTTACAATAATACAATTATTTAAAAGCCTCACAGAGGAAGTCAGCACTGTCAACAAACTAGCCCCAAGTTTAATACGACACTTTGGAAAAGGTCTTGACATTCAGCTTGTTTTAGGTATGAGGACACTAATAATTGCTGTTTAAAATGATTAAATTTTCAGTCTTAAAATGACCACTGGACACCAAGCAAATGATTCTGTGTATTTTACAAAATTATTTCACAGTCAGTTCATGTGTTTGAGTGGAAACTTGAGCAAAAAGAACATTTCTGCAAACTGGAGCAATATTGAGCACAATTTGTGATGGAATTGACGGTTGTTTTCAGAGCAGAATATCTTTGTAATGTATTTTTGATGTTGCTGCAAATGGAAATCTTCCCCCAGAACTAACTCTATTGCAGATAAGAAATCTAATTTACTTCTCAATAATCCCATTTAAAAAAAGCTGATTGCAGAAACTACATTCTGAATAAAAAGAAAGAAACTTCAACTATAAACAACCTGAGCAAAAAAAAACCCCAAACTGCCGGAAATGAACAGCAGGTCCATTAGAATCCGAAGGTTTAAAACAAATTAACACTTTGGGTTTAAACCGTTCGACAGTTGTAGACCTTCCTTGCAAATGCTGAGTTACTGTATTTTTAGCAAATCAATTCTTCACAGCAAACATTTTGCATTGCTTGTGTTTGTTTGCGAGTCATTACTTGCACTCTTGTCAACTATACTTTGTCTAATATGAAGGCCAGATGTGTTATTAACCCTCACAGATTGACTGTAAGTTCAAGGGATGGAAAGAGTGAGGTGGCCGCGTCCCCCCCCCACTGAAATCAGACCATTGTAATTCCCAACGCAATCCTGCTCTAAAGCCACTCATTCCTGGTGCTTCATTACAGTGGTCAGGGTTTCAGTTGGCGCTTTATTTAATTATACAATTCAGGGTCTTAAAGGTCCCCGTCTGCAATCTCTACATCTGCTGATAATGCTTTGCTCATCTGTTCCAAGGGTGAGTGCTTCAACTAGTGGTTTTTGAAGGGATTGACAGCAGTTGCTCATAAAATGGGCTCAGGAAATGTCTCAGATGAAAAGAAAAAAGGCTGGAGGAACTCAGCCACACTCCTGCACAGACAATCCATGTTAATGTTTCAGTCCTCATTTGGAGGGGAAGTGTCTAACTCCTTTCGCTGGGGTCAGGAGCAGGAGTGACATTCCCTTCTCCCAGCTCCTGTTATTGGCCAATGCAGCTTGGGAAGCAGACAATGTCCCATCCACCAAAAATCAAGCTGCAGCCCCGGGGGAGGTGGGGGAGGGGGTGGATCTGCATGACATATACTTCTTGCGGGCATGAGGAAAATGAGGCCTGGGCCCACAAAAACGTCTTGCTGGTTAGAAAGACAAAACAGTGTTGTTTACTATGGGTGACTAAAAGCTGCCCAACTGAATTTGCTTTTCAGTCAAATGAGCATAGAATAAATAGTGTTAAGCTAAACAGGAGATGGAACAAATATGTTACTTACCCATTTTTGAAGTAAAAAATGGATTGGTTTATTTTAACAGCAGCATCCATGAACATATCTGGGTCGCAGATTGATGGTTCCTCAGTTGGAATTTGGTCAGGTGTTTGCGTTGAATTGTGGTCTGACGTTTGTGTTGGAGTCTGATCTGGTGGTTGGGTTGTCATAACTGGGGGTCCTGAATTTAAGAATTGATTAGAAATAGTACGAAATGAAAGGCTGAAAGGCATCAGGTCAAATATGTAAGGAAACAAAGAACAAAGAACAAAAACAGCCCGGGAAACAGGCCCTTTGGCCCAACGAGCCCTCACCGCCATTTTAACATTACCAGCCCCCCCCTCCACCCATGACCCTTATCCAATGTTTTATGGCAATCCACATTGAGGGAAACTAATTTAGGGACAATTTATTACTTCCAATCAGCCTAGTAGCCCATCTTTGGGGTGTGGGAGGAAACCGGAGCACCCGGAGAAAACCCACGCAAGCACGGGGAGAATGCGCAAACTCCCACAGACACTGGCCCAAATCCATGTGTCTGCACAGCAAACAGTGATAGTCACTGAGTTGTCATGTTGCCCAGCATCTAGTCCAGTTTAAGCACACACTAACGACGTGAAGCACTAGGCCAATCTCGAACATTCAAGAGCAGCCCAAGTATGACCCATCGCGTGTATGCCCCTTGTCGGACAACAAGGCAGACTGACTTAAAACCTGTGAATTAAAAGAGAAAAAAAAGGGTCAAGAACTCGAAGTCATTGGTTTATGATGAGTGACAAAAGAATAAATTGGAGCATGGGGAAAACCTACTTTATGCAACAAATGGTTGGAATGTCAAATGTGCTGTCTGAGGGCGTAACTGCTGCTGATGTAATTTCCAAATTGGAGTTTGATAAATAGCACAGAGGCCACTCCGCAGTGTACCCAAGTCAGGAACATGGGGAGTGAACAAATTCAATGCTTTAAAGATTGATTTCTTTCTAAAGGCTTGTCATGTTGCTTTTAGCATTCACCTTAACATGAATATTAACTTGTAGTTTATTTCAGTTTGAGCAGTAAACAAACTGCCTGCTGGTGGTGTTGCACAATTAGTTAATTAGGCAGCTATTTAAAACTGGTTCCATAGACAGCAGGGCCTTAATCTGGGCTTTGGAATTCCAACTGGCATAATTATGGAGTGTTTATCCTCATGAATGGAACAAGAATCATTGGTGCTGACACAACATAGTACATCTTTAGCAGAGTGCTGATCATGGGAATTCAGTGAGTGAGGAAAAAGGCGTTGCTCTGGTCTTTTACAGTGCAGGAAATGGTCTAAGAGTGGGAGGGGAACACAGTGAGATCTGGAAACTGATGTCTAGATGCATTAAATACAAGCACATTGTTGACTAATTGGTGAGATTTAATGTTTCTTTCTCTAAACTGGGACAGTTATTCTAAATAGTAAAGGGGAGGTAGAAGTAATGTATAAAACTTATAGACTACAGGCCACACGATCAATAATCATTGACTTATATTTTAAAGTGAGATAAATTAAAGACAGCAAAAATGGCAGGTCAGGTGACGTGTTTTGCCAGTCAATCAGACCGTTCTTCTGCTTACGAAAGTATTGGTTCCTGAAAACAGCATTGTAATTAGGACCACTTTTCCCATCGGAACAATGATATAAATGGCGGATTGTTCCCGAACCAAGGCTGGAAATCACTCATGGAATGCCCAGCAATGTTAAATGCTCTCAACCCATGTGCTGTTAGATCACTGAGGTGACTGTTAATGCTGCACACCTTAGTACAAGTTCCTCGGTTAGTGTAGGGGATATAATGTACCATTGATCACTGTCAGTTGTTTAACCTGGAACTGACGTGAATCTCAGCACTTATTTTACATGCAACGTAAGTGTTTAAATGCTTTAAAAGTGTGATGTTTGTGCCAAAAAAAAAATGGCTTGTTTCCACCTCATAACAATAATTTGACTTGTCAGGTCATTGAGATGGGGAATGCAGAACATCAATGGGTGACATGGTGTGGGAAAGTAGAAACCAGCATTGTGAGGTTGAAATGGAGGCTGCGATTCTCCCAAAAGTGTTGAATTGGTGGGAGAACTGTTCCAACCCCGGCTGTTTTATCAGTTCAACTTCTCACCTGAATCTCCACACTCTGTGCACTGAAGAGGTCCCATTTGGGAATCTCCAGGGGGGTGGGGCTTATTCGCACTGGAGTTTGACAGTTCTGGAGCTCTGTGCATGTCAACCTCCCGTTTGCTGGCCAGCCCAATTGCTGGCCAGTCTGGGGCCCCCACAGTGCTGACCCTCCAGCACCCCCACCCAGGGCCCAATCATGGCCCCCATAGCAATTCCAGGCCAGCCCTGACTCCCCTGTCCCGGAGCATCCCGATATCCAGGCCCCACTCCCTCACACTGCCCCCACTGACCCTCTTGGGGTCAGACCCCTCCCCCCAGGGGTAGGTGTCCCCCGGCAGACCATCCCCCAGCCTGCCCCAATCACTGCCCTATCTCCAACCCAGACCGATCCCAATGCAGAGTGGCAGTGGGACCCTCACTCCCACTGATTGCCCCTAGGCTCCACTCACAATATGTCCAACCCCCTTGGCACTGCCCAATGTCTGGCGGGCAGTGCAAAGGTGCCCCTTGGGCATGGGCACTTTGCCCCTTGGGCGGTGCTGGGGGCACAGGCTGGCACTGTGAGGGTGCCCATGACCAGGGGGCACCACCTCCGCCCCACCACCCAACTCCATGGGGGGCCCTGATTACCCCCCTTCATTCCGGTGGGGTATCCCGCCAATTCCATGAAAATGGGGAGCTAGTCAAAATCCCGCTGAAATGAAGTACTCCTGGCGGGGTAGGAGATTCAATCGGGACCTGCCTCCCCATCGATTTCCAGTGTGGTCTGACCGGCAACTGTTTGCCTGCTCTGGGAGATGTGCATGCATTCCTGGCGCACATGCAAATCCCTGTTCAAGGCTGGAGACACGCGTCTCCCACCGCGAGCCAACTGAAAAGTTGTGGGTTGCAATGTGAGAATCGCTGTCGGGGTGTCAATTTGTAAACGTATTGGGGGGAATTTTCCTATCCTGCCCACCACAGGGATGGTAATGGGCAGGGGGTGGGGGTGACCATGCAAAGATCCGTTGACTTTGGGCGCAGTTTTTCAGTTTTGGGGTGAGTGCGGACGTAAAGTTCTGCCCACTAAATGCCGTTCACTGTATCTCAAATGGTGTAAAGTCGAGGACCGTCTGTAATACGGTAAATGGCTGCAGCTCAAGGAACTTTGTTTCCAAATTCCCAAACTGCTTCACAGCTTTGGACACTGTGATGCATCAGGAAGGGAGGAAGTTTCCCGAACACTTTGTTCTGGGAAACATTCACAGAGTGTGATAGGAAGGGACAGAGCAGTGTACCAGGAAAAGGGGTCAGTGTCGGAGCAATGGTGAAAAGACTGGATCTGAATTCATGCAGTATTCCAAATAAGCACTCTTGGTTACTTCAAAACTGCTATGGGTGTGATCTAGTGGCTGCATTCGCCACGGAGGTAAATCCCACAATGACCATTAAATCAAATGAGAGGCTAAAAACAGCGTTTGCGCTGGCAAGATTTCCATTTAAGACCTTCTCTGCCCCTCCCCAAACCCCCAGGCTGATGTAATCAGTTTCATGTCCAACAGCATGAACCTGATTTTCATTCATTTTGATAAATTATCTAACAATACAGGCCTTGGCATCCACTACATATTATTCCCGTTATGTGCACCCACCACCTCCCTCCCCCAACACACACAAGTGCTAATCATTATTTATTTTTGAAAACCAGTGGGCACCGGCAGTTGCACAAGGAGCAGAGGGGTTGTTTGACCTCCTCCATTGGGGGGTTCTCCTTCTGCATGTGGGAGGTATTCTCTTATTTCCCTTATCTGATGGGGGTGTCGCCCATGTCTATGTGGGGGAGGGAGTCTTAAATTTAATTTTGACATTATATCCTTTAAAAATGGTACCCCATTCTCAGATTCCTGGCATTGCCAGCATGTTTCGACTCCGTCCTTCCAGCTGGCTGCATAATCTATGCGAACACTTTGAAATTGCACAGCACATGTTAAAGCAGATGAGAAAAGGCATCTCTAAAGCAAAGAGATTCACTTACATTTCTCACCTGATCCAACACACCGAGCAATTTAAGGGTAGACTGCATCTAAATAATTAGTCATTCATTTTGTACCATATAGAGACTGGATTGCTTTAACGTCACCACTTGGAAGCGTGAACCCATCTGTTTCCACATATTTATATCTGTGAAACATCACGTCACTTTTATTCTCAGAATGACCAAGTCCCAGAGAATGTCCAAATTCATGGAGTGCAACGATAAACAAGTTGAATCCTAGAAAAACAATATTAAAATATTGCGTTCAAACCTGCTCAACTTTAAATTATTGGCCATTATTTTACATTATTTATATCCATGATATTTTGGTTCATTTGTCAATCATGCATGTTGGTATTGAAATTGATTCTAAAATTACAGATCAATAAATGCACCATGATCATATCTGAGACAGCTACCCTCTATCAACATGTTTCCGAAACATGTCACACATTTGTGTTGTTTCAAAGTCATCCAGAATCAAATGGACCAGAACACGAGCCCAGGAATGAAAACAAGCAAACTCTACAGTGGAACCATCTGTTACACTGGCAATTCAGTCCGTACATATTCCAGCCAATTTCAGACCCTGATTCTGACACAGAGGGCAGTCCATTTGATCCATCACACACTTATTTATTTTCCCAGTTATTATAGACAGATGAAACTGGCTATTGCCTGAGTGTGCTCACATTGATTTCTGAAATGAATCGAAGTGCTGCATTGCAAGTTATGTTACAAATTGGGTTTGCAGTTGAGCAGTTGATAGCATTCTCAACTGCGGCTGTTAGTCTTGGGGCATGATTCTCATTTGGTGTTAAAATTACTGAGCTTGTCAGAGGTCCCAAGTTCAAATTCCACATAAGCCCTTTACTATTATGGGACATTACAGTGGTACAGTGGTTAGCATTGCTGCAGGATCAATTCTGGCCTCGGGTCACTGTCTGTCTGGAGTTTGCACATTCTCCTTGTATGCGTTTCCTTTGGGTGCTCTGGTTTCCTCCCACAGTCCAAAGTTGTGCGTGTTAGGATGATTGGCCATACTCAATTGACCCTAGTGTCAGGAGGATTAGCAAGGTAAATATGCTGGGTTACAGGAATAGGGCCTGGGTGTAATTGTGGTCGGTGCAGGCTCAATGGGCCAAATGGCCTCCTTCTGAACTGTAGGGATTCTATTCCATGCATAGCCTCCATCAGCCTCATTAAGTTACATATCAACGCCATTTTACAGACTGTCCATCCAGAAGAAAGCTGCTCCAGGTATCACAGTATATCCGACCATCAGATTTATATTTGTGTCACTAAAAACGATTATCATTTAGACCAGCAATTGAGTGTGACTCAGTGCCGGCGCTCTAACCTTTGAGTCCAGAATGTGTAGATATGGAGCCGGATTCTCCAGCTTTGCTTGCAATTGGGATTCTCTGGTCCCGCTGTTATGAACAGAGATTTGGTTGAGCGCCAAACATTGCGTCCAATCCATTGAAGCTGATTTTCCAGAAGGTTTTCCTGAATGATTGTGGAGGTGGCTTCAAGAAGGATGGGAGCACTTGTTCGATGGTCCTTCCATTGAATCTGGAGGATATGGTGGAAGTTTTGCTTATAGAATTTCTCTTGTATCCCTATGTGTCACTAACACACAATCTAGGTCACACTGCATTACAGGAGTACTGTTGCTCTGTACAGTAGGACTTTATGGACTTGGGGGGATCTTTGTTGTCACTCACTGCTGTAGTTTGTGAAAGGCTGAACAAGCACAGCTGATGTGGCGTTGGATCTTCTCCTCAAGAGTGGCCCATTGAGACAGGTGGTTCTTAAGCTCCATCCGAGATCCCATTCTGGATGATGAAATGATCTCCATGGACATGAGGGTCGCAGTCAGCCTTTCCTTTCCTTGTTCATCCAGCAGGTGTTCCTCCCTGTTTGTTCCTTCAGCTGCCCCTCCCCAAGGAGACAGATCTCACCAAGGGCAGCATGCCTCTTTGGAGTCTGAATCGTTCACATGATACAATTGCAGTTGTTCTTTCTGGATGGTCACTCTGGAGATTATCCCTGAGTCTGCTCACATTCCAAGTTGCAAACTTCAGCGTCATCATTCTCTGAATACAGAGATAGTGATCCTGGTGGATGTAGTTTCCCAGCAGGAGAGGGTGGGACAGCCTCCTCCTGGGGAACCTTTTGTGTACCCCTCCCCATTTGTGGGAGACAGAAGGTATCCTGGAGAGCACTGCTCAGTCACAGAGACTCCCAGTGCAGGTCTCCAATAATCTTTACACATCTCTCATCTGTGTGCAGAGTCTTGTGAAGAGACTCCCAGGATCAAAGCTCTTCCTTCATTGCCAATGCTTTATTGCAACAAGAACTTGTAGATGGACTGGCAGAAGCCTGCGCGTGACTTTGTTTAACATGGGGACCTTGGAGTACCACTGTTGTTCACACAGTCTTGATGGTTTGGTGTCAGGTTTTGGTGATGTGCCAAAACGTCATGACAGTGAGCACCTTGTCACTGTCACATTCTTCCATCTTCAGAAAGTCCTCAAAAGGCAGAACAAGCCTTTGAAAGGAAAATTGTGGCTTGAATTTATGACTCTTTGCACTCTCCCTGGTGGGTTTTGAGGTGGTGAGAGTATAAAATTGCATAGACAAGGATCCCTTGAAAATCCCACACACTCCGATTTAAATCAGGCAAACTGCTGGCATAGCAGCATAAACTGCTCTACAAGATTCCGCAAACATTTGTGCTTTGTCATAGGATGGGAAGTTTACGACATCTCATTTTCCCATCCTGCCAAAATCAATGGAATTTTGAGCAGCTGCTTGCATTGTACAGCCCTGGCCCCAACCTGTCAGACTGTAAAATTCCACCCACAACTTCCTGGAACCTTTGTCTCGCTCTATCAACACCCAAAACAGTGAAAAGTTGATTGCCAGAGCCGTTTCTCTGATATCAATCCAAGAATAGAAGCCTGAATGGTTGTCATTAGTCAGATGAGGATGACATACTTTGTAAGTAATGCCCAGATCCTGAGTATGAATTGAAAAGAAAGTTGTTTGAGAGCACACCCAAAGCAGAGTCTCGCCTGGCTGAGTTAGTGCTGAACTCACCACCAGGAATTCAGGAGTAGCACAAATCTAAGCTCCAAATGTCCCCATTCTTTAATCTGTCTTTTTG
This sequence comes from Carcharhinus amblyrhynchos, assembly GCF_965287045.1. Lineage (NCBI taxonomy): Eukaryota > Metazoa > Chordata > Chondrichthyes > Carcharhiniformes > Carcharhinidae > Carcharhinus > Carcharhinus amblyrhynchos. Next base: position 42,706,460 of record NC_137333.1, on the reverse strand, counting down.
CAAAGACCGGCTCAGCAAGCTCAATGTTAACACATTTTCTATAAGTTTAATACCCTAGTAATTGTGTAAAATTGGAGTAAATTTCCGGAACATGCATGCCAATTGGGAAACCTTTCCACCGGGATCATGGATTGTGAAATTTGACCAGCTGGGAAAGCAAAGACAACATGAGTGATTTCCTGATACAGAATGTGAATATCATTTCCACCTCATACAATCTTCATTTCCATTGCATGTTAGGCTCCAATCTGGACAGCAACATATCACCATCCAACACGGTTATCCTTTCTCCTATTGTTCCAAGTCCACGCCTGCCCCCCTCCCATCCCAAGTTTTTAGAATTCATTCATGGGAAGCGGGTGTCACTGGTTGTCCCATCCCCAATTGTCCTTGAACTGAATGGCTTGCTTTGTCATTTCAGACTCAACCACATGGCTGTAAACCTGGAATCACATGTGGACCAGACCAGGTAAGGATGGCAGATTTCCTTTCCTAAGGGACATTAATGAACCAGATGAGTTTTCAATGACAATAGTTTCATGTTAACCATTACACTTTCAATTCCAGATTTTTTATTGAATTCACATTTTGCGATCTAACATGGTTGGATTTGAACCTGGGTCCCCAGAGAATGACCCTGGGGTATTATCCATTAAAAAGGCTTGCAGTTGCATTAAAAGCTGATCACATGATGTGATGATGATGACATTGGGGTGGATGTTCAGTCTGCTGTTTTACTTTCAGTTTTGAACTTGTTGCAGGGCAAAGAACAGCTTTCAATAAAGCCTGCTGCGTGTTTGCTTGAAGCTAATTGTGCAAACCAAGTCTTTTCTTTATCCCCAACCAGTAACATAGTTCGGACATTGCACCTGGGTCCCTGGACTACTAATCCATTGATAATGCCGCTACACCACTGCCTCCTCCGAATTTTTAAGATACACTGACAGCAACAATGGATGGCAGCCATTAGCAGGTTACAATTAATGATGATAAACATTTACCATGTCTTCCTGTTGTCCAATCTTCACCTTCATTGAAATGAACGTCACTTCCAATACCTGGTCCAGGAGGATAGGTATGAGCCAAAACCCGACCGTGCCCAACAAATGGAAAATGATCGCCATGATCTAGCAAGGAATATTGAACCAACATGTAAATAAGAATTAATTTACAGCTCAGGATGAAAACACCACATAGAATTGGTTAAACTTGAAGTAAAATGAGAGAATGCTGGTATCAACAGTCGACCAATCAGCTGACCCCACCTTTTGCTCCATATTTCTTTCATTAATTGAGTTTCAATTCACCAGCTGTCAGGTTGGGAATTGAACTTTTGGACTGGGGTTTACATGGGGTCCCTGCCACCCTGCTGGCAATGTAAAGGGGCAAACCCACCCCATTTGGCAAGCTTGTCCAACAGCTTTTCATCAGCCACTGGGCTGTGAATGTGTTTGAGATAACACTGCCGCACCATTCCAAGGACATTAAGAGTGGCTGGCTAGTTAAATAGCTCGATGTTCCCTTATCCCAGTAGAAGCAACTAAATCTGTGCCCACTGCAACATCCCCAAGGAAGGCATTCAGCAAAATGCAGCCTGTCTGGTGAGCTGAGTCTGGGGTCTCTTTGGGGCCAGGCAGGAAAGAGAGAGGTTGGGTGTAGATCAAAATGGGCGAATGTTGGGTGAGATGGGAAGGGGTTGGGGGGTAATTTGCATTGGGGGTGAGGCCTCTCATGGATACAGTGGTCTCAAAAAGCAGATACTTGCTCCTCCTGCCCAGCGTCAAGCTCACCACTCTCAGCTGATAGACTGGAGACTTGAGGCTGAACCTCCTAACACCTGCAGATACAGTACAATCCCAGTGCTGGTAAGAGCAGGCACAAAGAGCCATTCATGGCCCATTTCAAGGCCTTACTTGGCCCTTGAGTGAGCTGGCAACCTGATGCCTTCCCTGCTGGTAAAATTGCAGAGGCTGGTGGGCAGGGGAGTTTAGGCCGCTGGTGTGTGCCATTGCCATGGTGCCCAATTTACAGGGCTTCTATGTGCCATCCTGCCATAAGGGATGCCTGTAGTTTTGGCTAAAGTCCTGTGACAATAGTCTGGTCCTCCTGATTCCTTGTATAATAACATAATCAATAAACCTTTATACTGTCGATACCAGAAGCATCAGAACATGTCTTTCCCATGTTCAAACTCTGACCACTCTAATGAATTGCTGTTCTTATTGCATATTCCATTGTTTGTGATTGTTACTTTCAATGTTATTGTTTGAACCTACCTCCAGAAACAAATTTAATTTCAATGTCTGCAGGAGATGTTGTCTGTGTAAATGTCAATGGAGTGACATTAGCCCAAAACTGAAAAGCTTTTCTCAAAGTGTCATCCACAACATTCTGCGGTAAGTCAGCTGTATAGTTCTGTATCCTGTGTGGAGACAAAGTCAATTCCATCACTATCTGTATAAACTGTCGGATTAATTATGCTGATTGTGTGCAGGTGTTTCTGAGGTCAATGTTTGCCCTTCAGAAAACAGCTCATGCCACCTACTCCAGTCACTCCCACAGTGACAAACATTAGCATCCAAACAGCAGAGTTCAGATGGCCAGTTTCCGGGGAGAGATTATGTGAATCACTGAGAAGGAGTGAAAGGGATTCTGACAGAGAACTAGTTCCTGATTTTATTCAACTGCTGAACCCATGGATTTAGACAGCAAAGGACCTGCCTGCAAATTGAATTCAGCAGAATTTTATCAATTCATTTGAGAATGTCCCAGCAGCATGAAATGTTTGGGGCATTTCTGTGTGAAATGATTCTACATTTGTGCAGTGCTGTGTAACTGTCTGATTGAGCTGCCCAACATCATGCAGACCAGGGCCTTCTACAACAGGCCCTTGTGGGCAAGGTCCTAAACTCAGACAAAGTCTCCTTGATGAGTCTGGTAACCCAGTTGTTCTGCTGCTACTTGCAACCTGGAGGTTGCGGTCTTCATAAATCCTCAGTCATGCATTGTGACTTTGGATTCAACAAATCTGATCATTTGTGGATTTGCATCAGAAAATAATAATGGAAGCTGCTGGGTTGCTCTAAAATTCCTACTGGTTCCCTGATAGTCTCCACCCGCACTGGCCACAGTTGATGTGAGTGTAATCTCACACTATGTGTGATTAATCTGAGTTAGGTAACGGGGAACTCAGCAGCATGAGATTTCACTTTGGATGCAGTTCCCTAAGAGTAGTTGTGGAGAAATGCGCAGTTTTGTCCTCCTGGCATTAGTTCAGGGTGGTGCCCATCTCCATTGTAGGGAAACATGGTCAAAAACATTCCATTTATAAAGCGCTGCACTTTGAGGAAACCTACAAATATTGAAATCTGTACCTGAATAAATAATGGCACTGTTGCTTACAGGAGTCAGCTATGAACTGAAATTTTCACAGATATCTCCAGCAGTTGCTCAGAAAGAACAACATAAAAAGCCAATAGAATTAGTTCCACAAAGGCGTTTGTAGGTGTGGCACATTTCTGTCACAATGATCTCCCTAAGCACATCTCTTTGGATGTATCTAGATATAGTCACCTTAGGCTGTAAGTTCATGGGTGACAGGGCAAAAATAAGGTGGCTACCTCTCTAGCTTTAAGCTCCAACTAATCTCAATATTCATGTTCTCTCTGATTGCCCTTTGCCTTCTCCAGTTACAGAAGGAAATATGGTTTGCCTGGTGAGATATAATAAATACACTATAGTTGTGGACATTTAGGAAGTCTCTATCACTCTCCGATTGGAGACCAGGAGCAGTTTAAAGAAATTAACATCTGCAGAAAAACCCGGAAAATGGATACATAAACCAGTGTCACTGAGAAACTGGAACACGCTTCAGAGGCCCAGGTTTTATTGAAGCACTTATCCGACATTGTTTTCCCAATTATAATGAGCCTGGCCAAAACCAATGTATCAGCACTCAGTGTCAAATACTCGGTAGAATGGTGTGCTGAAACCTTTAGTGCCTAAACGATGGAGAAACTGTGTTATTGAGACTGATTCTTGTTAAATTGGACAATGTTATTGACTAACATGTCATGCAACCAAGGTCTATACCTGTAGGTGATATTGTGCTTTTCAAAGATTGGTTGAAGTGGAGTAACGTTGGAATCTGTCCTCAGCGCCATTACACATTGAGGTCCTTCATACGGATCTATTGTTCCATTGACCACGTTTGCAGCTAATTTAAGATGATAAGCTTTCTGTGCTCCCTAGATGCAGGAAAAGAGTTTATTTTTAAGGCATAATATTTCATTCCCCAATTCTTTTATTGACATTAAGAGCTGAAATTTCTTTTTTAAATGAAAAATAACCAATGTCTACTTTTACCCATAATCAACAATCCAGTGATTTAAATCATAAAAACATACAACTTTACAAATTGGGATTGTTGAGACTGCAATTTAGTTCGCAGCTTGCTATTCAAGGGAAAAAGCTGTTTCTCCACCTTTCATTCAAAGAGAAATTTCTTCACAATCTTTGTATTAGCTAAATAAATACACTTGATAGTTTTAAGTGATTTCTAAAATGTTAAATATCGTAATACATTCATTGTAGCAATTCATTTTTAAATGCTTCTACGCAGGAAAATGTGATCTCTTAACAAAATCCTTCCCGATCTCTTGTTGTTGAATATAGAATGGCAAGAAACAGCACAGATACAAGAAGTGTCCCATAAAATCAGAGAATACATTAAGAAAAAAAGGTGGCTCCTATGGGCAGAATCTTGTGCCAATACTGAGATGGGACCGGGGTCCCTAGGGCAGAAGGATTGGGACGATTTGAGGAAAGTTCAGGGAAAACGGGCAGGCAAATGTGAGAAAGCGATTGCCACTGTGAGCTGCTTAGAACAGCTGCTAGGGACAGAAAAGGAATTAAACACAGTTCGGAAGAACTAGAGGAATTGAAACGGGCACAGGAGGAAAAGGAGGAGGAGATTAAAAAACAGAAGGAACAACAGCAGGAGAGGATAGGGCAAATAAGAGCTGAAAACGACAGAGAGGTGGATGAATTAAAAAGAACCAACCAGGCAAATTTATTACATCTGGGCAATTTTCACACCCAGCATGAGAGAGCCTACCAAGACGCCCAGCACACTGTCTTGGGCAAAGGTGAAGCCGAGTGGACAGTAACACGATTGGAAACTAAGTGCACTGATCCGCAGGCGCCGATGAAAGTGCTACATCAAGCCAGTAATGAACAGAGACAGGCAACCGCTGACCACTCCAAACACCAGCAAGAAATTTCATGACTAGAATCCCTATTATTGGTTCAAAATGGATTTATGTGTACCTTCGGGACAGTAAAGGAAGAAGAAATAGATGATGCAGATTGGGGAGAGCTGAAGGAGAATGCTAAACTTTGTGTTATGCGAACCAAGGATTGGGGTCCACCGCCATCCTTCCCAGGGGAAGTCATACCCACCAGTCCCCAGATTCACCTCCAGTACCGATGCACCCAGTGACAACTGAACAGTGGATAGGAGAGTCTTGGGGCCCAGCTATTACATACACAAACCTGTTTACATGGCACAATTGGCCGAAATTGCAAATAAAATCACAACCCTTGAGCCATCGGGTGATCCATACAGTTTCTTTGAGGATGTTAGACAGCAGAAGATAATGCATAGGCATTATCAAGTGGAGCTGACTGTCATGTGCTTAAGCAAGTCTGTATGGTCTGACTGCCAGCCCCTCAAAATGCCGGGGAAGGAACGTTAAACAAAATTAAGGAAGCAATATTGACTGCAGTAGGGTTTAACAAAGGAGATCTTGTAGATGGGTTAAATAAATGTAGACAGAGGAAAGAGGAACATCCGACTACCTTTGCCAGTCATTTATGGATCCAGTTCACGAGAGTGTACGGGGGATTAGATCGGGTTAGTTTAAATGAAGCTGGTTCATCCAAATGGGCTAGGACATTAGTGTCACACGCCACAGAGGAAGGCAAGAAAGCCTGCGCTAATTTTGATCCTGCAGAGGCCACACACAATGAAGCATGAGTTCTCCAACAGTTAGCTTGAGTCTGGGAATAGGAAGTTCAAGGATCCCCAATGTCACGGTCAGATAGGGAAGTGAGAATGCTTCCGATGAGGACTTGTCAAGGTCCAGTATGGAGAAATGAGGGTAGAGGGGATCACCAACACCAGAGAGGTACAGCTCCATCTTACACAGCAGCCCCCGGAGAGATAGAGGGACATGTTTTAATTGCGGGCAGCCAGGACAGTTCGTCTGAGAGTGTAGGAGACCCCCACCACCCTATACATGGTCCCCACGGGACCACTGGCTCCACCAGTTAGGCCAGCTCCTAGGTACAAGAGAGAGCACAGTCCACCACCAATAGAAGGTCCCAGTCACCCCATGCATACCGTAAGTGTCAGCCCACTGCTATATCCAACTGTCCCTGCCTGTGGAACCCTAGATTGATGGTGTCTGGCCTCCCCAACCTGGGTCTGTAGCACCAGGTGGGATAGCATAAAAAGGCTTCTAACTAACGGTGAGGTAGAAGACCACCTCGTAGAATTCCTTTGGGATACCGGAGTCTCCCGAACTATCCTGAATGTATCAAAATTAAAAACAGACATCCCTTGGCCAACTACAGGCACAATTATACTCAGTGGATTCACAGGACACATGCAGGAGGGACATATTACAGCTCCTGTACAGGTCCTCCTAGGTAGCATGGTGTGTGACCATCCGGTGGTGTTAGCTGACCTTCCCCCACACACCGAACACATCCTTGGGTCCAATTACATGAATAAATGTAATCTTTCATTGATCCAGCTGGTCGATGCATTTGGCAGATGGCTACGGTTAGCAGAGCACAATCAACCATCCCTGTTGGGCAAATTCTGGTTTGATCCCTGAATGATTTGTAGTGATCCGGCCATCAGGGAGGTACTTCAGAGAAACAATGGGGTGTTTGCATGGCATAAATGCGATTGTGGCCAGATACCTGGGGAGGTGTTAATTGAAGGGCCGGGCCCAAAATCACAGAGACAATACAGTTCCCCCAGACAGGCGGAGGGGGAAGTGGCCAAAGTAACTGATATTGTATTATAACAGGGGGTGTTGAGACAAGTGGTATCCAGAAATAATGCGCCAATATGGCCTGTGAAAAGATAGATGGATCACGGAGGTTCGATTATCGGAAATTAAATAAGGTTACCCCACTCTAAGCCCTCACGGTAACCACCAGCCCCATCACCATGATGAGGCAGGGTGCCCAGGCAAAGTTTTTCACAGCACTGGTTATCAGTAACGGCTTCTGGTCCATCCTTTTAAATCGGTCCTGCCAGTACAAGTTCGCCTTTACCTCCCAGGGACAGCAATACACTTGGACTTGCCTACCACAGGGTTTCCATAATTCCCCATCCATCTTCCACAGGCGACTAGCTACCGGACTGGAAAAGTTTTCCCAACCTGAGCACTTGGTCCAATATGTAGATGATTTATTGTTACAAACTAACACTAAAGAGGAGCATATAACATTGCTGGGTGAATTGCTCACACTGCTCTAATCATTAAGCTGCAAAGTCAACTCGAAAATGACCCAAGTTTTGCAACCCAAGGTTATATACCGAGGTACAGTGATTACTCATGGGAAGAGGGAGCTCCAACAAAAAAGGAGAGACTCCATAGCGCACCTCCCACTGCCCTGGGTTGTGAGTGCCCTCCGATCTTTCCTAGGTCTAGTAGAGTGCTGTTGGAACCATCAAAGCAGCCCCACTGTCCGAATTGCTAAGAAAAAACACAACCAGGGAGTGGACTGCACAGCACACAGTTGCAGTAACCGATTTAAAGTGCGCCCTCACCACAACACCAGCCTTACTAATCCCTGACCCGGATCTACCATACGCCTTACAGATTGCAGCCACTGACCATACACTTTCGGCAGTATTATTACAACAAAGACATGGCAGACCAGGCCCAGTTGTCAGTCCTCACGAGTATTGGACCGAGTTGAACAAGGCTTCTCCGGGTGTGAAAATACATCTCCTCGCAGTGTTTGGGTTGTGCAGCATTTCGCCGATATCACCAGACTAAACTCAACAACGATTCTCACTGAACACACCCTAACCCAACTTCTGCTGGACGGCCACCTTAAAGGCGGCTCAGTAAGCCAGGTCCACACTGCTCGTTGGACACGAGGATACTGCAGGATAGAGACATCACTGTAAAGCAATCCAAAGTGCCCACCTTCCTGGCAGATAATTTAAATTATGGGGGAGATCTGCATGAGTGTCAGGTTATAGCCACAAATGACCCCACAAGTCCATTTAACCCGAAACAACAAGAGAGACAATCAGGGACAAACCAAACAACCACCCAACGGACAGACTCAGCCATGAGAATTTACATAGACAGTTCATCCACCATAGAGAATGGGACCAGAATCACAGGGTGTGGCACTTATGTGGAAAATCAACAGGGACAGCCACTAATAGAACTCGCCCTCAAACTACCCAGCCATTTGAGTGCTCAAGCTGCTGAACTAGCAGCAGTCACATACGTGGTGAGTCACCCAGACATATTTCCAACCCCCGCCAACATACACTCCGATAGCTTGTACATCTGTAAACAGCTGGACTGAATTCCCACCATTATGGGAAACCAGAGGCTTCATCTCTGCAGACGGAAAGCCCCTACTGTCAGCTCCCTTATTAAAATATTTTCTGCATACCACTGAAAGGTACACATATTGAGTTATTAAGGTTAGGAGCCACTACAGGACCTCCCCACCTGGTGACTGTAAGGCTGATGCATTGGCCAAGGCCGGTGTCCATCTGGGACAGTTTTGGCAGCCCATCCATTGGAGAGCAAGTAAACACTGTGGCCATTTGCCAGACTGACCTGGTCCAGGCACAGCACACTGACAGTTCCCTCAAACAAATTTTCGAAGGAGTCTAGCCAGCCCCATATGAGAAATGGAAGGATAAAATACAGATTGAGGATGGTTTGATATTAAAGGCAGGCACATATGTAATCCCTACCCAGGACAGAAATCAGCTCATCTACCAGTACCCATGATGGGCATGGCCATCAGGGCATAGAGACAAGAATCGAGCAATTAAAAGAATTACGTTGGTGGCCCAAACTGCATGATGATGTTGCTTATTATATCGACAATTGTTTAATTTGTGCCCAGAACAACCGCGATAGGTATGCCAGGAAAGCGGAGCTAAGGCACGCACGCCCAGTAGAAGCCTCCTGGACAAACCTCCAAATTGCTTTTATCGGCCCACTCCTGCCATGTAGGAATGGATTTAAATATGTCCTGGTAATAACAAACATTCTCACATAATGGGTTGAGGCATTCCCCACTAGATCCTACACAGCTAAGGCCACGCAAAGATGTTAGCCCACAAGTATTCACACGATGGAATCTTCCCCGCAGCATAGAGTCCGACTAAAGGATACATTTCACCAGGTGGGTGATACAGAAGATTATGGCTATGTTCAGCATCCAGCAGAAATTCCACATCACCTACCATCCACAATCCAGTGGAATCGTATAGCACATGAACCAAACACTAAAAGAGATCATTAGCAGGATGGTGCAGCAAAATAACACAACATGGGATACAGTACTTCCCTTTGCCCTCATGATGGTACACAACACCGTTTCCAGTTCTACTGGATTCACCCCCCCAACACATTAATGACTGGCTGACCTATGAGAGGAGCTGAATACTTGTTGGGGTTTGACTTAACGGAACCTACTATTACATTGATCACCCATGAGAAAGCCGTCCAGCAGATAACCGAAAACATTAAAGAAGCCCATTTAGCCGCGGCTGTCCGAAACAGAGCAAGGCATATTTCGATAAAAGGGTAGACCGGGTAGAATATACAGCTGGCCAGCAGGTAATGATTTCCCTTTCCAACCCCAGTTCTTTCTTGTCACCAAGATATGAAGGCTCACACACCATCACCGACAAAATAAGCCCCTGAGTGTATAAGGTCCTAATCGCCAATGGGAAAATCAGCTGGTTCCATGTCGCTCGACTGAAAGTTTACAGGACTCGGAATAATCACTTCCACCATCTCACATAAGAGATAGGGGAGGATGACACTAGGTGACTGGGATGGTCTCACCCAGGAAATATATTTTCCCAGGAAACTTTCTCATCCACTTTCAGGTTCAGACCAGAACCTTATCCCTACCACGCTACAGCCCAGAGCCTTGTCCACACCTGAAGGGGTACTGCTCGACTCAGACATAACAGGAGACTTGTACACCCCAGAGGACTGGCGCGACTCGTTAGATATCGGCCCACGCAGCATTGTGGATACCCCCATAAACATAAATCTTATTAGCCCCTGACACAACTGTGAGACCTTGACTAAATGTCACCGTGTTATTTTGATGGGGACACCCGATGCTGCATCCCCCATCTGGGTAAAGGACCAGACACACGGGTTAATTAGAATGGGTGACAAGGATAAAGGACCTTGGTATCAGTGGGTGCTATTCTGATTGGCTGTTGGTGACTAGTGGAGTGCTGCAGGGATCGGTGCTGGGACCTCAACTGTTTACCATTTATATAGATGGCCTGGAGGAGGGGGCTGAGTGTAGGGTGATGAAATTGCGGATGACACGAAGATGAGTGGAAAAGCAAATTGCATGGAGGGTGTGGAAAGTCTGCAGAGAGATCTGGATAGGCTGAGCGAGTGGGCGAGGACCTGGCAGATGGAGTATAATGTTAGCAAATGTGAGGTTATCCACTTTGGCAGAAATAATAGTAGGAGGGATTATTATTTAAAAGGCAAAAAGCTGCAACATGCTACAGTGCAGAGGGACCTGGGGGTCCTTGTGCATGAGTCGCAAAAACCCAGTCTGCAGGTGCAGCAGGTGATCAAGAAGGCGAATGGGATGCTGGCCTTTATAGTGAGGGGGATAGAATATAAAAGCAGGGAGGTCTTGCTGCAACTGTACAGGGCACTGGTGAGGCCGCAGCTGGAGTACTGTGTGCAGTTTTGGTCGCCACACTTGCACAAGGATATATTGGCCTTGGAGGGAGTGCAGAGGAGGTTCACTAGGCTGATAGCAGAGATGAGGGGGTTAGCCTGTGAAGAGAGACTAAATAGACTGGGTCTGTACTCGTTGGAGTTTAGAAGGATGAGGGGGATCTTATAGAGACGTATAAGATAATGAAGGGGATGGATAGGGTAGAGGTAGAGAGAATCTTCCCGCTCAGAAAGGATAGCAGGACTAAAGGGCACAGCCTCAAGATAAGGGGGGGGGAGCAGTTTAGAACGGAGTTGAGGGGGAGCTTCTTCATTCAAAGGGTGGTGAATCTCTGGAATTCTCTGCACGTTGAAGTGGTGGAGGCTACCTCGCTAAATATATTTAAGTCACGGGTAGATAGGTTTTTGATAGACAGGGGAATTAAGGGTTATGGGGAGAAAGCAGGAAAGTGGAACTGATCCACTTCAGATCAGCCATGATCTTATTGAATGGCGGGGCAGGCTCGAAGGGCTAGATGGCCTACTCCTGCTCCTATTTCTTATGTTCTTATGTTCTTATGTACCCCTGAATCCAGATCCAAAAACAGACCCCACAGTGCAGCCCAACGAACGGGAGGCCAGGTGAGGAAGTAATAATGGAGCCCCATGAGAGAAATGATTCTGAAGATGAGTCTCTGTTGAGCAATTTGTTAATGGAAATGCTAAATGAAGGAATCTAAGGTGCTTCAAATGATAAAATTCAGTGTACAGTGCAGACCAATGCAAGGTACAAGAATCAAGACAGCCTGTTTTATTCTCGCAGCAGTCACCATTAGGCCTAGGGATTCGAATAGCATTGGAGTTGGTCTATAATGACCTGAAGAGATGTCCATTCCATGAAGCATCCATTTAAAACCCCTCTACCTGCAGATCCACAATAAAATGTCCATGGTTAAATACAATCAACTCATTCCCATTCTATTTGTATACTGCTAGTGCGATTAATCAGGGTTTTTACACAGTCTGAAGCCATGCTCTTTGGTCACCTTTCTCTAGTTAAGAGAACATTAAGGCAACTATACAAATCTTTGAGGTAGGTATGCCAAATTTTAATATCACTGAGGCAACTGTGCTAAATTTTAAAATCGTCAAAGCGACTGGGCTACATTTTCAATTCTTAGAGCATTTGTGCTAAATTTTAAATGTGTTCCACCTTCAAACTCCAAGTCACTTATGGAACAGACATCTCTTCAGGTCATTACAGACTGACTCCAGTGCTATTCAAATCCCTGGGCTAAAGGTGACTGGTTCTAGAATAAAACAGGCTGTCTTGATTTTGCCGACCCATTAAACAAGCTCTTTTCCAATAATCACCCTACGACTCGCCCATTTATCGATCTGAACAAAAATTTGCTCGACAGTGGTTCACAATTAGAATTTTAAAAACCTACGACACGCAAGCGACAACTGGGTCCTCCTGACCACACCACAATCGATAGTGTTCAAAACAAAAGGGAGGGGGCATGGACAGTTTAAGTACATATATATACATCAAATATTGGATGCGCTAACAGCAGAAATTACATTGATCTCCTCAGGACAACGACGGACAACAACAGAGATGCAACCTAGGATCTACCTCATTGGACTCACCATCGGGATAAGCACGCAGGACACTCCAAGCAAGATGAACCCGGGGTATCCTGGTTATTTATGACTTGCCCCACCTGATGTGGGGAATATGAGGGTGGCGTGTTATGGGTGCATCCCAATAAGAGTGTAATGTTTGGGTGATATACAAAAAACCAAATGGCAGTTCAACTGAAAATTATCAGGGTGTCACCGTAGCAGGGGATTGGTGAGGATTTTCAAATAACGGGTGCCCCAAATTTGGATGTCTGGTCAACTGTCCAGAAAAAAAGAGTAGGGCTCGGGCAGCGGTGCCCCGGGACACTCACAGAGGGGAGCTTTGCATTGTGCGAAATAGGAGCTGGGCTGAAGCCAATCCCAAAACCATCCCACTTGACTTGTCCTGAAGCCAACCCCAGACCACAGAATGGAAAACCTGTTTGACAACTTCCACCACGAATTGGTACCTGTGGTGGTGGATGTAGCTGGGACCCAACTCTCAGAGTGGTGCTCTCCCCAGTTTAAGAGATTATACCTCCACTTGACTCACAGATTGTTAGGATGGAAGATAGGAATGAATGAAAGGCAGGAAAGATCTAAGAGGGAGTTAGTCAATGACATGGCCACAGCATACAGGGCAGGGGTAACAACCATCAATGCCCTTGATTTAGGTGACCTAGACAATAAACTTAGGATTCTGACCCAACAGGTTAAACAGACACAAAGTTCTATCAATGAGGACAATCAGCAAGATGCTGAAGGGAACTGACTGGAAATGCAGCCAGCAACCATATGGTCGCTGTATTGGAAGGACACACCAAGACAATCAGATTATCAGGGAAAAATTACAGGACGATGACCAACAACAGAACCAAACTTTATCTAGTGCATATGGACAGTGGATGATGTTACAGCTAAGGGAAAACCTACAGCAGGTACACAGTGGACACAGTGGACAAGTTCCATCTTGGATTAGTGATGAACAGATGGAACACTATTTACGGGTAAGAAACATGCCAAGTTATCTGGCTGCCGGATGCGACATTTATCAAAGTCTGGTTCAATGACGACTGCAAAGAAACTCCAGGGAAAGCCCTGGGGATGGTCTTAGGGCTCGCCATAATCACTGACGACCGCGTTGGACTGAGGGTCTTTGAAGTGGAGAATATAGGGACTATCCATGAGGATATCTGGATAGGTATGACGGCACTTTACCATACGCAGTGGAGAAGGAAGGGAGGCTCATAGGCACTACTCTGGACAGATTTCAGCAAACTGATGAAATAATCACATGCCCGTATCCAGTTTACTTAAATGAGCATGCACCATGTGGCTTCAGAACAAACACTAGCCTAAATTGCTCAGTACAAGCTCGTAGTCTGGACATAGACATAACTCAGGTGGCTTACAAGGGAGCAGGGAGATACTGTCTCACCACCTCCCTGAAACAACATCAGTATGGCACGACACATTGTGACATTACTGACACTACATTCTGTATCATACCAGAATATCAGCCAGGATGGGTCTCATTCAACTAATAGATATTCATAAGAGGGAGAGGGTAGATTTAAACGCCACTGACTAGCTCCGACAGACTCTAGGGGAATGCCAAGAGAAATATGACACAAGCCCAAAACCCCTGCCAGAGGAGTTGAACCAAATTTGGATAAAATTGGCTACAGCCCACAGAACCTTCATCAAAGTAATACAGCAGACCCAAGAGGTGGAAAGGAGAATTAAAGAAATTAAAGTCACCTCCTGGTGGAATGACCTTTGAAATTGGGGCTCAAATATCCAAATCCACCCATTTGTTCACATAATGTCACACCTGCCGGTATTACTGATTTTATTCACCCCGGTGTATCTAATCATCCTCACAGTCCAATTCAGCCAATGGAAAAAGAGGGTCACCCAAAGGCAAGGCTTAGGGTTTGCCCTCGAATCATGTTCCCCTTTAATTCAGGACAGCAATGTTTACAGGAAGCCTGCCATTTAGCGATTTGTACTAATGAACCATTAGAAATCCTTCTGTTGAAATGTGCCTCAGATCTGCGAATACTTTATTGTAACGTTTGTTTGAATGTTGGTTTATAATTAGCTTATTGTAATAATGGTGTTTAAAATATATGGTTGTTTGCATTTGTAGTGTTGCTGTCTGTAGCTTCTGGAATATAAGTATGTTGGGATGTATTATTACTGTGCATACCAATGCCTGGGCCTTGCTCGACTGTTGAGTGACTGGCCAGCCTCTGCTCTGTCCCAACAACCTGCCAAAACCTTGAATCTGTCACGATAACTGCAAGGGCCAGGGCTTTCCGACTTCTACCTTCTTTCTCCCCTTGCCTGTCTTTCTCAGAATACACCGTCCAGTCCCTGATCACTGACCAAATCAGGAGATCCTGAGGGATGTGATCATCTCCTGGAACCAAGTGTCTGGGTAACATTCCTCGTCTCTGAAATATCGCACTGTCTGTAATTCAATCTCCAGCTCAATGACTCTGAGTTGAATCTCCTCAAGGCGCTGACACTTATTGTAGGCGTACCTGAGCTGGAGCCCATTGGTGTACAGGAGCGCCCACATTCTGCAGTCACAACACATCACTGGCCTTGTCATCTTTATTATGTTTGAAGCAATTTATTCTTTTCTTCAACGATGATTGATAATCCCAACTATTCTCAGTGACCTGGACTCAGTGAGCAGTTGCTGTCTTTGTACTTGCTTAGTTTGTGCCATTTCTACCAGCTGAAACTCTACAGAGATTTCTGGCTTGAGAAACTAGTTCCAAATAACTCTGTAATTAACTAACTGCAGCTGCCCGTCCTATAAGGAGTTTATTTATCTCTGACTAAGATAGTAAGAGACTTCAATTTGTAGTTAAATTCTAAGAACAAACTGGACTAGATTGTAAAGAGAATAAAATTCCGTTCCTCGCCAAATTCTCCACTTCAATGCCGTGACTAGCTGAACTCAGTAATGAGCTGCTGTCCAGCCAATATTTCTGATACAGCTCCTGCTGTGAGTTGTTTCCCACCATGGCCTTACATGTGTGATTAAAAAATGTAAATGGTGTACATTTCTGGGCAGCTTCCAGGCATCTAGCCCAAGTTCCTAATGGCAGGGTCAGTGTTAGAGGCACTGACGCATAGGCCAGGATAGCTTATCTCTGTCCTCCGAAATGTTGAAGTTTGGGCATAAGTCCGACTCGGCTGGAGCTAAACATTTGTTGTTACTTCAAACAGAATCCTCAGCCCAACTACTTTCAAGCAACGCACAAGAATTTAACTGTGTTGGTGTACCACATCTTGTTATATGGGTGTGGTATGTGCGATGGATAAGGGAAACAACTGCAAAGCTAGACTTTCTTAGTGTACACAGCAGCATTTGTTACTTTATGCAGCAATGAATAATCCCATAGCCCCCTCGAGCTTTGTACTTGGTATGTTGTTACTGGCAATGTTTAATCAAAAACATAAAGAGAAACAGATATATAATAAAACTTGAATATGTTCAGATTAATCACAACCTTTTACTGCTCTGAAATATCTAAATGAAACAATGTTACATAAGAAATAGGAGCAGGAGTAGGCCATCTAGCCCTTCGAGCCTGCCCCGCCATTCAATAAGATCATGGCTGATCTGTTGTGGCTCAGCTCCACATTCCCGCCCTCTCCCCATAACCCTTAATCCCCTCTCTTATCAAAAACCCATCAACCCGTGTCTTAAAAATATTTAGCGAGGTAGCCTGCACCACTTCAACGGGCAGAGAATTCCAGAGATTCACCACCCTTTGAGTGAAGAAGTTCCTCCTCAACTCCGTTCTAAACCGCCCCCCTTTATCTTGAGGCTGTGCCCCCTAGTCCTATTATCCTTTCCGAGCGGGAAGAGTCTCTCCACCTCTATCCTATCCATTCCATTCATCATCTTATACGTCTCAATGAGACCTCCCCTCATTCTTCTAAACTCTAACGAGTACAAGCCTAGTTTATTCAGCCTCTCCTCATAGCTCAACCCCCTCAACTCCGGCATCAGCCTAGTAAACCTCCTCTGCACTCCCTCCAAGGCCAAAATATCCTTGCGTAAGTACGGCACCCAAAACTGCACACAGTACTCCAGCTGCGGCCTCACCAATGCCCTATACAGCCGCAGCAAGACCTCCCTACTTTTATATTCAATCCCCCTCGCTATGAAGGCCAGCATCCCATTCGCCTTCCTGATCACCTGCTTCACCTGCAAGCTGGGTTTTTGCGACTCATGCACAAGGACCCCGAGGTCCCTCTGCACCGTCGCCTGCTGCAGTTTTTCTCCACGTAAGTGATTCGATATTTCTTCATTCTCATTGAAATAGTTAATATGAATTCTTTACGTACCTCAAGATTCCTTGGAACCATCTTCACTGAAGACAAGGGAAGTGCAGCTGAAGGAAAAGCTAGAAAAACTATTTTGAGCACAACAGCATAGTAAAAGCACACTGTCTTCATTATGGGTGTTTACTTTGGAGAACGGGTCAGTTATCCCAGTGAATAGAAGGCTAGCATTTGATTCAGAATAAGACCAACAACATAAGTTTGATTCCTATTCCAGCGGAGGTAACCTTGGCACCTGCCTCCTTGCCCTGCCTCTGAGTGTAGAAGGCAATAGCAAACCACCACTAACAAGAGGACAGCTCAGGGTCAGCATCAGCAGATAATGAATCATGGAGCCGCCTTCAGGCAGAGCACTCATACCAATTATACTGTGTGGAAAACAACCTCCAGGTAAAAAGCAGTGCCCACAGCCTATCTTTATGAAGCATTGCAATATTAATCAACCAAATAACTCTAACCAAAAGCCCATATCTCAGAGTAATTATTACTGAGACATTGGAAAAGTATTTCCTTACATAGTGACTGTGCTATTGCTTAATATAATTTCAATAAATCCTTTTTAGTTTCAGCAGAAAACAAGGAAGGAAGAACGCAAAAATACAGAAGTGTTATTTTACATCATAAAGAATTAGAGAAACAGTCATTAATTTTCTACAAACACATGTAGTGATGGTATTTTTCAGCCCCGGACTCTTAGACTTTAGGGTTGGATTTTACAGCTCCCCACTAACAGATGTGTTGGTGGCAGAGGGGGTCTCCTCCAATAAACCAGGTGGTCTTCGCACCATCTCCCCAGCCACCCTTGTCTTTAGTAAGGAGTCAGACAGCTCACCAAACTTCACTTTATTCCGTTCCTTAAATAGCCAATAATTCCATGTGATGTCAAGAACAGCTGTCACATGGGGCGAGGTATTCCTGTCACGCATGCTCTAAGACCAGACATGCCCACCCGAGGTGAATGGTCCTTTGAATGTCTGCCAAATTTTCTGCCCCACAGGCTACAATTCCTGCGGTGACTGAGATGGGAAAATTCCATCCATTGAATACAGCAAAGGTTAAAGGCCCTGGAAACATCCCAGCTATAACGCTGAATACTTGTACTGCAAAACTAGCTGCAGCCGTATCCAAACTGTTCTAATACAACCACATCTGTTTTAAATAGGAAGCATGGGCCTCCCTGATTTAACCATCAATTAAGATTCATCAGGTAGTTATTTCTTTTTCCCATCACCAAGTTACTTTATTTACACCATACATCTGTACACAGCCAATTCTCTAGTTGCTCCCTCCTGAATGCAGGCTGGGAGTCTGACATACCTGCTTTAAATAAGGAGCATGTGACTCTCTGATTTAACCATTAATTAAGACTCATCAGGTAGTTCTTTTCATGTTCCCAACGAGTAAAACGAACTCAAATTAACTTAGGGACAAATTAAGAGGGGCAGCCCCCCAAAAAGGAACAGTGCAGTCGGTTGTCCCAGAAGAACCGCCCGAGGGCCTTCTGCATGTTTGTGACAAATCCAGGGGGAGGGGTCAAAGCGACCAGCCGGTACCACAACATGGAGGCAACTAGCTGGTTTATGACAAGAACTTGCGCCCTGTAGGACAGCACTCAGAGCAGTCCTGTCCAGCGACTCAGGCGGGCGGAGACTTTGGCCTCCACCTCCAATACAACCACAGCACTGATATTTCCGTCAGTGTTTAGATGTGTAGTTGATAAATTCAACTTGATCTAATTCAGCTGTGCATGGCATAATTAGTGTAACCCAAATTACTCCTTCTGTTAGGGCTCCTTGATACCACACGTGGCATGATGCTGCCTTGATGTCAATGGCAGTTACTCTCACCTCACCTCTGGAGTTCAGCTCTTTTATTCATATTTGAACCAACACTGTAATGAGGTCAGGAACTAAGTGGCCCCGGTGGAAACCAAACTGGGCATCAATGAGCAGGTTATTGTGAGTAAGTGCTGCTTGATATCACTTGTTATAGGAATGCAACGATGGTTTTCTTGCTGTATTTAAAACTAACATTCCCTTCAAGTAGCCAGACAAAGCTGCTGAGTGGTTTCAAGATGAATTTATTTCAAAAAGGCTGTAGCTCTTGGACTCTGAATGAAGTCACTCAGACCGTACAGAGTGAAAAAAACAGAAATACTAATTAACTATTTGATTGCAAGTAATTAGCATATACCAATAAAAGTCTGGGAGTTATCTCTAGCCAGTCGCAATCCTTAATTAAGTTTAAATCATATTAAAGTATACGTTTTAAAACCAATCACAATCACCTTACACTTGCATAATTATAATATCCAACCGGCATGCGATTTTAATTGCCTCAATTGAATGTTGTTTTCAATTATCTTCTAAACATCCTAGCTATGTCCGGATGTTAGAACATGAATCAATTTCCATGTCAAAAAGGCCTTTTCCCAATATAGTATCTTTCTCTCTTTCTTATCTGAGGGCTCGGTGGTTGGAACTATCTGCTTACTATCCTGTAGTTAAACAGCGTGTAGGCTTTTGAGAATTGTCTCTGTTAACCCTTTTTACTGGGAACAGTTATTAATATGACTTATTTTCCTCCATAATTACTAGTATGGGCATTAATTCCCCTTGGCACTGTTGATGACCCCTTCCATTACTTTACTGATGATCGAGAGTGGACTGATGGGGCAGTAATTGCCTAGGTTGGACTTATCCTGTTCCTAGCATTATCAGCTCGATGCCAGTATTGTAGCTGCACTGAAACAGTTTGACTAGAGTTGCGGCAAGTTCTGGAGCAAAAGTCTTTTGTATTATTGCTGGAATATTATCAGGGGCCATAACCTTTGCAGTATCCAGTGCCTTCAGACAGTCCTTAATAATGCTTGCAGTGAATCAAATTGGTTGAAGACTGACATCTGTGAAAGTGGAGACCTCCAGAGGAGGCTGGGATGGATATCCATTCAGCACTTCTGACTGAACATTGTTATGAATGTTTCAGGCTTATTTCTTTGCTCAGATGCACTGGGCTAATTCTAACAGGACTAGACAGGATAGATGCAGGAAGGATACTTCCAATGGAGGGGGAGTTCAGAACCAGGATTCACAGACTAAGGGTTCAGGGTAGCCCTTTTAGAAAGGAGGTAAGGGGGCATTTTTTCACCCAAAGATTGGTGAGCCTGTGGAATTCATTACCATAGGAAGTAGTTGATGCCAAAACATTGAATGTATTCAAAAGGCAGTTGGATATAGCATTTGGGGCAAATGGAATCAAAGGCTATGGGGAAAAAGCAGGATTAGGCTATTGAGTTGGATGATCAGCCATAATCTTAATCAATGGTGGAGCAGGCTCAAAGCACCAAATTGCCTCCTCCTGCTCCTATCTTCCATGTTTCTATGGCTCCTCCATCATGGAGGATGGGATATTTGTGGAGCCTCCTCCTCCAGTGAATTGTTTATCTGTCCACCAATGTTCACTTTTGGATGTGGCAGGATGACAGAGTTTAGATCTGATCTGTTGATGGTAGGATTGATTATCTCTGTATATTATTTGTTGCCTATGCTGGGTGATACACAAGCAGTCACCTCACCCGGTTGACCCCTCATTTTTAGGTATGCCAGATGTTGCTCCAAGCATGTACTCCTACACTCTTCATTGAACCGGGATTGGTTGATGCCCTGATGTTGTGGTAATGGTAAACTGGGGAAAATGCCAGGCCATGAGGTTACAGATTGTAGTTGAGTACAATTCTGCTGCTGCGGAAGGCCTCAGATACTGAAGATACTGAAGCAGTCCATGTCCAAATACAGCAAGACCTGGACAGTATCCAGGCTTGGGCTGACAAATGGCAAGTAACATTCATGCCACGCAAGTGCCAATCAATGACCATCTCCAACAAGAGAGGATCTAACCATCGCCCCTTGACATTCAATGACATTACCATTGCTGAATCCCCCAACATCAAAATCCTTGGGGTTACCATTGACAAGAAACTGAACTGGATTAGCCACATAAATACTGTGTCTACAAAAGCAGGTCAAAGGCTAGGAATCCAGAGATGAGTAACTCACCTCCTGTCTCCCCAAAACCTGTCCACCATATACAAGACACAAGTCAGGAGTGTAATGGAATACTCTCCCCTTGCCTGAGTGAACGCACTTCCAACAACACTCAAGAGGCTTAACACCATCCAGGATATAACAGCCTGTTTAATTGCTACCCCTTCCACAAACATTCAATCTCTTCACCACTGACAAACAGTGGCAGCCGTGTGTATCATCTAACAGATGTGCTGCAGGGCCTCCTCAAGGTTCCATAAGCCGCACCTTCCAAATCTACAATATTTGCAAACTACAAGGACAAGGCCAGCAGATATCCGGGAACACCACCATCCAGAAGTTCCCCTCCAAGTCACTCAGCATCCTGACTTGGAAATATCTCGCCATTACTTCACTAATATCAGATTTAAATCCTGGAATTCCTTCCCTAACAGCACTGTGGATGTACCCGACGGACTGCAGCAGCTCAAGAAAGCACCTCACCACTATCTTCTGAAGGGCAATAAATGCTGGTTTCATCAGCAATACCTGCACTATGAAAATAGAATAACTTAAGTTTCCAAATTTCACAGCATGCAGATCCCAATGATCTGTTCAAATATGTCCGTTCACTATTGGTTGAAACAATATTTGAGGTGTGTCAGATGCTTGACTCAGGTCAGCAAGCTCCCTTGAGTATTCTCCCTGTCAGGGGCAACAATAGTAATCCCACCATTAATTGTCTTTAAGCTATAATAGCCTATAGGAACATCTGGAATGTATCCTATTTTTGCACCTTTTAAGTATTGCCCCATATTGCTGCAATAGATGAGCGGTTAAATATTTTATGTGATTCTACTACAAGTCTGATCTAAAAGCCTCAGCCTACATTGTAAAGTCCTTCAAATCTGAAATGTGAAGCTACTACCCCAGAGTGATCTACTGCAGACTGCATCCATTGTGCTCCTATCAGGCCAGCCTTGCCTTAATGCCTTTCTTGTTTCAGTGTGGATAAGACAGGATTGGAAAGGGCAGTAGTCATCAAATCATAGAAGCCTGACAATGCAGAAGGAAACCATTTGGCCCCTTGCGTCTGCACAAATCACTATCCCACCCTGGCTCTATCCCCATAACCACATTCAGTTATCCTACTAACCCCCTGACACGAGGGGGCAATTTATAATGGCCGATCACCTAACACGCACATCTTTCAGACTGTGGAGGAAACCAGAGCACTCGGAGGAAACCCATGCAGACATGGGAGAATGTGCAAACTCCACACAAACAGTGACCCAAGCCGGGAATCAAACCTGGGTCTCTGGCGCTGCGAGGCAGCAGTGCTAACCACTATGCCACCGTGCCACCCATAGTTACATCGAATTCCTGAGAGTCCAGGCATCCTACTGTTATTGCCAGGTCAATGTATTGGGCACTGGTTCTGCTTGGCAACTGAGAATGTAAAACAGCAAAGTTTCTGTATCCACTCTGGTAAACACAGTAAGAAATCTCGCAACACCAGGTTAAAGTCTAACAGGTTTATTTGATGGTAAACGCACAAGCTTTCGGGGTTTGCCCCTTCGTCGGTTGAGTGGAGAGTTCTGGTCTCAAACAGAGCATATAAAGGCACACACAGTTTACAGAATACTGATTAGAACACTGATCAATTCTTAAAGGTACAGACAATGAGAGCGGAGATAGCATTAAGCATAGGTTAAAGAGATGTGTATTGTTTCCAGACAGGACATTAAGTGAGATGTTGCAAG
Organism: Carcharhinus amblyrhynchos; assembly: GCF_965287045.1. Classification (NCBI taxonomy): domain Eukaryota; kingdom Metazoa; phylum Chordata; class Chondrichthyes; order Carcharhiniformes; family Carcharhinidae; genus Carcharhinus; species Carcharhinus amblyrhynchos. Next base: position 42,683,693 of record NC_137333.1, on the reverse strand, counting down.
CCCCAGGCAAGTCATGTGGGTTACTGATAGTGTGACATGAACTCAAGATCCCAGTTGAGGCCGTCCTCATGTGTGCGGAACTTGGCTATCAGTTTCTGTTCAGTGAATCTGCGCAGTCATATGTCGTGAAGGCTGCCTTGGAGAACGTTTACCTGAAGATCAGAGGCTGAATGCCTGTGAGCACTGAAGTGCTCGCCAACAGGAAGGGAACAGTCTTGCCTGGTGATTGTCGAGTGGTATTCATTCATCTGTTGTCATAGCATCTGCATGATCTCCCCAAAGTACCATGCTTCGGGACATCCTTTTCTGCACCGTATCAGGTAGACAATGTTGGCCGAGTTCCAAGAGTATGCACTGTGTACCTGGTGGATGGTGTTCTCATGTGAGATGATGGCATGCGGCATGTCTTGCAGAGGTTGCTGTGGCAGGATTGTGTGGTATTGTGGTCGCTGTTCTCCTGAAGGCTGGATAGTTTGCTGCAAACAATGGTCTGTTTGAGGTTGTGCGGTTGTTTGAAGGCGAGAAGTAGAGGCGTGAGGATGGCCTTGGCGAGATGTTCGTCTTCGAGAATGATATGTTGAAGACTCCGGAGAAGACGTCGTAGCTTCTCCGCTCTGGGGAAGTACTGGACGAAGAAGGATACTCTGTCCACCGTGTCCCGTGTTTGTCTTCTGAGGAGGTCAGTGCGGTTTTTTGCTGTGGTGCATCGGAACTGTTGATCGGTGAGTCGAGCGCCATATCCTGTTCTTCTGAGGGCATCTTTCAGCGTCTGGAGGTGTCTGTTGCGATCCTCCTCATCTGAGCAGATCCTGCGTATACAGAGGGCTTGTCCATAGCGGATGGCTTCTTTAACGTGTTTAGGGTGGAAGTTGGAGAAGTGGAGCATTGTGAGGTTATCTGTGGGCTTGTGGTACACTGAGTGCTGAGGTGACTGTCCTGGATGGAGATGCGTGTGTCTAAGAAAGCAACCAATTCTGAGAATAGTCCAAGACTGAGAAGAGTCTGATGCTGGTATGGAACTTGTTGATGCCATCATATTGTTGTTTCAGTGATTGTTCACCATGAGTCCAAAGGAAAAAATGTCATTGATGTATCTAATGTATAGCATTGGTTGAGGGTCCTGTGCGGTGAAGAATTCTTGTTTGAGCCTGTGCACGAAGGTTTTGGCATATTGAGGTGTGAATTTGGTCCCCATGGCTGTTCTGTGTGTCTGGATAAAAAACTGGCCGTTGAAGGTGAAGACATTGTGGTCCAGGATGAAGCGGATGAGTTGTAAAATTGCATCTGGAAACTGGCAGTTGTCAGTGTTGAGTACTGAGGCAGTTGCAGCAATGCCATCGTCATGGGGGATGCTGGTGTAGAGTTCCGCACACATGAGGATGGCCTCATCTTGGGTTCATGTCACACTATCAGTAACCCACATGACTTGCCTGGGCTTGCAACATCTCACTTACTGTCCTGTCTGTAGACAATACACATCTCTTTAACTCATGCTTAATGCTACCTCCACTCACATTATCTGCACCTTTAAGAATTGATTAGCTGTAAAGACTCGCATTCTAATCAATATTCTGTAAACTGAGACCAGAACTCTCCACTCACCTGACAAAAGGGCAAACCCCGAAAGCTTGTGTGTTTACTATGAAATAAACTTGTTAGACTTTAACCTGGTGTTGTGAGACTTCTTACTGTGTTTACTCCAGTCCAATGCCGGCATCTCCACATCATGTCCATGCTGATACCCATAGCAACAATGGAATCAGCTATATCAGCCATGCCAGAAACGAACAGGAAATCTGGCAATTGCATATTGCTAACTGAGCACTAGATGGCACTCTGATTGTACAAACCGTATCTCACACTGCTTTTGTTTATCTTTGAAAGTTTATTCTTGAGGATCTGGAAATAAATGTCGTTATCACTGCAACAATCTCAGTGTTTTATGAACTTTGGTGAGAAATGGAGTCAAATGGTTCAAGTACAGCCACTTGTGATTGGGGAACTCTTCAAGTTTAACAAAAGGAGGCAAAGGGAGGATCAGAATGTTTCTCAGTTGATGGTAGGACAGTGGAAACTGAATGACATGGGACATTGGGGTGTTTCTTGATGATGCAAAATAAGAGACACTTTGTCTGGGGCCAGAAGATCATATTGATACAGAGGAAACTGCAGGGAGGAGACAGACTTGTATCTGTGATAGCTCTGTTACAGACTTCTTCCAGGATTACCCCAATACATCCATGGTAGGGGTGGGGTAGTGGGAGGAGAGTGCCTCTAATACTTAAATGATGCGAGGGAATGTTTGATTTGATTTATTATTGTCACATGTATTAACAAACAGTGAAAAGTATTGTTTCTTGTGCACTATACAGGTAAAATATACCGTTCATAGAGAAGGAAATGAGAGAGTGCAGAATGTAGTGTTACAGTCATAGCTAGATTGTAGAGAAAGATCACCTTAGTGCAAGGTAAGTCCATTCAAAAATCTGACAGCAGCAGGGAAGAAGCTGTTCTTGAGTTGGTTGGTATGTGACCTCAGACTTTTCTATCCTTTTCCCGAAGGAAGAAGGTGGAAGAGAGAACGCACGGGGTGCTTGGGGTCCTTAATTACGCAGGCTGCTTCGCTGAGGCAGTGGGAAGTGTAGATACAGTCAATGGATGGGAGGCTGGTTTGCAAAATGAATTGGGCTACATTCACAACCTTTTGTAGTTCCTTGCCGACTTGGACAGAGCAGGAGCCATATCAAGCTGCGATACAACCAAAAAAAATGTTTTCCATGGTGCATCTGTAAAAGTTGATGTGAGCCGCAGCTGACGTGCCAAATTTCCTTAGTCTTCTGAGAAAGTAGAGGCATTGGTGGGCTTTCTTATCTATAGTGTCAGAATGGGGGGACCAGGACAGGTTGTTGGTGAACTGGACACCTTAAAACTTGAAGCTCTCGACCCTTTCTACTTCATCTATATTAATGTAGACAGAGAAATCTGTATGTTCTCTTTTACGCTTCCTGAAGTTGATGACAATCTCCTTCATTTTGTTGACATTGAGGGATATTGTTACCGCACCAATTCACCAGATTCTCTATCTCATTCCTGTACTCTGTCTCATCATTGTTCGAGATCCGACCCACTACAGTGGTGTCGTCAGCAAACTTGAAAATCGAATTGGAGGATAATTTGGCTGTACAGTCATCGGTGTATAAGGAGTATAGTAGGGGGCTGAGAACGCAGCCTTGTGGGGCACTGGTGTTGAGGATGATTGTGGAGGAGGTGCTATTGCCTATCCTTACTGATTGTGATCTGTGAGTTACAAGTTCAAGATCCAGTCTCAGAGGGAGGTGCCGAGGCCCAGGTCACGGAGTTTGGAGATGAGTTTCGTTGGACTGATAGTGTTGAAAGTTGAGCTGTAGTCATAAGTAGGAGTCTCACATAGGTATCCTTGTTATCTAGATGTTCCAGGCTTGAGTGCAGGGCCAGGGAGATGAAGTCTGCTTTTGACCTGTTGTAGCAGTAGGCAAACTGTAGTGGATCCAGGTAGTCCAGGAGGCAGGAATTGATTCATGCCACGACTAACCTTTCGAAGCACTTCATAATGACGGATGTTAGAGCCACTGGCCAATAGACATTAAGACACAGTGCTTGGTTTTTCTTTGGTATCGGGATGATGGTCATCTTCTTGAAGCAGATAGGGACCTCAGATTGTTATAAAGAGAGGTTGAAGATGTCTGTGAATATCCCTGCCAGCTGATCCACGCAGGATCTGAATGCACGTCCAGGTACCCCACCTGGGCCAGTCGCTTTCCATGGGTTAACCTTCAAGAAAGCTGTTCTGATATCTGCAATGGTGACTCCAGATACAGGTTCATCCAGGGCTTCCAGCATGGAGGGCATTCTCTCATAAGAACATAAGAACATAAGAAATAGGAGCAGGAGTAGGCCATCCAGCCCTTCGAGCCTGCCCCGCCATTCAATAAGATCATGGCTGATCTGTCGCTGCTCAGTTCCACTTTCCCGCCCTCTCCCCATAACCCTTAATCCCCTCTCCTATCAAAAACCCATCAACCCGCGTCTTCTCGCTGACCTCTTGCTCAAAACGGGTGTAGAGTGTATTGAGCTCATCAGGGAGGGGTGTGTTGGAGCCGACGATTTTACATGCCTTCATCCTGTAGCTTGTTATGTCTTGCAGACCTTGCCATAGTCAGCAGGGCTGGTGTGACTAGTCTGGGACTCTAGCTTTGTCCGGTATTATCTTTTGGCATCTTTGATGAATCTCCTTAGATCATTTCTGACTTTCTTGTATAGATCAGTGTCGCCTGACTTGAACACTTCAGACCTGGACTTCAGCAAGCAGTGGACATCCCTATTCATCCATGGTTTCCAGTTGGGGAACACACAGATTTGCTTCTTTGGCACATAGTCTGCTATGCACTTACTAACAAATTCAGTTATTGTAGTGGCGTAGTCGTTCAGGCTGGTCGCAGAGTTTTTAAATATTGACCAGTCCACTGAATCTAAGCAGCCTCATAGGAGATCATCTGATTCCTCAGACCAATATTGCATGACTCTCGTGCAGGGGGTGTAGCCTGATGTGCGTAGCAATGTTCTCCATGTCCATGTGGGGCTTTGCACGGATTGAGGGGCTCTTTAAAAATGGCGCCCTGATCTCTGTGGAGCTGGCCTTGTCAGTTCTATCAGAATCCACCCCACCAGAATGATGGCGCAAACCACACCCCCAGATTCTCTGTGCACTGAGTGCCAGGACGTCTGCACTGAGAACTCAGCTGCGCACTTGGAGAGATACACGTTGGTTTTCAGTCTGAGCCTGACACTCCTGGTAAAATTCCACCCCCAGTTTCTGACCTGCCCTCGTAGCCACAGTATTTACACGGCCAGTCCACTCCAGTTTCTGGTTAATGGTCCTTCCAAGATGTTGACATGGGGGAGAAAACAATGGTAATGCTAATGAATGTCAAGGAGTGATGGTCAGATTCTCTCTTGTTGGAGATGGTCATTGGTCACTCACCCCTGTCTGGCATAAACATTGTCACAGTCAGCAAAAGCCCGGATATTGTTCTGCTGCATTTGAATCTGGATTGTTTCTCTATATGAGAAGTGGTGAATGGTGTTGAACATTGCGCAGTCATCAGTGAATATCCCCACTTCCAACCCTATGATGGAAGAAAGGTCACTGACGGAGCAGTTGGAGATGGCTGGGTCTTGGACACCACCTTGAGGAACTCAGACTGTGATATCGTGGAACTGTGATGATCGACCTCCAACAACCACAACCATCTTCCCCTATGCCAGGTATGATTGTAAACAGCAGAGTTGTCCCCTGACTCCAGTTTTACCAGGATTCCTTGATGTGAACAGCAGTCACTCTCACCTTACTTCTGCGGTTCAACTCTTTTGGTCATGTTTGAACAAAGGTGGTAATGAGATCAGGAGATGAGTGACTCTGGCAGGATGTAAAACAGGTTATTGTCAAGCAAGTGCTGCTTGTGGCTGTACTGAAAGAGCTTGACTAGGGGCACAGCAGGGAATGGAGTAAAAATCTTCAGTTCTATTGCTGGAATACTGTCAGGGACCAGAGCTTTTGCAGTATCCAGTGCCTTCAGCCCTTTCTCGATATCAGGCAGAGAGAATTGAATTGGCTGAGGGCTAGTCTCTGTGATGCTGGGGCATCTGGAGGAGGCTGAAATGGACCAGCTACTTGGCATTTCTTGATGAAGTTTGTTACAAATGCCTGAACCTGAACTTCAGCACTGACGTGTTGGGCTTTCCCATTATTGTGGGCGGTGTGGTCAGATGACCCATGATCTCCAGGGTTGTTACAGAAATATTGATTTTTTTTCATGAGCATGGATAAAAACTTGAACTGTGGACCGAGTTGGACTCTACAGTTTGCAAACTGCAGAGCTGGAACATACAGTTTTCATGCAGCCAGGCTTTGGATAGTCAATTTCCCCCAGACAGGAACTGTCTGGCCGGATGCAAATGGCCACGTTGTATCAGGACAAACTGCTGTTTACACCTCCAGTTAACCTGCTTTGTTAGAGAAATGCAACGCAGACTTAGTGGTACGCAGCTCAATGGGAGGCCAGAGACATAACATGACAAGAACAGCATTTAACAGTTGATGGCTCAAAACAATGTTCTGTGACCTCCAAATATGGAAAGTAGGCACCTCATTGGATCATCCTGCCCCCCACCTAATGCTAGTATTGGACAAAGACCACAGAATCTTCAAGAAAGGCACAAAGAGGGGGAATCGAAAGAGCAACCTTCAACAGCATCTCTAGAAAGTACCTTTGACTGGCATCTCCAGCTGCCTGTACCTCATGACACACACCATCGGACTGGCCAAACCCAAAGGATCACCCCGGTCATAGAATCAGAGAATCTCTATTGTGCAGCAGGAGGCCATTCAACCCATCGAGCCTGCCCTGTCAGCACTCCCAGCCAGGCACTATCCCCGTAATCCCTGCTCGCCCCACTGACACTAAGGGGCAACTTATCATGGCCAATCAACACAACCACACACCTTTGGACTGTGGGAGCAAACCAGGGCACCCAGAGGAAACCCACACAGAGATGGGGAGAATGTGCAACCTCCACACAGTCACCCAAGGCTGGAATTGTACCCAGGTCCCTGGTGCTGTGATGCAGCAGTGCTAACCACTATGCCACTGTACATCTGTGTGACTTTTTAGAAGGGCTCTTCCCTTGAACTTCTGCTTGAACTGCAGAGATGCACTCAGGTAATTCTGTAAGGGTTCCACAAAGAGGACTTTTTCACAGTCACCGCTAATGTGAATTCCAGAGCACTGAGTCCAGTCAGCCTCATGCTGCCACCCACTAGCTTGTGTTATCAGGGATCCATTTCCAGTTTGGGGGGGGGGCGGTGAGGCAATGCTACGATGGTTGGCATCCACTCAAAGTGGCGCATGACACTGGGAGTTGCCAGGGTTCAGACACATGGGTACATGGCATGCTGGGAGGGATTGAAGGGTGCAGCATGGATAATCTTACAGACCTTTCCTGGCTTTCTCCTCCCCCCACCCCTTCACCCCCAGAGCAAGCATGAAGTTTGGTATAGAGCCAGCAGAGCTGGCAGCACTCATCGCTGCTGCTGTAGCAGTCAACATACTTTGCTGCTTTCAGCAAGGCCAGAGGCTGCAGCAGGACAACAGGGAGCCACTGGTCCAAGTCAGGACCTGGTCCCGCATCAGCTGGAGGATGAGGGCAAAAGATGGAGATCCCAACTTTACAGGATGCACACAAGTCCTGCAGTGAGCTGTTGGATGCCATGTACCACCCAAAGGCACCACCTGAGTGTAGAGACAGTGCGAGATCTGTGCCACGTCCTTGCAGACCTGGTACCTCGTGGGGAGGAGGATACTTGCTTCCAGTAGGAGTGAGGGTGATGGTAGCCCAGTGACACCACTGGGTCATTCCAGGGGTCCAGCAGAGATCTCAGAGAATCCCTACTGTGCAGAAAGAGGCCATTCAGCCCATCGAGCCTGCACTGACAACAATCCTATCCAAGCCCTATCTCCGTAACTCCACATATTTACCCTGCTAATCCCCTGACACAAGCAATTTAGCATGGCCACTCCACCTAACCTGTGGGGCATATCGCAGGCATTGGCCCACAGGTACATCCAGGAGGTCACAGATGCCCTGTACACCCAGATATCCCACTATATTCCCTTTGACCAGAGCCAGGCCCAAAAAGGCTTTGCCCCCATCATGTCAGAGATTCAAGGGGCTATCGGCACCCATACATCATCCTGCGAGCCCCATGGAATCAGGGAGTGACCTTAATCAATCACAAGGGGTTGCACTCCCTGAATGTGCAGGTTGTGTGCGACCACCTCAATAGCATGCTGGAGGTGTGTGCACAATTCTTGGGGAAACGTGGCAGGCTTCCACCTCTGGTGCTGTGCTGCCCCTCTCAGGCTCTGCTGCACCCTCACTCGGGCTGTCCCTCGTAGGAGCCGCTTTCTGCAACAAACGATTCACCTCATTGGGCACGCCTTGTAACTTACTAACGTCCTGCTCAGCACATTCAGTCACCTGGGTCATCTTTGTGACTTTTTCCAAAAGGGATTTAGCCTCAGACATCTAAAATCCTGACAGAGTGGATGGCGAGATGTTTCAGTCGTGGGAGGGTCTTGAACAAGGGGACAAGATAAAGGGCTGGTCATTTAAAACTGAGGTGTGTAGAGATTTCTTCTTGCAGAAGGGGTGAATCTTTGGTATTATTTGCCCAAAGGGTGGTGGAGACTGGATCATTAAAAGTCTTTAAAGTGAAGATGGATAAACATTTGACAGTTCGAGGAATAGAGGGCTCTGGGAAAATGGCACACAAAAAGAGTTGAGGTTGGCATAGATCAGCCATGGTCAAATTAAGTAGCGGGGCAGACTTGAAGGGCCTGGTGACTCACCCTTGCTTCTATTCCTGTGTGTTTCCCTGGCCAGCAGCTTTTTCTGTATTGTGAGACTGTTGATCCTCCAGACCAGACGGTCTCTTAACATCTCCCCCGAAGCTAGGTCGAACTTGCAGTGCTCAGCTCACCCTCTCACTCTGACTATGAACCCAGAAATCATCTCCCCGGCTCCCTCACAACAAGATGAAACTTATTCCTCAACATGAAGGCTGGGGATTAAAATGATCTTTGGTCATATCTGGGTGGAATTTACTCAAAAAATCTCAATGTGTTGAGCAGGTGAGAAAACAAGAGGTTTTCTTGCTGTTTTTCTCAGCGAGGTAAGTAATGGGAATTTAGAGCAGTTTGTGCAAAACAGGAGCTGGAATGCAAATCTTGCCAGTCCGGTGGGTGGGGGGGTAGGACCCCGCCTGTGAAGCCAGCTGCTGAGCTTCATTCCAGCTTGTTACACGGCTCAACTGGTGTGGTGAGCCAGTAAGATCACACTCCCGGTTTCTGGAATGTCAAGTGGTGTTAGGCACCTCACTAGGCTGTCAGTTTGTGGACCACAGACAGTGGGTAGTGTCACTTTTCATTTTTCCTTTGATGTGTAGTCATTAGCTACAAATATGTAACACAGCCTATCAATGTATTGCCCTTAGTTTTCCACTTCTGGGTCTAACGTCTCAATCTCCTCAATTAAAGGTATTTTATGGCAGTTGTATCCTGCCTCTTCTGAGCTTCGCTGATCATTAACCTCCCCTCTAATTGTGCTCTGTGATATCCCAATTACTGATGTACTTTTCCTCATCGCCAGTGTAGTAGGTTCAGTTTATTAATGAATATATTACAAAGAAGATAAGAATCTAACAAAACTAATATGCAAGTCAACTCTCTTCTTCTCCTGGGCTCCAACTGAGATTCTTCCCATCCCAGGATGTATGCCCTTGCTCTGGATTTGCTCACTTCTCACGCAGCCTCTTCATGGGGTCTGGCCTAATCACATGGCCCGCAAAGGATTGCCGCTTTAAAGGGGCCACGTAAACACACAAGATCATAGGAACTGTAGCATTTCAAGAAGGCAGCTCACCACCACTTTCACGGGACAGTCAGGTATAGGCAACAAATCCTGATCTAGTCAACAAGGCCCAGATTCTGTGAAAGAATACAAAAGATAAGAGGATCTTGCAGAGCAACTTCAAGCAGCTCTGGATTTTGAAGACCTGATGTGGGTATGCCGGTGTTGGACTGGCGTAAACACAGTAAAAAGTCTGACAACACCAGGTTTTAGTCCAACCTAATTATATATATATATATATATATATATATACAAATAAATAGGTTGGACTAAAACCTGGTGTTGTCAGACTTTTTACTTTTGAAGACCTGACATGGGCCAGGACCATCTCAGCCCAAGCAGCAGCTTTGTGAAGTAATTGGTGACAGTTAGAGTGGAGGGACAATGACCAGAACATGAAAGACCTGAGAGGAGTCAGCATGTCCCTGTTCCACAAACCCACTGCCATTTGCACGGCCAGGTGCCTCAACAATCCTTGCTACGTATTGAAGGATATTTTGCAGGATCGCTGGGTCACATTTTAAGCTGTTACAATTCCAGCCCATGTTATTACTGGTCCAGTCAGATCCCGGGTTGGAACCTGGCTTGAAAGATCCTAACTTTTAATTTTTGTTTAGCTGGCCACTACTTTCATGCTAATGAGGCTGGGTTCCAAGTTCTGTACAAAGACTTGATTAAGTTAGTACTGAGATCTTCCCTATTCATTGAAAGATCCTTGGAGTGAACAATACGGGTTTATCATGCATTGCAGTTCCCACACCTGCTTTTAGGAAGTGAGTTTTGCTCCCAACATCTTGTTTGCTGTTAATTGGAGGATTCTTTGCAGGGTGGGGGATGGAGGGGGTATCAGTTTTTGATGAAAGAAGGAGTTGGTTGACATAGTCTGCTTAGTACAAAGTCAAGTCAATGTGTAGAAAGTGATGTGCATCCAATTTGGGATTCAAAATGTGAGCAGATTTATTCAGGCAGAGGAAGGATGTGCAGCTGATATTTATAGTATGAACGCAAGAAATGTGAATGACAGGGCGAGGGAAGTTTTTGTGCAATGGATCAAGTAAAACATGCACACTATTCCTTAAAGAAGAACAAAGAACAAAAATCAGCCCGGGAAACAGGCCCTTCGGCCCAACGAGCCCGCGCCGCCATCTCAACACCACCAGTCCACCTCTCTACCCACGACCCTTGTCTAATGTTTTATGGCCATCCAGATTGAGGGAAACTGATTTAGGGACAATTTATTCCTGCCAATCAGCCTAACAGCACATCTTTGGGGTGTGGGAGGAAATCGGAGCACCCGGAGAAAACCCACGCAAGCACGGGGAGAATGCGCAAACTCCCACAGACACCGGCCCAAATCCATGTGCCTGCACAGCAATCAGCGATAGTCACTGAGCTGTCGTCTTGCCCAGTATCTTGTCCAGTTTAGGCACACACTAACGACATGAAGCACTAGGCCAATCTCGAACAACCAAGAGCAGCCCCAGTACGACCCATCGTGTGTATTTCATAGAATAATAGAATCATACAATCCTAGAGTACAGAAGGAGACCATTTGGCCCATCGAGCCTGCACCAACCACAATCTCACCCAGGCCCATAACCCCTTGCATTTACCCTGGCTAGATCCCCTGACACTAAGGGGCAATTTAGCATGGCCAATCCACCCAACCTGCACATCTTTGCACTCTGGGAGGAAGCTGGAGTACCTGGAGGAAACACACACAGACATTGGAGAGAATGTACAAACTCCACACAGACAGTGATCCAAGCCAGGAATCGAACCCGGGTCCCTAGCGCTGTTATGTTGAAATTAAAATGCTTGAATTACTGATACATTCTCCATTGGCAGTTGTTTCAATGGACATTTCCGAGCTAAAAAGGATTAAATTGAAGAGCTTGAAATTTGCAGTTTAAGGGATTCTGAAAAATTGGCTTACTCAAAAAGGATTTTATGCAGCTTTCATTGAAAGTGAGAACAGACTGTGATACAGCGCATGGAGGAAACCCATGCAGACTCCACACAGACAGTGACCCAAGCCAGGGGTTGGATTCAGGTCCCTCGCACCATGAGGCAGCAATGCTAACCACTTTGCCACCGTGCCACCTATGCAAATAATTCCAAAAGAGCCTCTTGAGAGATTTCAGAACTATAGCTTAAAGCTTTTGCCCAGTTTGCAGCACCATCCCATTATAGTCACCACATAAAGCCAGTTCTCAGGAATAATACTTGTGACACTTGGAATTTTGATTTATCATTGTCACATGTATTCCGTGAAAAGTCTTGTTTCTCGCGCGCTATACAGACAAAGCATGCTGTTCATAGAGTACATAGGGGAGAAGGCAAGGAGAGGATGCAGAATGTAGTTTTACAGTCGAAGCTAAGCTGTAGAGAAAAAGCAACTTAGTACGAGGTAGATCTATTCAAAAGTCTGCTGACAGCAGGGGAGAAGCTGTTCTTGAGTTGGTTAGTAAGTGATCTCAGAGTTTTGTATCTTTTTTCCGATGGATGAAGGTGGAAGAAAGTATGTTCGGGGTGTGTGGGGTCCTTGATTATGCTGGCTGCTTTCCCATGGCAGTGGGAAGTGTAGTCGGAGTCAATGGATAGGAGGCTGGTTTGCATCATGGACTTGGCTTCATTCATAACCTTTTGTAGTTTTTTGCAGTATTGGACAGAACAGGTGCCATACCAAGCTGTGGTACAACCAGAAAGGATACTTTTTTATGATGCACCTTTAAAAATTGGTGAAAGTTGTAGCAGACATGAAAAATTTCCTTAGTCCTTGAGAAAGTAGTGGCGTTGGAATTTATTTGCAAAATTATAGTCCACTTTAATAAATTGTTTTCTCCTCATTGATGTCAGTGATTGGCAGTTTTGCTTCTATGTTGTCATCGCGTCTAAACTCCAACCACTTAAAAAGTAGATTTATCAAAACAATATTTTATATATATTTATTATAGTTTAATTATATTTCTTATAGTTGCAGTATGTTCAATATTTATCTTCGCATCAAGGATCTCAACTGCAGGAGTTGATAAGGATGAGGGCTTTGTAGAGAGATGGGCTATGGTATGGAACTATAAGGATGGTATTTTGCTCAAACAAAGTTATGGAGATTGGAGCCCTGGATGCCTCAGTAGAAAATGGCAGATGTGAAATTTTTGCAATCAATTTTGGCCACTCAGTGGTATTGGCTAGCATCTTCCTCCCATTACCTCCTCAGTGCTGGCTGAGGTGAGAACACCGGTGCGTAGCTCACCGCTTGCGTAGCCATGCTTTCTCTTCAGATTTTAGTGCACTCTGTACAAAAAAAAACTAGAGTGTGGATTTCACAGTTATTGGGACACCATCTTTAAATGGCACACTGATCTGTGATAGAACTCCACCCCCATTCCCCATGAGCATGGAGGACCACTGCTTAAATATTGGAGTGATTCCCCCGCACCACAAAGGCACTGGGCACCCCCACAAGCATCAGGGTGACCCCACATCCCTCCCCACCCCCACACAGGATCGGGCAGACTCTCCCTGCCCCCCTATATATTAGGGCAACCTCCCCAACTGCACAGGCATCGGGGTGACCCCCACTCCCCCTAGTAGCATTGGGGCAGCCCTCTGCAACATCAGCATTGGAGTGACCCCACCCAACATAACCATCATTCCCGCCAGCACCACACCTTTTGGGGAAACTTCTGAGGTTCTCGAGAGGACCCACCCGTGGTACTGGCACCCTGCAGTGTCACATTGGCAAAGTATGTATATTCAAGAAGCAAATCATATGGCTGGTAAGCCCTTTAATGATACTTAAATGTGTTAAATTGTATTGAAATGATGCAGGGATCTTGGGCAGAAACATAGTTACGTTACCAAGGGGAAAATCGGGAAACAAGATCTTACTGGCAATAATCTTGTTTCTAAACACTTGGGGGATTTTGGGCCCACGCTGCCATTTACACTGACAGCTAACACTGGCTCAAAATTCTGCCCATTAACTCAAAAGTATCTATGTGCTTGGCTTTTTGGACATATTGACCAGAATTTTACTGTCTGCCTGCCATGGGAATCGGACCGTGCAAGGGGGCAGACAGTGGAAAGGCCTGTTGATTTTGGGTGGGATTTTACAGTTTCGGGATGAGTGAGCTCATAAAATCTCATCCAATTATTCTTTTCAACAATCCAGAACTGTTTGTTATTTAGTCCAGATTAAACTCAATTATCTCAGCTACTTCTTATTAATATATGATTTAAAAGTTAAATATATGGACTTAGGAACAGTAGTAGGCCATTCAACTTCTCAATAGACAGTGTTCAATGAAAGAGTTTAGTTTTATCCACCTATCTTGCCTCCATATTTTCTAACACCTCAGCTAGCATGAATCTATCTGTTTAAAATTACTAACAAACTGTTAGTTTGGGGGAAAGATCCAAACTTTAACTCCATTCTGCGTGACAAGGTGAATCCTAACTTCTCCCTTATGATTTTTTGTGGTAAAAATCAGTGACTTCTCATATTAAGTTTATTGTTGATACACAGAGCAATGACAATCAGTATGTCTTAGCTTCTTTATTTTCAGTAGGATACATTGAATCACAATTTTTGACATGAATGAATAGAATCTATGAATTAATGGAAAGGATATTTTTGAAGTACCATGAATATCCTAATCTACTTTCAATGTAAATGTGTAAGAAATGACACATTAACTGCACAAGCAAGTATATTCATGGGTTGATACACAGTGAGAAATGCTTTAAAAACGTAAACTTTGTATTACCATTACCATGTTACAAATTATGCAATTTATGCAATTAAATCAACAAGTTGATCAATTACAAATTAAAAAGCAGCAACTATATTATGAACAAGTTAATGATTAAGTTTGACTAATAGTTAATTTTGTCTTGTATTGATATAACACGCCCATCCTCGATGAACAATATTTTCCGTGAGTTGGTGGTATGGTGACAAATCACACTTATTTAATTACAATTCAGCCACCCATCTGGTCTGAAAGACCTTATGAATCGAAGACCCCTGTATTTGTACACAAGAGGTCCACTTATGAGGTAGATATACCCTGTCAATCGAAAGAAAAGTTTATTTATTATTTGCTCATGACATGAGAATCATATTTCCTCATGTGTTCCATCAGATTCATGCTGTAACTTTGGCAGGTCACCGAGACATCTCGGAATTAGACAAATGCCAGGTTCCTGCTGACTCTAGGAACACAAAAATCCCAAACAAATATCTGTGAGCAAGTGACCAGCCTTATTTTAGAGATAGCCCCCTACTTCGAAGTGAAATAATTGGGATCAGACCTGACTTTTGAGCTTTTAGGTATTACTGAGGGAGTTCTACACTCTCTCAATTGCATTTTTACTGATGTTCAACAAATCCCCTTGTTCTCAAATTAGTCAGAAAATTAGCAACAATGCAAATTGGGCATTATAGGATAGGAAGCTCACAGTTTTGGACTTTACATTTATGCATTGCTGCCTCATAGCTCCAGAGGCCCAGGATCAATTCTAGCCTTGGATCACTGTCTGTGTGGAGTTTACATGTTCTCCCTGTGTCTCCATGCATTTCCTCCAGGTGCTCTTGTTGCCTTGTACAGACCAAGGATGTGCGGGTTAGGTTGATTTGCCATGCTAAATTGCCCCTAAAAGTGGCCCAAGTTGTGTGGGTTAGGGATATTAATGGGTTAAACACGTGTTACGGGGATAGGGCCTGGGTAAGATGCTCTGTTGGAGAGTCAGCACAGACTCAATGGGCTGAGCAGCCTCCTTCTGCACTGTAGGGATTCTATCATTAAGTACATGTGGAACATGCATACATGCAGATAATTAAATGCAACTGAAGACAATTTATTTTCGCTTTTTGTTTTAGCTGGAGGAACACACAATATTAAAGCATCAAACCACATGCAGTCACCATTTTGATGGTTTTTCCAGGAGTTAACCTAAAATATAAATATTTAACATAATGCCTAGATTATGGCTCCAGGACACAAGCCACACTTACCCCTTCGACGAAAAGCTGCATCCACTTTGGAAATGTTGTTAAAGATGTTACTTATTAAATATGGGCCCCTCAAGCTTCTCCTGGATATAGAAAAGCTAAATAGGAAAGCAAATGATGCAGTATTTTACAATCACCAGAGAAAACACACAACAAAGGCCTCAGAAATTGAGGTAAGGAAAAAAAAAATGAAAGTACATACACCCAGTATTGATTGCCCACGAAGAAGACTATTCTTCTCCTTGAAATTCGCATTGCGGCATCTATTTTAGTAACACTGCTCGGCAAACCAAGATCAGTGATAGGCCTTGGATATCCGCGTCTCAGAACATTCCCAGAGTAAACCCAGTATTGAGATCCTGCAAGGTGAACAGATTGTATTTTTTAAAAAATCACAAAGTGATTGACCAAACTTATCATTCAGTTTTATGTGCCCCAGGTTAAATCTATAACTTTTCCAGTGATCCTAAAAAATTGCAATCCAACCCTCCCCAACTATCACCTTACCCCACATATCTTCTCTTCATCGTTTTTCAAAGACAATTTGAGACAATTAAACTCTTACAGGAATATAGCAGTTAGCACCATACAAAAGTTGGGGTGTTGGGTGGGGGGAAGAGGGGGGGTGGGGTGGGGTGGGTGGTGGTAGTAGTTATCTTCCCCTGACAATCCACACTACGAAGAAGCAATTCATTTTCAAGCACAGGCATCATTTCGGATGAAGCTGGGCTCAGATGTCCCAACCAGGAATACGGAGCTCTGGCATAATGGAGAAAAGTAGGAATGGAGTGGCAATCTGACAGTGATGAGTACTCGTTGGAGTTTGGAGTTTAGAAGGATGAGGGGGGATCTTATAGAGACATATAAGATAATGAAAGGGATGGATAGAGTAGAGATAGAGAGATTCTTCCTGCTCAGAAAGGATAGCAGGACTAGAGGGCACAGCCTCAAGATAAGGGGGGGGACAGTTTAGAACGGAGTTGAGGAGGAACTTCTTCACTCAAATCTCTGGAATTTTCTGCCCGTTGAAGTGGTGGAGGCTACCTCACTAAATATATTTAAGACGTGGGTAGATAGGTTTTTGACAGACAAGGGAATTAAGGGTTATGGGGAGAAAGCGGAAAAGTGGAACTGATCCACTTCAGATCAGCCATGATCTTATTGAATGGCGGGGCAGGCTCGAAGGGCTAGATGGCCTACTCCTGCTCCTATTTCTTATGTTCTTATGAGTCACTCAGTATATTACTAACATCTCAATAGATATATTACAAAAGAAAATAGAAAATGTGCAACCTGAGAAAAAAATAATTCTCCAGCGATGTGAAAGAGCAGCATCAATATTTGACACCATACTTGGCCAAGTGCTGTTAACTGGGATTGCTCTTCCTGATCGGCTAGTTTTGTAGAATCTACACAACAATGAACAATATTGTATCAGTGTTATCCAGCTTTGATGAGGTAATTTGATACAGATGCACTGATGATTAGAATTCTCATTGATCAATTGCTAAATTGTAAACGTCCCACTCAGGAGTTTCCGCTGCGTTGTGTTTTCCTGAAATTACCCAGGCCAGCTTGAAAGTTAGAACACAAATTTTGTCCAGTATAAATCAAATTTCCATAAGGTTTTGCATAGGTTTGAACCCACCATACACTTGGTCAGATAACCAGATAGAATTACTACGTTAACTGTCCGGATAGAATTACTGCATTAACTAGCGAAATAGAATTACTACACTAACTGCCCAGATGGAATTACGACACTAATTACCCAGATAGGATTTCTATGCTAACTACCCAGAAAGAAGTACTACATTAACTGCCCCAGATAGAATTACTATGCTAAGTACCCAGATAGAATTACTACATTAACTGCTCAGATAGAAATCCTATGCTAACTACCCAGATAGAATTACTACACTAACTGCCTAGATAGGCTTAGTACGCTAACTACCCAAATAGAATTACTACATTAACTACTCAGAAAGAATTAATATACTGTGCCTATATGGAGGACATCAAAGAATCTCATGTCTAAAATTCCTTAAATCTGCAAAAAAACTGCCAGCTGAGTAATCAGCAACTTGCTCCATATAGTTTTAAAACTTAGCTAGTTCAAATCAATTTGTGATTGAAAATAAAATCAACCGTTTCCAATCTGAACAAACTACAAAGTAACAAACACGACAATTCCATCAGCATTTGAAAAAAATAAAAAGGTTAACATTGTGGGTTTAAACCTTTGATCAATTGCCTACCCTTTGTCAAATTTTGAGTTACTCTGGCAAAGATATTGCATTGTTTTATATCAGCTTGCTACCAGTTATTTGTAGTCATTTTATTTATGTACCATTTAAAATGAGAATTTGTCATGCTATTAGAATTCTATGGTCAATGTTAAATTTGACAAGTGGAAAAGGGAAGGTAGCATCCCATGATCAGACTGCTGCAATTCATAATTCCTTCTTGCTCCAATCCCACCCACTGCCTGGTCCTTCACGAGGGTAATTAGGACCCTCAGCCAGGGCCTTATCTACATGAACTGTAAGTCACACCTTGTCCATTTGTTTGGAGCTGTGAATGATCTAACTATCGATCTATGAAAGAACCATTGCCAGGCACTCAGAAAACATCCCAGGAAACATCTGGAATAAGAACTGAAAGTGCTGGGAATACTCAGCAGCTCCAGCAGCATCTGTGCTGAAAGAAACAGCCTGTCACCTTTTTTATCAGAAGAGGAAATGTCTAACTCCTTTTTTTGTTGAGGCCAGATGAAGCTAGAGTGTTATCTCCCATAATGACATACGGCTGCTACAGGCCAGTGCAGCATGGGAGCCAGACGACCTCCCACCTCGCAATAACAAACTGGAGTAATGGGGGATCTGCTTGGTGCTGGCAGAAAGAAAATGTGGCCTGGGCTGCTAAAGAGCTCAGATATCCAGGCAACTAGAAAGGATACATAACTTTTTTTTTCTCTGTTCATGCTTAAAATCAGCCCATCTGATTTTTTTCTGTTTAGTTTTTATAGTATAGATATTGTAAACATGAGATTCAATAAATGCATTATTTACCCATTCTTAAACAAAATAATTCTCCGTAATCTAAGAGCAGCATCTGCGAACAAGTCTGGGTCACATGCTGCTGGTTCCTGAGTTGAAGTCTGCATTGTTGCTTGTGTTGAAGTCTGGCTCGGAGCTTGTGTTGAAGTCTGGCTCGGAGCTTGTGTTGAAGTCTGGCTCGGAGCTTGTGTTGAAGTCTGGCTCGGAGCTTGTGTTGAAGTCTGGCTCGGAGCTTGTGTTGAAGTCTGGCTCGGAGCTTGTGTTGAAGTCTGGCTTGGAGTTTGTGTTGTGGGAACTGCAACTCCTAAATTGAAAGGGACAAGATTTAAAATAATGTGAAATGAAAGGAAATTGTGAGACTGCAAATAAATTAATTTGAAGGAAAGGCCTAATAGCACTTCAAATTTGTTTTGGTCCGTAATGAGTCTCAGCCAGTTCTGCTTTTCGGCTAATGCTCCAGTCTCCCCCAGTCACCATTGCTGAGTTCATTCTGTCCCATCTGCAGGGCAGAAACGCCAGAGGTGACAACACAATTGAGTGTATAGAGTCAGAAGGCAGTAGCTCCAGGAGTCCTCAACTTTGACTTCTGACCCCATGAAGAATCATGGCATCAGGTCAAACGTGGATAAGGAAACCTGATGATTACTTCTGACTGAGATAATGATCAGTGATCATCTGTGATGAATTCCATTTGGAAGGAACACTGAGGACATAAAAGGCACTGAATGTGCTCTGGGTTGGGGACTTCAATATCCATCATGGAAAGTGGCGCAGTAGTATCATAACTAGCTGAATCTTGAAGGACATAGTTGCCAGATAGGGCAGTGCAGCAGGTACTTTGTTATGAGTTTAAGATTTCATAAGATGGTTACGTTTTAAAACATTTATTTACTACAAAGTTTAAAGGGGTAATGAAGAGGGATATGTGATCTGTGATGAGTTCTAATGAAACGTCTCTCTGGCTTGGTTAACATGTGGGCAGGAGGCCCAGGTTAAGCCTTATTGAAAGTCAGCCTCCACATTTAACACCTGAACTCAGAAGACAGAGCCATTTTCTATGGGTAGGCTTTTATGTCAGATTTGGAGACCCAGACAAGGAGCAGCACCAAGCATAACTAAAACTGAGGTGCCAATTTGGTGAAGCTACAAAACAGGACTATATCAGTGTTAAATATGGGAAGCAGAATGCTATAGATGTAGTGATCTTACAAACAATAGATCAAATCATGTCCTGCCATATCCAGTCATGAGCCGTGGCGGATAATTAATCAATTTAACTGAGGAGATGAACTACAAATCACTCCCATTGTCAATAAAGCCCAGCATATTAGTGTGAAAGACAAGTCTGAAACATAGCAACCATGTTCAACCAGAAGTGTTGATGGGATGATCTGCTTTGGCCTCCTGCTGAGAAGCCAATCATCATAGATGCTGGTCTTCATCCAACTTGATTTACTCCATGAGGTATCCATAAATGTTTGAAGGGACTGGATACTGCTAAGGCTATGGGTAGTTCTGAAGACTAGTGCCCCAGTCCAGCAACAGTACTTGCATCTACTTGACAAAGTGGAAAATTGTCCGGCTTTGTCCTGTCCAGCAAAAGGAAGATGAGTCCTTTCTGGCCAATTATTGCCCCATTGGTCAGTTCTCAACCTTCAGAAAATTAATGGGTAGGGCCTGAGGATATTGCTGTCAAGGAATGCTTACTCACCAAAAACCTACTCATTGTTCCTCACTTTGGGTCTGTTTGTTCCAGACCTCGGCAGTACCAGGTTGATAGTGTCAGGTGGGCACAGCCAGGATGCCAACCATGTCCCTGCCCACCCAAACCTCCCTGATATGGCCGTCATGTCTGGTCTCTGGCTTTACATCAGGTCAGTAGGTCGGAACACATGACGTTCCCAGAAGATTTGGCCACAAGACGATTTTGAATATCAAAATGTGTTTAAATTAGTGTTAATCAAGTTTATGTCCTCGCTGGGTGTGAACGTGACTACGTCTGCTGGGAGCTCCTGAGAACATCACAAACTGTTTGGTGCCCTGCGTGAATCCTGCTTCAGGCTTCTCCCGGAATTTTCCCAACATTGTGGGATCTCACCAGGCTCAATGGGTCTGGGAAATTGTCCCCATTACCTTTGTTCAAACTTTACTTGAACACTTACTGTAAAATTGTTTGTTTTAAAATATGTTTCCCTTATAATAAAAAGAATCAAAATTGAATAAATAATTCATAATTAATTTGCCATTCAACATCCTAGGCATGAATGAGTTCCAACAACTTAAATGCATGTGAAAACCTTAGCTATGGATGTAACACTACATTCTGCACTTTCTCCTTTCCTTCCCTATGAACGGTATGCTTTGTCTGTAAAGCACGCAAGAAACAAAACTTTTTACTGTATACTAATACATGTAACAATAATAAATCAAATCAAAACAATAGCATAATTCAGAACTGAAAAGAGTGCAAAATCAATTAATTTTACAGAACATTGGCTTGGCTTCAACTGAAATATTTTGTACAGTTCTGGGTGCCACAAAAGGATATGAAGATTTTAGAGGGAATGGAAAAGAAATTTACAGGCATCCTCCCATTCTCCAAAGACATGCAGGTTAAGTGGTTTGGCCATGTTAAATTGCACCTTCGGGTCAGGGGGATTAGCATGGTAAATACATGGGGTTATGAGCATACGGCGTGGGTGGGCTAGTTGTTGGTGCAGTCTTCATGGGCCAAATGGTCTCCTTGCGTACTGTAGGGATGTAGGGATTCTATGGACAGAGGACTTCATTGATGAGGCGAGATTAGAGAAACTTGGTTTGTTCTTGTTAGGGAAGGTTTGATGGAGATATTCAAAATCATGAGGAATCTTGAGGCAGTAAGTGAAGATAAATTGTTCCCACTGGCAGAAGTGTTGAAAACTGGAAGCCACTGATTTAAGGTTGTTGCCAAAAAAACAAATGTAAGGATTATTTTTCCGCAGGTTAGGAGTTGGAACGTAATGCCTGAGGTTGTGATGGAGGCAAATTCAATTGTGGGTCCCAAAATGAATTGGGCAAGGTGCGTGTGCGTGTGTGTTAGTATGTGTATGTGTCTAGCATTACTTAACTGTGAACTCATCAAAAGTCCCAGAAAAATGACATTGTGGAATGTTTATGTTATACTTCGCTGATTATCTGCTGAGGTAATGGTAAGAGATTGATAGACCCTGTGGAAATTACAGCCAACAGTTTGTAAAAGAGAGAAAACTACCTGCAAATCATGTGAAAGGAATGGTAGAATTAACAATAGCTTGATTGAGATTAGCTTTGAGCTGCTTTTAGGGAAAAATGGAAAGGATGTAGGTCTTTGGATGTTGTCCAACAAGGGGCATACACGCGATGGGTCGTACGAGGGCTGCTCTTGGTTGTTTCGAGAGTAGCCTAGTGCTTCACATCATTAGCGTATGCTTAAACAGGACCAGATGCTGGCAACTTGACAGCTCAGTGACTATCACTGTATGCTGTGCAGACACATGGATTTGGGCCAGTGTTTGCGGGAGTTTACACATTCTCCCCGTGCTTGCGTGGGTTTTCTCCGGGTGCTCTGGTTTCCTCCCACACCCCAAAGATGTGCTGTTAGGCTGATTGGTGTAAAAAATTGTCCCTAAATTAGTCTTCCCTCAATGTGGAATGCCATAAGCATAGACAAGGGTCATGGGTGGAGGGGGGACTCACAATGTTAAAATGGCGGCGTGGGCTCGTTGGGCCGAAGGGCCTGTTTCCCATGCTGTGTTGTTCTTTGTTAAGGAGAATGTCCAGAGGATAGAGTCAGGCAGTTAAACACTGCACCAAATATGGGTGTTATAAAGGTGCCTGGTGTGTACTTGTTCTGGGTGTACTTGCTGATCTAGTTTGGCTCCCAGTAAAACAAGACTCAATTTGAAAAAAACTGCCATTTTAAATTTCAAATTCCTTGATGGTCTTGCCTCTCCCTTAGTAATATTCCCTGCCTTATGATCCTCCAAAATAGTAGTGGGTGCGGTTGGGGGGGTTGGGGGGGGGGATGTAGGTGGAGGGGTGCAGAAACAGGGCTTAAGTATGCCAAGGAAGCCAGTCAGGCACCATTACACAGGGTACCCTGAACTCCTATTGAAAAAGAAAATCTCCTCCCACCACCACCATGGATATTGGAGCAACACACCCTCCACCACATCATGGGTGGCATTGCTCCCCCAGGGTTGCTGGCATCAGGGCATCAAGACCATGCCAATTAGTCCCCTGATGGGCCCCCTGTTCCTCATCATAAGCCAACCCCCCCTTGCCTATCTCCTACTCACCTTGCAGAGCATCCCTTGCAAAAGCTCCCTCCCCGAGAGTCACCATGCATAACCCCCCACTCCGTCATAGCCCCACCACCCCCACCCCACTCAAAACCCACTCCAGCTCAGGCCACATCCACACTCAGGTCACACCCCCTTGGCACTGCCTTTGACACAATTGTGGTGCCCAGCTGGCACTGTCAAAGTCAGGTGGGCAGTGCCAAGTTGGCATTGCCCAAGGGACGTGGCTGGGCTGTTCCCCTGACAATCTGAGGGCTTCAATGGTCTCCGATTCAGCTGGTGTGGCCATGGCACCTGGTCCTCACCACTATGGAACAGTAGTGATCCTTACTGGCATGACATCTCACCGCTGAAGGGGGAGATTCTGGGAAACCAGAAGAAGCGGGATGGGAGCAGGTAAGTACTTTTAACTTACATTAGCTTTATAGTAATAAGTTTCACAACCATCACCAGCAAAGCAAGGCTGGGAGGATATAACTGGCAGGGCGATCCGGTAAGATCATGCCCAAAGTGTTGAATTTTACTTGACAACTCCTGGTGAAGTGCTTGTGAAAAACTCCAAATCAATAAAAATCAATATTATTGTACCGTATAAAGCCTGGATTCCATCAATATCATCCTGTGAAAGTTTAAAGCTTTCTTTTGGCACATATTGGTAACGGGGAAGCATCACAGAGCCGGGAACATCAGTGTGACCAAGTCCAAGAGAGTGGCCAAATTCATGAATTGCAACAATCAGCAAGTTGATTCCTGGAAAAACAATGTTCAAATATTTTGTTCAAACCTGTTTAAACTGAAGTGTAAAAGCATATTTATTCACAAGCATTATGTTTTAATTCTGTCAGTCTTGTAAGTGGCTATTGAAATTGATTCTGATCTTTCATCCAAATGTTTCAATTTTATATTGTTTCAGAGAAATCCAGGTTCAAGTGGACCAGGAGATGGTCACAAGAATAAAAACAAGCAGGCACCGTATTACTCTCCAACAGTAGAAGACACTGGCAATTCAGTGATACACAATGAGGTAAATTTTCAGATCTAAAACATCCGATACAGAGTTGATTCATCTTAAATTTCCAGTTAGACTCAGTGGCAGTTGCCAATCCAAGAGCGCTCACTTTGATCTGAAATGAATATAAGTGATTCATTGGAAGTTATGCCACTTATAAGCAGTATACAGAAAACATAGCCTCCGTCAAGTTCATCAAGTGATGTACCAATGCCATTTCTCACTGTCTCCCACTGGAAAAATTGCTGATCAAGGTGCCTCTTTATAGCATAGCATCCCAGGAGTGCAAAAGGAGGCCATTTGGCCCATCAAATCTGCCCCAATCACAATCCCACCCAGGCCCTATTCCTGTAACCCCACATATTACACTGCTAATCCCCATGACACTAAAGTCAACTTTGCATGGCTAGTCAACCTAACCTGCACACGTTTGGACTGACCATCCATATCTGAGCATCACATTAAGATTTGCTGAGGAAGATTGTGTTGTTGACTCGCTGTTGATTGTGGCCCATGAGTAGTATCATAGTATCAAGATTCATTGAGGACCGAAGGGCCTGTATTGCGCTGTAATGTGTATTTTCCAAAACAACATCTCAGTGGGAGTGCTGCAGTGTTGGAGCTACAGATTTTTTAAGCGGCATTCAATAAAGGCTTCATTTGCCCTTAGCAATCAAGTGATTTAACGAGGTTCCGGCAGAGGAATTCTGAAGATCATTTAAGGCTTGACTAAGATTAATGGAGAAGATGATTTGGTTGTTTAATACTTCATAGCTTGTGGTTGCCAAGTATCCAAAATTGCAACAGCACTTCAAAGAAAGTAATTCCTTGTCTGTAAGGTTCTTAGGACATCCATTCTTTTAATCCAAGTTCTTCCTTCCCTCGCACTCTTTTTGGGGGTAATGGCAAAGGGGAAGTAAAGTCTATAGAAATATCTCACGAACCTTGTTATATATTTCAGATCTCAATCTTACAAGATGCATCAGAGGGCAAGATAGGAATCTAAATCATCTGATCTGCTTACAGACATAAATAACAAAGTGTTAGACCATTAAAAGTATTCAAACTGGGAGGCTTACATCACATTTAGCTGTTAGCTGTTGCTGCAGGTTTTAACAGTTGATGTATTAGTTACTTTCCAATCATTCTCCTTCAAGCTATCGAGATTGTGACTGCTATTTTTCCAAAGTTTTTCCGCCAGTGGGAAAAACAGTGTGTTTCCTGCTGGCATTGCCAGTGTTCACCAGGTGGGATTCAACTACTCTTTGGTTGCAAAAAAATTGCCCATGTAAAACATGCCAGCAAGCCCAGCTTCAATGTCAGCGTATAATGCCAGTTACCCCTCCCCACGCTCCCCCATATCCCCACAACCCCAGACCCTTCACAATCCCCATGGACATTACAAACCTATGCAGACAAAGAGAGCACACCTAAGCCTTCACCACAGAGGGGCAACCTCCCCTCCACAACTAAATGTTTGGGTCAACATCCCCGTACATCACACAGGTGTGAGGGTGACCCAACCTACCCGTCCCACCACCCTCCCTCCCCCACCAGCCTCCACCCCCCGCCATCCCCACCACCACCACCACCACCGCTGCTGCCACGCCAGTCAGAGGCATCATCCCCCACCACAAGAAAAACACTCTAAGATTGGGGTAGCAAAGGCCTCACCCCCTTCAGGCCCCCTGCAACCCTGGCAGTGGCAATGTCACTGCCATGGTATCACTGCCAGGATGGCAGGGGTTAAATCCAGCACTGTCCAGCCACGCACCTGATCAACTGGAAGCCTCCAAGCTCCCGGCATGGTCATAATGTCTAAACAGAGAAAAGAGTGGTGGTCGCAAGAGGTTCCTCATTGAGGACTGCTTGGTTGATAATTTCTAAGTGGTGCCAGCTTCTTCTTTGGCTTAAAACAACATCCAGTTTGGACATAAGAGGTTGAAAAAGGCCCACTATGAAAAAAGAGCACTCAGACTGTATGCTTGGTCTTTGCGGAAGGTCTTTAGATCAAAGAGAAAGACCATTTAAAAAAAACCTGCAGCTAGAACCATCAGCTGCTCATACAGTGGGCACTTCAGATCAAACAGAAAGTCTGCTTAAAAAGCCTACAGTTCAAAATTGCAAAAGAGGAAGCACTTCTGGCTTAATGGAGCGTGAACTGATTATATCAACAATGTTTCATACACCTTAAAGCTGTCAGCCAGAAAATATTTTAGCAGCTATTGGGTTGTTAGTTCTTTATGTAAGCAACCTCACCTAATTCCATCTTTGAGCTGTTTTGAAGTTGTCAATCAAAATAGTTTGAAGATCCTTCAGAGCAGCTGGAGTTCATTCAAGCTACAAAGAGGAATCCTTCTGGTAAACGTCAATGCCCCTGTCACTCAGAGTGTTTCATAAAAGTTTCAGAGCACCTGGAGCTTATGAGAAAAACCACAGGGATTTCTTTGGTGAAACTGACAGCTCCTGGTCAATCAAAGTACTTCAAAGAGGTCTGGTAATAGCTGGGGCCTCCAATATCAACTTAAGGGAAATCTTTATTATAGAATGGATGTTGCTGCAATTTTGAAGAATTCCAAGTGTTTGTGATTTTAATGTGACCAGGCCACTTCAAAGGTTTTATTGAACACTGACAATAATAACGATTTTAACCAGAAATTGCTTGAAATCACCATCCTAAGAGTGATTTTCACATTTCCCAGGAAGAAAGGAGAAGAAAGAAGCCATGAGACCCTTATCCTGAGGAGAGCCCAAGATCAATTCCTTCCCCCCCGCCCGAGAGTACCCCCCCCATCCCCAGGCCCTTTGAGGGATCTTCCTACTGCGTCTGCCCCGATCAGGTTCTATCTGCAGTAGAGGCGTCAATGGGCATAGTCAGAAACAATACTTAAGTGCTTGACCCCCTCAAAGCCCACAGCACCTGGTACCCCTTTGCCAGGTGAGATTGATGCTTGCTGGACTTCCTGCTGGGCAGGAAGCGTATGGGTCTAAACCCAGTAATTACATTTCATTGTATTAAAATCAGCAATAATCAGATTCTCATCGGCTCTGGGCCAGAGCTTGGTCGGAGCAGGTGCTGTGGGACAGGAGACTTGCAATGGGTTGGATGCCCAGTAAGAGTCACAATTTGGCCCTCTCACCCAATTCAATGGGAAATCAGGATTCCTGACCTCAGAGAATCATCCCAATGTGTACACTCTAATGGGAATCTCTGCCAAGAAATGGCTGTGGGGTCACGTATGAAGGAAAATTTGGAGTCTAACATTTTGATGTCAGCTCTCCATTCGTTAATGATTGCTGTTGGTAGGGTTGACAGCTTTGTTGTGAACATTGCAATATTGAGGGAGCATAGGCCTGATGACAACCTTCAGTAGTTCTGCCTACCGTGGAACATCTCTGAATAAAACAAGATTATCTGAAAAACAGACATCAGTGGGGTCCACAATGGTATTTTCCAGTTCTGCAGGAAAACATCAGGAATGAGTTTTCTTTTGTTGAAACTTCAATCCAAAAATTCTCTCCGTGCCCATCCAGTAGGAGTTCAGTAAGCTTCAACGTTCTTTGTTTCTCTTGGTCACCCACTTGTCCAACTCACAGCAACCTCCTCCCCCATTCCCCACTCTGCCCCCTCCCCCTCCCTGCTCCATCCCCTTCCCCTCCCTCTTTCCTTCCTGTGTCCCCACCCTGTCCATACATCAAGAAAAATGCTAACTTCACAGCTGGCATAAACTGCCCTAAAGGAAACTGATGAGCTGCCTCAGGAGGCTCAGATGCTGGAGGACACTTAGCTTTCGATACATTTCTATTCTGCAGTGCATTCTATCAGCATAGCAAACATTTGAGTCTGAAAATTCTCAAAATTAGTTCACCCATAATTCTCTCTTTCATTAACACTCTGATTAGTTACTTTGACAACCTGCACCGTGCAAACAACATACAATAAACATCAGGCATGACAATGCCCAGGCTTTTCAATTCCACTCTGCACTAACAGCAGCAGTAGCTATCTCCCACCAGCCAGCTCTCAGGCCATTTGGCTCATTGAGTTTTAGTTCATGGTGAAGTATATTTACCTTCATCTGTAGTTGACCACTCTTCATCCTCATCGAAATGAGCATCACCTCCAATTCCAGGGCCAGGACGAAAGGCATGAGCCAGAACGTTAGAAGGTCCATCAAATGGAGCTCCATCACCATGATCTAACAAGTAGAATTGAACAAACAGCTCAGTAAAGATTAGTTTCCAGCTTTTAGTTTTATTCATCCGTGGGACATGGGCATCGCTGGCTGGCCGGCATTTATTGCACTTCCCTAAGTGCCCTTGTTCAGGGGACAGTTGAGAGTCAACAGCATTGCTGTGGATCTAGAGTCACATGTCAGCCAGACCAAGTAAGGACAGCACATTTCCTTCTCTATGGACATTAGTGAACCAGATGTGTATTCCCGACAATCGACAATAGTTTCATTAGTAGATTCTTAAATCCAGACATATTTTTGTGAATTCAAATTCAAATTCCACCATCTGCCGTGGTGGGATTTGAATCCGGGCCCCCAGAACATCAGCTGAGTTTTTGGATTAATTGTCTAGCGATAACACCACTAGGCCATGGCCTCCCCTGGCTGAGGATGAAAGGATTACATGCAATTGTTTGGACAATGAAATAAAGCAATTGATTGCTGGCAATAACTGTTCACTGATCTGCTGATGCCTCCTATTATTCCACAATTAATTAATTACTTGAATTTAAATTCATCAAACTGGGATTTGAACTCATGGGTTAGATTTTACACAGGGGATGGCAAGGTCTCTGTTCCTGCTGGGAAAATCAGAAGTGATCCTGCCTCAGATTGGTGAACGAGCCCCACAGTCATTTAACGGCCGTTCAGCTGTTGGTTGGGCAGAGGTGGAACTTTGACTCCGTTCCAAGCTGATGTCTGATCTCCAGGACTTGCTGGTTAATCAAAAGGCCAACAGCTCTGGTCCTTGGACAATGAGGTGACAACTGTTGGGATTGCACAATCTCTGAGAAGGTATTCAGTGACTGAGCCCACACTGTGAGCTGAGTCCAGAAGTGTCACCAAGCCCATGTCAGTGACCCCAGCAGAATGACTGAAGGAGCCGGGGGGGGAACATAGTTACAGGTCAAGGTGGGGCAATGCAGAGGTAACGTAACATTTGCAGGAGTGAATTTTATTGTTTGAACCTACCTCCAGCAATAAATATAATTTCAATGTCTGCAGGAGATGTTGTCTGTGTAAATGTCAATGGAGTGACATCAGCCCAATATTGGAAAGCCTCTTTTATCGTGGTATCCACAACATTCTGCAGTAAGTCAGGTGTATATTCCTGTATCCTGTGTGGAGACAAAGTCAATTCCATCACTATCTGTATAAACTGTCGGATTAATTATGCTGATTGTGTGCAGGTGTTTCCAAGGTCAATGTTTGCCCTTCAGAAAACAGCTCATGCCACCTACTCCAGTCACTCCCACAGTGACAAACATTAGCATCCAAACAGCAGAGTTCAGATGGCCAGTTTCCGGGGAGAGATTATGTGAATCACTGAGAAGGAGTGAAAGGGATTCTGACAGAGAACCAGTTCCTGATTTTATTCAACTGCTGAACCCATGGATTTAGACAGCAAAGGACCTGCCTGCAAATTGAATTCAGCAGAACTTTATCAATTCATTTGAGAATGTCCCAGCAGCATGAAATGTTTGGGGCATTTCTGTGTGAAATGATTCTGCATTTGTGCAGTGCTGTGTAACCATCTGATTGAGCTGCCCAACACCATGCAGACCAGGGCCTTCTACAACAGACAAAGTCTCCTTGATGAGTCTGGTAACCCAGTCGTTCTGCTGCTACTTACAACCTGGAGGTTGCGGTCTTCATAAATCCTCAGTCACGCATTGTGACTTTGGATTCAACAAATCTGATCATTTGTGGATTAGCATCAGAAAATAATAATGGAAGCTGCTGGGTTGCTATAAAATTCCTACTGGTTCCCTGATAGTCTCCACCCTCACTGGCCGCAGCTGATGTGAGTGTAATCTCACACTACGTGTGGTCAACTTGATTATTCTACATCATTAGACTTTATTTTGGATGAGGAATAAGACTAAGAATAGAAAATGATTTGCTGGCCTGACATTAGTTCAGGGTGCCTCTCACCTCCATTGGAGGGAAACACACACATGGTGAAATATATTCCATTTATAAAGCTCCACACCTTGAGGAAACCTGCAAACTAGTGTATTATTGTTTTAAACATGGTTTTGAGAGGGAAAATATTGAAATCTCTGCCTGACTGGATAATACCACTGTCAGATACTGGAGTCAGCTATGAACTGAAATGTCCACAGATATCTCCAGTTGTTGTTCAGAAAGAACAAGAGTAAAACAGCTCAAGACATTGATCACCCTGACAGCCAGTGACTGAATTTATTCTATGAAGATGCTGGAAGATGTGGCTTCACGAATCTGCACATTTCTGTCACAGCTTCACTCAAAGATAATGGGTCTCCCAAGCAGATCCCTTTGGATATGTCTAGACTTACTCACCTTGGACTATTTATGCTGACATCTTCAGCACCAAAGCTGCAACTGATCTCTGTGTGAACGTTCTTTTTAATCATCCTATTCCACCCCCAGATCCAGCAGAATGACTTGTTTACCTGGTGATTATATTAAATACCTCTGTAGCCCTGGACATATCAGTCTCCGATTGGAGATCAGATGCAGCTCAAACAAACTAATTCTCCCCTAATAGCCCAGAAACAAACAATTCGCTGTTTGACTTTGTGAAAGCTTTATTTCCAACACCTATCTCGCGGATTGACTTCCAGAAGATTCAAATGGCTAACTGGACATATAAACCTTTAGCACAGAACGTAGGTCAGAGGCTCTGTTTTCAGTGAAGATTGGTTATTTAACACACTTTCTGCACCTTAACAATCCTGGCCAAGCCAAGCACGGCAGCAGTCATTGTCAGATATTCTATCAAAGTGGAACCAATAGGGAATAAGCCTACTGGGTAAATGATGGATCAGATGTGTCATTTCTGCCTGGTACATTTGAAATTGTAGCTGATGCTAATAAAATTGACCAATTTTATTGAATAAACAGGAATGTCAAAGTGCCAAGATCTATACCTGTAAGTGAGGTCCTTCTTCTCAAATACACTGCCGAGAGTAGTGAACTCTTCCGTATCAATCACTCCACAACGAGGAACATTCGTTCCATTGACCAGATTTGCAGCTAATTTAAGATGATAAGCTTTCTGTGCTCCCTAGACGCAGGAAAAGAGTTTATTTTTAAGGGATAATATTTCATTTCCTAATTATTCTATTGTTATTAAGAGCTGAAATTTATTTTTAAATGAAAAAACAAACAATGCCTATTTTTACCCATAATTAACAATCTTGTGATTTAATTCACAAAAACATACAACTTTACAAATTGGGATTGTTGAGACTGCAATTTAGTTTGCAGCTTGCTATTCAAGGAAAAAAGCCATTTCTCCAGCTTTCATTCAAAGAGAAACTTCTTCACAATCTTTGTATTATCCAAATAAATATACTTGGTAGTTTTAAGTGATTTCTAAAATGTTAAATATCATAGTATTTTCACTGTAGCAATTCATTTTTAAATGCCTTTATACAGCGAAATGTGGTCTCTCAATAAAAGTCTCCTGATATAAAATTCAAATACACAGAAGGTGGATGTGGAACTCCCCGAGCAGGTTACACTCTTGGTTGTTATCACAGCAATCCTGCCAACATTCTGCACTGATGTGGGCACACATGGCCATGGGTCCTCCATGAACACACTGAATTGGCACTATATTAGCGTCACTTAGCCTGACCACCCAGTTAGATGTCAGGATGACAAATGAGGACCAAGCAGGAAAATAAGCGAAGTGCTGTGGATGCTGTAAACAGAAACAAGAGCAATAGATGCTGGAAAAAATTCAGCAGGTCTTCCAGCATCTGTAAGGAGACAAAGCATAGTTAATGTTTTGAGTCTGTTTTGCACTTCATCAGAACTAAAAAGAGGGAGAAATTTGTGAGAGATTGCAACAAGATGTAGCAACTTTAAGAACAAATGGCAGATCGACTGGTGTGAGACAGCTGGCAACATTGAGGGGTTTCATTGAGGCAATACATGTATGAGATATTTAAAAAAATAAGGGTTTAAGCATACAAGCGCTTAACTGTGTCGGTGTCCTATATCATGTTAAATGGGCTTTGCACAGACAGTGGACCAGAGATAAAATCAGGAATCAAAGCTGAAAAGCCAGTCAATCTTCAGGGCTTTTGGTACTTTATGCTGCAATGGATAGATTTAGTATTCCCATAAAGTAGAGAAACTACAGCTTAGGTAAATACTGACTGAACTTGAACTGTATCAGGCTCAGTATTTCATATTCTTTAATCATATTACCAAAAATGGTTAATCAAAAACATAAAGAACCTGAAGTAGAACAAAACAAGAATGTAGTCAGGTTAATCATATCTACTTGACACTCTTACATTGAAACATAGAAACTAGAAGCAGAAATAGGACATTTTGCCCTCTGAACCTGTTCCGTCATTCATTATGATCATGGCTGATCATCAATTTCAATATCCTGACCCCTCTCTTCCCCTTATATCGCTCTTGGCTCTTTTAGGCCCAAGAACAGTATCTAGTTTCTTTAAATCACATAACGTTTTGGCCTTGAGTACTTTCTGTGGTACTGAATTCCACACGTTCACCACTCCCTGGGTGAAGAATTTTCTCCTCATCTCAGTTCTTTATCCTCAAAATATGACCTCAAACTAAACATACATGTCTGAAAGAAACAATAATATTTCGTATGCAAAGCTTAAATATTTTACATACCTCAGGTTTATTTGCACCCTTCACTGAAGACAATGGAAGTGCAGTTGAAGAAAAGGCAAGAAAACCTAGTTCAAGCACAACTGTAAGATGAAAGTACATTGCCTTCATTGTGGCTGTTTACGGCGTGGTAAACAGACTTACGATAAAAGGTAGTCCACTGCTTCTCTTTATATAGAGCTGGAATGTTAAGCAACCCAATGATTCAAAGCAGGTATTTATGTCTCAAGGTAATTATTGGTGAAGCATTAGACAAGTATTTTCTTACGAAGTGATTGTGCAGTTTGTTAATTCAATGAATCCTTTTCAATTTAAATTATGAAACAAGGAAACAGAAAAAGCAGACAAATCCTGGAAGCTAAGTGATATTTTACATTATAAAGCATTAGAGAAGCAGTAGGATGAAGTAGAATAGTTGTAATGTTCTACAAACCCAGGTGACATATTGTTCAGCTCTGGTGCAACAGAAAACACCGGAATTCAAATAAATGTATGAGGTTTGCCAGAGTTATCTCTCTGACATCAAAGAAATACATACCCAACGACAGACTGTCAGGGATGTAAGTATATACCCACCAATAAATCCTCAGGACTTGCTTTTATGTAGCATGTTTATCACGGTAAAGCAAACAAAGGTTTTCAGAGAATTGTTATCAAGAAAAAACACAGATACCTAACTAATAAAGAAAATATTAGGACAGATGACCGAAGAGTGCTCGCTGAAGGAGCTCGTAAGGAGCATTTTAAAGAGGAGGAGGGAGGGAGAGAGTCAGAGGTGGTGAGTGAAGAATTTCTAGAAATCCGAGCCCATGTAGCTGAGGGTATAGTTGCTACTAGTGGGCCGATGGAAATTAGGAATGTGCAAGAAGAGTTGGAAGAGTATTGTGATCTTGGTGGTTGTAGGACTGGAGGAGAATGCACCAATAAGGATATTGAGATCTTGTTGGATTGGGAGTCAGTGTAGGTCAGCGAGCTCAGGCTGATGGGTGAATATGACTCTTATGAGCTCGAATAAGATCAACGGGACATTTATGGAAGGCACAAGGTGTGCGGCTGGTCAAGAAAGCATTGACATTTTTAAATCTGAAAGTGATACAAATATAGATGAGGGTTTGTGCAGCAGATGAGTTGAGGCCTGGACAAGGATGAGCCATGTAACCCATGATGGAAATGGACAGTCATGGTGATGCAGAGGGTCTGATGTCCAAAGTTCAGCTCAGGGTCAGGTAGATCACACTGAGAAAGTGGCCTTGCGAGGGACAGAGTCTCTGGTACAAACCTCAAAAGATGGGCTTAATTTCCAGTCCCACAGAGATGGATTTTTCCATGTTGGGCTTGGCTCACCACTGGTCGTCAGAGGGATCTTCTGGACCCACTGAAGTTAATGCCAATATGCACAGCTCACCTGTCCCACCACTGGGGAACCTGCAAGGACAGTCAGTCTTCAGCGGGACTGAAGATTCTACCAGCAATAAAATGTCAGTGACTTAGATACTTTGCCAGAAATAAATCCTGTATTCTAACCAAATCAATTCTTCAGTTCCCTTTGCAGACACTGCCTGAGCTGCTGAATGTTTCCAGCATTTCCTGTTTCTGTTCCATTGTGAGATGACCAGCTGAGATGTTCACACACCAACAGTTGGAATTTCTGGAAAGCATTGGAAAGCAAACAAACATGACCAATACACCCTTTCCACCCTCAACAACCATGTGATGAGGGCGTAACAATGATCCAACCCTGTCAATTACAGCTGCAGAGCTGTATACTCTCCTGCCCTAACATCTATGAATTTGTGCTCTGAGTTATGCTTTGTCCACCAGTACGGGGTGGGGGAGGTGCACCAGGGACAGGGGGGTTGTGGGGGGGACATCCAACAAATTGGCTCCTGGCTGACTTTGCTTCTGGATTTGGTGGGGGGTTTGGGGGGAATGACCCTGTAATATTCTACCCACAGGAAAAGAAACAGAATTCCTTGAAAAATGATATATCTGACGAAGATAAACTCACATTGCTTGGAGGTAACAGCTTCAGAATTGACCAAACTTGATGGAGATGGAATGTGAACTAAAAGCAAAAGAGCAGAGCTGTTAAACATTTTCTGAAAATTGCACCGACAAAATGGGGAAATATTCCTTTTCAAAATTAATTCCCTCACTTTTGACCTTAATATCACTGTGCAGCATTTAAAAATTATCATTGTGA
Organism: Carcharhinus amblyrhynchos; assembly: GCF_965287045.1. Lineage (NCBI taxonomy): Eukaryota > Metazoa > Chordata > Chondrichthyes > Carcharhiniformes > Carcharhinidae > Carcharhinus > Carcharhinus amblyrhynchos. The sequence continues at coordinate 42,648,698 of NC_137333.1, read as the reverse complement.
ACAAAAATGAGAAAGCATAAATCCAATTTTGTACCCATTTAGGAAAAGTGTAACGAATGTTAATGAATGTTCTTGACACAAGTTTGCCTTTACCAAAGGTGATTGCAATTTTTCTGTTTTAGCAACATTGTGCAGTGCCAAAGTCCTGTGCCGGAATTCTGCTTCCCACCAGTCACAGGAATTGAAGTGAGCGAGGGGTGGACAATGGGCCCGTTGACCTCAGGCGGGATTTTCCGGTCTCGGGTTGAGTGAGACCATAAAATCCTGCCCCTGATTTTAAAGAGGATCTATTGCTGTGAAGATAGTTTATAAAAAAACTTTTAAGAAATTCTGAATACTTTTTGCTTCTATTTACTTCTATTAAAAATATGGGATGAAGTCACAGTTTAGGATGTTACTTAATGCAATAATACATTTCATCCAATGTTCAGTCGTCAATCTAATTATTTTAAATGGTTTAATGCCTTCACAAACCAGAGCAGATACGGACCAATGCTGCTTAATACTATTGCACAATGTTACATAGTTTCTGAAAGGAGCAATTAATTGAACATTGCACAGAAGTTTAATTGCAATCAGCATGTATCATAATTCAATTGGTACTTAATTATTACAGCAAGCTTAAATAAAATATTTAGAAAATATATATAGTTACCAGCAAAAGGAGGGGGTGGGCGATTCTCCCAGCTCTGTAAGCAGCAAAGCGGGTCCGGACACATCAGTTGGTGGGTTGCAGCAGGACTTGCGACCAACGTCCGGCCAATCGCAACTCTCCCAGGTAATGTTTTTCAATGTAATCAGCCTGGTCCCGGAAATCACCGTGAGGCTGATTCCCATATCTTGAATCTGAATTTCAATATGATTAATGAGCCCAGGGTGGTACTCTCTGGGCCTGCTCGTATCTCCCCCACCCCCAACCCCTCCCAGCCAGGAGAGGGGAACCAGGCATGATCACCCACCCCACTGATGGGGACAGAGGCCATTGAGCTCCTCTGGAATTCTGGGATGCATGGGCATGCACCTTGGGCAATGCCAGCATGGCACCCTGGCATTGCCCACCAGCAATGATGTCCATGATGTGAAGACCAATAAATTGCAGGTTGAGTGGGAAGAGGTAGTGTCTGGGATGAGCTGAGTTGCTCTCACAGAAAGCTTGCTTGGGCACAACAGGATCACTGCTGAGCTTCTGTGATGTAGCTATTCTATGATTCAATGGGCAAAATCTTGGCACACTCTCTGTATCCATGGAAATGGTAATGCCATCTCAAAATATGGAGAATTCAGAAAAATATGATTCTCACCAGTGAGATCACATTTTCCGATTTTGATGTAACCTTGCTGGCAGGGAGAGTGATTTGGAGCATGTATGGGAAAGCGGCAGACTTCATTTGAATGCATCAGCATCTCATTGGCGAGCACTCACACTGAATATTGAGCCCGCAATAAATATTCAGCTGGCACAAGCATGATGTCACGTCAGTCCCATTTACAACAGCTCTACATAATCATGAATCTGGTGCTATCTCTTCCGAGGGAGATAACAGCACTAAGGGGGCTTTTATTTCTTGGGCAGTCCAACACGCAAAAAGCACTAGGGAGAATGCTGGGCACACACACAAGTGTAGCTTGGGGCCTGTGGTAAGGTCACTATTATCATAAGAACATAAGAAATAGGAGCAGGAGTAGGCCATCTAGCCCTTCAAGCCTGCCCCGCCATTCAATAAGATCATGGCTGATCTGAAGTGGCTCAGTTCCAGTTCCGGTTCGTCGGGAAGGGGAGCCTGGTGGTGAGGAGATAATTCAAAGGCCTTATTTTCCCTTCATATCAGGTTGCCCTTCTTCCAAGGGGATGTGCTGGCTGCCAAGCAGGCATTGCTTCCTGATTCCTCCTTGCTGAATTACTGTTCAAACAGTAGCTGAGTGGGTACCCTTCCTTGTTGGGAGCTGCAAACTGAGTGGGAGGCGGCCACCACAGAGGGTCAGTACTGGGTGTGACTATGAGGTCCAGGGGTCCTGATTTGGAAGAGATCTGGCTGCAAGGGCAGCGTGGGGGTCTCAGTGATGGGGCTACTCTACCTCATGAGGCATAAAGACCCTCTCACTTGGGGTAAAGACGAATGCAGTGAAATGCACAACCCTCACTCGGTCAATGGTGTGAGGCCAGAGGGGGTTACTGGACAGGAAGCTCAAATCCACTTCTCTGCACACTCTGTCAGAGACAGCAGTGAGAATGCATTGACTGCTCTTGTGAAAGGCTCTTTAACTGAGCACCACTGAAGACTCGGATTAATGAAGCTGTCTTCTAGATAATTGCTTGAAAAGCACAGTAAGTAGTCTCACAACACCAGGTTAAAGTCCAATATGTTTATTTGGTAGCTCAAGCTTTCGGAGCACTGCTCCTTCATCACAAGTGCTAGTCCAATGCTTGAAAGGCTAATTGCAAGATTCAGCGATGCCCCGTCAAGAAGAATGTTATTGCCAGAGTGACTAACTGATGATTCTTTGAGGAGCCCAGCAAGCCAGTTTAACATCCAGAGCTTGATGGAGTTGCACAGTCTGGAGGACTCCTCAGCACTCACTATGGCATCTTTATTCTTTCAGTGCCAGGTTCAGGAGAATCACGGAGCACATTGGGTTGACGTTTCTACTGATTGGGATTGGCCAGCAGCAGAGACAATTGCGTGCCAGCTGCTCCGGGAGCAGGACTACACATGGAGGAACAACATCAGAGATAGTTCCAGCTAAGAATCCTCCAGCATTGATGTTTCTACCTTCAGGTGTCGTGATACTGCTAATATTCATTTAGGATCTCACCCATCCCTTGTGGATCCACACATAGATGACCTTATTGATCCTTAAGAGGCCCTACTCTCTCCCTTGTTCCTCTTTTGCACTTTATGTATTTGTAGAAGCTCTTTGGATTCTCCTTTGCCTTATCTGCCAGAACAATCTCGTGTCCCCTTTTTACCCACCTGATTTCTCTCTTAACTCTACTCCTACACTCCCTATACCCTTCAAAGGACTCACTTGATCCCAGCTGCCTATGCACGTCATGTACCTCTGTCTTCTCCTTGACCAGGGCCTCAATATCCTGAGTCATCCAGGGTTCCCAGCTTCTGCCAGCCTTGCTCTTCACTCTAAGAGCAATGTACTTAACCTAAACCCATACGAAGACTAGTCAAAGGGGGAAAACCAGCTTTAGATCCAGGCACAGGTGTCTCTACTAATTATAACTTCATACAGCCCATTCCATTTTGGTGCAAACCCTGGTTTGTCAGGTAACGTTTTTACTAGGACGCGACTTCTTGCTGCTGGGATGTCAGGAAGCATTTCAAGCTCTCTGTCTGCATTTCTGTTCCTGATTGCCTTTTACCAATTTGAGCATCCCTTTGAGTTGGGTGCTTAGTTCCAAAACGTATGTCCTGATTTTATCTTTTAGTGGATCTACATCGCTCCCACCTTTTATGATGCTTTCTGGTAATTGTATCGCCTGTCCTGTCATTAGTTCATAAGGAATTAATCCGGTTGTCCGGTTTGTGGTAGCTTTTATTCTCATTAGTATAGTGGACAATACCTCTGTCCACATTTTACCTGATGTTTGTCTGGCTTTAGCTAATGCATTCCTCAGTGTTCTATTCATATGTTCCACCATTCCAGAACTCTGTGGGTGCTAAGGGATGTGAAATTTTTGTTTTATCCCCATTAATTGGCATACTGTTTTTACCACCTTTCCAGTGAAGTTCTTGGTCCGAATCGATTTGTAGGGGTACTTCCCCATCTAAGGATTACCTGTTCTGCCAATATCCTAGCCACTGTGGTAGCAGTACAATTTGTAGTAGGGAACGCTTCTACCCACCTGGTGAATTGGTCTATGATAACGAAACAATAGGTTTTGCCATGGGATTATGATAGTGGCCCTGTGAAATCTATTTGCAGATGTTCCCAGGGTCCCTTTGGTCTCAGCTGGTGTCCCATTTTAATTTTTATGGGTCTACCTTTGAAATTTAACCAGTCCGGTTTATCTCTTTCTGGTTCTTTCTGGTGCGCTTTAATTTTGATTACTGCAGCTTCTCTAAGTTTCTCGCTGGCTCTCAACAATGCCTCAGTTCTTTGATGGTGCTTGATAGGAGTTCCTCCCGTGGTTATGAACTCTCTTCTTCCCCATGCTGTCATGTATGACTCCAAACGCATAGCGACTATCTGTATAGATGTTCACCGTTTTACTTCAGATAACTCTAGAGTCTGTGTGAGTGCCACTCGTTCTGCCACTTGTGCAGATAGATTCCCGTTAATCCTTCCTGACCTTACTGTCTCTAATTTGTCATTCACTAGTGCCCACCCTGTCCGGGGTGATCCTTCCACATATTTGCATGACCCATCTACAAAAAGAGTCTCCTCAGCTGTTATTAAGGGTATATCCTTGATCCTACCCTCTCCTTCATCCCTATCTATATCCCCACAATTGTGTGGCTCTCCTTTGTCTAAAATCCCTTCTGCTGGGTTATTCCCGGTATCCCTTATTATTACACGGACTTGCTTGGAGTGATAGGAGGACAGCTTACCACTTAGCCCTTCTCATGTTTGAGGCTGACCTTAGTCTTTCCGTGTTCAACATTTCCACCAAGTTGTGTTTGGTTTGAAGGATTATATTCCCTACCATGATTACTGGCTCGCTAACCTTTACAGTACAATCCAAGGCGGCAATGCACTTTGGCAGTCCAGCAACTACCAGCCCGTCAGCAATTGAATAATACCCTGTGGGTCTCTTTCTGTTGTAAGAAGTCTCACAACACCAGGTTAAAGACCAATGGGTTTATTTGGTAGTAAACACCACTATCTTATAACCAAATAATCCTGTTGGATTTTAACCTTGTTTTGTGAGACTTCTTGCTGTGTTTATCCCAGTCCAATGCCAGCATCTCCACATCACCTCTTTCTGTCGCCATGGTCCTGTGTTACCACTGCGGAATAGAACCCTCCCTCATTGCTACAATGGATATGGAAGTCCTTATTAGAATCTGGTAATCCTAGTCTGGGGCTGATATCAGTTCAGTTTTTAGTTTACTGTAAGCCTCTTCCTGCTCGGGTCCCCATTCTATGGGATCTAAAGCTGGTTTCCCCCTTTGACTAGTCTTTGTATGGGTTCTGCTAATTTTGAGAACCCTGGATGAAATTCCAGCTATAGTTGAATAATCCAAGCACCTTTCTGGCCCCTCTTACAGTGATGGCTTGTGGCATTGTTGTACTGCCTTCTTTCGGTCCGTTGGCATTTCTTTAAGTCCTTGGGATATAAGGTGTCCTAGGTATAGGACTTGTGTTTTCCCGATTTGTGCCTTTTTGGGGCTCACATTTAAACCTGCAGTTTTTAATTCATTCAGTACTAAATATTAGGCTTCTTGATGTCCTGTCTTGGACTCCAAAGCTATAAGGATATCATCTACATATTGTAGGACCGTACTACCCTCTGGCAGTTCTACCCTGTTCAGCATGTCACTTATTACACAATGGGAGATAGGGGGGCTGTTGAGGAATCCCTGTGGTAAATGAGTCCAAGTGTACTGTTTGTCTCCCACTGTAAAGGCAAATTTGTCTGGGGATTCAGGATCCAGTGGTAAGGCTATGTCCAATACTGTGAGAATTTTGTGCTCCTGTGACAGTCCATTCAGGATTGTTGAAGGGCTTGCTACAATGGGGTGTAACTTGGATGTGATTTTATTGAGTCCAATGTAATCTATTGTGAGCCTATAGCTTCCGTCAGGCTTGCTCACTGGCCATGTTGGGGAGTTAGTGGTTCTCGTGGTTTCTCTCAGAATCCCCCTTTCACTATCTCCACTACAGCTTTCTCTGCCTCTGGTTTATTGGGTATTGTCGGTGTGGCTTATGCTCCAGTCCAGGTACCTTTATTGGGTCCGTTTTAGTCAAACCGGTATCTAACTTTGTTTTAGCCCATACTCCGGGGATGGAAGCACAGGTGGCTCCGAACCTCCTGTCTCTAATTCCCAATTTCTGGTGGTGACTGTGGCCACTTCAATGGTTTTGAGGTGACTTGTGAGTTTCCCTATCCTAGTTTTCCAACCATCCTGTCTGGGCCAGATCAATTCTCCCTTTCCACAGTCTATCAGAATCTCTTTCATCGGATCATTTCCCATTATTATACCCTCGTTATTTTTGCACACGTGAAACCTCATTGGTATATACAGATTATTTATCTCTACTAATGTGGTCTTGCTCAGGTGGGCGGCCGTTTTGTTCCCTGCTATCCCTGTTAGGTAAATCATTTTATTTGTAGTGGGTAAGGGTATGTCGGTGACAGATATGGATGCTCCTGTGTCCACTAGCATTTCACATTGCCTGCCCCTTACAAGGGCTGACACATAAATCCTTCCCTCCTTCTTACCCTTGTGAATAGGGGCTGCAGACCGTCAATCTTGCTGACCCCGGAGGTTCTGTGGTTCCTCTGGTTCTGCTGTGGTCATGGATCGGGTCGGGGGTCTCCCATGCTTATTCCAACACACTGCTCCTGTTTGTCCATGTTTCTTACAGTGGCTGCAATGTTTTCCACTGTTCCCAAATCTGTTCCCTTTCTGTGGGGCCCCACAATCCGTCGCAAAATGCCTTTGCCAGCCACAATGGTGGCAAGTCAGTTTAGACTGCATTCCATTCCCATTACTGTAGGCTGCCACTCTTTCTAGCCTTGTTCTTGCCTGGGGTTTCTCTTCTCCCGGTACGCCACTAGCCCACTCTACCAACTCATCATAATCTTAGGACATAACCACTCCCATTTTTAGGATGACTTGGTGAGCACTAGAGAGTCCATCCTTAAAAGCCTGGATGAATACTCGATCTCCTCGACCTGGGTTCCCTTGTCCTGAGCACTCTTGATATATCTGGAATAATTGTTCCCCATATTCAGAAGCTGCTTCCCCCTTTAATTGTTTTGTTGTGGTAATTCTGTTCCAGTTAGTGGGAGCATTCCCTAACGTTCTCTGAATTTCTGCTTTAAACTGGGTGAAGGGTGCCTGTTGGGCATCTATCTCCGATGTTAGGGGGACTACATGTGTCCACCTTCCCCTGCTATAATCCTGTGCTGGAGGAGCCGTGGGTCCACCTGCTACCTGCCTCCAGTTATCCGCTGGACAGGCTGCCCTGACCAGCTGGTGTATGTCTCTCAGGTGTACTTGGTGCCCTGCCCAGATTGTGTCTAATTCTTCCCAGAATTTAGTGCTTGCGCTTCTTGGTTGTAATTTACCCAGGGAATCCATTATCTGCTGTCTCTCACCTGGGGTGAAGGGTTTATAATTCGCCTTTGGCTGTGCATCTGTTCCCCCTCAGGTCACTGGCACTAAGTTGTGTTCTCACGCTTCCCACTCCTCTGGAGGAGCGGTTGGTTTCTGTTGTGTGGACTCATAAGGAGGTAGAGGAATAGTTTCCCCTCTCCGTTGTTTCTCTTCTAATATCTGGTTTTGTTTCTCCAGTTCCCTCACTCGGGATTCTAATTCTTTAATCTTTTCGTTATCTTCACTCCACTTCTTAGTAGAGGCGACTATTTGCTCAGTTAGACCAGTTAACTGATGTATTAACATTACTCCTATCTTCTTTGTCTTGTTGTTTTTCCATCTATCCACTTTCTCTCCTGCTCTAAGGTCTGAGAAGTATCCCAGCCATCCTTTTGCATCCTCTTTATTAACGCTCGCTTGTCTGCTATGTACATTTCAATAAGAGATCCTGCAGGTCCTCTCTTAACTTCATTATCTGCCATTTCACAGACTTCACTACCCCCGGTCACTATTGCCACCTTGGCAACATGTTTTAGGCACCATACGGCCATGATTACTCCCTAGTAAAGTGTGCTCTCTACCGTAGGGACTTCACTACCCGCAGCCACTATTATTACTCTAGCACTGTGTTTCACTACCATCTCAGGGTTTCAATTTATACTCACGGTTCCCACTATTACCACCTCGGCAATGTACTTCTCCACTGGAGTCCGGCTCTAGGTCAGAGTTGATCCAGCTCCTTTTCCACTCCACTTTTACAACATTGACGGTCCAGTACCCAACTTTACAAACTTTCATGTAATCAGATGGCAACTCTGCGTTTGTTCGCCACTAGAGAGTTTGATGTTAACCGACCTCTGCCACTTGTGCTTTCCAATCCTAAGTGCCCTTGGTGTCTCTATGCCCATTTCAATTCCTGACCTTTACGTGGGGGATTTCCCCTCTTCACAACCAGTCTAAGGCTGGGTTGTTTGAGACAGGCACTTCCTTGTCCTCTTGTTGGTCAGCACAAGTAACAGTCACTTATCACTATCAGCAGTTAGTACTTATCACTATACCACATAAAACAATACTTATTACTACAAATACCCCTTAAGTTTAACCCCTTTCAAACTGTATTCTTGACCCTGTCTGACTCTCACAAGTTCAGTGATCTCTACCCTGGCTTTCCGATCGTGGCCAATCGATCGGAACTTACCAGTAATAGGATCCTTGCCGACTACGCCAATTGTTGTGGGCAAATTACCACGGGATTCAGACTGGCAGTCCAATAACACAGCTTTATTTTGGACACGAAGCTTTGGGGAGAAAGCACTGGTTCTCCACAGTACTTGGCAGCTACGTTCTCAATAACACGATAGGAGTGGTTCACTTTTATACTTTTCGGACAATGGAGGGTCCGGACATTAGCCATTTAACACATTGTTATAGTTGAGTAGGATCGATAGCTAAAGCATCATTACAGTCAGACATATACAGGTATTGGCAGTTAACATTGCATTGTTTCATAGAATGGATACTTTCCTCTATCAGTGACTATCAATGACTTAGTTTTGGTCTATACATTCAGACCTATGGCTAATCTCTTTATCAGACCTTATTGTCCTGAGTCTGTCCTTGTCTTTAAAGTGCCTCAAGCTCTTACTGGCTTCCTGCAGTATTTGTTTCCTGAATGTTTAACTTTAAATAACTGTCTGTGCCGCATGTTTTAATTTCAAGTAGCTGTCTGCGCTAAGGTCAGTGCCTGCTTAATGTCTCTTTCTCAGGTAACCATTTTATGTGCCAGGCCACCATTTTGTGTGTCAGGTACCCATCTTTATGATTTTCCCTACTTCAGCATCCTCCCACAAAGAGGGTGCCAGATGAAGGAGGAGGAGGGTTCATGGTCTACAGCACCCACCGGTGCTCCGAGGGGGTGACAGAAGCCGCATGCCACCTCAAGCTCCAGCAAAGCAAGGAGTCGATGCAGCTCCTGTGTCAGAGTCCTGCAGACCTGGCACCTCGAGGGACGGGGGGGACACCCGCTCCCGGTGGTGATGAAAGCTGTGGGAGCCCTCAACTCCTATGCCACCGGGTCCTTTCAGGTATCCAGTGTCGACACCTATGGCATCTTTCACCCTCAATGCATAAGCTTGTCCGCTAGGTCACATATAACCTCTTCACCCAGGCTGGCACTTATATCCAGTTTTTCGTAGGCCAGGCCCAACAGGAAGCCTGGGCCAGAGGCTTTGCCACCATTGCTGGTGCAGGAGGCAGTAGAGGGTGCGCGCATCACCCTGCCGTTCCCACACAGTAAGGAACACCAATAGAAAGGGGTCCCATTCTCTGAAAATGCAGATTGACTGTGCTCACAGGATGAATATCACATACGTGTGTGCACGACAGCTATTTCCCCCGAAGTTCAGACAACCTCAGGCTGTTTGGGGATCAGCCCAGGCTGCCAGAATGGCTGGCATGGGACCTGATATCCCCGCCAAGGACTTGACGCGAGTGAAGAGGCCAGAGATCAAGGCGAACACCCGTTATACTGAAGCCCACACTGCCACCCAGTCCCTCATCGAGCGGTGCATGGGGTGCTGAAGATGCGATTTCGCTGCCTGGATCACTATGGTAGTACCCTCCAGTACAGCCCCCTGAGGGTCTCCCGCATCAGCATGGGCCGCTGTGTGCTCCAGAACTTGGAGCAGCAGCGGGGAGATTTCCTTATGGAGGAGGAGGAGGAGGATGTGGAGGAAGAAGCTGAGGAGGAGCCAGAGGATTTAAGTTTATTTATTACAAGTAGGTTCACATTAAGACCACAATGAAGTTACTGTGAAAATCTCCTAGTCGCCACACTCGGGTGCCTGTTTGGGTACATTGAGGGAGAACGTAGCACGGCCAGCGCAGCTAACCGACACGTCTTTCGTCCCGGAGGAAGCCCATCCAGACACAGGAAGAACAGGCAGACTCCACACAGACAGTGATCCAAGCTGGGAATCAAACCCAGGTCCCTAGCGCTTTGAGGCAGCAGTGCTAACCATTGTGCTATTGTGCTTCCACGCCCATCAGAAAAAGAATGGTGGACGGGTGATGCTGGCAAGGGATGGCGAGACAGGACAGCATGGAAGTCCCTCATCACGGCAAGGTTCACATTCTAGCAGTCTAGCAATCTGGCAGCTGTTACTCCCACCCGCCCTCCACACCTAGGAGCCATTATCACGTGCCCACCCAACCCCCTCCTCCACCCCCTCCCCCCACCCTCCTGCCCACATCAACCCCCTATAGGTCCAATTGACATCACGCCATAGTGATGGCCCTGGGGTGGCCGTGCTAGCGAGCTATTGGTCCAGGCAGGCGGATGATGACCTGCTAGGTGGCACGCTGTGATGCTGCCCCGGTGCCACACAAGTCTGACTCCTACCTGTTCTGAAATTGCATACTGGTTCCAGGGCACATGTATGAGTGAGGATTGGGAACATGAAGGGCCGGGTGCATCAGGGTCGTTTCCTGCACAAAGGACACGAGATTCAGTGCAAAGGAGGGAGGTAGTGTTTCAGCAGCATGTCCTTTATTTGGAATCAGCCATCTCAGAGAAGAACTTGTGGATGCTCACTTCCATGGCGATGCCAATCTGGCTGTCATTGACATTTCTTTCCTTGCCTTCGCCCTTCCCCACCAGCTCCAGTGCACATTCCAGTGAGGAGATGCAGTTCAGGGAACCCACCTCCAGTTTTCTCCCATTCCTGGCAGTTGTGGACCCTCTTCTCCTGTAGGGACATAAGGGAGGATTGAAAGCCAGATGTCTGGAAGGGGAGGTGTGGTAGGGCGTGTGGGGGTGGGCTCGATCGGGTGGCGTTTATTGGGGCTGTTCTTCAGCATATTGGGTTTGTGATGGGAGTTGCCAGAGGAGTTGGAGGAAGATGATGAGGGGGGAGGTGTTGGATGCTGGAAGGACAAGGAGTGTAGGGGGTGGTTCGACATTGCAGGCACGACAGACAGGATGGATGACAGGACAAGATGGACACTCACGCTTCCTGCCCAAAGGAGGTCATTCATCTTCTTCTGGCACTGGCTACCAGTCCTCCATGCTGGTACACAGGCACCGATGGCCACACCACCACCTTTTAGGCCGTATTGCCAGCCCGACCACTGAACTGTCACATGTCTGTGGGGTAGATTATTGCCCACCTATCCTTCACTGCGTCCAGCAGACAGACCAGCTCTGCATCACTGAACCATGGGGCACTTCTTTTTGGTGCCATCTTAGCGTGACCCCCCATGTGTCCATTGTTAAAACTTATGTAGAGCTTTCCCATGTTAAGGGAGTTCAGCTGCAGGCTTTTTTGGCAAGTCATATGCCCATTGGATCCATTCCGGTGAGCATAACATAGAGGCTGAATGGTTACAATAACGGGAGGGTGAGGAGGGGGGGATCTGCAGAGAATGTTCCTTATAGGGGCTAGCCCCTTAAAGGAGATAGCTATCCCTTCAGTGCTTATATTTGAATGTTGGCCCCATTCTGACAGATATTAGTGTTGAATTGGAACATTTTTGATGAAGGTAGAAGTGTTGAGAATGGAGTTTAAGATCAGTCAGAGATGGTTATTTTGGATTCTCCACCAGGGAAACACTTTCTCTGAATCAAATTATTGAATCCTTTTACCATACAAACACCTCAATGAGATCACCCCTAAATTTTAAAAATTCAAAGCAATACAAGTTACGTTTATAACACTGTCTTTATAATTTGTCCTTCTAACCCAAAGAATAATTCTGGAAGACACAGAATCCTGATTTCCAGAACTCAGACAGGGAATGGTGAAGAGATATGAGAGACTGCACACTGTTAGTCATTTCCACTGCAAGAGATTGACTGCAAATGGAGTCAAATGATGACCAGAAACAAACTGCGAATAACATTTCCAAATTGTTAATCCTTGTACCATACTGCATTATAGCATTCCTATTCAATTTATAGAGTGAACATCTAACTTCAAAAATAAGAATAAAGCACCATGCCAATATTTTTCAGAATTGATAGATATCCCCCCACCTCAACATTCTTGTGAAGATTAAATGCTTTGCAATCGTGTTGCGATTGCTAAATGTGTTAGCAAAAACGGAGGCATGGTGTAATGTAAAAGTATAATTAAGGCATGCAAAAGTCTTGTTGTTCCTCCACCTCACCTCAGCCAGCTTAGGCCTCACCTTCCCAAAATATGCTTTAATGGAACCTGGTACTTTAATCATTCTGCAGAATGATTGCTGATTAAATTGGATCAGCGACTTCATCATATTGTGGCCACTATTCCCAATGTGCTCACGCATACCCATCTAATTTATTTTCTCATGATCAGATCTAACATAGTCTCTGCCCTTGCAGGTTGACTAACATCTTGTTTAATGGGGGAGCTCTGTATTTCCCTCCTCTTAATCCCAATTAATGGATAATGAAAGCCTCCCAGAACACTATTTTGTTGTGCCAATCTTCACCTGACAAAGGAGAAATAACACGGTATTTTGGGAAGGTGTGGTATGAGCTGGCTGATGTGCTTTAGGATGGCACACACAAATCAAATCAATAAGAAGTTCAAAGTGAGACAAGAAAAAATAAAAGGTTTCTTGAGGTAACCCATCAAAAAAAGAACACTGAAAGGAACAGTTCAATGTTTTATGAGTAAAGATAGAATTGTTAAGAGCATTGTGGGACCTTAGAAAAGATTTTAAGTTGGCAGAAAATCATAGAATGATGTAGCACAGAAAGAGGCAAATCAGCCCATGTGCATGTGAGCTATGTGAGGTGGAGGGGTTCCCCTGGTTGGTGGGGGTTCCTCTTATGTAGGGTAGGGATGAGGGATGGCATGAACCTTGTTAATGTGAGAATGAAGAGTACATGTAGAAAACAGTCAGGGGCTACCACTGCTGCAATGTCTGATGGCCCAATTAGACTTCTTTTAATTCATTCATGGGACATGGGTGTTGCTGGTTGGGCCAGGTTTTATTGCCCTATTTGTCTTTGGAAGGCAGAGGAGAGTCAACCACATTGCTGTGGCTCTGGAGTCACATGTAGACCAGGCCAAGTAAGGGCGGCAGATTTCCTTCCCTGAAGGACATTTGTGAACCAGATGGGTTTTCCTAACAATTGAAAATGGTTTCATGGTCATCAATAGATTCTTAATTCCAAATATTTTTTATTGAATTGAAATTCCACATCTACTATGGTGAGATTCAAACCCAGATCCCCAGAACTTTCACTGAGTTTTTGGATTAATAGTCCAGCGATAATATCATAAGAACATAAGAACATAAGAAATAGGAGCAGGAGTAGGCCAACTAGCCCTTCGAGCCTGCCCTGCCATTCAATAAGATCATGGCTGATCTGTCGTGGCTCAGTTCCACATTCCCGCCCTCTCCCCATAACCCTTAATCCCCTCTCTCATCAAAAACCCATCAACCCGCGTCTTAAAAATATTTAGCGAGGCAGCCTCCACCACTTCAACGGGCAGAGAATTCCAGAGATTCACCACCCTTTGAGTGAAGAAGTTCCTCCTCAACTCCGTTCTAAACCGCCCCCCCTTATCTTGAGGCTGTGCCCCCTAGTCCTACTATCCTTTCTGGGCGGGAAGAGTCTCTCCACCTCTATCCTATCCATCCCATTCATCATCTTATACGTCTCAATGAGATCTCCCCTCATTCTTCTAAACTCTAACGAGTACAAGCCTAATCTATTCAGCCTCTCCTCATAGCTCAACCCCCTCAACTCTGGCATCAGCCTAGTAAACCTCCTCTGCACTCCCTCCAAGGCTAAAATATCCTTGTGTAAGTACTGCGCCCAAAACTGCACACAGTACTCCAGCTGCGGCCTCACCAATGCCCTATACAGCCGCAGCAAGACCTCCCTACTTTTATATTCAATCCCCCTCGCGATGAAGGCCAGCATCCCATTCGCCTTCCTGACCACCTGCTGCACCTGCAAGCTGGGTTTTTGCGACTCATGCACAAGGACCCCGAGGTCCCTCTGCACCGTCGCCTGCTGCAGTTTTTCTCCACGTAAGTAATAATCCTTCCTACTATTATTCCTACCAAAGTGGACCACCTCACACTTGCCAACATTAAATTCCATTTGCCATTTCCTGGCCCATTCGCCCAGCCTATCTCCCTCTGCACAATTTGCCTTTCCACCAATTTTGGTGTCATCAGCAAATTTCGACACCCTACACTCGGTTCCCTCCTCCAGATCATCTATATAAATGGTAAATAGCTGAGGCCCCAGCACCGACCCCTGGGGCACTCCACTAGTCACCATCCGCCAATCCGAATAGCACCCATTGACCCCCACTCTCTGCCTCCTATTTGACAACCAGTCCTCTATCCACGCTAACACCCTACCCCCAACTCCATGCCCCCTGACCTTCTGTAATAACCTCTTGTGAGGTACCTTGTCAAACGCCTTCTGAAAATCCAGAAAGACCACATCCACCGGCTCTCCTCTATCCACCGCCCTAGACACATCCTCATAGAACTCCAGTAAATTTGTCAGACACGACTTCCCTTTAACGAAACCGTGCTGCGTCTGCTCTATCAAGCAGTTCCCCTCAAGATGCCTCGCTATTTCCTCCTTGATGACGGATTCTAACATTTTACCTACAACAGACGTTAAACTAACAGGCCTATAATTCCCTGCCTTTTGCCTGGCACCCTTCTGAAACAACGGCGTAACATTAGCCGTTTTCCAATCTTCCGGCACTTCCCCGGAATCCAGCGACATCTGGAAAATAACCACCAAGGCATCCACTATCACCTCCGCCATTTCTTTCAGGACCCTCGGATGCATTCCATCCGGTCCTGGGGACTTGTCCACAATCAGCCCCTCCAGTCTGCCGAGCACCACCTCTCTAGTAACTGTAATGTCATCGAGACCCTCCAGTCCTACCACCTTTCCATCTCTAACATCCGGCAAATTATTCACATCCTCCTCCGTGAAGACCGAAACAAAAAAGTTATTCAAGACCTCTGCCATATCCCCATCCCCTACCACTAAGTCCCCCTTCTCATCCTCTAAGGGACCAACGTTCACCCTAGCCAGCCTCTTCCTTTTTATATATTTATAAAAACTCTTGCTATCCTTTTTTATATTAAGCACTAGCCCAGCTTCATAGTTTCTCCTACCCTTCTTTATCAACTTCTTTGTCAATCTTTGTTGACATTTAAACCTCTCCCAATCCTCTTCTCGCCCACTACTCTTAGCTACTCTAAACGCCTCCGCTTTTAATTTAACACTTTCCTTCACCTCCTTCGTTATCCACACTTGACCGTTGCCTCCCTTAAACAATTAAATCTGTATCCAGATAATTAAGACATATTTGGGTAGGTGAGGAATTGGGTGTGATAGCATCTTGTGTTATTTTTATGATCTGTCTCCCAATCCAACAATATCAAGATAAGATTCTTCTTCTGACTGGATCAAAATCTGGAAATGCGGAATGGGAACAATGCTGAATGCCTCAGGCTACAGCAAGCATCCTACGTTAGTTACGTGTTGAACAACAAATATAAAAATGTGTAGAGATATTAGAACAAAGTACAAATCCTAAGAGCTTAGTCAGATCCGAACATTGCGAAAGATTTTATGTAGCAAGACCTTCACGTGCCCTAATTGCATTTTTACATTACACCATGCCTCCATTTTTGATAACTCGTTTAGCAATCACAACAAGATTGCAAAGCACTTAATCTTCATAAGAATGTAGGGGTCGGGGATATCTATCAGTTTTGAAAAATATTGGCGTGATGCTTTATTCTTATTTTTGAAGTTTAATGTTTGCTTTTTAAATTGAATAGAAGTGCTAAAATGCAGTATGGTACATTATGGTGCTTCACCAGCACACACATAGAACCCATGATTATATGGCACTTGATGGATGATGGCATAACTTTTTTGTAACAAAATTAACTTCCACCATTGCTCCAAGTTGGAATCGTTTGGTAACGTGAGGGCTTTGCCAGCGAGGCAAGAACTGTGCAGCAGTTCACCTCTGAGGTTGAATAGCTAGCCATACAGGATCACACAGCAGTTGGCCAATTGGCAGTATATGGGCAAGCAATGTGGTGAGCCAGGCAGCAGAATGGGCAGAAGATGACATACCACCACCCCCCCTCCCCCGCCACCCCTTCCATATTTAAAGGACACCCAATCATTTCCGGCAATCCAACAGTATCACTCTGGTTGTCTGAGGTCAGATGGGCAGAGCAGTTGCAGATGGTATTTAACCCTGGTAAGTGCGAGTTGATGCACTTTGGAAGAAGTAACAAGACAAGGGGATATTTAGTGAATGGCAGGATACTAGGAAACTCAGAGTCAAAAACAGGAAATACTGAAAAATCTCAGCAAAATACTGTGATGCTGGAATCTGAAACAAAAACAGAAAATGCTGAAACTTTCAGCATGTTTCACAGCATCTGTTGAGAGAGAATAGAGCCAACCTTTCAAGTCTGGATGATCCTTCGTACGGTTATCTAGACTCGAAACGTTGGCTCTATTCTCTTTCCACAGGTGCTGTCAGACCTGCTGAAAGTTTTCAGCATTTTCTATTTTTGCTTCAGATTCAAGCATCTACAATATTTTGCTTTTATCTTAGGAAGCTCAGAGGAATAGATCGATCTTGGGGTACTTATTCATAGATCCCCGAAAGAGGCAGAGCAGGTGAGTAGGGTCGGTAAGAAGTCATATGGGACATTTGCTTTTATCAGTTGTGGCATAGAGTATAAGCACAATAAGGTAATGTTGGTGTGGTACAAAACATTGATTAGGCCATACTTGGAGTAGTGTGTGTAGTTCTGGTCATCTCACTTTAGGAAGGAGATTCACCAGGATGTTGCCTGAGATGGAAAATTTGAGTTATAAGGAGAGACTCAATAGAATCTAAAGATAGAGTTTCTGTCCTGCACATAGAATCCCTATAGTGCAGAAGGAGGCCATTTGGCCCATCAAATCTGTGCAGACCACAATCCCACCCAGGTCCTATTCCTGTAACCTCACATATTTATCCTGCTAATCCCTCTAACACTAGGGTCAATTTACCATGGCCAATCAACCTAACCCACACATCTTTGGACTGTGGAAAGAAATTAGAGTATCCAGAAGAAGTCCATGCCAACACAGGGAGAATATGCAAACTCCACATAGACAGTGATCCAAGGCCAGAATTGAACCTAGGTCCCTGGTGCTGTGAGACAGCAGTGCTAACCACTGTGCCACCATGCCGCCCATAGGCTGTGGCCTTTCTTTAAAGCAGAGAAGACTAAGGGAGAGCAGGATTGAAGTGTATAGGATTATGAGAGATATGAACAAGGTGAGTAGCTGAGAGAAAAAAATCGCTCAGAGAGTGATAGGAATCTAAAATGCACTGCCTGGGAAGGTAGTACAAGCCGAAAACCTTACAACCTTTAAAAATATATTTGGTTGAGCATTTGAAATACCATAACATTCAAGGATATGGGACAGGTGCAAAAAATGGGATTAGTGCACCCTTAGTGATGGTTCTTGTTGGTGCGGACTCGATAGGCCAAAGGACCTTTTCTGTGCTGTATGACTCTATGATTTTACTAAACTTAGATTTCTAAGAAGCATTTGATAAGGTACCGCAACAAAAGTTATTCAGAAAATGAAAGCTCATGGCGTAGGGGACAACATATTGGATTGAAGATTGGTTAGCTAACTTTCAACAAATCTGGCATCATTATATTGTCTAGCAGCTCTCCGAGGCACAGCTTCCTACCAGGGGCAGACAGAAGTCTCACCTACTGCCAATCACAATTCAACTGAGCGTGAAATAGCAGTTAATTTCTGAGACTCGGCGGGAATGGAACATGGGCTGACTCTCATCCCTAAACTTCTGCCCATTAGTTACTCATGGTTAGATGCTTATTGTGTTTTCTGATTTTTGTACAGGTGGTTGGAGGTTTCCAGAGTTCTGCGTAGTTGCTGAAGGTCACAGGATGCCACGTGCAAAGTGCTGCAAAATTTTGGCCTTAATTCAAGCATTCTACACAGTTCATTTTTTCACTGACATGAGTGCAGTTATTTGCATTCCCGAGGCATAAAACATGACAGCAGTAAGAGTTAGTATATGTGGAAACCATACACTTATGATAGCATGTGAAGCATTGGTAGCCAGGAAGACTAAGTGTATGTGGTACCTGTACCCCAGTCAGAGTCAGTGCATGGGGAACAGCTACCCTGTTGAGAATCAACGTGTGTGGACTTCAATGAGAGTCTAGAGGCAGGATTTTATGGCCTTGCTTGAGCAAGACAGGAAATTCCCACCCAAGGTCAGCAGACATTTTCATTTTCCACCACTCACAAGCTCCGATTCCGTGGCAGGCAGGGTGCTGGAATTCTGGCACGTGTGTATGGAATGCCTAGCAGAGTATGTGAGACCTATGCCCAAGTGAGTGATTGTCCATGTGGTTCCTGTACCCCAGTCAGAGACATATGTATGAAACTTGTATCCATTTGAAGAATTGTGGATAGTGGAGTTGTAGCCCAGTGTCAGTGTCTGGCACGTGTACCCCAGTGAGTGTCAGTGTGTGGTACCCATACCCCAGTGAGTGTCAGTGTGTGGTATCCATATCCCAATGAATGTCAGTGTGTGGTACCCATACCCGAGTGAGTGTCAGTGTGTGGTAACCATACCCCAGTGAGTGTCAGTGTGTGGTAACCATACCCCAGTGAGTATCAGTGTGTGGTACCTATATCCCAGTGAGTGTCAGTGTGTGGTACCTATATCCCAGTGAGTATCAGTGTGTGGTACCTATATCCCAGTGAGTGTCAGTGTGTGGTACCTATATCCCAGTGAGTGTCAGTGTGTGGTACCTATATCCCAGTGAGTATCAGTGTGTGGTACCTATATCCCAGTGAGTGTCAGTGTGTGGTACCTATATCCCAGTGAGTGTCAGTGTGTGGTACCTATATCCCAGTGAGTGTCAGTGTGTGGTACCCATATCCCAGTGAGTGTCACTGTGTGGTACCTATATCCCAGTGAGTATCAGTGTGTGGTACCTATATCCCAGTGAGTATCAGTGTGTGGTACCTATATCCCAGTGAGTGTCAGTGTGTGGTACCTATATCCCAGTGAGTGTCAGTGTGTGGTACCCATACCCCAGTGAGTGTCAGTGTGTGGTACCCATACCCCAGTGAGTATCAGTGTGTGGTACCTATATCCCAGTGAGTATCAGTGTGTGGTACCTATATCCCAGTGAGTATCAGTGTGTGGTACCTATATCCCAGTGAGTGTCAGTGTGTGGTACCTATATCCCAGTGAGTGTCAGTGTGTGGTACCTATATCCCAGTGAGTGTCAGTGTGTGGTACCCATATCCCAGTGAGTGTCAGTGTGTGGTACCTATATCCCAGTGAGTGTCAGTGTGTGGTACCTATATCCCAGTGAGTGTCAGTGTGTGGTACCTATATCCCAGTGAGTGTCAGTGTGTGGTACCTATATCCCAGTGAGTATCAGTGTGTGGTACCTATATCCCAGTGAGTGTCAGTGTGTGGTACCTATATCCCAGTGAGTATCAGTGTGTGGTACCTATATCCCAGTGAGTGTCAGTGTGTGGTACCCATACCCCAGTGAGTGTCAGTGTGTGGCACCCATATCCCAGTGAGTGTCAGTGTGTGGTACCCATACCCCAGTGAGTGTCAGTGTGTGGCACCCATATCCCAGTGAGTGTCAGTGTGTGGTACCCATATCCCAGTGAGTGTCAGTGTGTGGTACCTATATCCCAGTGAGTATCAGTGTGTGGTACCTATATCCCAGTGAGTGTCAGTGTGTGGTACCTATATCCCAGTGAGTGTCAGTGTGTGGTACCTATATCCCAGTGAGTGTCAGTGTGTGGTACCTATATCCCAGTGAGTATCAGTGTGTGGTACCTATATCCCAGTGAGTGTCAGTGTGTGGTACCTATATCCCAGTGAGTGTCAGTGTGTGGTACCTATATCCCAGTGAGTGTCAGTGTGTGGTACCTATATCCCAGTGAGTGTCAGTGTGTGGTACCTATATCCCAGTGAGTGTCAGTGTGTGGTACCTATATCCCAGTGAGTGTCAGTGTGTGGTACCTATATCCCAGTGAGTGTCAGTGTGTGGTACCTATATCCCAGTGAGTATCAGTGTGTGGTACCTATATCCCAGTGAGTGTCAGTGTGTGGTACCTATATCCCAGTGAGTGTCAGTGTGTGGTACCTATATCCCAGTGAGTGTCAGTGTGTGGTACCTATATCCCAGTGAGTATCAGTGTGTGGTACCTATATCCCAGTGAGTGTCAGTGTGTGGTACCTATATCCCAGTGAGTGTCAGTGTGTGGTACCTATATCCCAGTGAGTGTCAGTGTGTGGTACCTATATCCCAGTGAGTGTCAGTGTGTGGTACCTATATCCCAGTGAGTGTCAGTGTGTGGTACCTATATCCCAGTGAGTATCAGTGTGTGGTACCTATATCCCAGTGAGTGTCAGTGTGTGGTACCTATATCCCAGTGAGTGTCAGTGTGTGGTACCTATATCCCAGTGAGTGTCAGTGTGTGGTACCTATATCCCAGTGAGTGTCAGTGTGTGGTATCTTTACCCCAGTGAGCGATGGGCACTCATGTCCTGCATGGATCAGCTGGCGGAGGTATTCACAGGCATCTTCAACCTCTCTTTACAACAATGTGAGGTCCCTATCTGCTTGAAGAAGATGACTATCATCTCGGTACCTAAGAAAAACCAAACAGCGTGCCTTAATGATTATCGGCCGGTGACTCTGACATCCATCATTACGAAGTGCTTTGAAAGGTTAGTCATGGCACAAATCAATTCCAGCCTCCCGGACTATCTGGATTCACTATAGTTTGCCAACTGCCACAACAGGTCCACAGCAGACACCATTTCCCTGACCCTTTACTTAACCCTGGAACAACTAGACAACAAGGACACCAATGTCAGACTCCTATTTATTAATCACAACTCAGCCTTCAACACTATTATTCCCATGAAATGCATCTCCAAACACTGTGGCCTGGGTCTCGGCATTTCCCTCTGCGACTGGATCCTGAACTTCCTAACTCACAGACCACAATCAGTAAGGATAGGCAACAGCATCTTCTCCACAATCACCTCAACATCAATACCTCCACAGGGCTGTGCTCTCAATGATACTCCTTGTAAACCTATGACTGTGTGGCCAAATTCCCCTCCAGTTTGATTTTCAAATTTGCCGACGACACCACGTAGTGGGTCAGATCTCAAACAATGACAGGACAGAGTACAGGAATGAGATAGAGAATCTGGTGAACTGGTGCAGCAACAATAATCTCTCTCTCTCAATGCTAACAAAATGACAGAGATTGTCATCAACTTCAGGAAGTGTAAAGGAGAACATGTCCCTGTCTACATCAATGGGGATGAAGTAGAAAGGGTTGAGAGCTTCAAGTTTTTCGGTGTCCGGATCACCAACAACCTGTTCCGGTCCCCCCATACCAACACTATAGTTGAGAAAGCCTCTTTCCCAGAAGACTAAGGAAATATAGCATGTCAGCTACGACTCTCACCAACTTTTACAGATGCACCATAGAAAGCATTCTTTCTGGTTGTACCATAGCTTGGTATAGCTCTTGCTCTGTCCAAGGTTGCAAGGAACTACAAACGGTGGTGAATGTAGCCCAATCCATCACGCAAACCAACCTCCCATCCATTGACTTTGTCTACATTTTCCGCTATCTTGACAAAGCAGCCAGCATAATTAAGGACCCCACACACCCCGGACATTCTCTCTTCCAGCTTCTTCCTTCAGGAAAAAGATACAAAAGTTTGAGTTCACATGAAAACATACTAAAGAACAGCTTCTTCCTTGCTGCTGTCAGATTTTTGAATGACTTACCTTGATTTAAGTTAGTCATTCTCTATACCCTAGCTATAACTGTAACACTACATTCTGCACTCTCTCATTTCCTTATCTATGAATGGTATGTTTTATCTGTATAGCACACAAGAAACAATACTTTTCATTTTATACAAAACAAAGAACAAAGAACAACACAGCACGGGAAACAGGCCCTTCGGCCCAACGAGCCCGCGCCGCCGTCCCACTGTCAGTGACCTATTCATGATTTTAGTCTACACCTAACGTGCGAGGATCAGGGAGGTCCAATTTAGGGACAATTTAGTACCCAATCAATCAGCCTAAAAGCACATCTTTGGGGGATGTGGGAGGAAACCGGAGCACCCGGAGGAAACCCACGCAACCACGGGGAGAACGTGCAAACTCCCACAGACACAGGCCCAAATCCATGTGTCCGCACAGCAACAGAGATAGTCTCTGAGCTGTCATGTTGCCCTCGAGATGGTCCAGTTTAAGCACACTAACGACATGAAGCAATAGGCAACTCCCGAAGCAACGTCCAAGAGCAGCCCACTACAACCTGCCGCATGCATGCCCCTTGCTGGACTTAAATGCCTGTGGAGACAAAAAAATTCATTATTAAACAGGCAAAGACTAACATCCCTGAGGCAAAACGTATTCCCAAGCCTACAATGTTTAGTAAGGCCTACTATATCCCCCTATATGTAGCCCGCTCATATGGCTGTCTAAGTGACTCTTAAACAACCCTAGCGTGCCTGCTTCCACCACCTTACTCGGCAGTGCATTCCACACCCCCACTACCCTTTGCGTGAAAAACTGCCCTCTAATATTTGTCTTATACCTAGCCCCCCTCACCCTAAGCCTGTGACCCCTCGTTCTATCCATTTCTAATAGCGGAAAAAGCTTACCACCATTTACTCTATCTATCCCCTTCATAATCTTATAAACCTCTATTAGATCCCCCCTCAGCCGACGTCTCTCAAGGGAAAACAGCCCAAGTTCATTCAATCTTTCCTCGTAAGACAGCCCTTCCATACCAGGCAACATCCTGGTAAATCTCCTCTGCACTCTCTCCAGGATCTCTACATCCTTCCGGTAGTACGGCGACCAGAACTGGACGCAGTACTCCAAGTGAGGCCTAACCAACGTTCTATACAACTGCAACATCAGACTCCTACTCTTATATTCTATACCTCTTCCTATGAAGGCTAACATACCATACGCTTTCCTCATCACATTCTGCACCTGCACCGACACCTTCAGGGACTTGTGCACTTGCACCCCCAGGTCTCTCTGCGTATCTATACTCCGGATAGTTCTACCTTTTATCGTATAACTCCCCTCCACATTATTCCGGCCAAAGTGCATCACCTCGCATTTCTCCGGATTAAATTCCATTTGCCATCTATCTGCCCAATCTACCAGCCTGTCTATGTCCTGTTGCACTGCTCCTCAGTACCCGCCAATCCAACCATCTTAGTGTCATCAGCAAATTTGCTGATCACACCACCTACCCCCTCTTCCAAGTCATTAATATATACCACAAATAGAAGAGGTCCAAGTACCGAGCCCTGCGGCACACCACTGGTGACAGGCCTCCAATTGGTAAAGGAGCCTTCCACTACTACTCGCTGTCTCCTCCTCCCAAGCCAGTTCTCCACCCATCTACATACCTGGCCTTGTATCCCATGAGCCTTCACCTTTTCTATCAGCCTACCATGAGGGACCTTGTCAAACGCCTTACTGAAATCCATATAGACGACATCAACGGCTTGTCCTTCGTCAACCGTTTTTGTCACCTCTTCAAAAAATTCCACTAGATTCGTAAGGCACGACCTCCCTGTAACGAAGCCATGCTGCGTATCCCTGATCAGATTGCAGCGCTCCAGATGTTCATACATCCTATCCTTGAGGATCCTCTCCATTAGCTTGCCTATAACTGAAGTCAAGCTCACCGGCCTATAATTCCCTGGGTTATCCCTCTGACCCTTCTTAAACAACGGTACTACATTTGCAATGCGCCAATCCTCTGGGACCTCACCTGTGTCCAAAGAAGAGACAAAGATTTGCGTCAGAGGCCCAGCAATTTCATCCCTCACCTCCCTTAGCAGCCTGGGATAGATGCCATCAGGCCCCGGAGATTTATCCGTCTTTATACTGTCTAAAAGTCCCAACACCTCTTCCCTCGTGATGACTATATCCCTCAACGGATCCTCAAACTCCTCAAGCACAGCACCAGACGTCAGGCCCCTCTCCTGCGTGAATACCGACGCAAAGTATTCATTCAGGATCTCCCCCATTCCCCCAGGCTCCAAGCATAGTTCCCCTCCTCTGTCCCTGAGAGGACCAATCTTCCCTCTAACCATCCTTTTATTTCTAACATAGGAGTAAAATGCCTTAGGATTTTCTTTAATCCTACCCGCCAAAGCCATTTCGTGGCCCCTTTTTGCCTTTCTGATGCCCCTTTTAAGTTCTCTCCTACATTCTCTGTATTCTTCTAACGCTATCTCTGTCCTCAAATGCCTAGATCTAATGTACGCCTCCCTCTTCCTCCTGACCAGGTCCTCAATATCCCTAGTTACCCACGGCTCTCTAATCCTACCCTTCCCATCCTTCCTCTTGACCGGCACGTGCCTTTCCTGCAAAGATTTTAGTTTTCCCTTGAGAGACTCCCACATACCCAGCGTCGACCTGCCATCAAACAGCTTACCCCAGTCCATATCTTTAAGATCCTGTCTAATCCGGTTGTATCTAGCCCTCCCCCTGTTTAACACCCTCCCCTTAGGACAGGCTTCATCTTTATCCATTAATATCTTAAACCAGACAGAGTTGTGGTCACTGTTAGCCACCTGCTCTCCTACTTCAACGTCAACCACCTGCCCAGGCTCATTCCCCAGAACCAAGTCCAGTATAGCCCCCTCTCTGGTCGGGCTATCCACATACTGCTCCAGGGATCCTTCCATTACACACTGTACAAATTCCTCCCCGTCAGCACCCTCTGATCTCGGCACCTTCCAGTCTACCCCGGGGAGATTAAAATCTCCCACTACCACCACCCTATTCTTCCTGCACTTATCTAGAATGTCCCTGCTTATCCCTTCTTCCACAGCCCTCGGGCTGTTGGGCGGTCTGTAGTACACACCCAACATAGTAACATCTCCCTTCCTATTCCTCAACTCCACCCATAGCGACTCGATTCCTATATCCTCTATACCTCCCTCCCTCTGCACTGCTATGATGCAATCCTTAACTAACAACGCCACTCCCCCACCTCTCAGCGACCCACCCCTATCACGCCTGAAGCACTTATACCCGGGAACATTCAACTGCCAGTCCTGCCCTTCCTTTAACCAAGTCTCTGTCACCGCCACCACTTCCAACTTCCTTTCGAACATTATTGCCTTCAGTTCATCTGTTTTGCCAGTCACACTCCTAGCATTGAAACACATGCACCGAAGACCCTCAGAAACAATCCGATCCTTCTTCCTACCCTCCGGGCTTACCCTATCCCCAATCCCAGTTCCGTCCACATCCCCACCCCCCCTCCATATTAGTTTAAACCCTGCCGAAACACTCCAGCTAACCTTCCAGCTAAGATATGCACACCCTTCCCAGTTAACTGTACCCCATCCCTCTTATATATTTGCCCCTCTTTCATAAAGACTTCCCAATGGTCTACGAATCTAAAACCCTCTGCCCTACACCAATCCTTCAACCACGCATTGAGTTGGAGTATCTCATTATGTTAATACATGTGACAATAATAAATCAAATCAAAGTGTGTGGTACCCATACCCCAGTGAGTGTCAGTTTGTGGTACCCATACCCCAGTGAGTGTCAGTTTGTGGTACCCATACCCCAGTGAGTGTCAGTTTGTGGTACCCATACCCCAGTGAGTGTCAGTTTGTGGTACCCATACCCCAGCGAGTATCAGTGCGTGGTACCCATATCTCCAGTGAGCTTCACTGTGTTGTTTCCATATTAAACACAGTAAAAAGTCTGACAACACCAGGTTTGTCAGTGTGTGGTACACATACCCCAGTGAGTGTCAATGTGAGGCACACATATCCCAGTGAGAGTCAGTGTGTGGTCCCCATACTCCAGTGAGTGTCAGTGTGTGGTAACCATACCCCAGCGAGTGTCAGTGTGAGGTACCCATAGCCCAGTGAGTGTCGGTGTACAGCACTCATACCCCAGTGAGTGCCATTTTGTGTGGCATCTGTAGTCCATTGAATATCAGTGTGTGGTCGACATTCCCCAGTGAGACTCAATGTGTGTGTGTTACCCATGCACCAGTGAGTGTCAGTGTGTGATACCCACACCCCAGCGAGTGTCAGTGTGTGGTACCCATATCGCAGTGAGTGTCAGTGTGTGGTACCCATACCCCAGCGAGGTTCAGTGTGTGGTACCCATACCCCAGTGTCAGTCTGTGGTAACCATTCCCCAGTGACTGTCAGTGTCTGTTACCCATACCCTAGTGAGTATCAGTGTGTGATACCCACACCCCAGTGAGTGTGAGTGTATGGTACCCATACCCCATCGAGCGTCAGTGTGTTTTACCCATACCCCAGTGAGTGTCAGTGTGTGGTATACAAACCCCAGTGAGTGTCAGTGTGTGGTAACCATACCCCAGTGAGTGTCAGTGTGTGGTAACCATACCCCAGTGAGTGTCAGTGTGTGGTAACCATACCCCAGTGAGTGTCAGTGTGTGGTAACCATACCCCAGTGAGTGTCAGTGTGTGGTACCCATACCCCAGTGAGTGTCAGTGTGTTTTACCCATACCCCAGTGAGTGCCAGTGTGTGGTAACCATACCCCAGTGAGTGTCAGTGTGTTTTACCCATACCCCAGTGAGTGTCAGTGTGCAGTAACCATACGC
Source organism: Carcharhinus amblyrhynchos (assembly GCF_965287045.1). Taxonomy (NCBI): domain Eukaryota; kingdom Metazoa; phylum Chordata; class Chondrichthyes; order Carcharhiniformes; family Carcharhinidae; genus Carcharhinus; species Carcharhinus amblyrhynchos. The sequence goes on along the minus strand of NC_137333.1, from coordinate 42,621,672 downwards.
CAGTGAGTGTCAGTGTGTGGTAACCATATCCCCAGTGAGTGTCAGTGTGTTTTACCCATACCCCAGTGAGTGTCAGGGTGCGGTAACCATACCCCAGTGAGTGTCAGTGTGCGGTGACCATACCCCAGTGAGTGTCAGTCTGTGGTAACCATACCCCAGTGAGTGTCAGTGTACGGTATCCATTCCCCAGTGAGTGTCAGTGTGCGGTAACCATACCCCAGTGAGTGTCAGTGTGCGGTGACCATACCCCAGTGAGTGTCAGTGTGTGGTAACCATACCCCAGTGAGTGTCAGTGTGAGGTACCCATAGCCCAGTGAGTGTCGGTGTACAGCACTCATACCCCAGTGAGTGCCATTTTGTGTGGCATCTGTAGTCCATTGAATATCAGTGTGTGGTCGACATTCCCCAGTGAGACTCAGTGTGTGTGTGTTACCCATGCACCAGTGAGTGTCAGTGTGTGATACCCATACCCCAGTGAGTGTCAGTGTGTGATACCCACACCCCAGCGAGTGTCAGTGTGTGGTACCCATATCCCAGTGAGTGTCAGTGTGTAGTACCCATACCCCAGCGAGGTTCAGTGTGTGGTACCCATACCCCAGTGTCAGTCTGTGGTAACCATTCCCCAGTGACTGTCAGTGTCTGGTACCCATACCCCAGTGAGTATCAGTGTGTGATACCCACACCCCAGTGAGTGTGAGTGTATGTTACCCATACCCCATCGAGCGTCAGTGTGTTTTACCCGTACCCCAGTGAGTGTCAGTGTGTTTTACCCATACCCCAGTGAGTGTCAGTGTGTGGTAACCATACCCCAGTGAGTGTCAGTGTGCGGTACCCATACCCCAGTGAGTGTCAGTGTGTGGTAACCATACCCCAGTGAGTTTAAGTGTGTGGTAACCATACCCCAGTGAGTGTCAAGGTGTGGTAACCATACCCCAGTGAGTGTCAGTGTGTTTTACCCATACCCCAGTGAGTGTCAGTGTGTTTTACCCATACCCCAGTGAGTGTCAGTGTGTTTTACCCATACCCCAGTGAGTGTCAGTGTTTGGACCCATACCCCAGTGAGTGTCAGTGTGTGGTAACCATACCCCAGTGAGTGTCAGTGTGTTTTACCCATACCCCAGTGAGTGTCAGTGTGTGGTACCCATACCCCAGTGAGTGTCAGTGTGTGGTAACCATATCCCCAGTGAGTGTCAGCGTGTTTTACCCATACCCCAGTGAGTGTCAGTGTGTTTTACCCATACCCCAGTGAGTGCCAGTGTGCGGTAACCATACCCCAGTGAGTGTCAGTGTGCGGTAACCATATCCCAGTGAGTGTCAGTGTGCGGAAACCATACCCCAGTGAGTGTCAGTGTGTGGTAACCATACCCCAGTGAGTGTCAGTGTGCGGTAACCATACCCCAGTGAGTGTCAGTGTGTGGTAACCATACCCCAGTGAGTGTCAGTGTGCGGTAACCATACCCCAGTGAGTGTCAGTGTGCGGTAACCATACCCCAGTGAGTGTCAGTGTGAGGTACCCATACCCCAGTGAGTGTCAGTGTGCGGTAACCATACCCCAGTGAGTGTCAGTGTGTGGTAACGATACCCCAGTGAGCGTCAGTGTGAGGTAACCATACCCCAGTGAGTGTCAGTGTGCGGTAACCATACCCCAGTGAGTGTCAGTGTGCGGTAACCATACCCCAGTGAGTGTCAGTGTGTGGTACCCATACCCCAGTGAGCGTCAGTGTGCGGTAACCACACCCCAGTGAGTGTCAGTGTGTGGTACCCATATCCCAGTGAGTGTCAGTTTGTGGTACCCATATCCCAGTGAGTGTCAGTGTGTAGTACCCATACCCCAGCGAGGTTCAGTGTGTGGTACCCATACCCCAGTGTCAGTCTGTGGTAACTATTCCCCAGTGACTGTCAGTGTCTGGTACCCATACCCTAGTGAGTGTCAGTGTGTGATACCCACACCCCAGTGAGTGTGAGTGTATGGTACCCATACCCCATCGAGCGTCAGTGTGTTTTACCCGTACCCCAGTGAGTGTCAGTGTGTTTTACCCATACCCCAGTGAGTGTCAGTGTGTGGTAACCATACCCCAGTGAGTGTCAGTGTGTGGTAACCATACCCCAGTGAGTGTCAGTGTGCGGTAACCATACCCCAGTGAGTGTCAGTGTGTGGTAACCATACCCCAGTGAGTGTCAGTGTGTGGTAACCATACCCCAGTGAGTGTCAGTGTGCGGTAACCATACCCCAGTGAGTGTCAGTGTGCGGTAACCATACCCCAGTGAGTGTCAGTGTGTGGTAACCATACTCCAGTGAGTGTCAGTGTGAGGTACCCATAGCCCAGTGAGTGTCGGTGTACAGCACTCATACCCCAGTGAGTGCCATTTTGTGTGGCATCTGTAGTCCATTGAATATCAGTGTGTGGTCGACATTCCCCAGTGAGACTCAGTGTGTGTGTGTTACCCATGCACCAGTGAGTGTCAGTGTGTGATACCCACACCCCAGTGAGTGTCAGTGTGTGATACCCACACCCCAGTGAGTGTGAGTGTATGGTACCCATACCCCATCGAGCGTCAGTGTGTTTTACCCGTACCCCAGTGAGTGTCAGTGTGTTTTACCCGTACCCCAGTGAGTGTCAGTGTGTGGTAACCATACCCCAGTGAGTGTCAGTGTGTGGTAACCATACCCCAGTGAGTGTCAGTGTGCGGTAACCATACCCCAGTGAGTGTCAGTGTGTGGTAACCATACCCCAGTGAGTGTCAGTGTGCGGTAACCATACCCCAGTGAGTGTCAGTGTGCGGTAACCATACCCCAGTGAGTGTCAGTGTGTGGTAACCATACCCCAGTGAGTGTCAGTGTGCGGTAACCATACCCCAGTGAGTGTCAGTGTGTGGTAACCATACCCCAGTGAGTGTCAGTGTGTGGTAACCATACCCCAGTGAGTGTCAGTGTGTTTTACCCATACCCCAGTGAGTGTCAGTGTGTGGTAACCATACCCCAGTGAGTGTCAGTGTGTTTTACCCATACCCCAGCGAGTGTCAGTGTGTGGTAACCATACCCCAGTGAGTGTCAGTGTGTTTTACCCATACCCCAGTGAGTGTCAGTGTGTGGTAACCATACCCCAGTGAGTGTCAGTGTGCGGTAACCATACCCCAGTGAGTGTCAGTGTGCGGTAACCATACCCCAGTGAGTGTCAGTGTGCGGTAACCATACCCCAGTGAGTGTCAGTGTGTGGTAACCATACCCCAGTGAGTGTCAGTGTGTGGTAACCATACTCCAGTGAGTGTCAGTGTGAGGTACCCATAGCCCAGTGAGTGTCGGTGTACAGCACTCATACCCCAGTGAGTGCCATTTTGTGTGGCATCTGTAGTCCATTGAATATCAGTGTGTGGTCGACATTCCCCAGTGAGACTCAGTGTGTGTGTGTTACCCATGCACCAGTGAGTGTCAGTGTGTGATACCCACACCCCAGTGAGTGTCAGTGTGTGATACCCACACCCCAGCGAGTGTCAGTGTGTGATACCCACACCCCAGCGAGTGTCAGTGTGTGGTACCCATACCCCAGCGAGGTTCAGTGTGTGGTACCCATACCCCAGTGTCAGTCTGTGGTAACTATTCCCCAGTGACTGTCAGTGTCTGTTACCCATACCCCAGTGAGTATCAGTGTGTGATACCCACACCCCAGTGAGTGTGAGTGTATGGTACCCATACCCCATCGAGCGTCAGTGTGTTCTACCTGTACCCCAGTGAGTGTCAGTGTGTTTTACCCATACCCCAGTGAGTGTCAGTGTGTTCTACCTGTACCCCAGTGAGTGTCAGTGTGCGGTATCCATTCCCCAGTGAGTGTCAGTGTGCGGTAACCATACCCCAGTGAGTGTCAGTGTGTGGTAACCATACCCCAGTGAGTGTCAGTGTGTTTTACCCATACCCCAGTGAGTGTCAGTGTGTGGTAACCATATCCCAGTGAGTGTCAGTGTGTGGTAACCATACCCCAGTGAGTGTCAGTGTGCGGTAACCATACCCCAGTGAGTGTCAGTGTGCGGTAACCATACCCCAGTGAGTGTCAGTGTGTGGTAACCATATCCCAGTGAGTGTCAGTGTGTGGTAACCATATCCCAGTGAGTGTCAGTGTGTGGTAACCATACCCCAGTGAGTGTCAGTGTGTGGTAACCATACCCCAGTGAGTGTCAGTGTGTGGTAACCATATCCCAGTGAGTGTCAGTGTGTGGTAACCATACCCCAGTGAGTGTCAGTGTGTGGTAACCATACCCCAGTGAGTGTCAGTGTGTGGTAACCATACCCCAGTGAGTGTCAGTGTGTGGTAACCATACCCCAGCGAGTGTCAGTGTGTGGTAACCATACCCCAGCGAGTGTCAGTGTGTGGTAACCATACCCCAGTGAGTGTCAGTGTGAGGTACCCATAGCCCAGTGAGTGTCGGTGTACAGCACTCATACCCCAGTGAGTGCCATTTTGTGTGGCATCTGTAGTCCATTGAGTATCAGTGTGTGGTCGACATTCCCCAGTGAGACTCAGTGTGTGTGTGTTACCCATGCACCAGTGAGTGTCAGTGTGTGATACCCACACCCCAGTGAGTGTCAGTGTGTGGGACCCATACCCCAGCGAGTGTCAGTGTGTGGTACCCATATCCCAGTGAGTGTCAGTGTGTGGTACCCATACCCCATCGAGCGTCAGTGTGTTTTACCCGTACCCCAGTGAGTGTCAGTGTGTTTTACCCATACCCCAGTGTGTGGTAACCATACCCCAGTGAGTGTCAGTGTGTTTTACCCATACCCCAGTGAGTGTCAGTGTGTGGTAACCATACCCCAGTGAGTGTCAGTGTGTGGTAAACATACCCCAGTGAGTGTCAGTGTGCGGTAACCATACCCCAGTGAGTGTCAGTGTGCGGTAACCATACCCCAGTGAGTGTCAGTGTGTGGTAAACATACCCCAGTGAGTGTCAGTGTGTGGTAACCATACCCCAGTGAGTGTCAGTGTGTTTTACCCATACCCCAGTGAGTGTCAGTGTGTGGTAACCATACCCCAGTGAGTGTCAGTGTTTGGACCCATACCCCAGTGAGTGTCAGTGTGTGGTAACCATACCCCAGTGAGTGTCAGTGTTTGGACCCATACCCCAGTGAGTGTCAGTGTGTGGTAACCATACCCCAGTGAGTGTCAGTGTGTTTTACCCATACCCCAGTGAGTGTCAGTGTGCGGTAACCATACCCCAGTGAATGTCAGTGTGCGGTAATCATATCCCAGTGTGTGTCAGTGTGCGGAAACCATACCCCAGTGAGTGTCAGTGTGTTTTACCCATACCCCAGTGAGTGTCAGTGTGTGGTACCCATACCCCAGTGAGTGTCAGTGTTTGGACCCATACCCCAGTGAGTGTCAGTGTGTGGTAACCATACCCCAGTGAGTGTCAGTGTGTTTTACCCATACCCCAGTGAGTGTCAGTGTGCGGTAACCATACCCCAGTGAGTGTCAGTGTGTTTTACCCATACCCCAGTGAGTGTCAGTGTGCGGTAACCATACCCCAGCGAGTGTCAGTGTGCGGTAATCATATCCCAGCGAGTGTCAGTGTGTGGTAACCATACCCCAGCGAGTGTCAGTGTGCGGTAACCATACCCCAGTGAGTGTCAGTGTGCGGTAACCATACCCCAGTGAGTGTCAGTGTGCGGTAACCATACCCCAGTGAGTGTCAGTGTGCGGTAACCATACCCCAGTGAGTGTCAGTGTGCGGTAACCATACCCCAGTGAGTGTCAGTGTGTGGTACCCATACCCCAGTGAGCGTCAGTGTGCGGTAACCACACCCCAGTGAGTGTCAGTGTGTGGTACCCATATCCCAGTGAGTGTCAGTTTGTGGTACCCATATCCCAGTGAGTGTCAGTGTGTAGTACCCATACCCCAGCGAGGTTCAGTGTGTGGTACCCATACCCCAGTGTCAGTCTGTGGTAACTATTCCCCAGTGACTGTCAGTGTCTGGTACCCATACCCTAGTGAGTGTCAGTGTGTGATACCCACACCCCAGTGAGTGTGAGTGTATGGTACCCATACCCCATCGAGCGTCAGTGTGTTTTACCCGTACCCCAGTGAGTGTCAGTGTGTTTTACCCATACCCCAGTGAGTGTCAGTGTGTGGTAACCATACCCCAGTGAGTGTCAGTGTGTGGTAACCATACCCCAGTGAGTGTCAGTGTGCGGTAACCATACCCCAGTGAGTGTCAGTGTGCGGTAACCATACCCCAGTGAGTGTCAGTGTGTTTTACCCATACCCCAGTGAGTGTCAGTGTGTGGTAACCATACCCCAGTGAGTGTCAGTGTGCGGTAACCATACCCCAGTGAGTGTCAGTGTGCGGTAACCATACCCCAGTGAGTGTCAGTGTGCGGTAACCATACCCCAGTGAGTGTCAGTGTGTGGTAACCATACTCCAGTGAGTGTCAGTGTGCGGTAACCATACCCCAGTGAGTGTCAGTGTGTGGTAACCATACTCCAGTGAGTGTCAGTGTGCGGTAACCATATCCCCAGTGAGTGTCAGTGTGCGGTAACCATACCCCAGTGAGTGTCAGTGTGTGGTAACCATACTCCAGTGAGTGTCAGTGTGTGGTAACCATACCCCAGTGAGTGTCAGTGTGCGGTAACCATACCCCAGTGAGTGTCAGTGTGCGGTAACCATACCCCAGTGAGTGTCAGTGTGTGGTAACCATACTCCAGTGAGTGTCAGTGTGCGGTAACCATACCCCAGTGAGTGTCAGTGTGTGGTAACCATACCCCAGTGAGTGTCAGTGTGCGGTAACCATACCCCAGTGAGTGTCAGTGTGTTTTACCCATACCCCAGTGAGTGTCAGTGTGTGGTAACCATACCCCAGTGAGTGTCAGTGTGCGGTAACCATACCCCAGTGAGTGTCAGTGTGCGGTAACCATACCCCAGTGAGTGTCAGTGTGCGGTAACCATACCCCAGTGAGTGTCAGTGTGTGGTAACCATACTCCAGTGAGTGTCAGTGTGCGGTAACCATACCCCAGTGAGTGTCAGTGTGTGGTAACCATACTCCAGTGAGTGTCAGTGTGCGGTAACCATACCCCAGTGAGTGTCAGTGTGCGGTAACCATACTCCAGTGAGTGTCAGTGTGAGGTACCCATAGCCCAGTGAGTGTCGGTGTACAGCACTCATACCCCAGTGAGTGCCATTTTGTGTGGCATCTGTAGTCCATTGAATATCAGTCTGTGGTCGACATTCCCCAGTGAGACTCAGTGTGTGTGTGTTACCCATGCACCAGTGAGTGTCAGTGTGTGATACCCACACCCCAGTGAGTGTCAGTGTGTGATACCCACACCCCAGTGAGTGTGAGTGTATGGTACCCATACCCCATCGAGCGTCAGTGTGTTTTACCCGTACCCCAGTGAGTGTCAGTGTGTTTTACCCGTACCCCAGTGAGTGTCAGTGTGTGGTAACCATACCCCAGTGAGTGTCAGTGTGTGGTAACCATACCCCAGTGAGTGTCAGTGTGCGGTAACCATACCCCAGTGAGTGTCAGTGTGTGGTAACCATACCCCAGTGAGTGTCAGTGTGCGGTAACCATACCCCAGTGAGTGTCAGTGTGCGGTAACCATACCCCAGTGAGTGTCAGTGTGTGGTAACCATACCCCAGTGAGTGTCAGTGTGCGGTAACCATACCCCAGTGAGTGTCAGTGTGTGGTAACCATACCCCAGTGAGTGTCAGTGTGTGGTAACCATACCCCAGTGAGTGTCAGTGTGTTTTACCCATACCCCAGTGAGTGTCAGTGTGTGGTAACCATACCCCAGTGAGTGTCAGTGTGTTTTACCCATACCCCAGCGAGTGTCAGTGTGTGGTAACCATACCCCAGTGAGTGTCAGTGTGTTTTACCCATACCCCAGTGAGTGTCAGTGTGTGGTAACCATACCCCAGTGAGTGTCAGTGTGCGGTAACCATACCCCAGTGAGTGTCAGTGTGCGGTAACCATACCCCAGTGAGTGTCAGTGTGCGGTAACCATACTCCAGTGAGTGTCAGTGTGAGGTACCCATAGCCCAGTGAGTGTCGGTGTACAGCACTCATACCCCAGTGAGTGCCATTTTGTGTGGCATCTGTAGTCCATTGAATATCAGTGTGTGGTCGACATTCCCCAGTGAGACTCAGTGTGTGTGTGTTACCCATGCACCAGTGAGTGTCAGTGTGTGATACCCACACCCCAGTGAGTGTCAGTGTGTGATACCCACACCCCAGCGAGTGTCAGTGTGTGATACCCACACCCCAGCGAGTGTCAGTGTGTGGTACCCATACCCCAGCGAGGTTCAGTGTGTGGTACCCATACCCCAGTGTCAGTCTGTGGTAACTATTCCCCAGTGACTGTCAGTGTCTGTTACCCATACCCTAGTGAGTATCAGTGTGTGATACCCACACCCCAGTGAGTGTGAGTGTATGGTACCCATACCCCATCGAGCGTCAGTGTGTTCTACCTGTACCCCAGTGAGTGTCAGTGTGCGGTATCCATTCCCCAGTGAGTGTCAGTGTGCGGTAACCATACCCCAGTGAGTGTCAGTGTGTGGTAACCATACCCCAGTGAGTGTCAGTGTGTTTTACCCATACCCCAGTGAGTGTCAGTGTGTGGTAACCATATCCCAGTGAGTGTCAGTGTGTGGTAACCATACCCCAGTGAGTGTCAGTGTGCGGTAACCATACCCCAGTGAGTGTCAGTGTGCGGTAACCATACCCCAGTGAGTGTCAGTGTGTGGTAACCATATCCCAGTGAGTGTCAGTGTGTGGTAACCATATCCCAGTGAGTGTCAGTGTGTGGTAACCATACCCCAGTGAGTGTCAGTGTGTGGTAACCATACCCCAGTGAGTGTCAGTGTGTGGTAACCATACCCAAGCGAGTGTCAGTGTGTGGTAACCATACCCCAGTGAGTGTCAGTGTGAGGTACCCATAGCCCAGTGAGTGTCGGTGTACAGCACTCATACCCCAGTGAGTGCCATTTTGTGTGGCATCTGTAGTCCATTGAGTATCAGTGTGTGGTCGACATTCCCCAGTGAGACTCAGTGTGTGTGTGTTACCCATGCACCAGTGAGTGTCAGTGTGTGATACCCACACCCCAGTGAGTGTCAGTGTGTGGGACCCATACCCCAGCGAGTGTCAGTGTGTGGTACCCATATCCCAGTGAGTGTCAGTGTGTGGTACCCATACCCCATCGAGCGTCAGTGTGTTTTACCCGTACCCCAGTGAGTGTCAGTGTGTTTTACCCATACCCCAGTGTGTGGTAACCATACCCCAGTGAGTGTCAGTGTGTTTTACCCATACCCCAGTGAGTGTCAGTGTGTGGTAACCATACCCCAGTGAGTGTCAGTGTGTGGTAAACATACCCCAGTGAGTGTCAGTGTGTGGTAACCATACCCCAGTGAGTGTCAGTGTGTTTTACCCATACCCCAGTGAGTGTCAGTGTGTGGTAACCATACCCCAGTGAGTGTCAGTGTTTGGACCCATACCCCAGTGAGTGTCAGTGTGTGGTAACCATACCCCAGTGAGTGTCAGTGTGTGGTAAACATACCCCAGTGAGTGTCAGTGTGTGGTAACCATACCCCAGTGAGTGTCAGTGTGTTTTACCCATACCCCAGTGAGTGTCAGTGTGTGGTAACCATACCCCAGTGAGTGTCAGTGTTTGGACCCATACCCCAGTGAGTGTCAGTGTGCGGTAACCATACCCCAGTGAGTGTCAGTGTGCGGTAATCATATCCCAGTGTGTGTCAGTGTGCGGAAACCATACCCCAGTGAGTGTCAGTGTGTTTTACCCATACCCCAGTGAGTGTCAGTGTGTGGTACCCATACCCCAGTGAGTGTCAGTGTTTGGACCCATACCCCAGTGAGTGTCAGTGTGTGGTACCCATACCCCAGTGAGTGTCAGTGTTTGGACCCATACCCCAGTGACTGTCAGTGTGCGGTAACCATACCCCAGTGAGTGTCAGTGTGCGGTAACCATACCCCAGTGAGTGTCAGTGTGTTTTACCCATACCCCAGTGAGTGTCAGTGTGTGGTAACCATACCCCAGTGAGTGTCAGTGTGTTTTACCCATACCCCAGTGAGTGTCAGTGTGCGGTAACCATACCCCAGCGAGTGTCAGTGTGCGGAAACCATACCCCAGTGAGTGTCAGTGTGTGGTAACCATACCCCAGTGAGTGTCAGTGTGCGGTAACCATACCCCAGTGAGTGTCAGTGTGCGGTAACCATACCCCAGCGAGTGTCAGTGTGTGGTAACCATACCCCAGCGAGTGTCAGTGTGTGGTAACCATACCCCAGTGAGTGTCAGTGTGCGGTAACCATACCCCAGTGAGTGTCAGTGTGCGGTAACCATACCCCAGTGAGTGTCAGTGTGCGGTAACCATACCCCAGTGAGTGTCAGGGTGCGGTAACCATACCCCAGTGAGTGTCAGTGTGTGGTAACCATACCCCAGTGAGTGTCAGTGTGTGGTAACCATACCCCAGTGAGTGTCAGTGTGTGGTAACCATACCCCAGTGAGTGTCAGTGTGAGGTACCCATAGCCCAGTGAGTGTCAGTGTACAGCACTCATACCCCAGTGAGTGCCATTTTGTGTGGCATCTGTAGTCCATTGAATATCAGTGTGTGGTCGACATTCCCCAGTGAGACTCAGTGTGTGTGTGTTACCCATGCACCAGTGAGTGTCAGTGTGTGATACCCACACCCCAGCGAGTGTCAGTGTGTGGTACCCATATCCCAGTGAGTGTCAGTGTGTAGTACCCATACCCCAGCGAGGTTCAGTGTGTGGTACCCATACCCCAGTGTCAGTCTGTGGTAACCATTCCCCAGTGACTGTCAGTGTCTGGTACCCATACCCCAGTGAGTATCAGTGTGTGATACCCACACCCCAGTGAGTGTGAGTGTATGTTACCCATACCCCATCGAGCGTCAGTGTGTTTTACCCGTACCCCAGTGAGTGTCAGTGTGTTTTACCCATACCCCAGTGAGTGTCAGTGTGTGGTAACCATACCCCAGTGAGTGTCAGTGTTTGGACCCATACCCCAGTGAGTGTCAGTGTGTGGTAACCATACCCCAGTGAGTGTCAGTGTGCGGTAACCATACCCCAGTGAGTGTCAGTGTGTGGTAACCATACCCCAGTGAGTGTCAGTGTGTGGTAACCATACCCCAGTGAGTGTCAGTGTGTGGTAACCATACCCCAGTGAGTGTCAGTGTGTGGTACCCATACCCCAGTGAGTGTCAGTGTGTGGTCTCCATACCCCAGTGAGTGTCAGTGTGTGGTAACCATACCCCAGTGAGTGTCAGTGTGTGTTATCCATACCCCAGTGAGTGTCAGTGTGTGGTAACCATACCCCAGTGAGTGTCAGTGTGTGGTACCCATATCCCAGTGAGTGTCAGTGTGTGGTACCCATATCCCAGTGACTGTCAGTGTGCGGTAACCATACCCCAGTGAGTGTCAGTGTGTGGTAACCATACCCCAGTGAGTGTCAGTGTGTGGTACCCATATCCCAGTGACTGTCAGTGTGTGGTAACCATATCCCAGTGAGTGTCAGTGTGTGGTAACCATACCCCAGTGAGTGTCAGTGTGTGGTAACCATATCCCAGTGAGTGTCAGTGTGTGGTATCCATACCCCAGTGAGTGTCAGTGTGTGGTAACCATATCCCAGTGAGTGTCAGTGTGTGGTATCCATACCCCAGTGAGTGTCAGTGTGTGGTATCCATACCCCAGTGAGTGTCAGTGTGTGGTATCCATACCCCAGTGACTGTCAGTGCGTGGTAACCATATCCCAGTGAGTGTCAGTGTGTGGTAACCATATCCCAGTGAGTGTCAGTGTGTGGTACCCATACCCTAGTGACTGTCAGTGTGTGGTATCCATATCCCAGTGAGTGTCAGTGTGTTTTACCCATACCCTAGTGAGTGTCAGTGTGCGGTAACCATACCCCAGTGAGTGTCAGTGTGTGGTATCCATACCCCAGTGAGTGTCAGTGTGTGGTATCCATACCCCAGTGACTGTCAGTGCGTGGTAACCATACCCCAGTGAGTGTCAGTGTGCGGTAACCATACCCCAGTGAGTGTCAGTGTGTGGTACCCATACCCCAGTGAGCGTCATTGTGCGGTAACCACACCCCAGTGAGTGTCAGTGTGTGGTACCCATATCCCAGTGAGTGTCAGTTTGTGGTACCCATATCCCAGTGAGTGTCAGTGTGTAGTACCCATACCCCAGCGAGGTTCAGTGTGTGGTACCCATACCCCAGTGTCAGTCTGTGGTAACTATTCCCCAGTGACTGTCAGTGTCTGGTACCCATACCCTAGTGAGTGTCAGTGTGTGATACCCACACCCCAGTGAGTGTGAGTGTATGGTACCCATACCCCATCGAGCGTCAGTGTGTTTTACCCGTACCCCAGTGAGTGTCAGTGTGTTTTACCCATACCCCAGTGAGTGTCAGTGTGTGGTAACCATACCCCAGTGAGTGTCAGTGTGTGGTAACCATACCCCAGTGAGTGTCAGTGTGCGGTAACCATACCCCAGTGAGTGTCAGTGTGCGGTAACCATACCCCAGTGAGTGTCAGTGTGTTTTACCCATACCCCAGTGAGTGTCAGTGTGTGGTAACCATACCCCAGTGAGTGTCAGTGTGCGGTAACCATACCCCAGTGAGTGTCAGTGTGCGGTAACCATACCCCAGTGAGTGTCAGTGTGCGGTAACCATACCCCAGTGAGTGTCAGTGTGTGGTAACCATACTCCAGTGAGTGTCAGTGTGTGGTAACCATACCCCAGTGAGTGTCAGTGTGCGGTAACCATACTCCAGTGAGTGTCAGTGTGAGGTACCCATAGCCCAGTGAGTGTCGGTGTACAGCACTCATACCCCAGTGAGTGCCATTTTGTGTGGCATCTGTAGTCCATTGAATATCAGTGTGTGGTCGACATTCCCCAGTGAGACTCAGTGTGTGTGTGTTACCCATGCACCAGTGAGTGTCAGTGTGTGATACCCACACCCCAGTGAGTGTCAGTGTGTGATACCCACACCCCAGTGAGTGTGAGTGTATGGTACCCATACCCCATCGAGCGTCAGTGTGTTTTACCCGTACCCCAGTGAGTGTCAGTGTGTTTTACCCGTACCCCAGTGAGTGTCAGTGTGTGGTAACCATACCCCAGTGAGTGTCAGTGTGTGGTAACCATACCCCAGTGAGTGTCAGTGTGCGGTAACCATACCCCAGTGAGTGTCAGTGTGTGGTAACCATACCCCAGTGAGTGTCAGTGTGCGGTAACCATACCCCAGTGAGTGTCAGTGTGTGGTAACCATACCCCAGTGAGTGTCAGTGTGTGGTAACCATACCCCAGTGAGTGTCAGTGTGCGGTAACCATACCCCAGTGAGTGTCAGTGTGTGGTAACCATACCCCAGTGAGTGTCAGTGTGTGGTAACCATACCCCAGTGAGTGTCAGTGTGTTTTACCCATACCCCAGTGAGTGTCAGTGTGTGGTAACCATACCCCAGTGAGTGTCAGTGTGTTTTACCCATACCCCAGCGAGTGTCAGTGTGTGGTAACCATACCCCAGTGAGTGTCAGTGTGTTTTACCCATACCCCAGTGAGTGTCAGTGTGTGGTAACCATACCCCAGTGAGTGTCAGTGTGCGGTAACCATACCCCAGTGAGTGTCAGTGTGCGGTAACCATACTCCAGTGAGTGTCAGTGTGAGGTACCCATAGCCCAGTGAGTGTCGGTGTACAGCACTCATACCCCAGTGAGTGCCATTTTGTGTGGCATCTGTAGTCCATTGAATATCAGTGTGTGGTCGACATTCCCCAGTGAGACTCAGTGTGTGTGTGTTACCCATGCACCAGTGAGTGTCAGTGTGTGATACCCACACCCCAGTGAGTGTCAGTGTGTGATACCCACACCCCAGCGAGTGTCAGTGTGTGATACCCACACCCCAGCGAGTGTCAGTGTGTGGTACCCATACCCCAGCGAGGTTCAGTGTGTGGTACCCATACCCCAGTGTCAGTCTGTGGTAACTATTCCCCAGTGACTGTCAGTGTCTGTTACCCATACCCTAGTGAGTATCAGTGTGTGATACCCACACCCCAGTGAGTGTGAGTGTATGGTACCCATACCCCATCGAGCGTCAGTGTGTTCTACCTGTACCCCAGTGAGTGTCAGTGTGCGGTATCCATTCCCCAGTGAGTGTCAGTGTGCGGTAACCATACCCCAGTGAGTGTCAGTGTGCGGTAACCATACCCCAGTGAGTGTCAGTGTGCGGTAACCATACCCCAGTGAGTGTCAGTGTGTGGTAACCATATCCCAGTGAGTGTCAGTGTGTGGTAACCATATCCCAGTGAGTGTCAGTGTGTGGTAACCATACCCCAGTGAGTGTCAGTGTGTGGTAACCATACCCCAGTGAGTGTCAGTGTGTGGTAACCATACCCCAGCGAGTGTCAGTGTGTGGTAACCATACCCCAGTGAGTGTCAGTGTGAGGTACCCATAGCCCAGTGAGTGTCGGTGTACAGCACTCATACCCCAGTGAGTGCCATTTTGTGTGGCATCTGTAGTCCATTGAGTATCAGTGTGTGGTCGACATTCCCCAGTGAGACTCAGTGTGTGTGTGTTACCCATACCCCAGTGAGTGTCAGTGTGTGGGACCCATACCCCAGCGAGTGTCAGTGTGTGGTACCCATATCCCAGTGAGTGTCAGTGTGTGGTACCCATACCCCATCGAGCGTCAGTGTGTTTTACCCGTACCCCAGTGAGTGTCAGTGTGTTTTACCCATACCCCAGTGTGTGGTAACCATACCCCAGTGAGTGTCAGTGTGTTTTACCCATACCCCAGTGAGTGTCAGTGTGTGGTAACCATACCCCAGTGAGTGTCAGTGTGTGGTAAACATACCCCAGTGAGTGTCAGTGTGTGGTAACCATACCCCAGTGAGTGTCAGTGTGTTTTACCCATACCCCAGTGAGTGTCAGTGTGTGGTAACCATACCCCAGTGAGTGTCAGTGTTTGGACCCATACCCCAGTGAGTGTCAGTGTGTGGTAACCATACCCCAGTGAGTGTCAGTGTGTTTTACCCATACCCCAGTGAGTGTCAGTGTGCGGTAATCATATCCCAGTGAGTGTCAGTGTGTGGTAACCATACCCCAGTGAGTGTCAGTGTGTTTTACCCATACCCCAGTGAGTGTCAGTGTGCGGAAACCATACCCCAGCGAGTGTCAGTGTGCGGAAACCATACCCCAGTGAGTGTCAGTGTGTGGTAACCATACCCCAGCGAGTGTCAGTGTGTGGTAACCATACCCCAGTGAGTGTCAGTGTGCGGTAACCATACCCCAGTGAGTGTCAGTGTGCGGTAACCATACCCCAGTGAGTGTCAGTGTGCGGTAACCATACCCCAGTGAGTGTCAGTGTGTGGTAACCATACCCCAGTGAGTGTCAGTGTGAGGTACCCATAGCCCAGTGAGTGTCAGTGTACAGCACTCATACCCCAGTGAGTGCCATTTTGTGTGGCATCTGTAGTCCATTGAATATCAGTGTGTGGTCGACATTCCCCAGTGAGACTCAGTGTGTGTGTGTTACCCATGCACCAGTGAGTGTCAGTGTGTGATACCCACACCCCAGCGAGGTTCAGTGTGTGGTACCCATACCCCAGTGTCAGTCTGTGGTAACCATTCCCCAGTGACTGTCAGTGTCTGGTACCCATACCCCAGTGAGTATCAGTGTGTGATACCCACACCCCAGTGAGTGTGAGTGTATGTTACCCATACCCCATCGAGCGTCAGTGTGTTTTACCCGTACCCCAGTGAGTGTCAGTGTGTTTTACCCATACCCCAGTGAGTGTCAGTGTGTGGTAACCATACCCCAGTGAGTGTCAGTGTTTGGACCCATACCCCAGTGAGTGTCAGTGTGTGGTAACCATACCCCAGTGAGTGTCAGTGTGTGGTAACCATACCCCAGTGAGTGTCAGTGTGTGGTAACCATACCCCAGTGAGTGTCAGTGTGTGGTAACCATACCCCAGTGAGTGTCAGTGTGTGGTAACCATACCCCAGTGAGTGTCAGTGTGTGGTAACCATACCCCAGTGAGTGTCAGTGTGTGGTAACCATACCCCAGTGAGTGTCAGTGTGTGGTAACCATACCCCAGTGAGTGTCAGTGTGTGGTACCCATACCCCAGTGAGTGTCAGTGTGTGGTCTCCATACCCCAGTGAGTGTCAGTGTGTGGTCTCCATACCCCAGTGAGTGTCAGTGTGTGGTCTCCATACCCCAGTGAGTGTCAGTGTGTGGTCTCCATACCCCAGTGAGTGTCAGTGTGCGGTAACCATACCCCAGTGAGTGTCAGTGTGTGTTATCCATACCCCAGTGAGTGTCAGTGTGTGGTAACCATACCCCAGTGAGTGTCAGTGTGTGGTACCCATATCCCAGTGAGTGTCAGTGTGTGGTACCCATATCCCAGTGACTGTCAGTGTGCGGTAACCATACCCCAGTGAGTGTCAGTGTGTGGTAACCATACCCCAGTGAGTGTCAGTGTGTGGTACCCATATCCCAGTGACTGTCAGTGTGTGGTAACCATATCCCAGTGAGTGTCAGTGTGTGGTAACCATACCCCAGTGAGTGTCAGTGTGTGGTAACCATATCCCAGTGAGTGTCAGTGTGTGGTATCCATACCCCAGTGAGTGTCAGTGTGTGGTATCCATACCCCAGTGAGTGTCAGTGTGTGGTATCCATACCCCAGTGACTGTCAGTGCGTGGTAACCATATCCCAGTGAGTGTCAGTGTGTGGTAACCATATCCCAGTGAGTGTCAGTGTGTGGTACCCATACCCTAGTGACTGTCAGTGTGTGGTATCCATATCCCAGTGAGTGTCAGTGTGTTTTACCCATACCCTAGTGAGTGTCAGTGTGCGGTAACCATACCCCAGTGAGTGTCAGTGTGTTTTACCCATACCCCAGTGAGTGTCAGTGTGCGGTAACCATACCCCAGTGAGTGTCAGTGTGTTTTACCCATACCCCAGTGAGTGTCAGTGTGTGGTAACCATACCCCAGTGAGTGTCAGTGTGTTTTACCCATACCCCAGTGAGTGTCAGTGTGCGGTAACCATATCCCAGTGAGTGTCAGTGTGTGGTAACCATACCCCAGCGAGTGTCAGTGTGTGGTAACCATACCCCAGTGAGTGTCAGTGTGCGGTAACCATACCCCAGTGAGTGTCAGTGTGCGGTAACCATACCCCAGTGAGTGTCAGTGTGTGGTAACCATACCCCAGCGAGTGTCAGTGTGTGGTAACCATACCCCAGTGAGTGTCAGTGTGCGGTAACCATACCCCAGTGAGTGTCAGTGTGCGGTAACCATACCCCAGTGAGTGTCAGTGTGCGGTAACCATACCCCAGTGAGTGTCAGTGTGCGGTATCCATTCCCCAGTGAGTGTCAGTGTGCGGTAACCATACCCCAGTGAGTGTCAGTGTGCGGTAACCATACCCCAGTGAGTGTCAGTGTGTGGTAACCATACCCCAGTGAGTGTCAGTGTGTGGTAACCATACCCCAGTGAGTGTCAGTGTGAGGTACCCATACCTCAGTGAGTGTCAGTGTACAGCACTCATACCCCAGTGAGTGCCATTTTGTGTGGCATCTGTAGTCCATTGAATATCAGTGTGTGGTCGACATTCCCCAGTGAGACTCAGTGTGTGTGTGTTACCCATGCACCAGTGAGTGTCAGTGTGTGATACCCACACCCCAGCGAGTGTCAGTGTGTGGTACCCATATCCCAGTGAGTGTCAGTGTGTGGTACCCATACCCCAGCGAGGTTCAGTGTGTGGTACCCATACCCCAGTGTCAGTCTGTGGTAACCATTCCCCAGTGACTGTCAGTGTCTGGTACCCATACCCTAGTGAGTATCAGCGTGTGATACCCACACCCCAGTGAGTGTGAGTGTATGGTACCCATACCCCATCGAGCGTCAGTGTGTTCTACCCGTACCCCAGTGAGTATCAGTGTGTGATACCCACACCCCAGTGAGTGTCAGTGTATGTTACCCATACCCCATCGAGCGTCAGTGTGTTTTACCCGTACCCCAGTGAGTGTCAGTGTGTTTTACCCATACCCCAGTGAGTGTCAGTGTGTGGTACCCATATCCCAGTGAGTGTCAGTGTGTGGTACCCATACCCCAGTGAGTGTCAGTGTGTGGTCTCCATACCCCAGTGAGTGTCAGTGTGTGGTAACCATACCCCAGTGAGTGTCAGTGTGTGTTATCCATACCCCAGTGAGTGTCAGTGTGTGGTAACCATACCCCAGTGAGTGTCAGTGTGTGGTAACCATACCCCAGTGAGTGTCAGTGTGAGGTACCCATACCCCAGTGAGTGTCAGTGTGTGGTCTCCATACCCCAGTGAGTGTCAGTGTGCGGTAACCATACCCCAGTGAGTGTCAGTGTGCGGTAACCATACCCCAGTGAGTGTCAGTGTGTGGTAACCATACCCCAGTGAGTGTCAGTGTGTGGTAACCATACCCCAGCGATTGTCAGTGTGTGGTAACCATACCCCAGCGAGTGTCAGTGTGTTTTACCCGTACCCCAGTGAGTGTCAGTGTGTGGTAACCATACCCCAGTGAGTGTCAGTGTGTGGTAACCATACCCCAGTGAGTGTCAGTGTGTTTTACCCATACCGCAGTGAGTGTCAGTGTGTGGTAACCATACCATAGTGAGTGTCAGAGTGCGGTAACCATACCCCAGTGAGTGTCAGTTTGCGGTAAACATATCCCAGTGAGTGTCAGTGTGCGGAAACCATTCCCCAGTGAGTGTCAGTGTGTGGTATCCATACTCCAGTGAGTGTCAGTGTGTGACACCCATACCCCAGTGAGTAAAAAAGTCAAATTGCCGTAGTCTCAGATGACCACAGAACCATCTGCTCCGAAGGGGGGAGCTAACTGATAGTAATTTAACCTGAAGACCACCACACCTCAGGTGAGGGGCAAAGTCAAAAAGGCAGATCTTCATGACTAACCTGAACAAATAGGTGAATTGAACTCCCGCTGTTGGGGTTGCTCTTCATCATGAACCAGTCATCCAGCCAGTTGATCTAATCTGATCCCCTAGCATAAGCTGCTGTCCCGTTTGAGAGGGAGAGCTGACTGGTGGTGATTTAACCTGAGGGTCACCACACCTTAGACAAGGGGCAGGATTGAGAAGGCATGTTCTTCATGAATAACCTGAGCCAGTATGGAAATTGAACCCCACTTTTGGCATTGTTCTGCATCACGAACCAAAGGATCAGTCTACTGAGCTGAACCAGCACAATGTCCAAAGGCTGCCCTAGTACATTAAAGTTCATCTGGGGCCCCACTGCAGTGCCAGGAGGTAGTGTCCAAGTAAGGCTAGGTTAGTGCCCAAGCAGTGCCGGAGTGCTGTGCCTGGGTAGTATCTGGATGTGACCCTCTTCCCTTGAGTGATGTATGCACCTGAGCTCATCTGGGGTGTCACTTCATAACATTAACAATGCATCATGTTTTTACTCCTTAACAGTGAAGGTCAGCTCGATATCCATCACAGTCACATGCAAAACATTACGTTAAATATGTCACCTCTCCATACATACCATTGCTGCCTATAAAGGTTAGGCTCATATGAATGTTAGATTCAATGGAACCAGTAGGATTCAGAAGAGCAGGGATGTGAAATGGCTTTGCCAAGTGTACAGTGGAATACTGACTTGGAAGCATGATTGGCCAAGACATCTGAGCACATATGGGGGTATCTGATTGACATGGATGAGATAAGGCAACATTTTCATCTTTGGAAAAGAAAGGAGTTTCTTAAAATCACAGGTGCAGGGAAAAAGGGAGGTGTGTTTGTGCCCTCACTAGCGATGGTACTAAGCAATCTAGACAATGTGTTTATAACTGAATCACAGCATTACAGAAATGTTATGACACAGAGAAGGCCATTTGGCCTATCATGTCTGCACCAGCTCTCCATGACTTAATGCCATTCCTCTGTCTTTTTCCTTTATTGCTGCATATTGTTTCGAATCAAGTAATTATCTAATGTCCCCTTGAATATCCTGATTGAATCTACTGCCACCAGGCATCCAGGCAATGCATTTGAAACCCAAACCAATCACTGTGTGAAAAAGAATTCTCATCATATTTGCTTCATTTGCAAATCATAAATCTGTGCCCTCTCATTCTTGATCCTTTTACAAGCGGGAACAAATTCTCCCTATCTATTCTGCCAACCCCCCTCATGATCTTGAACATTTCTATCAAATCTCCTCTTCGCAAACTTCTCTCCAAGAAGAACAGTTTCACCTCTCCAATCTATTCTCATAACTGAAATTTCTCATCCCTGGAGACATTCTTGTAAAACTCTTCTGCACTCTTTTCAATTCATTCTTATAGTTGATGCTCAGAACTGTATACAATATTCCAGCTGAGGTGTAACTAATGTCTTGTATAAGTTCAGCATAACCTCCTTGCTCTTGTACTCTATGCCCCTACTCTTGACAAGGTCTTCCAGGATGGGCAAGGTAAGTACAGATCTAAAGGACATGCTTTGGTTCAGGATAACTTTAAGCACCACTGGTAAGTAGCTATATGTTATCTTTTCTGAGGCAGATGGTCTTATGAAACACTGGTAAGTATCGGTAAGTGTTAATGAGTGTAGTCAGCGTCAAGACAGGGATGACTTTGAACTTTCTTGGTGAGCCCTTAGAGAGGTGCAAAGAGTGGAATCCTAATTATATTTCCAGATGCTACCCTACATGAAAACTAATAGTCATCCACTGTAGCTGACACCAGAGTTGCTCTGATGCATGCATCTAGTTTGTTTGAGTGCTAAAGTCCTGCTCTTAATTGGATGAGATTGGCTTTATTAAAGTTTCTGAAGATATTTAAGTTGCTCCATTCTAGTGGCGAAATGGTTCACCCATTTTACATTTAAGTACAGATCCCTTGCACCACAATTGAATTAGATAGTTCTAATTCTCAAAACCTATACTGAAGATTGGCATGTCTAATTTAACATAACCTTGAAGTACATTAAAGATGTGCACTCCTATTAAATTTCACACCCATGCTTGGTTTCTGAGTTGCAATTGGTTTACATTTCAAGGGCTTTTGAGTCCTGTGTTGCTCCATAATTTCTGTATTTTTTTTTGTCTTATAGGGAATAATTCCTGTAGTTGAAGTTTGGAAGTGCCTTGTATTTTAAATGAAGAGCAATGATTCATTTTGGCTGGCAGAAGGTTACAAAGCTTTTCAAAAAAATGGAGGTTAAACATAAATGATCTTTCACTACACGTGCTTATATAAGAACAAGCGCTGATTATAAGATATAGTTTACCGCTGAACAGATTATAGATATAATGAGCCATCTAAGACCTGTATTTAGAAACAGAAAATGCTGGAAAAACTCCAGCGTGGTTTTGGCAGCATCTGTGGAGAAAGAAACAGGCTGAGTATGTTGAGTCTGTATGACTCTTCTTCAGAGCTTTGCATGGTTGTACCTACAGTAATATGATGTTGCTAGCTGTACCAAAAAGGGATGGTTTATAGCTTTCAAACGAATGAATATATGACTCTGTGAGTTGGCTTGCATTGTACACCATCACATTAAAACAATCAATTTTTGCAAAGTCTCTTTTCAGTATAAGGCAATTTGTGAATTCAATCTGGGTGAATATTCCTGGGTATAAGTGTTTCAGGCGTGACAGAGGAGGGTCAAAAAGGGGTGGGGGAGTGGCGTTGTTAGTTGGGGAGCATATTACAGTGGTGCAGAGGGAGGACAATTTAGAGGAGTCGGGCACTGAGTCACTGTGGGTGGGTGGAGAAACAGGAAGGGAGCAATCACTATGCTGGGGGTATACTATAGGCCACCCAATAGCCCGCAAGAAGTGAAAGAAAGTATATGTAAGGAAATTCTGGATAGGTGCAAAAAAAATCGGGTTGTTGAAGTGGGAGACTTTAATCTCCCTGGTGTGGATTGGAAGGTGCCTGGGGCTGGGGTCTGTATGGAGAGGAATTTGTAAAACGTGTACTGGAAGGCTCTTTGGAGCAGTATGTAGCTAGCCCGACTAGAGAGAGGGCTATACTGAATCTAGTTCTGGGAAATGAGCCTGGTCAGGTGGTGGTCAAGGTTGCAGTAGGGAAACATGTGGCAAATAGTGAACACAATTCTGTCTACTTCAGGATACTAATGGAAAATGATGAGTGTTGTCCGAGGGGAGGGTGCTAAATTGGGGGAAGGGTAGCTACAGTCGGATTAGGCAGGAACTGTTAGCCACTGATTGGGAGAGGTTATTTGAGCGTAAGTCCACATCTGGCATGTGGGAGTCTTTTAAGGGACAACTTATAAGGTTGCAGGACAGACATGTGCCTGTTAAGAGGAAGGATAGGAAAGGTAGGATTAGAGAGCCGTGGATAACTAGGGATATTGAGAACTTGATCAGGAAGAAAAGAGAGGCGTACGTTAGGTCCAGGCAACTGGGAATGGAGAGAGCTTTGAAGGAATACAAAGAGTGTAGGAGAGTACAGAGAGGTAGAAGGGCACAAAGGGGGCGCGAAATGGTCTTGGCAGACAAGATTAAGGAAAATCCAAAGGCATTTTAGTCATATGTTAGGAACAAAAGGGTGGTTAGAGAAAAAATCTGTCCTCTAAGGGACAGAGGAGGGGAACTATGTTTAGAGCCCGAGGGAATGGGGGAGATCCTGAATGAATACTTTAAGAATATAAGAACATAAGAACATAAGAAATTGGAGCAGGAGTAGGCCATCTAGCCCTTCGAGCCTGCCCCGCCATTCAATAAGATCATGGCTGATCTGAAGTGGCTCAGTTCCACTTTCCCGCTTTCTCCCCATAACCCTTAATCCCCTTGCCTACCAAAAACCTACTTACCCGTGTCTTAAATATATTTAGCGAGGCAGCCCCCACCACTTCAACACGCAGAGAATTCCAGAGATTCACCACCTTTTCAGTGAAGAAGTTCCTCCTCAACTCCGTTCTAAACTGCACCCCCCGCTTACCTTGAGGCTGTGCCCTCTAGTCCTGCTGTCCTTTCTGAGTGGGAAGAACCTCTCCACCTCTACCCTATCCATCCCTTTCATCATCTTGTACGTCTCAATGAGATCTCCCCTCATCCTTCTAAACTCTAACGAATACAAGCCCAGTCTATTCAGCCTCTCCTCATAGCTCAACCCCCTCAACTCTGGTATCAGCCTAGTGAACCTCCTCTGCACTCCCTCCAAGGCCAAAATATCCTTGTGCAAGTGCGGCGACCAAAACTGCACACAGTACTCCAGCTGCGGCCTCACTAGTGCCCTGTACAGTTGCAGCAAGACCTCCCTACTTTTATATTCAATTCCCCTCGCTATGAAGGCCAGCATCCCATTTGTCTTCCTGACCACCTGCTGCACCTGTAGGCTGGGTTTTTGCGACTCATGCACAAGGACCCCCAGGTCCCTCTGCACCGTAGCATACTGCAGCTTTTCGCCTTGTAAGTGGTAGTCCTTCCTACCATTATTCCTACCAAAGTGGATAAGCTCACACTTGCCAACATTGTATTCCCTCTGCCAGGTCCTCGCCCACTCGCTCAGCCTATCTAGATCCCTCTCAGACTTTCTACACCCTCCGCACAATTTGCTGTTCCATTTATCTTTGTGTCATTAGCAAATTTCAACACCTTACACTCGGCTCCCTCCTCCAGATCATCAATATAAATGGTAAATAGCTGAGGCCCCAGCACTGATCCCTGGGGCACTCCATTAGTCACCAACCGTCAATCCGAATAGCACCCATTGACACCCAGTCTCTGCCTCCTATTTGACAGCCAATCCCCTATCCACGCTAACACCTTACCTCCAACTCCATGCTCCCTAACCTTCTGTAACAACCTTTTGTGCGGCACCTTATCAAACGCCTTCTGAAAATCGAGAAACACCACATCTACCGGCCCTCCTCTATCCACCGCCCTAGACACATCCTCATAGAATTCCAATAAATTCGTCAGACACGACTTCCCCTTAACGAAGCCGTGCTGCGTCTGCTCTATCAAACAATTCTTCTCAAGATGCCTCGCTATTTTCTCTTTGATTACGGATTCAGGCATTTTTTCGACAACAGACATTAAACTAACCGGCCTATAATTCCCTGCCTTTTGCCTGCTACCCTTTTTAAACAGCGGCGTAACATTAGCCGTTTTCCAATCTTCCGGTACTTCCCCGGAATCCAGCGAGGTTTGGAAAATAATCACTAAGGCATCCACTATCACCTCTGCTTCAGCTCTACTTTGAGTCAGTATTCACGAAGGAGAGGGACTTGTTGTCTGGAAGTGTCTTGGAGGGAATTGTTGACCCATTGGAGAAAATATTCATTACGAGGGAGGAAGTGTTAGGGTTTTTAGGTAATATTAAAACTGACAAATCTCCGGGCCCTGATGGCATTTATCCTAGGCTGCTTAGGGAGACGAGAGATGAAATTGCTGGGCCTCTGACGCAAATCTTTGTCTCTTCTTTGGACACAGGTGTGGTCCCAGAGGACTGGAGGATAGCTAATGTGGTATCATTGTTTAAAAAGGGTAGTAGGGATTACCGGGGTAACTATAGACCGGTGAGCTTGACGTCAATGATAGGAAGTTGTTGGAGAGGATTCTTAGAGATAGGATGTATATGCATTTAGAACATGGCAATCTGATTAGTGACAGGCAACACGGTTTTGTAAAGGGGAGGTCGTGCCTTACGAATTTTTTGAGGATGTGACAAAAACGGTTGACGAAAGATGAGCCACGGATGTTGTCTATATGGATTTCAGTAAGGCCTTTGACAAAGTCCCTCATGGTAGGTTGGTGAAAAAGGTTAAGGCTCATGGGATTTAAGGACAGGTGGCTAGATGGATTGAGAACTGGCTTGGTAACAGGGGACAGAGGGTAGCAGTGGAAGGGTCTTTTTCTAGCTGGAAGTCTGTGACTAGTGGTGTGCCACAGGGCTTAGTACTGGGACCTCTGCTATTTGTAATATATATAAATGATTTGGAAGAGGGAGTAACTGGTGTGATCAGCAAGTTTGCAGATGACACGAAGATGGCTGGACTTGCTGATAGTGAGGAGCAGTGTCAGACAATACAGCAGGATATAGATAGGCTGGTAAATTGGGCAGAGAAATGGCAGATGGAATTTAATTCAGATAAATGCGAGGTGATGCATTTTGGAAGAAATAATCTAAGGGGGAGTTATACAATAAATGGTAGGACTATTAAGAGTATAGAAACACAGAGGGACCTAGGTGTGCAAGTTCACCAGTCCTTGAAGGCAGCAGTACAGGTGGAGAAGGTGGTGAAGAAAGCATATGGTATGCTTGCCTTTATAGGAAGGGGTATAGAGTATAAAAGCTGGCATCTAATGTTGCACTTGTATAGAATGTTGGTTAGACTGCATTTGGAATACTGCGTCCAGGTCTGGTCGCCGTACTACTGGAAGGACGTGGAGACCCTGGAGAGAGTGCAGAGGAGGTTTACCAGGATGCTGCCTGGTATGGAAGGTCTTAGCTATGAGGAGAGATTGGGTAAATTGGGGCTGTTCTCCCTGGAAAGACGGAGAATGAGGGGAGATCCAATAGAGGTGTATAAGGTTATGAAGGGTATAGATAGAGTGAACAGTGGGAAGCTTTTTCCCAGGTTGTATACAAAAATTACAAGGGGCCACGGGCTTAGGGTTAGAGGGGCGAGGTATAATTCAGATGTTCTTCACACAGAGGATTGTGGGAGCCTGGAATGCACTGCCAAGTAGGGTGGTGGAGGCAGGCTCGCTAGAGTTGTTTAAGGCTTACCTAGATAGGCACATGAGCAGACTAGAGATGGAGGGATACAAAAGATTGTTCTAATTAAGGATCAAGAGCCTCAGGACGTTCCTGGGAATCAACAGATTCCTATGGGCTGTCCAACATATTTTATGGCTCACCTGTCTTACGTTTGAGCTTCTGGGCATCTTCCATGAATGTCTGTATAAGCTATCTATGTTTATTGATGTCTTTTTTTTACATCCACAGGTGATATAGTCTGCCTTGTTGGCCAACAAGGGGCATACACGCAGTGGGTCGTGCGAGGGCTGCTCTTGGAGGTTTCTTCGAGAGTTGCCTAGTGCTTCACGTCGTTAGTGTACGCTTAAACTGGACCAACTGACGGGCAACACGACAGCTCAGTGACTATCACTATTTGCTGTGCAGACACATGGACCTGGGTCAGATCTCCGACTTGGGTCGGTGTCTGTGGGAGTTTGCACATTCTTCCCTGTGCTTGCGTGGGTTTTCTCCAGGTGCTCTGGTTTCCTCCCACACCCCAAAAACGTGCTTTTAGGCTGATTGGCGTTAACAAATTGTCCCTAAATCAGACCTCCCTTAATCTGATGCAATATAATTCTCTAAATTGCGCACCTTTATTGTAGAGTCCAAGAGGCGTAGATAAAAGTTGTAGGTAGAAGAAGGATTGGAATGAGGCACTCACTGAATGTTAAAATGGGCAGCACGGGCTTGTAGGGCCAAAGGGCCTGTTTCCTGTGCTGTGTTGTTCTTCGAGACCAAACTGTACACAGTCTTCTTTGAAACCTTGAAAAAAAGATATACCTTTGAATCTTCATGTCATTGGACATGAACTGGTTAAGCAGGTTTTTTTGGTTACTTAACTGAATTATACCGTGAATGTCAAAATGGATAACAGTGGGCAGGTAATTGAGTGGCAAAGTTGAGCAACATTGCTTGTGCTTTGAAGTGTGTGTGTGTGTGTGTGTGTGCGCGTGTGTGTGTTCACACTGTCAGATGCGTTGAACTCAGAACTCAGTTCTTACTAATTAATGACTGTGCCAATCCGAAATGTTGCTGAGAGGAGTGTGCTGCACTAAGAAGCTGCAAAATTCTGAAGGCTGAATTCAATATTTTTCCAGCTTGTAAAAGCTGAAAGTAGCCAATCTTGTATTGTTCAATCTGAGCAGAAATTAGATACAATTTTGAGCGGAGTCAAATTGTACTGCACCGTACGGCAGAATCTGCTGTCAGCCTTTCAGTCTTAGTCAGTGGAAATTTGTTTCTAAAGGATAAATGTTCCATCGAAGCCAAGTCCTTCGAAGTCCCTGATCCGAATATTCTGGGGTGGGTTTGCAAAAGTGTTGTTACTGCTTATGGGGCAGCACAGTGGTTAGCACTGCTGCATCACAGTGCCAGGGACCCGGGTTCAATTCCAGCCTTGGGTCACTGTCTACGTGGAGTTTGCATATTCTCCCCACGTCTGTGTGGGTTCCCTCCAGGAGCTCTGGTTTCCTCCCACAGTCCAAAGATGTATGGGTTAGGTTGATTGGTCATAATTGACCCTTCGTATCAGGAGGATTAGCAGGATAAATATGTGGAGGATAAAGCCTGGGTGGGATTGGTGCATGCTCATTGGGCCAAATGGCCTCCTTTTGTACTATAGGGATTCTATGATTCTATTCTATTAAGCCCAGTATACTATATGCTTTATAAATTGCTCCCACCACCTGTCCTGCCATCTTGAATGATCTATACATATATTCATCCACAGTTACTATATTAAATAGGACTTAAAAAAATCCATGGTACGAAGTCCAAGGCAAATTCGTGTGTCCTGATTATTGCAAACATGTTTTGTTGTTTGTCCATGCCCATTCAGATTGAGATGTTTCAAACCAAGTCTTTCCATCTCATTGCAACGATTTTGGAACTTGTTCCTGTGCGTCCAGTGCTACTCTCTTCTACTCGATGTTGCTGTCAAGCTCTGGTGACTGCCTCTTAAAGGATGTTGGACAATAAAAGCACTGGTGTAAGGCATATTCATGCAAATTGAACACCACGGGACTCCAATGTTGATTTCAACTGACAACTGAAATGTAAGCAAATTTTGCAATGATCGTGAGAACATAGAACATTTCCTCACAGAGAAGATTGTTTAAATGTTTATTTATTATTGTCACAAGCAGGCTTACATTAACACTGCAATGAAGTTACTGTGAAAATCCCCTGGTCGCTACACTCCAGCATCTATTCAGAGTACACCGAGGGAGAATTTAGCGTGGCCAATGCACCTAACCAGCCCATCTTTTGGACTGTGGGAGGAAACTGGAGCATCTGAAAGAAATCCCCGCAGACACGGGGACAAAGCGCGGACTCCGCAGTTACTCATGCCAGGAATCGATCCCAGGTCTCTGGCACATGAGGGAGCAGTGCTAACCATTGTGGCGCCATGCCGCTGGATCATGTTTGGTGACAGTTCAATGTTTCTGTGCACCTTAAAGGCAATTGAATTACGATAAGTAATCACTTTTCAGTAAACTGATGTCAATTGATGACCAATTATGCCTGTTCATTACTGTTGAGGTTGTGAAAAGATGGCTAAATAACTGCTTGTGAGGAGAATTGATGTCAAATGATTACTTTGAAGCAGAAATGATCACAAATCAGTGCAAGTAACCTCAGCTGAAGCAAACAATGTCAAAATATTCTGGTAAAGTTTGATCAAATAAACTCTCAGACCTAGAAGGCTACAAAAAGACTCAAAACAAAGAACAAGTTAAAATTAGCCTTTAGTCAGAATCTGTTATAGGTTTGTGTTGAGGGGCCTGCGTTTCATAAAGGAGGTCAATTTTAACAAGAGCAGATGCAGTAATTGATTGCAGAACAGAGTTGCTTGAAGACCATTGAATTGTAGTCCAACGTAAGACAGTATCAGTTACAAGATTTTCCAGTGCAACAGTGAAAGCCTCTGTCAGAGACATACAAAGCAGCAAAGATTATGTTGACCTACTGGGGCCAGGAAATCTTTCAGTTAATCTCACAGAAGCCAATGTACCCAGTCATCATGCACCACATCCAGTGTGTAGCCACAAGGATCTGGGTGCACAAGATTTTCAGTGGATTTATCTGAGTAGTCAGAGACAATGATTGTGCCTTCAAATGCCATATCCCTCCCACCACCTATCTAGTCATACATTACTTAATACACTGCATCCCCATTAGTCACTTCCCAACATTTCTTATTAATTATGTCTCAGGTCTAACATTCATATCGCTATCTTTGTTCCATACAATGGGAATGCTGCAAACGTCATACTCACCTGTGTGCACTCTCAGTTATTCACTATGTGCACAACAGCATCCAAATAAGTCACACAACTTATCAACTACATAACCTCTGTTGCAGAACGACCTGGTGCACAACTGGAGGCAGCCACTCCTACCCGGGGGGGGGGGGGGGGGGGGAGAGGCGCGGTGCATGTCCTTTCTCACATGGGGGGAAACAGTGGGCATCATCATTGCAGTGGCCCCAATTGAGGCCATTGCCAGAAGTGGGTTGAAACTATAAAGGATTACGATAAACTCAAATCTAATCCTCTTCCTCACATCGCGGTTTCCCACAATCTTTTCTGCAATAAGTTGCTGATGGTGTAAGCGTGCACCTCTCACCTTCCTCAGGCTTCTCAAAGCAAACCTGTGCCGGGATGTTCTGCTCCTGTTCTTTTCTGGAGGGTTTGATGACGGGAGTGAAAAATCTCACTGGAGACCCAAATTGCATTTTATGTCAGGGGTAATCTCGTTGCGAATGTCACCACCCCACTTCCTGCTTCGCGAGTGACGTACCGGGAATCAATGATGGGAAGTCCTGTTGTGAATGTCAACCCCACCAACCACATCCGCAACACCGCCCCCCCTCCCCCCCCACCACCACATCCACCAGAGCCTCCGCCTGGCAGTGACATACCAAGAATCCTGATGTTCAACAGTGGGAACATCATTCTAATGAATTTGAACCTTATTATCAGGCCTCTATACACAATCATCACACCACACCTCCCCACCCCCCCCAACCTAGATAATTCATGCTGGGGGCAAGGCACGCCATTGCGAATTATGACTGGTCTCCCAAGGCATGCACCTGGCACATAGGCCTCATAGCGAACTCAGGTGCGGCCATTGCTCAGGATGGAGGGGGTCACACCCAGGCAGGGTCTGGGCAGTACCAGCTGGGAATGCTGGGGGTGGAGTCTAGGCCATAGCATGTGGCAGAGCCTGGGCAGTGCTGGGGGTAGTGTCAGGGGGCAACGTCTGAGAAGTGCCAGCACAGAGCGCCAAGAGGCAGAGTCAAGGGACCGACACCTTGCCTTGAATTATTTTCTCCCTGTCACAAACAATTTTCGCCAATCATGTACACTTCTGAGTGTATGCAAAAGTTTCCCTTAAAGATGGCCACCACTGCCTCAAACCCCTTGACGCAGCATCTGTGGCGTTGTGCCGATGACTATCACTTTCCAAAGCTGAACAAGCACGGTTGATTGCTCCAAAGGTTAGAGATTAGTGTATCATGAGGTTGGTAGGTACAAGTCCAAATGCTGAACTTACTATCAATCTCATTGGTTGCAAATGCTTCCCAGTCTCCTGGCATGGAACTAATCGACAAAAATAATGCAGCTCTGTCTCATTGCCTATACTTTAAAACTGCTGAAATCATGTGGCTATCAATGTGGCATGGGCAAATCATTCACATCATGCTTATTCAATAGCATCCTTACATGGAAGCTGACCCTCTTCTCAATTCTGTTTCCTGCCTTTCCTGCTCACCATTATCTGAGGATCTCTCAACATCCAGCATGTCACCTTCTGTCTTTGAAGTGCCAGATTGCGCAGGATGCAATAGACGATAATGATGCGGGACACCCCCTGTGAGGAGAACTGCAGAACATTGCAGGGTTGATCCAAACATTAAAATAGCATCTTCAGGATACTAATGGCCTGCTCCATGGTGAATTGTGTAGCTTTAAGCTTCACCATGTACCTCTCCTCTGAGTGATTCAGAGAACATTGCACTGGTGTCACTAACCCTACTTTATGTGGGTACCTGTAATAACTCAGTAAGTCAGCTGGAAAGGAAGGATTTTTTCTTATCAAAGCAAATGTTAAACCACGAGTCCCATCTGGGATAATCGAACATTGAACTTACTCAGGGATCCACCTCATCAAGACCTCAAGATACAAGTTCCACCTGGTTAGGCAACTGCCTATTCCCACAGGAACTCCTATTCCACCAGTCCCACAGGGAAGTCAATTAGGATTCCCCATATAAGTCTTGGGAGGCTATCATGGCAGTCCTTATCCCCAAGTAACTATCTTTATCTTTGCAGAGGCACTTTGAAAATATGCAGCACCTGGGAGTGACTCAGGATGTGTGAGTAATAGGAACGTCCAGAGTACCTGACACAAACATGCCTGATGTGCTTCTGCTGATTGCACACCAGTTGAACATTGATGGGACGGCACCATTTCCTTTTAATGAACATCAGGGCTGGATATCATGGAGCTTTCAGTGCCCCATGTGTGCGATCAATTGCATCCTGTATTCTAGGGAAGCCTGAGATAACTACATACTCCAGAAATCTAGCAGCCCTTAGCTAGCTTCACATCATGATGAGATGTCACATTGAAGGCATCTGTCACTTCCTTGATACATTTATGTGCTGAAGACTGAGATGCCACTAAATCCCCTGTGGATCTCTGGAATGATCCACAGATGTATTTTTGAGCATGGTGGTGATCTTCAGAGTCACTGGCAGGGATTGTCCTAGTAAAAAGTCTGACAACACCAGGTTTTCCCAGTCCATGAGGTGTTAAATCCTCCTGAAAAATGCAACAG
Source organism: Carcharhinus amblyrhynchos (assembly GCF_965287045.1). NCBI lineage: Eukaryota > Metazoa > Chordata > Chondrichthyes > Carcharhiniformes > Carcharhinidae > Carcharhinus > Carcharhinus amblyrhynchos. Next base: position 42,590,034 of record NC_137333.1, on the reverse strand, counting down.
ATATGATCCACTACATCTTTTGACAAGCTCAGACAGCATTGTCCAGATGGGATGGTATTCTTTGGAATACCCTTTGGTAAAGTTAATGATGGAGGAATAATACTTCAGCTTGTCTTTCTTTTAGCAAGTTTATTCTTCATACAGCACAATAAAGTTCCAAACTCCCTGTGGTTCCCCAACCTCAACTGACGCAGCTGTGTCTATTTCTACTCTTTTGGGGCCAATGATCATCACCTGTCTTTAACAATGCAACTGGCTTAACAATATAATTACCATCACATGCAATTTCTGATACATTGAAACCCTGAGACATGCAAGTCACCTCCATTAAATGGGTCTAATCTCCTCATCCTCCAGGTGGCGCTGGGACTCCTCTGAACCACACACCTCAGGCTAGGCCTTTCCTGGAAAATGGGCTAGATGGTACTGGGTTCTTTCTCTCCTGTTCCCCCCCTCCCCCTCCGTGGAGGGCAGCCTTGAGCACCAGGCTCCATTATTCAATTCTCCTCCAGGGGCTGCAAGAGATTAAGGAGCACTTAACAAATATAATTGACCTCCTGCTCACTGACAGAAAGCCAATATCATCCCCTAGAGCTGTACCTGTGCTATTGAGCATTCACTGATACAGCTTTACAGCTGGACTGTGCACTCACATTTAGGTGACCGTAATGCCAACTTGATACTTCACATCTCAATTCCACAGAAATCTGGAGAAGTTTGGACACAATGTGCTACTTTACCAAAGGTGCTCTTGCAATCTATAATTTTGTACAAGAACATAAGAATTAAGAGCAGCAGTAGGCAAATCAGCCCCTTGAGCCTGCTTCACCATTCAATACTATCATGGCCAATCTTGTCTAGGCCTCAACTCCATTTTCCGTTTCATTCTCCATAATCCCTTAACCCATCACTAATTAAAACTCTGTCCAGTTCCTCTTTAAATTTACTCAATGTCCCAGCATCCATCGTACTCTGAAGTAGTGAATTCCAAAGTCATAACCCTTTGTAAAATAGATTCTCCTCATCTCAGTTTTAAATCTGTGACCCCTTATCTGAAAACTATGACCGCTTGTTTCAGATTGCTCCATAAGAGGAAATATTCTCTCTATGTCTACCCTGTCAATCCCCTTTAATATGTTATATACTTCAAATAGATCTTCCCTGATTCTTCTATAAATTAGAAAGCACAGGCCTAAGCTGCTCAATAAGTTAAACCCCTCATCTCTGCAATCAATCTAGTAAACCTCTTCCAAACTGCCTTCAATGTAATTACATTGCTATGCACAATACACCAGATATAGCCCGGTACAGTTGCAGCAATCCTTCATTACTTTTATATTCTATTCCTTTAGCAATAATGCCTAGGTTCCACTTGCCTTCTTTATTGCCTGCTGTACCTGCATACTAGTTTTCTGCAGTTCATGCACGAGGGCACCCAAATCCCTTTGCACAGAAGCACGCCAAAGTTTCCCTTCATTTAAATAATAATTTGTCTCTGTATTTTTCTGACCTCATACTTATTCATCATAGAATCCTTATAATACAGAAGGAGGCCGTTCAGTCCATTGAGTCTGTATCAACCACAATCCCACCCAGGCCCTATCCCCATAACCCCACACATTTACTCTGCTAATTCCCTGGCACTTTAGCATGGCCGATTAACCTGGCCCTCACATCTTTGGACTATGGGAGAAAACCGGAGTACCCGGATAAAACCCACGCAGAGATGGGGAGAAAGTGCAAACTCCACACAGACAGTGACCCGAGACCAGAATTGAACCTGGGTCCCTAGCACTGTGAGGCAACAGTGCTGACCACTGTGCCACCCTGTTAAATTCCATCATGTTAAACAGGTCATGCTAAACTACATCTGCCAAATGTTGGCCAACTCACCAAACCTATCCCGATCCATTTGTAAATAATTTATTTCTTTATTGCAACTTACTATGTCATCTTCAAATTTGGCTTTATACCTTCAACCTTCTATCCCTGCACCCAAGTCACGCATATAGTAAATAGTGGGGCCCAAGAACCGAACCCTGTGTCATCCCATTAGTTACACCTTTTAACCAGATAAAGATCCATTTAACCCAACTCTCTGCTTTCTATTGGCTATCCAGTCCTGTATCCAAGCTAATAAATTAACCTACGTGATCTGACCTTCTGTATTTATCTAGTTCCTTCTGGAAATTCAAATATACTACATATACTGGATCCCTATTATCCACTCTGTTTTTCACATCTAACAAATTAGTCAAACACAATTTACCCTTCACAAAACCATATCACTCTGATGCATTGTTGTTTGACTTTTCAAAAGTCCCGTTATTACTTCCTTGAGTATGGGAGTCGCCGGAGTGCGGCAACTACGGGATTTTCACAGTAACTTCATTGCATTGTTAATGTAAGCCTACTTGTGGCACTAACAAATGAAAAAAAGGGTTTCTGAGGGAAGTAAGTGCTGAAATAGTGGAGGTGTTGAAAGCTCTGATGTGTCAGAGTACTGGAGAACTGTAAATATTACAGCGCTATTCAAAATACAGGAGAGACATAAATTCATAACTATGAAAAGTCAACGTAATGTTGATCTACCTTTCAAAAGCAGTCATGTGTGACAAAATTAACTACCGCTTGGAAAGAAATGGGTTAATAAACCTCAGCCTGTATGGATGTGTTAAAAGGAAATTCATAGAATCCCTACTGTGCAGAAAGAGGCCACTTGACCCATCAAGTCTGCACTGACCACAATCCCACCCGTTGCCTACCCCCATTTCCCACCCACTAATCCCTCTGACCTACACAGCTCAAAACAGTACGGGGCAATTTTAGCTTGGCCAATCAACCTAATCTACACATCTTTGGACTGTGGAAGGGAACTGGAGCACCCAGAGGAAACCCACACAGACACAAGGACAATGTGCAAACTCCACACAGACAGTAACACAAGCCAGGAATCGAACCCAGGCCCTTGGAGCTGTGAAGCAGCAGTGCTAACCACTGTGCTACCATGCCCCCCTGTTTCTAAAGTTTATTTATTGTTTCTAAAGTTTATTTATTCATGTCACAAGTAGACTTACATTAGCACTGCAATGAAGTTACTGTGAAAATCTCCTAGTAACCACACTCCAGCATCTGTTTGAGTGCATGGAGGCAGAATTTAGTATAGTAAATGCACCTAACCAGCACTAGGGGAGGAAACCGGAACAGCTGGAGAAATCCACGCAGACACTGGAAGAACGTGCAGACTCTACACAGACAATGACCCAAGCTGGGAATTGAATCCAGGTTCCAGGCACTCTAAGGCAGCAGTGCTAACCAATGTGCCACTGTGTTGTGTCCGGCAAATTGTGTCCGGCAAACAGGGTTCAGTTATCTGAAGAGATTTGGAAAAGGCTGGTGGGAAACTGTTGTTGATATTGAGGGTTTGGACTTTCAAAAGGCATTTGAAGTAAAAGCACAATACAGAACTTATTAGCAAAATTGAAGCTCATGTAGTTAAATGATAGTGACAACTTGGATATGGAATTGGCTAAGGAATAGAAAGGAGGGAGCATTTGTTGTTAGTACTCAGGCTGGTGGGAAGAGTACAGTGGATGTTTCCCAGGGATTTGCATTCAAACCATTACCCTTTATCATGTGTATTAGTGACATGGATTTAGGTACAAAGGCACAGCTTCAAAATTTCCAAGGGGCATAACTGTTCGAAATGTGGTTAGCAATGAGGAAGATAGCAATAGACTTTGTGAGGGTACAGAGAGACTGGTGAAATGTGCGGACGCATGGCCAATTAAATTTAATGTCGAGAATTGTGAACGAAAGAGTGAAGAGAGGCAATATAAACGAGAAGGTGCATCTTTAAAGACATGTAGGACTAGAGGGACCTGGGGCTGAAGGTGAAAAGACGAGTAGATGTATTATCTACTTGTTTTATAAGCGGTTTTATATAACGGTTCATGAATACATAACTAATAATGAACATATTATTGTTAAGATTGACATGTGGTTGGTAAGATACAAAAACAGCAGAGAGTAAGGAAGCCCAACAACATTTTGACCTTGGCAGGACACTTTTTTAAAAAAACTGTAGCCATCTACTTGGTAGGATTCAAACCAGTAACCCCCAGAGCATGACCCTAGGTTTGTGATTTATGAGTTCAGTGATCAAAGAGGAGGAGGGGGGGTTCTTTCGGGTCAAACCAAGTAAACAAACTCAAATTACGTTAGGACAAACAAAAAGGGGGCAGCTCCCCAAAAGGAGGGGGAATGGCCCAAACAGAAACAAAAAGTACAAAGGAAACTTAAGACACATCAAATCAAAATGTGATTGTCAGGGTCTATAATGCACCTCAGTCCCTCAAAGAGGAGGAGGGACATTAATGTTTTAGCAATTGGTAATTACATTGTTAAAACAATTGGATTGCTAAAGATAGGTAATGAACATTGGATCAAGAGTGCAACTAGAGACAGCTGAGGTTGGGGAAGCATTAGCAGGTTGTTATGCTGCTGAATTGTACAAGAATAAAGTTGATGAAGGTAGAGGCAAGCTTCCAAATCATTCCTTTGTCATGTACTATTTTTGGAATTAACAGTAAGAAGTCTCACAACACCAGGTTAAAGTCCAACAGGTTTATTTGGTAGCACAAGCTTTTGGAGTGCTGCCCCTTCATCACCTGAGTAATATCCACATTATGGAATTAACAGGAGAGACTATTTCAATGAAGGATAGCATTGGATTAATGGGAAGGATCGGCATGCCTTGGAAGCATGGAATGTCCTGAGATGGGACTGCCTGTTTTAACTTCAGCATTAATCATTCGAGTAAATAGCTGCTCAACCACTAATCTCACTCTGTGGCATCCTTGGTTTAGGATCCAAATTTTGTAACAACATTGTAAGTGATTCTTCCTTGAGTGTAAGTGTGAGATGGCATTCCAAATGGGCTGACTGTACAATCATTATGGTGGGTATAGCTCATTGATAGGCAACCTGTGTTAACTTCTTCATCTCTATGGACAGCAGCCAGATTAAAACTGGGCACATTCAAACAGTACAATGCCATGAAAAAGATGAAATACATTCAAAACATGCTGAATATTTCAAAATGATTTATAGAAAATGCTTTATCATTCATATTAACAGAACCATGCTAACGGTAAAAACAAAAAAAAAACCTTTTATGTTACTTAACTCTTGCTCAGTGTGCCTTCTGGTTGGACCTCCACAAACTTTCTTAGATTCAAACTTGCGATGTGCAGATGCTTGAGGTTCCCAAATGTTGCATTGCATTTCTTCCATTTGACACGTCTCATAGCAGAGAAAAATCTGCTTGTGTGCAGTGTTTTGATTGGTCGCAGAGGGAGCAAATGGGTCTTGAAGTCGATGCTGTGGGTGGCCTTACTTTATGCGCATTTGACTTTACTAATATGTAGGAAAAAATTAGGTGGTCGAAAACCAGTAGAATCTGGCAACTCTGTGTGCAGGCAATCAAGAACAGAATGGCAGTTGCACTCAGACCCCTGATGGACAGCATTCAGCCTCTAAGCTGCAGATTGCCAAATCTGTGATCGATGCTATTGTCTTCCTTATCTATAGAAGCAATGCTGATGTTACCTTTTAATGTGCCTGGCAGCTTTTCTAAGGTGCTGATCAGATATTTCCCCACGGGGGGTGAATCTAGAATAAGGAAGCATCAGGTTAGAAATAAGATGGGAGAGGATTTGTTTTCCTCTCTGAGGGTCATGAATCTTCCAAATTGTGTTCCACACAGAATATTGGAGATTGAGCCACTGAATATGTTGAAGGTTGAGTTAGACAGATTTTTGATTGGAATCATAGAATTCTTACAGTGCAGAAGGAGCCCATTCAGCCCAGCGAGTCTGCACCAACCACAATCCCACCTAGGCCCTATCCCCATAACCCCATGCTTTAATCCAACTAGTCCCTCTAACATTAAGGGGCAATTTAGCATAGCCAATCCACCTAACCTGCGCATCTTTGGACTGTGGGAGGAAATCAGAGCATCTGGAGGAAAGCCATGGGGAGGAAGTGCAAATTCCACACAGACAGTGACCCAAGCCGGGAATCAAACCCGGGTTACTGGCGCTGTGAAGCAGCAGGCTAACCATTGTGCCACTCATGCTGAGAGTTGAGGGCTGTGAGGGACAAGCAGGAAAGTGAAGTCAACACCACATCAGATCAACCATGATTTGCCTATGAGCGGCACAGTGGCACAGCGGATAGCTGTGCCTCACAGTGCTGGAGACCTGGGTTGGAGCCCAGTCTTGGGTGACTCTGTGGAGTTTGCAAATTCTCCCTGTTTCTGTGTAGGTTCCCTTCAGGTGCTCTGGCTTCATCCCACAGTAAGAAGTCTCACAACACCAGGTTAAAGTCCAACAGGTTTATTTGATAGTAAAAGCCACTAGCTTTTGGAGCATTGCTCCTTCATCACATAAGTGGGAACTCTGTTCACAAACAGGGCATTCATCCCAAAGTCCAGAGATATGCAGGTTAGGTGGATTGGCCATGGTAAATTTACAAAGTTACAGAGGGATGGCTTGGGTGGGATGCTCTTTCAGAGAGTCAGTACAGATTCAATGGGCCCCATAGCTTCCTTCTGATATGTAGGGTTCTATGATCTGAATGGCAGAATGCAGCGGCCAAATGACCTACTCCTGCTCCAGGCTCTTGCGTTACCTCAGATGCAGGAAATCTGAAATGGTCAGAAACTGCTGCAAATCTCATCAGCTCAGAAAACATCTTTTTAAAGTTTATTTATTTGTATCACAAGTCAGCTTACATTAACACTGCAATGAAGTTATGATCTTATTGAATGGCGGGGCAGGCTCGAAGGGCTAGATGGCCTACTCCTGCTCCTATTTCTTATGTTCTTATGTAAGTTACTGTGAAAACCCACTGGACGCCACAATCCGGCACCTGTTCAGGTACTAATATGGAGGGGGGGTGGGGAGGAGAGAGACAGCTCAGGCACTGGGAGTGGGAGTGAGTTGGAGGTCAGGGTAAGTCTAGGTGATAGGAAAATCTCCCAGGAGAAGGAGGATCCGAGTGGGCCTGAGGGTCTTCAGTGCATCTGTTTTAATGCGAGGAGTGTGACGGGTAAGACGGATGAACTTAAGGCCTTGATGTTCGCGAGGAATTTAGATGTGGTGGCAGTGACAGAGACATGGTTAAAGGAGGGGCAGGACTGGCAGCTAAATATTCCAGGGTATAAGTGTTTTAGGCGTGATAGGGGAGGGTTGAAAAGAGGAGGGGGAGTGGCGCTCTTAGTTAGGGAGCAGATCACAGCGGTGCAGAGGGAGGATAACATGGGGGGGTTGGGAATTGAGTCTCTGTGGGTGGAGTTGAGGAATAGGAAGGAGGCCATTACTATGCTAGGAGTGTACTATAGGCCGCCCGACAGCCCGTGGGCAGTGGAAGAGGGTATATGTAGGGACATTTTGGACAAGTGTAAGAAGAACAGGGTTGTTGTAGTGGGAGATTTTAATCTCCCTGGGGTGGATTGGAAGGTGCCTAGAGCTGGGGGGGTCGGTCGGGGAGGAATTCGTAAGATGTGTATTGGAAGGATCCTTGCAACAGTATGTAGATAGCCCGACCAGAGAGGGGGCTATACTGGATTTAGTTCTGGGCAATGAGCCGGGTCAGGTGGTTGAGGTTGCAGTTGGCGAACATGTGGCTAATAGTGACCATAATTCCGTCTACTTCAGGATACCAATGGAAAAAGATGAGAGCTGTCCTAAGGGAAGGGTGCTAAATTGGGGGAAGGCTAGATACAGCCGGATTAGGCAGGAGCTTAGGAATACAGACTGGGATAGGCTGTTGGAAGGCAAGACCACATTAGGCACGTGGGAGTCTTTCAAGGGAAAACTGCAATGGGTGCAGGAAAGGCATGTGCCGGTTAGGAGGAAGGATGGGAAAGGTAGGATTAGAGAGCCGTGGATTACTAGAGATATAAAAGACCTGGTTAGGAAGAAACGAGAGGCGTATGTCAGGTCTAAGCAGCTGGGAACGGAGAGAGCGTTGGAGGAATACAGACAGAGTGGGAGGGATCTCAAAAGGGGAGTTAGGAGAGCAAAGAGGGGGCATGAGATGGCTTTGGCAGGTAGGGTTAAGGAGAATCCAAAGGCATTTTACTCCTATCTTAAGAGCAAAAGGGTGGCTAGGGGTAAAATCGGTCCTCTCAGGGACAGATGTGGGGAATTGTGCTTAGCGGCAGAGGGAATGGGGGAGATCCTGAATGAATACTTTGCATTGGTATTCACGAAGGAGAGGGGCTTGATGTCTGGTACGGTTATCGAGGGAGCGGTAGACCAATTGAAAGATCTATCGATTACGAGGGAAGAAGTGTTGGGGCTTTTAGGTTGCATTAAAACCGATAAATCTCCGGGGCCCGATGGCATTTATCCTAGGCTGCTTAGAGAGGCGAGGGATGAGATTGCTGGGCCTCTGACGCAAATCTTTGTCTCTTCTTTGGACACAGGTGAGGTCCCAGAGGACTGGAGGATAGCGAACATGGTACCGTTGTTTAAAAAGGGTAGGAGGGATAGCCCGGGTAACTATAGGCCGGTGAATTTAACGTCAGTGGTAGGCAAGTTGATGGAGAGGATTCTTAGGGATAGGATGTACGAGCACTTAGATCGTTGCAATCTGATTAAGGATACGCAGCATGGCTTTGTAAAGGGGAAGTCTTGCCTTACGAATCTGGTAGAATTCTTTGAGGAGGTGACAAAAACAGTCGACGAAGGATGAGCCGTTGATGTCGTCTATATGGATTTCAGTAAGGCGTTTGACAAAGTTCCTCATGGTAGGTTGGTAGAGAAGATTAAAGCTCATGGGATACATGGCCAGGTATCTAGATGGGTAGAGAACTGGCTTGCAAAGAGGAGTCAGAGAGTAGTAGTGGAAGGGTCCTTTTCTAGCTGGAGGTCTGTCACTAGTGGTGTGCCATAGGGCTCAGTACTGGGACCTCTTCTCTTTGTAGTGTATATAAATGATTTGGAAGAGGGAGTAGGTGGTGTGATCAGCAAATTTGCTGATGACACCAAGATGGCTGGATTGGCGGGCAGTGAGGAGCAGTGTCTGGCAATACAACGGGATATTGATAGGCTGGTTGATTAGGCAGATACATGGCAAATGGAGTTTAATCCGGATAAATGTGAGGTGATGCATTTTGGCCGGAATAATGTAGGGGGGAGTTATATGATAAAGGGTAAGCCCATAAGGAGTATAGAATCGCAGCGAGACCTGGGGGTGCAAGTGCACAAGTCTTTGAAGGTGGCAGTGCAAGTGGAGAGTGTGGTGAAGAAAGCCTATGGTATGTTAGCCTTTATAGGAAGGGGTATAGAATATAAGAGCTGGAGTCTAATGTTGGAGTTGTATAGAACGTTGGTTAGGCCGCATTTAGAGTATTGCGTCCAGTTCTGGTCGCCTTACTACCGGAAGGACGTGGAGACTCTGGAGAGAGTGCAGAGGAGGTTTACCTGGATGTTGCCTGGTATGGAAGGACTGGGGTATGAGGAAAGATTGAAGAAATTGGGGCTCTTTTCCCTTGAAAGACGGCGACTGAGGGGGGATCTAATAGAGGTATATAAGATTATGAAGGGTATAGATAGAGTAAACAGAGGTAAGCTATTTCCTATGATAGAGACACATAGGACAAGGGGCCATGGACTTAAGGTGAGGGGGGAGCGGTACAACACAGATATTAGAGGGAGGTTTTTCACACAGAGGGTAGTGGGGGTATGGAATGCTCTGCCAAGTAAGGTGGTGGAGGCAAACACGCTAGAGTCATTTAAGAGTAACTTAGACAGGCACATGAGTGGGTTGGAGATGGGTGGATATAGGAGATTGTTTTAAATAAGGTTCATTAGCATTGGGGCGTCCCCGGTAAGGTAAATGGATATGGTATGATAATAATGTTTTTTTTCCTTTTCATTCACAGGTTTTAAGTCGGTCCTCCTCATGTCCAACGAGGGGCATACACACGATGGGTCATACTGGGGCTGCTCTTGGTTGTTCGAGATTGGCCTAGTGCTTCATGTCGTTAGTGTGTGCTTAAACTGGACCAGATACTGGGCAAGACGACAGCTCAGTGACTATCACTGATTGCTGTGGAGACACATGGATTTGGGCCGGTGTCTGTGGGAGTTTGCGCATTCTCCCCATGTTTGCGTGGGTTTTCTCTGGGTGCTCCGGTTTCCTCCCACACCCCAAAGATGTGCTGTTAGGCTGATTGGCAGTAATAAATTGTCCCTAAATCAGTTTCCCTCAATCTGGATGGCCATAAAACAAGGGTCGTGGGTGGAGAGGTGGACTGGTGGTGTTGAGATGGCGGCGCGGGCTCGTTGGGCCGAAGGGCCTGTTTCCCGGGCTGTTTTTTGTTCTTTGTTCTTTATTCTTTGTACACTGAGGGAGAATTTAGTATGTCCAATGTACCTAAGCAGCACGTCTCTTGAACTGTGGGAGAAAACAGAAGCACCCGGAAGAAACCCACACAGACGAGGGGGAGAATGTGAGACTCTACACAGTCACCCAAGCAGGAAATCAAACCCAGGTCTCTGGCACTGTGAGGCAACAGGGCTAATTTTTATGCCACTGTGCCAGAGGAACAGAGTTAACATTTAAAGTTGATGACATTTCCTTACAGTACGAACCAACAGGGATGAAGTAGAAATGATCGAGAGCTTCAATCTTTTAGGTGTCCAGATCACCAACAACCTATCCTGGTCCCCACATGCAATGCTAGAGTTAAGAAAGCCCACCAATGCCTCTACTTTCTCAGAAGACTAAGGAAATTTGGCATGTCAGCTATGACTCTCACCAACTTTTACAGATTCACCATAGAAAGCATTCTTTCCAAGTTTTGTATGGCTCCTGCTCTGCCCAAGACCAAACAAAGCCCAGTCCATCACTCACACCAATCTCCCACCCATTGACTCTGTCTATACTTCCCGCTGCCTCAGAAAACAGCTAGCATAATCAAGGACCCCTCGCACCCCTGAACGTACTCTCTTCAACCTTCTTCCATTGAGAAAAGGTAAAAACATCTGGGGTCATGTACCAACCGACTCAAGAACAGCTTCTTCCCTGCGGCTGGCGGACTTTTGAATGGACTTAAAAACCTTGTATTAAGTTGATCTTTCGCTACACCCTTGCTATAACTGTAACACTACATTCTGCACTCTCTCGTTTCCTTCTCTATGAACGGTATGCTTTTTCTGTTTAACATGCCAGAAATAATACTTTTCACTGCATGTAAATACATGTGACAATAATAAATGAAATTAAATGATGAAAGGTTATCAGTCAGGAAAATCAACAGTTGCTCTCTTCACAAGTATTTTTCCAGCACTTTCCCTTTTTGCAAGTTTTGTAAATTTATTGTCACACAATATAGTCTATTCAATCAAAGAAGGCCAGTCAGTAAGAAATTTGTGGTGTGACATTGCCATCTACAGGTGAGGAAGGATTTTACCTTCCTAAGCCTGCACCTACCCGCCCATCTCCTGAGACACCACTCAGGTAGGATGCCCTGGAGATTAGAATTCCTGAGCCAATAGAATTTTCTACTACATTCTTCCCATGTGAAATTGTTTGCCAATACCAAAAAAAGGTGAAATAGCAAATCAACAGTCCATTTTGAATTTAACGTTTTTTTATTCGTGTCACGAATAGAGTTACATGTACATAGCAATTAAATTTCTGTGAAAATCCCCTAGTCACCACAATGCGGCACCTGTTAGGGTGCACTGTGGGAGAATTCAGCATGGCCAATGCACGTAACATCTTTCAGAGTGTGGAAGGAAACCAGAGCACCCTGAGGAAATTAGGGGGAGAATGTGCAGACTCCGCACAGACAGTGATCCAAGCCAGGAATCGAACCCGAGTCCCTGGCATTGTGAGGCAGCAATGCTAATCACTGAGCCACCATGCTGTCCAAATGAATTGGTAATTTCTTGTAGTTCACCAGCTTTTAGGTTCCTCCTGTCTCTGTAACCTGCATCACCTCTAGAACCCTCCGAGATATCTGACCGCTTGTGCAGTCTTGATTTTAATTGCCCCAGTATTGGTTGCCATTTCCTCATCTGCTGAGATACTAAGCTCCTGCATTAGCCACCAAATCCCTCCAACTCTAAATGTCTCCATTCCCTAGACTACTGCTCTCACCCCTCCCCCTTCCTCCCAGAATGAGGAGGGGGTCCCCATTTTCCTCACTTTTAACCACAGTCAAACGATCATCCTCTACTACTACTCAACACACCTTCCCCTCACTTTGCTTCTTCTCACCCCTGCCACCCCCCCCCCCCCATCAGCATGGGAATTGCTCTCTCCAGGATACTTTGGTCCATTCCTTTATCACACCCAACACCTCATCTCTCAACACTGTGCCCAACAAGGCTGTTGAAGTGGAAATTTTTCCTGCTTCTTGACTGTGGTAGAAAGATTCAACAAAATTTGTTCCACCAAAACAACTCATCTTTATTTCCAAAAGACTGCATGCAGTATTGGTAAAAGCTTGAGTTCAGAGAGCCATCATTACGACTTGCTGTTTCTGCTCTCAAGTCCACGCCTACATAAAGAATCAATTCAATAGTTATACCTTTTTCTTATCAGTTTACATGACGTCAGGAATAAAAACAGTAGCAACATCATTAATTGTGTTATAACCCGGTGACCTCCGAGAACATTTTGTCTCATACTTTTATCTTGTCCTTTTGGTAGAACGGAAGAAGGCCGATGACTTCATCATTTCTGACCTTATCTCATCTTATTCATACATCACTAGGTCATGTGGAATCAGCCTTATCAGGTCTTGACTTTCTCGGTCTTACTCGTGTCTTAAGTTATGCGGAGTCAGTGTTCCTTATTTTGTACCAAATATTTGATCAATTTTCCCATCATGCCACTATATCATTCATACAACTTCACAACGCTATGTCCTCAAATCTTTATTACACTCCTTATAAACCTATAACTGCGTGGCCAAATTCCCCTCCAACTCGATTTTCAGGTTTGCTGACGACACCACTATGGTGGGTCAGATCTCAAACAATGACGAGACAGTACAGGAATGAGATAGAGAATTTCCTGAACCGCTGCAGCGACAATAATCTCTCCCTTAATGTCAACAAAGCAAAGGAGATTGTCATCTACTTCAGGAAATGTAGTGGAGAACATGCCCCTATTTATGTTAATGGGGATGCAGTAGAAATGGTTGAGTGCTTCAAGTTTTTAGGTGTCCAGATCACCAACAACCTGTCCTGGTTCTCCCATGCCGATGCTATAGTTAAGAATGCCCACCAAATGCCTCTACTCGCTCAGTAGACTAAGGAATTTTGGCATATCAGTAATGACTCTCACCAACTTTTACAGATGCACCATAGAAAGCATTCTTTCTGGTTGTATCGCAGCTTAGTATGCCTCCTGCTCTGCCCAAGACCACAAGAAACTACAAAAGGTCGTGAATGTAGCCCAATTGATCACACAAACCAGTCTCCCATCCATTGACCCTGTCTACACTTCCCGCAGTCTTGGCAAAGCAGCCAGAATAACTAAGGACCCCAGACGTTCTCTCTTCCACCTTCTTCTGTCAGGAAAAGGATATAAAAGTCTGAGCTTACGTGTCAACCGACTCAAGAACAGCTTCTTCCGTGCTGCTGTCAGACTTTTCAATGGATCTACTTTGTATTAAGTTGATCATTCCCTACACCCCAGCTATGACTGTAATACTTCACTCTGCACTTGCTTGTTTCCTTCTCTATGAACGGTATGTTTTGTCTGCATAACGCACAAAAAACAATACTTTTCACTGTACACCAATACATGTGACAATAATAAATCAAATCAAACCCCCGCCCATGACATCTTACCATGCAATCGTAGGAGGTGCAAACACCTATCCCTTTACCTCCTGCTGCGCTTCACATGCACCTCCTTCAATCTGGTCTATTGCATTCGTTGCTCCAAAAGTTGTTTACTCTATATCAGAGAGACCAAACGCAGACTGGGTGACCACTTTGCTGAACACCTTCCACCCATCTGCAGCAGGACCCAGGCCTTTCTGTCGCTTGCCACTTCAACACACCATCCTGCTCTCCTTTCCACATGTCCAGTGAACCCCAACGCAAACTGAGGAACAACACCTCATCTTTTGATTGGGCACTTTACAGCCTTCCAGACTGAACACTGAGTTCATCAACTTCAGAGCATGAACTCTTCTCCACTTTCAGCCCATTTCCATTTATTTTGTTCTATTCCATCTCATTCATCCATTTTATCGTCCTTTTGTCTTCACTATTTTTCCATTCCTTCATTCCAGCTTGCCTTCTTTCCCCTTCCGCATTCCCCCATCCTCTTCCTTCAGGGCAACATTCCTCAGGCAGTCCTTTAACAACCTGTATCTCTGTTCTGCCATTCACGCCTTCTGATCACTCAACGAACAATTTTAGCACCTTCTCGGCCTTCTGTATCCTCATTTACATTTCCTTTTGTCCCATTCCATGCCCCATTCCCCCAGCCTCATATCCCTGAATCTCTGATTCTCTTTGCTCTCAGCTCTGTTGGCTCTATTCTCTTTCCACAGATGCTGTCAGACCTGCTGAAATTTTCCAGCATTTTCTGTTTTTGTTTCAGATTCCAACATCTACAGTATTTTGCTTAAATCTCTCCAGCTCCCTGCTTTAAGGTGCTCCTTAAGTATACCTCACTAAAATTTTGGTCCTGTGGCTCTGTCAAATTTTGTTGAACAATACCCATGTGTAGTACATTGAAATGTCTGTCCATATTAAATGTAGGACAAATGCAGATTGATGCCGTCGTCGCAATTTCAATGCCTTCTATTTGTTGGGAAGAAGCTGTTCTTCACACTTTGATGTATATTAGAATTGCTTAGGGTCAAGTTGGAGGTGCTTCAGGGGACATTATTCAGATGTAATTTCACCAATCAGGATCTCCCTCAGCTACTTCATGTGTTACAGCCACAAAGAACAAAGGAAATTACAGCACAGGAACAGGCCCTTTGGCCCTCCAAGCCTGCATCGACCATGCTGCCCGACTTAACTAAAACTCCCTACCCTTCCGGGGACCATATCCCTATATTCCCATCCTATTCATGTATTTGTCAAGACACCCCTTAAAAGTTACATCCCTTAAAAGTCTCTTGAGCCTCTACTCTAGACTCGGAAAGCATTATTTCTCTTAAGGTCATGGTTTCCATCAACTTCTAAGCCACCGCTACTTTTCAAGCTGTAATAGGTCACGTCAGCAATATCTTGTGGGTTACCATACACTGACATATCAGAGAGCTACTTAGACTCTCACATCAGAAGAAGCCATATGCATCTCCCTCTCTGTGGACAGAAAAACAGAGTAAGAGAACACAGAGATTCACACTCAAGGCTAACTCCCCACGGTGCAGAGTGCTATTAACTTTGTTGTCTTTCTATGGCTGCTTCATACAAACTTGCCAATCTCTCGCAGGACTGGTAAACTAAAAGCAAATTCCGCTTTTCTGAAGACCTAGTGCACAATTGTTCAGTAGACAGATTTACTGTAAAGATTCAACAGCTATTGTTAACAGCCGCTATTCCTTCACACCATGTGCCAGTTAAACAGAGCTACTCCGAGCAATGTTTGCTGATCACATGATTCACATCTTGACTACTTACCTTTTAGCATATTTAGTGATATCACAACAAGCTGCACTCTTACTGCTATGTACTCTCCCTATCAGCCTAATGGCAACTTCATCTATCAAAAGTGACTCCACTTTCAAGGTTCAGATACTTGACAACCAGGGCTAGGGAGAGAAATCACAGGCCCTGGTGTTTCTCCTGTTTCTGGGCCCCTTACCCCCACTTCCCATTTTAACCCTCTCGCTCAACCATTTTTCCCCTTTCAAGATTCACCAATCAACTCATTAAACAATCCCAGAAAAAATCTGAGTGAGATGATTGTTTGCCCTTGTTTACAAATATTGTCTGACATGTATGCAGCATTAGCCATTAACTTTAATAGTAGCAATTATAAAATTAAGTGTTAACATCCTATAGGTGATCCCATCAAGACTATTAAGCAAACGAAAGAGTATAAATTTTATCTAAATAGCATCATGCGTTATTGTTAATTTGGCAGGAAAATATCCCATTTTGTGCAGATGATATCATTGCTTCAGGTGAATGCATCAACTCTCATTAACATATTTTGCACATTGCACATACGGACACTGCGTCAGTAAATTTATATGTGGGCAAGATTGAAATCTTGATAAATTGTCTAAGATATGTTCCATTCTGTAGAAAAAGGCTTTCTTTTGACTGATCGTCTGGTATTGTTCCATTATTTTATAAACAGCATGTAATTGGATCTTTATGTTATTAGTAACCTCAGAATAGAATGGTCATATGACTCACGTGTAATAAAATGGACAGTCTGAAGATACTGATTGCAATCGGAAGAATTGCAGCATTCAGGTCTCCCTGTGTGACAACTTCTAAGAGGCCAAAATAGAGAGATCCTATACAAAACAATATCTCAAGAAGCACCAGGGGAGAGTAAAAGAATACAGAGGCAGCCGAAAGGATAAGATGTGGTAGATCATGTGGCTGTGTCATGACATTAAAATATCGGCAAAGATATTACAGTTAGGTTGTTGTTCTTTGTAGATATGAAACTTATGATGTCACCGATGAGGCAAGGGGCAGGAAATGTAATCTCGCCAATAAGAAAGGAGTTTCCTGATTCTCATCGTATTTTGCAGCCGTGTTGCCGATCTCTCTGATGATGAGTGCACGCTGAAAATCAGCCTGAATGGTTTTCACACTATGGAAGAGATCACTAGAAGTTGATTGGCACTGAACACCCCATGTGGTTGAATGTTTAGATAAGTTTGACTGATTGTGGATGAAGGGACTACCTACTGCAACTCTAATTATTGTTTAAAAGCAAATTACTGCGGACGCTGGAATCTGAAACCAAAAGAGAAAACATCGGAAAATCTCAGCAGGTCTGGCAGCATCTATAAGGAGAGAAAAGAGCTGACATTTCAAGTCCAGATGACCTCCTGTCAAAACATTGACGAAAGTATATTTCAGATAGATTTAGTCCATAACCTTGCACGTTCTACTAAACAAGAAAAAAAGACTTGCATTTATATTTTTGAATACTTTCTGAAGTTTGTCACGGTTGTAATGCAGGACATAAAAATCTGCAAATAGCAATACAATAATGACCAGTTAATCTGTTTTTGTAATGTTGATTGAGTGATAAATATTGGACAAATCAATACTGTATTGGTCACACACTGTCCTGACTTGGAATTACATTGCCATTCCTTCACTGGGTCAAAATCCTGGAATTCCCTCCCGAACAGCACTGTGGCTGTACTTATGCCTTATAGACTACAACAGTTCAAGAAGGAAGCCCACTCACCACCTTCTGAAGGGCAATGAGGGATGGGCAATAAATACTGGCCTGGCCAGCGATGCCCACATTCCATGAAAGAACATTAAAAAAAAATACCATGGATAACACCTTTCTCCTCTTCAAATTAATGCTACAGTATCTTTTACAGGTGGATGGTCCTCAGTTTAATGCCGCAGCTGAACAATGGCACCTCTGACAGTGCAGCACTCATTCAGTACTGAACAGGACAGTCAGCTTTGATTTTTGTACTCAAAGCCTGGAATGAGACTTGAACCCAGAATCCAATTGCAATGCAGAAGCAAGGTGGCACAATGGTTAGTGGCTGTGGCACAGTGGTTAGCGGCTGCTTCACAGCACCAGGAACCTGCGTTTGATTCCCAGCTTGGGTCACTATCTGTGTGAAGTCTGTGTGGGTTTCCTCCGAGTGCTCCAGCTTCTTCCCACAGTCTGAAAGACATGCTGGTTAGATGCATTGGCCATGCTAAATTCTCCCTCGGTGTACCTGAACACGCACCGGAGTGTGGCGAGTGGAGGATTTTCACAGTAGTTTCATTACAGTCTTAATGTAAGTCTACTAATGTAAGTGACTAATGAATAAACTTTAAAAACTAAAAAGGGATGCTGCCTATTGGGACACAGCCGACACTCTAAGCAACAAGAAAATAATTTTAGATTGCATCTTTAAGTTAATGTCCCAAGCCGCTTCACATTACTGGCAGGAAGCAAAGAATCACACCGAGCCACATGAAGGATATTAGGTTATATGACAAAAAGCTTGGTCAAAGAGGTGGGTTTTACAGACCATCCAAAAGGAGGAAAATGAACGAGTGAGGTAGGCAAGTGTAGGGAAGAAATTCCAGAGCTTCGAGACTTGGCAATTGAAGACATGACCACTGATAGTGGAGAAAATGAAAGTGGAGGGGCCACAATTAGACCAATGCAAATATTGGAGAGGGTTGTGGAGTTAGGAAGAGATTACAGAGTCAGGAAGGGTGAGGTCATGAAGGAATTTCAAAACAAAGATGAGAGTTTTAAAATCAAGCATTGCTTGACAGGAAGCCAATGCAGGTCAGTGAGCAGAGGGGTGATAGGGAAATGGGATTTGCTTGAGTTAAAACATGGGCAGCAGAGTTTTAAATGACCTCAGGTTTACAGAGGGTAGAATGTGGAAGATCAGCCAGCAGTGTGTTGGAATAGTTGAGCCCAGGGGTAACAAAAACACGAACAAGGGTTTCAGCCACCAAATGAGCTGAGATGGTGGTAAATTCAGTCAATGTTAAAGAGTTGAAATTGGCAGTGGTCTTAGCATTGGCACAGATTTAACAAAAATGAATAAAATATTAAGAGATAAGTTACCTCCCTGCAAATAAGCAACAAGTTTAAGAACACTTAACCTGCCGCATGGTTCAAATGAAATCACGATAGCTTCAATATTATGGGTTCTGACAAAATTTAGTGGGACTTCTTATTGCTAAACACTCACAGCATTTTCCATCTTAGCATAGATTAGTTGAGGTACATAGTTCACTACTCTTGAGCAAGGAAAAACATGGTTTTACCATTGTAGCTTTTGTTTGTAAATCAAAAATAGAAAGGGATAGGCTGCCAGAATTCTTTACCTGCATGTGACAAATAGTTTCCTCTATCGGGGTCTTCCTGGATAGAGATTGTAGTGAGCAACATCAGGAAATCCACATCGAGGCATTTTCATTATTTCCATAGTTTCTTGGGTCAGTTTTCCCGTTTCCTTCAATCCATAGAAATGCTGCACTTCTCGAATCTTTCCTGAGAGAGAATCCTTACTTTCTAAAAGACCTTCAGAGCCATCCGCTAAGGTGTAGAACTGTTTAATATATTTCTATTCAAAACAGTAAAAGATCAGGTCAAATATATTTCATAAACCCCTCTCTTAGCTTGATTTAAGAAATGTACAATTCACCAATCATTCACAAATGATTGAATATTGCAAACCTGTGCATAGTTCAAGTCACTTGGAGACATTTCCATATCTTCACTTTGAGAAAAAACAGGCAAAGAGGAAACAATCTTCATAAAGAGAAAATAAAGTGAATAGCAAAGAGGCTTCATCTTCAGAGCTGATCCAAACGAACTAAATCGTTTCTTGCCGAGAAGGGAGATCACCCTGCAGTTACATGTTTAAAACCTTGATGATTCATTTCTTGTTAAAGAAAGTTTACACCCAAAGGGCTACAATTTGATTGGGAGGATAATGATTTAAAAATAATTAGCTAAATAACACATTAAATAGTATTTGTCCAGACTGACGTACTTTTGATTGTAGGTATGTTCCCTTTGGGGTTTCTCTTTGATTACATAAAACAAATTCAGGGATAAAGTAAGAAGGGCAGCCCCCAAAAAGAAGGGACCTGCCCGAAATGAAAAAACAAAGCAGAAAGGAAACTGAAAACGTTAAATCTAATGTTCCCTTTCAGCCGACACAAATAGTAATTAGAAATAATGTTCTTCGGGCAATTAGATAAATTGCCTATATCATCAAAAGGTACAGACTGTCTGGCATCATTGAGCAACATTCCACTCAGTTGTGCTGTTTCACTACCCACAATGTGGCACTACCCACATACAGAGGAACTAAGTGCAGTTCAGTACAGACACAATAAAACAAATAGATGGACAACAATGATCTCAAATTTGAGTAACTGATGGAAGTGTGTTGGTTGAAGGACAAGCAATTATTAGTTCAAAGAATGCAGCTGCTACCAAGCACAACTACTGAGCAGGCCATCTGAAGATACTGTTCCAGTGCCTGGACTAATTGGCTGATCCCTGCAGTACAATCCCGCAATTGTCCTATGCGACATGCCAGTGTTGTGCAAGGATGTGTCTGGGACTGTCTCAGGAATCTAAGTTCTCAACAGGCTGATACGAATGCCAGGGCACATCTGACCCAGGCACATTTCACCCGAGTGCTAATCATCAAGTAGCAGAGCATTCTCTGACACTTAATGCTCAGATTGGAAAGACATGGCTATTGAACAAAGAACAAAGAACAACCCAGCACGGGAAACAGGCCCTTCGGCCCAACGAGCCCGCGCCACCGCATCCTCCTACACCTACCCTGCCCTGCGTGTCTTCGAGTGGAACCCCTAACTTAGCCAGATTCGGGGAGAATAGTGTCAATTTAGTATACCAATCAGCCTAAGAGCACATCTTTGGGGTGTGGGAGGAAACCGGAGCGCCCGGAGGAAACCCACGCAACCAAGGGAGAATGCGCAAACTCCCACAGACACAGGCCCAAATCCATGTATCTGCACAGCTAGCAGTGCTAGTCACTGAGCTGTTGCGGTGCCCGTCTACTGGTCCCAGATCAAGCACACACACCGACACGAAGTACTAGGCCACTCCCGGAACCTCCAAGAGCAGCCCACACACGACCCACCGTGTGCATGCCCCTCATTTGACAACAAGGTGGACCTCCACCTGCAGAATAAAAGACAAAAACGTTAACATGTAAGTCTACATTTCCGGTGTCTCCCGAGGCTCTGACCCTATTTAATACCCCCTACTATAACCCTCCATCCTTGTTTCGCTCATGTGTCTATCTAAGTAAACCTTAAACAAGTCCAACGTTCCTGCCTCCACCACCCTACTCGGTAGCGCGTTCCATACCCCCACGACCCTCTGCGTGAAGAACCTTCCTCTCATATCCAAATTATACTTCTCCCCCCTCACCCTTAGATCATGACCTCTCGTAACTGTACCCAATCTAGGGAGCAGCCTCTCGCTATTGACTCTATCTATTCCCTTCAGTATCTTATATACCTCTATCATGTCCCCCCTTAATCTCCGTCTTTCCAAGGAGAAAAGTCCCAGTTTCTCCAACCTTTCCTCATAACTCAGTCCTTCCATGCCAGGCAACATCCTGGTAAACCTCCTCTGCACCCTCTCCAGAGTCTCCACGTCCTTCCGGTAGTAAGGTGACCAGAACTGGACGCAGTACTCCAAATGCGGTCTAACCAACGTTCTGTACAACTGAAGCATTAGACGGCAGCTCCTATACTCTATACCCCTTCCTATAAAGGCTAGCATTCCATAAGCTTTCCTCACAACCTTCTCCACTTGTGTCGCAACCTTCATAGACTTGTGAACCTGCACTCCCAGGTCCCTCTGTATTTCTATACTCCTAATCGGTCTACCTTTTATCACGTAGCTCCTCTCTGCATTATTCCTTCCAAAATGCATCACCTCGCATTTGTCAGGATTAAATTCCATCTGCCACCTATCTGTCCAATTTACCAACCTATCTATATCCTGTTGTATCACCTGACAATCCACTCAGTATCCGCCAATCCTGCCATCTTGGTGTCATCCGCAAACTTGCTGATCACACCACGTACGCCCTCTTCCAAGTCGTTTATGTATACTACAAAGAGGAGAGGTCCCAGTACTGAGCCCTGCGGCACACCACTGGTCACTGGCCTCCAGCCCGAAAAGGTCCCTTCACCAACTACCCTCTGTCTCCTATTACCCAGCCAGTTCTCAATCCACCTAGCTACCTGTCCCTGTATCCCATGTGAAGAGACAACTTTTGAATAGTTTCATTCTATTAAGCCTGTGACTAATGGGGAGGTAGCTCCAGAGAAGCCGCACCAAAAGCAAGCCACAGGAACAACAGGTTTATTGAAGAGCTACACCTCTCACATTCCAACCCTTGAGTCAGATTCCCGGGCACATCACTCTACACCTCAGGTCATCTTAAAGGGTTATGCCCCACATGCATAACACTTCTCCCTTCTAAGTAGCAATCCTCATCCAGAAATAATAATTAACTATTTACACATTACAGACAGAAATATTGTACAATGTGGATGGTGTTACATAGACATGGTCAATCGGTCCAGAGGCCGATGGTTACATGAAGGTTGTTTCTTGGGGGCTGGGACTGGCCTTCCAGCGATCGTGGCTCCGATGATTCTTCCACGCACATGTCATTATACACTACCACCGGTGTTTCCGGCTCTTCAGCTGGAGATGTAGCTCTGCGCACCCTTCTCCCTTCCTTGGGAACCACTGCCAGTTCTGGCTGAACCGTCTCCGTCTCTCCGGCTGCTGTCTCCACTCCTTGATATGGTGCCACTAGTAATTGGTCCACATGGCTACACCAAGCAGTTCATCTTGTGTCTCCACAGTGTAGGACAGTGGTCTAGTCTTAGAACCATAGAGCCCTACAGTGCAAAAAGAGGCCCTTCAGCCCATCGAGTCTGCACTGACCACAATCCCACCCAAGCCCAACCCCTATATCCTTATACATTTTACGCGCTAATCCCTCTAACCTAAGCATCCTAGTACATTAAGGGGCAATTTTAGTATGGCCAATCAACCTAACCCACACATCTTTGGACTGTGGGAGGAAACTGGAGCACCCGGAGGAAACCTTTGCAGACACAAGGAGAATGTGCAAACTCCACACAGACAGTGACCCAAGCCGGGAATTGAACCCTGGACCCTGGAGCTGTGAAGCAGCAGTGCTCACCACTGTGCTACCGTGCCGCCCTTAACCAATACTACTAGTAGTACTGCTGGAACCCACTTACTCCCTGGGTAATTCCTTGCTAGGACTACTTTGTCCTTTTGAAAGGTTCACAGTCTTGCATGTTTGGTTGGTTGGTCCATCTGCCTGCCCTGACTGATGTCCATCACTCCCTTGGTCTCTGCCGGCCTGAATAAGTTGATCATTGTCCACAACGGGCCTCTCATCATCACTGGCATTTTGTCATTGCAGGTGGCGTGTTTCGACACATGTTTAAAAATTGGTTCATTCTTCGCCTCAACAACACTTCCCCCTTTGACGCAACCAAGGAATATTTACTGACTGCACAAACCAGTCCACCAAATCATTCCTCACCGGGTGATACGGTGCAGACTCCACATGCTGCATGCCACGCTGTTCCATACACTCTTCAAATTCCTGCAACACAAAATGTGGCCTGTAGTTATTCATCACTTCCTCCATACACAAACCTGACAAATATGTCATCAAATCTGTCCAGGGTTGCCTCTGCGCTAGTTGTTTTCATGCACATCTGGCCACTTACGGGATGTTGTCACAGCCAGTAGAAACATGTAGTTTTGCACTGGCCCAGCGAAACCGATATGGACATGTTCCCATGACCCTTTTGGCCATACCCAAGGAAATATTAGCAATGCTGGTTATGCTTTCTGAATTTGGGGACATACTACATATGCTGCTGCTTGTTTTCTATTTTAAGGCCAATGTTTGGCCACCAGATGTAACTCCTAGTCGCCTTTCTCACCTGTACCAGCCCTGGGTACTCTTGATGCAGCTGCTCCAGTACCTTCTTCCTCAGTGTGATCGGGATAGCAACCCACATACCCCACAGCAACCAGCTGTCCTGTGCCGACATTTCCCACTGTACATACAAATCTGGCCTCAAGTCAGAGTCCTTCTTGTGATAAGTTGTTCCCTACCAGATGACTCACTCGACTCAGTATGGGGTATTTCCTTGTGGCTTGCTTAACATTCGAAGTTGTAGTCAGGACTTTATTCTCTTGTGAAAAATACATTATGTTCACCATCTCTTCGGAATCTTCTCTTTTCCCTGGCCAAGGCAGTCCTGATAACGTGTCTGCATTGACATGTTAATCCAACTGTTGATATTGGATTTCAGACAAATGTGCTGATGAGATCAAGGCCCACCTTTACAACCTTGTCAGTGCCATTGATGGAATACCTGAACGCAGACCAAAATTCTTGTAAGTGGTCCATAGTCCGCTGGTCGGGCAAATTTCCAAGCATACAAAAATTGGTGGAATTTTGCCAGTCCCAAAGTGATACTCAGTGCTTCCTTCTCATTTGTGCTGTAGAGTGATCGTGCCGCAAAAGCGATGGGTCGTTCTTCCCCGTTGTCCACCATGTGGGAAAGAACCGCTCCCACCCCGTATGGTGATGTATCACATGCCAGCTGAATAGGTAACTTTGGGTTAAAGTATATCAACACCTCAGACTCCTTTAATGCCTCCTTTGCCGTGTAGTAGGCCTTCTCACATTCCAGCTTCCATCGCCATGTCTGACCTTTCATCAGTAGTCAATGCAGAGGCTTTAATATCGTCGCTAGATCTGGAACAAATTTGCCGTAATAATTGATCGATCCCAGAAAGGACCCCAACTGTGACACATCCCCCAGTCTGGGCACCTTCATAATAGCTTGCAGTTTATTTGGAACCTTTTGCAACCCCTCACTGTCAACGACATAGACCATGTACTTGACTGAGTCTTTGAAAAATTCATATTTGTCTCTCTGAATTTACAGACTGTGTTCTTGCAGCCTCTTCAGCGCCTCTTCCAGATTACATAAACTTTCCTTGTCAGTGGCACCTGTAATTAATATATCATCTAAGAAACACTGCACCCTCTGAAGATCACTTAGAAAATAGTCTGTTGCCCTCTGGAAAATGGCCGGAGCCGAAGTAATTTCCAAAGGGTAGTCACTCGTAGTGAAACAATCCTTTCTGAGTGACAATCATTAACAATGGTTGTGAATTCTCAGCCAACCCCACTTGCATGTACACTTGGGAAAGATCCATTTTAATGAATTATTTCCCCCGCAGCCAGGCCATTGAAGAGATCCTCGATGAGGGGTAATGGATATTGTTCCAACCATAAGTTTGGGTTGGCAGCGACCTTAAAGTCCCCACTCGTAGATCCGTCTTCATGACCAGGACAATGGGATGGCCCACTCATTGGAAGTCACTGGTTCCAAACCTCCCGACTCAACCAATATCTCCAGTTTGGCCTTGACTTTGGGTCTAATTGTGTATGGTAATGGCCGAGCTTTCATGCTCTTGGGGCAAGCTTGAATCTTCAGTCTTCGCCTTCATACCTTTCATCGCCGCTATGGCTCCATTAAACACCTCCTGGTATTTCCCAATATCCCATCCTGGCCCCAAGCAGCTTCTGCAAGTCTATTTATACTTCTCAATTTAGTCTCAATTTCTCCATCCAGACCTTGCCAAACAATGCAGGGCAATTCATATTGATGACGTACAAAGGAAAACATGTACACTAATTCTTCAGCTGCACCATGGCAGATATATATCCCTTCAAAGCACCACCTGATCCCTGTATGCTTTCAGGACAATATTTGTAGGTTTCGAGGGAAGATGATTCAGTATCTCTTTATATTCTCTGGAATCAACGACAATGCCCCCACCGTGTCCACCTCCAGCTTCACAATCTTCCCTTACAGTTCAGGTATTGTCCAAAACCCCTCTGTTTCACAATTGACTGACAGTACATTCAGATTAAACTTCACTCGCTCCATTAGTTCCTACAATTGTGGGAATTGCTCCATTCTCCCACAGTTCCAACATTGAGCTCCCCTCATCTAGCCACTGGTCTCCGTGTGACCCTTTTTACCACAGTGAGAATACTCCACCGGTCTTGATTGATTTCCTGGGGCATCTACCATCTTGTATACTGCTGCTCTCGTGCCTGAGTGCAAGGCTTCTGCGGCAGCCGTTCCATGGATACTGTGATCTCGAGGAGTAACTACCTTCCATTAACAACATTCACCTAATTTCCTCCTGCAGTAACCCACATATAGAACGTTCTTGCAGCACTTCCTGAAGGAGAGCCCCAAAATCACACTATTCTGCCAATTTGAAGGCCATGACTAATTTAATAATGTTTTTGCTCTCCAGTTGCTCCCATTTGTAAAACCTGTCCCATTCTGCAATTTGCAATGATTGTGGTGTGAAGTGTCCCTTCAGTAACTTGCACAACTCTGTAAATGATTTATCAGCTGAGTTCTGTGGCTGCAATATGTCCCTTAGGAGGCTAAATGTTTAGCTGCCCACTGTGCTCAAGAATATTGGAACAATGAGGCTGCCTTCAATCTTGTTTGTAGTAATAAGGATACAGAATCTCTCTTATGTAAGCCAGCCATGATTTGGTCTCCCCATGGAACTCTCCAACGGTCCCGAACTTTCCCACATTTCGCCCAGACAGTGGCAATATTTCCCACCTCAGTGCAACCAGGCCCGAAGCCTGTTCCTCCGCACTGCCTCGTGGCTGGTTGCCTGCCTTCACACGCTAGGCCCGAAGCCTGTTGCTCAGCACTGGCTCCTGGCTGCTGATTGCGGTTCCCCAAAAACCACTGGACTCCTCACTCACCCCGCCATTCCCTTCGATCAGTAACACTGTAATGAGTAGCTCCATCACTGCACCCAAAATCGAGTACCCAGTTCCTTCCCTTACTATCTGTCCAATATTTAATGTGGCTGTCACGTGATCCTGAACATCTCCCTGAAGCAGTGTACTTGCCTTGGGTCCTTCACTGGTCTGGTGCGGAGTAAAAATAATATTGTCGCTCCTCCCTCACAGTCGTGGAACCAGGGTACCGTGTCTCATCATCAGTGTTAAGCCTGAGACTACCGAGGAGGTAGCTCCAAAGATGTCATACCAAATGCAAGCCATGGGAATACTAGGATTTATCATTGGACTGTACTTCTCACACTCCAGCCCTCGAGTGGCTATAGGGGCAGTTTCCCGAGCAGGTTATCCCATGCCCCAGGTAAAATGACTCATTCTCTTAAAGGGGCTATGCCTCACACATATAATCCATTCTTATTTACAATGCATAGAACACATCTGCCCAGCAGTCTGTGTCCCAGTTCAAAGAGTATTGCTTTCCACCACCACTTTTTTCAGGGTTTGCCATGAAAGAATGGAAGCTCAAATGTTTCGGACCATGGCTGAACATACCTAATGTTATAAATAAACGGTAATGTACACAATAATTAATTAACCTGGGTTGATCTTCTCTACATCCCAGCTGTGACTGTAACACAATGTTTTCACCCTCTCCTTTCCTTCTGTCCTATGTACTCTCTGAACAGTATGCTTTGTCTATATAGTATACAAGAAGCAGTACTATTGCTGCATACAGCACATGTTACAATAATAAATCAAATCATCTTCTGACCAGACTCAAAACATTGGCTCTATTCTCTCTCCACAGATTCTGTCAGACCTGCTGAGATTTTCTGTTCTTGTTTCAGATTCCAGCATCTGCAGTATTTTGCTTTTACCTCACTGGAATCGGGAATCAACTGTTAGGATTGAGAGGTGGGAATGCCATTTTAACGCTGCCACCTGTTAGAGCAGACAACAAGTTGGCAGCTGGCAAGTCAGCCCCAATTCCCAGAGGCCAAGGATTTGTGAGTTAACAACAGATCTCAGAGGTCGTACATTCTACACACATCAGCACTATTATTGGTAAGATATCTCAAAGTCACCTCTGTGGAGTAATCTGCTTCTCTTTAACATCAATATGAGAAAGTCCACCTAGCTTACCCTGATAACCTTCTGTTCCTTACATAACCAGAGGATATTCAGCTCTTTCTCAAGGAGCTGTTTGACAAAGTATGAACTGTTTTTAATGGGAGTGTCTTTCCCATCCGTACTGCTCTGGGAACCGAGGAACTAATTCTCAATTTCACCACCCAACCACTGGAGTGAAAATTGGACAACATTGGCACCCTACACCACACCTTATTCCCGGAACAACGGAGTTAAAAATCACCCTCAAATCTCACTTGAGCTTTGAGGTTTCCTAGTTTTGTACTTGCGTCCTCTAGTCTGCAACCCTATTGTGGAACAAAATCGCATCAGTATTGTTTTTATTTTTCAGCATTTTAAGGATAAGGATTTTTATACTTTGCAGGCTTTGCTCATAAGTCTCAGAAACACTTACATCTGAATCTTGTCCAAGGCACTGATGTCTTTATGAAAACAAAAATGTGGAAATTCTGGGAAAAGGACACCCAGGGGTCCCCACTTGCTGTTACGACACCATTTCAAATCCTGGAGTGAACCTTAAGTAACAGGGGTGGATATAGCTTCTTGTAGAGGTGTGTCTGAGGTGATCTTCAAGCATGAATTTCGGAGCAACATTCAACTGTCTCTTTGAAAATAGGATATTGAGGACTGGTCAATGATGGGGAAACTATTGGAGCAGACTCTTAGGAATAGAATCTATATACATTTGAAACTGAATGGTCTTGTTAGCGACAGATAGCATGATTTTGCATGAGGGAGGTCATTTCTCACTAATTTAATTGAGTTTTTTGAGGAAGTGACAAAAATGATTGACGAGGGAAGGACTGTGGATGTTGTCTAAATGGACTTTAACAAGGCATTCAACAAGGTTCCTTATGTCTGGCTAATGCAAAAGATTAAATCTCATGGGATCAGGAGTGAACTAGTTAGATGGATTCAGAACTTGCCTGGTCTTGGAAAAAAGAGGGTAACGGTGGAAGTGTGTTTTTCTGAATGGAGGTGTGGAACTGGTGATGTTCCACAGGGATTGGTACTGGGACCTTTGCTGTTTGTAATATATTTAAATGTCTTGGAAGAAAACGTAGCTGGTCTGATTTGCGAGTTTGCAGATGATGCTAAGATTGGCGGAGTTGTGGATAATGATGAAGATTGTCATATGATACAGCAGGATATAGATAGACTGGAAAATTGGGCAGAGAAATGGCAAATGGAATTTAATCTGGACAAATGCAAGGAGATGCATTTTGGATCCAATTCAAGTGGGAGCGATAAAATAAATGGCAGAACAATCAGGAGCATAAACACACAGAGAGATCTGAAAGTACAAGTCCACAGATCCTTAAAAATGGCAGCACAGGTGGAAAAGGTGGTGAAGAAAGCATATGACGTGCTTGCCTTCATCGGACAGGGCATCAAGCATAAAAGATGGCAAATTATCTTCCAGTTGTATAAAATATTGATTAGGCCACATTGGGAATAGTGTCTCCAATTCTGGTCACCATACTACCAGAAGGGTATGGAGGCTTTGGAGAGAGTGCAGAACAGGTTTATCAGGATGTTGTCTGATATGGAGAGTATTAGCTATGAGGAGAGATTGAATAAACTGGGATGGTTCTCTCTGGAAAGACAAAGGTTGCAGGGCAACCTGAAAGGAGTTTATAAAATTATGACAGTATAGATAGAGTGAACAGTTCAAAGTTTTTTTCCCAGGGCAGAAGTGACAATTACAAGGGGCACCAGTTCAAAATAAGGGGGGAAACATTCAGAAGGAGATGTGCGGGGAAAGTTTGTTTACACAGAGGGTAGTTGGGGCCTGGAATACATTAAGCTGGTTGAGGCAGTTACATTGGCCACATTTAAGACTTATCTTGATAGGCATATGAACAACCGGGGAATAGAGGGATATAAGCAATTGGTTAAATAGGTAAACATGATCGGCGCAGGCTTGGGGGCCGAAGGTTCGGTTCCTGTGCTGTACTATTTTTTGAACACTTTGATCAGGACATAGGCTGCAGGCATGTACAGTAACTAAGTTCCCAACCTGATAACAGCATATCTATGACATTGGACCATAGGTTCTATGGCGTGGCAATCACATTTGGATTATTAGTCTACTTGTTTTATTACCCTCAACACGGTGCCCCACAAGGCTATGTTCTTAGCCCCCTACTATACTCCTTATACATGTATGATTGTGCAGCCAAATTTTCTTCCAATTCGATTTTCAAGTTTGCTGATGACACCACTGTAGTGGATCGGAGCTTAAACAATGATGAGCAAGAGTGCAAGAATAAGATAGAGAACCTGGTGAACTGGTGCGGCAACAATAATCTCTCCCTCAATGTCAACGAAATTAAGGAGATTGTCATCGACTTCAGCAAGTGTAAAGGAGACCATGTCCCTGTCTACATCAATGGGGACGAAGTAGAAAGGGTCGAGAGCTTCAAGTTTTTAGGTGTCCAAATCACCAACAACCTGTCCTGGTCCCCCCATGCTGGCACTATAGTTAAGAAAGCTCACCAATGCCTCTACATTCTCAGAAGACTAAGGAAATTTGGCATGTTAGCTATGGCTCTCACCAACTTTTACAGATGCACCATAGAAAACATTCTTTCTGATTGTATCACAGCTTGGTATGGCTCCTGTTCTGCCCAGGACTGCAGGAAACTACAAAAGGTCGTGACTGTAGCCCAATCCATCACGCAAACCAGTCTCCATCCATTGATTTTGTCTACACTTCCCATTGCCTTGGCAAAGCAGCCAATATAATTAAGGACCCCACATAGTCTGGATATTCCCTTTCCACCTTCTTCCTTTGGGAAAAAGATGCAAAAGTCTGAGGTCACATACCAACCAACTATAGAACAGCTTCTTCCCTGCTAATGTCAGACTTTGCATGGACTTACCTTGCATTAAGTTAATCTTTCTCTATACACTAGCTATGGCTATAGCACTACATTCTGCACTGTCTCGTTCCCTTCTCTATGAATGGTATGTTTTGTCGGTATAGCGCGCAAGAAACAATACTTCTCACAGTATGTTAATACATGTGGCAATAATAAATCAAATCAAATCAAATCAAATCAAAAATCAAATGGTCTGTTTACTTTCATTGTAAGGCGATTAGATTACAAGGGTAACGATATCTTGCTCCAATTGTATCGATTCTTGGTGAGATTACATCTGGATTTTTTGGTGGGATTTCTCCCCCCCCACATACCACATTGTGTTTCACCTGAGTGGAGGTGGCTACCATTGGCCAGCAGCTGGATCCTCCAGTCCTGCCTGTGTCAATGGGTTTGCACTCTTTGCTGCCAGAAACCCATGCTGAGTGGTCACAGTTAGTAGGACCAGAAGATCCCACTGGCTGAAAAAAGCCAGAAAATTTTGTCCAATGTGTACCATTCTGGTTTTATTATCCAAAGAAGAATACACTTTAGATAGAAGGAGTACAGTGAAGACTCACCAGACTGATTGCTAGGATGGGGGGGAGGGGGGGAATTGTCCTATGAAAATGGGCCTGTATCCTCTAGAGTTTCAACAAATGAGAAATGTGTCATTGAAACTTACAAAATTCTTACAGCACTGACAAATTCAATACACATTGGATGCTTCCCTTGCTGGTGGGTCTAGAACTTAGGGACCGCGGGCTCAGAATGTCAGGCAGACCATGTAAGTCTGAGATGAGTAGGAATCTCTTCACTCAGAAGGTGCTGTATCTTTGGAATTTTGTACTGCAGAGGCAGTGGAGGCTTGGTCATTTAGTATATTCAAGATAGATTTCTGGACACCAATGATATGAAGGGTTATGGGGATAATGAGGAAAATGACGCAGAGGTAGCTGATCAGCCATGATAGTGAGAGTAGGCTAGATGGGCTACTCCTGCTCTAATACTCCTGTGTTTTCCCAGTATCAGGATGAACCTATGCAACGTACGTGTTTCTGGATAAACCCTTGTTGCTTTCCAGTGGTCTCTCTGAGGAATCCTTCATTATGATCCCTCAAGGGACCATAGGGACGATTCCAGGCAGCAATGGCTATCCTGCAGGTAGGGCAGCACCAATGGAATGAGCTCCTCATGCCCCCACTGCTCCACCCGCTCTGATCGCTGGGGCCAGTCTGTCTGCTTGGTGCTGGTAAAGCTGGGAAGCAACTTCACCTTTTCTCTGATAGCAAAGTCGAGTAGGCTTTTCTATCTTATTGGTTCTTTCATCACTTGCTGCAGATCCACTCTAGCACATACCTCCTTCAGGACTTGGCCAGACAGTGGTGATGCTGAGCTACTAATGATAGATATTAAATATTGATAGATAGTACATTCTCTGTCCTTGCCCTCAGTGCTTCATCCTGGTGATTTTCAACACAGAGGAATTGACTAGCCGAGGAGGACTGTGCGTAATGGTCCTGATGGAATGACCCTGGTCCTGATGGGATGCATCTCAGGGTACTTAAAGAAATGGCGGGAGAGGTAGCAACTACACTTGTGGTAATTTACCAAAATTCACTGGACTCTGGGGTGGCTCCCACAGATTGGAAAACAGCAAATATGACACCACTGTTTAAAAAAGGAGGTAGACAAAAGGCAGGTAACTATAGGCTGGTTGGCTTAACTTCTGTAGCAGGGAAAATGCTTGAATATATCATCAAGGAAGAAATAGCGAGACATCTGGATATAAATTGTCCCATTGTAAGACACAGCATGGGTTCATGAAGGGTAGGTCATTTTTGACTAATTTGGTGGAATTCTTCGAGAACATTACTTGTGCAATCGACAATGGGTAATCTGTGGATGTGGTGTAACTGTATTTCCAGAAGGCATTTGACAAGGTGCCGCACCAAAGTCTGCTACATAAGATAAAAGTGCCCAATGTTATGGATAATGTATTCGCATGGATAGAGGATTGGTTAACTATCAGAAAGCAAAGAGTGGGGTTAAATGGGTGCTTTTCTGGTTGGCGATCAGTGACTGATGGTGTGCCTCAGGGATCAGTGGTGGGACCACAATTGTTTACGATTTACATAAATGATTTGGAGTTGGGGACCAAGTGCAGTGTGTCAAAATTCACAGATGACACTAAGATGGGTGGAAGAGCAAAGTGTGCAGAGGATGCTGAAAGTCTGCAAAGGGATATAAATGGTCTAAGTGAGTGGGCGAGGGTCTGGCAGATGGAATACAATGTTGCTAAATGTGAGGCCGTCCATTTTGGTAGGAATAACAGCAAAATGGACCATTATTTAAATGGTAAAAAATTGCAGCATGCTGCTGTGCAGAGGGACCTGGGTGTCCTTGTGCAGGAATCTCAAGGAGTTGGTTTACAAATGCAGCAGGTAATTAAGAAGGCAGCTTGGATTTTTCCTTCATTGCTGGAGGGATGACGTTTAAAAACAGTGAGGTTATGTTGTAGCTGTATAAGGTGCTGGTGAGGTCGCACCTAGAGTACTGTGTACAGTTTTGGTCTCCTTACTTGAGAAAGGATATATTGGCACTGGAGGGGGTGCAGAGGAGATTCACTTGGTTGATTCCAGAGTTGAGGGGGTTGGCTTATGAGGAGAGACTGAATAGACTGGGGATATATTCATTGGAATTCAGAAGAATGAGGGGAGATCTTATAGAAACATCTAAGATTATGAAGGGAATAGATAAGATAGAAGCAGGGAAGCTGTTTCCACTGATGGGTGAAACCAGCACTCTGGGACATAGCCTCAAAATAAGGGGAAGCACGTTTAGGACTGAGTTGAAGAGGAGCTTCTTCACACAAAGGGTTGTGAATCTGTACAATTCCCTGCCCAATGAAGCAGTTGAAGTTACCTCATTAAATGTTTTTAAGGCAAGAATAGATAAATTTTTGAACACTAAAGGAATTAAGGTGAGCAGGCAGGTAAGTGGAGCTGAGTCCATTAAAACATCAGCTATGATCTTATTAAATGGCGGAGCAGGCTAGAGGGGCCTGCTCCTGGTTCTTATATTCTTATGTAATCAATAAGAGGTTTTGTGTCCATGTTTAATCTGAGACCATGAGATCTTATGGGTCCTCCCACGGCCAATCCCTCCTGACTGGGTATCACTGTGGCTCTACCTCTGATGGGCTTATCCTGCCATTGGGACAGTAGATACAAAGGGAAGGTGATGGAGGTGTCAGGTTCACTGGTTGTAAGTTATGATTCAGTGAATATGATTATGTCAGGTTGTTGCTTGTGTCATCTGTCAGAAAGTTTTGCCAATTTTGGCACAACATGCCAAATTGAAGATTTTGCAGGGTGGGCGGAGACGGATGTGCCTTTGCCATCTCTGATGTCGAGCTCAATTCGGATTGTTACATTCTTTTTTGACATTGGCATCACCTGTCCTGCCTTATGACTGGTAGAATATCCGCCAACTCTACAAACTCCATGACTGTATGTGTGAAATCACAAAGTCACTGAACAGATAAACCACAAGCCTAAAGCAATGGTCTGGAGTTCCCGGTTCAAATCTCACCAGGGTAGATAGCTAAACTTGAATTCTAAAATTAACCTGGGAGAGCAGTATGTCAGAGGTGCCCTTGTCTGACCAATTGTATTCTATCTGTGTAGAGCTCTTCCTGCACCTCTTGTGGAGGAGGTTGTTAGGATTGGTTCTGCATGGGCCGGGCATTAGGGTGGTGTTTTCGTCCCATGTCCATGCAAAGGATGCACGAGTGCCCGGCTGTGTACTCTGCCACGTCCTCTGCCAGTAAAAACTGGGCCAAGTGTTCCGGTGTCCTGGTCGGTCCCTCCCAGAGGGGCTCAGGCCTTTCACCTGGAGCATGACCAGCTTTGACCGGCTGAGGAATCCTGACCAATGAATTGGCAGGAGCTGGAGGCCAAGATCACTGCTCGCCTGGGTCACTGGGCAGCTCTGCTCCCGGTGCTGTCTTACAGGGTGCGAGTTCTCGTCTTAAACCAGCGGATCGCCTCCGTGCTGTGGTCACTGTGACCCCCTCCTCCTGACTTTGTCACATGCCACTAGAAATCTCTCATACATTTCTCCTGGGACAAAAGACTGCACTGGGTCACCGTTGAGGTTCTGAATCTCTTGCTTAGGGAGGGCAGTCAGGTGCTGGTGTGCCTCTGCACCAAGGTAGTGAACTTCAAACCCTGCAGTGATACCTTTACATTGAGCCCCCTCCTCAGTAGCGTGTCCTGGTGATGTATTTTTTCCTCCAGGTGCATGGTCTGAACTATGATGTGCAGCTCCCATTTGTAGGCCTGAGGGGTTTCTGTAGCTCCTTGTGGATGTTGACCATCTAGGTCCAGGACCTAGTCAAAGTCTGGAAAACACGGTCACCTAGCACCACAGCTCTCCCCCGTCTGGAGTAGCGGTTGTCATCAGGGAGCCGCTGCTTAGGAATCTACTCCTCCGACAGCACCATTTCAGGTGGAGAGACCAGGATCAGTGCCGGGTGGATGACACCCCATGAGATAGCATGCAGTGTTGAATATCCAGGTTACAGCTAATGCCATCCATGACCTTAAAATGGCCGTGGTCACATCCGATGGCACTCGTGGTCTTGAGGAGCCGCAGGTGTGAGTGAATTCCATCTGAGCGCAGTCCCGCTTCAACAGAATTTCACAAACCCCAAGCCTACCCTCCAGAGTCAGAGCCCCTCCACCTGAACCAACTCAATGCAACGGTGGAAGGGTTTACCATATGGGCTGCTGCTGCTTGCCTTTGCCCATTCCCATCACCCTTGGTGAACTTGTTACCGTCCAGCGGCAAAAGTCCCCAGTGGAGATCTTTCTTACCAGCTGGGGCCTGGGGTGGAGGTTGTTGCGTTCAGAAATGCCATATAACCATTGGCGGTATCAGTTTATTATCTCCCGGGCAAGGTGCCTGCCCTTTTTGCTTTTTAACTGCCTATTTAAAGCTGCACCTCTTTTCAGTTCATCAATAAATCTTTGTTGGAGTTTTAACCTCTGCCCCATGCTTTAGATCAATGGAGGCCCTTTGTGGAGAGGGATGGGGAAGGAGGACAATCCCCTTGTGAACCTGCTCCTAGGACCTGCCAAACTCACCATCAACAGGTCCAGGAAGTGGGTGCTCAAGGAGGTCATCTGATCCAACTACCTGCCTCTCTACTACGGCTACAATGGAGGCTGGGTAACCTGAGAGAGAGAGGACATAGTCTCTACCAGTGTAATTGAGGCCTTCTGTGCCCTCTGGGCTCCTGGGGGATGGGATGCCTTATCAACCCCCTTAACATTGTTTTAAGTTTCATTTGTATTTTTGTTTTTGGTTCAGGCAGCATCCTTTTAAGGAATTGTCCCTTTAATTTGCCCCTCAGTTTATTTGATTTAGCTTAATTGGTTATTTGATTTTCTACAAGATAAACATCCTGCGGCAGCCGTAGATGATTTTTCACCAGCCTCCAGATTAAACTCTACTTAATTATTAACTTCTGCTTGCATCCCCCTCTTGGGGGTAGCAGCTCTTACGAGCTCTCCATTTTGGATGCTATCAGCCCAGTTAGCCAGCTTTCCTGTAATCGCTCCTCCGTCCTGTTAGGGCCGTGCAGCTGTGTTTTGCAGTCTAGAGGGTGGGGGAGAAGTCTTAATGGTGTCTTTGTCCCCCTCAGTTGCAGGGTCTGTTTATCTCACGGAACTAATCGTGACCCCTTGTCACTGTGCCGCATAGACCCCAGCCGACATAGAATGGCTCACAATCCCCATCCACTTCCTAACCCATAGACTGGAATCAGTAAGGATAGGCAGCAACCGCTCCTCCAGGATTATCCTCAACACCAGTGCCCTGCAAGGCTGTGCCCTCAGCTCCTTACTATATTCCTTATACACTTATCACTGTGTGGCCAAATTCCCCTCCAACTCCATTTTCAGGTTTGCTGATGACATCGGCATAGTGGGTCGGGTCTCAAACAATGATCAGACAGAGTACAGGAAAGAGGTAGAGAATCTAGTGAGCTGGTGCGACAGCAATAATCTCTCCCTCAGTGTCAGTAAAATGAGGAGATAGTCATTAACTTCAGGAAGCGTAATGGAGGACATGCCCCTGTCTACATCAACGGTGATAAAGTGGAAATGGTCAAGAGCTTTAGGTTTCTAGGTGCCCAGATCACCAAAACCTGTCCTGGTCTCTCCATGCTGACGCTATAGTTACAAAATCCCACCAATACCTCTATTTTCTCAAGAGGCTAAGGAAATTCCGTGTGTCCGCTACGGCTCGCGCCAATTTTTATCGATGCACCATAGAAAGCACTCTTTCTGGTTGTATCGCAGCTTGAATGGCTCCTGCTCTGCCCAAGATCTCAAGAAACTACAAAAGGTTGTGAACATAACTCAATCCATCACACAAACCAGCCTCCCATCCATTGACTCCAGCTACACTTCCTGCTGCCTCAGAAAAACAGCCAGCGTAATTCTCGACACCACACACCCTGGACATACATTTATCCACCTTCTTCCAATGGAAAAAAAAACAAACATCTGAGATCACCTATCAGCTGACTCTAAAATAACTTCTTCCTGCTGCTCCCAGGCTTTTGAATGCACATATCTTGTTGATCTATTTTTACAACCGTGCGATGACTGTAAGACAATATCCTGCCCCCTCTTCCTTCTTTCCCTCCTGTGTACTCTCTGAAAGGTGTTCTTTGTCTGTATAGCGCTCAGGAAACAATACCTTTCACTGCAAACTAATACAAGTGACAATAATAAATCAAATCAAATCACCCTGGGACGTTTCCATCACCCCATCTGCTGACCCAATGACTGCTTCTGCTGCAAGCCTTTTCCTGCTAATTCCCCAGAAAGGCATTCCCTGACAGAAACAAATGATTTCACCCCAGCAAAGGCTCACTGTAACAACTGGAACGCACACTACAGAACTCCCTCTATCAAGACCCACACACATCCACCCTCACAATAATAGGAGCCCATCCCCAGCTAGTGACAAATCCGTCCACCAAAGATTCATTTTCCCAGACCCGTGATGTTCTTATTGGTTCCCTGATACCGTGATACCCCCTCTCCATTCGGCTCCTTTCTGGGCAGTAACAACCTGTGCGCTCACCTCCAATATGATGGCACAGTGGTTAGCACTGCTGCCTTATAGTGCCAGAAACCTGGGTTCAATTTCAGCCTTGGGTGATTGCCTGTTTGTACGTTATCCCCATGTCTGTGTGGGTTTCCTCTGGGTGCTTCAGTTTCCCCCCACAGTCCAAAGATGTGCATGTTAGGTGGATTGGCCATGCTAAATCACCCCATAGAGTCACCTGGATTAGCAGGGTAAATGCTTGTGGTTGTGGGGATAGGGCCTGGGTGGGATTGCTGTTGGTGCAGGCTCGATGGGCTCAATGGCACTGTAAGGATTCTGTGATTCCTTTTGGAGGTTTGGTCACCAGGTTTATGTTGTTCTTGAGTTGTTGCAAACTGGACCAGCGTGACGTCACTCTGGTGAGGATGGAATATTCTGAGACAGGGAGAGCTGGCAGGATGCCTCACTAATGAGATGTTAACATATTAAAATGAGGTTCACAACCTTGCTAGACAGGGACCACATTACGTCACCGACATGGGGTGTGGAGAACGGAAAATTGGGGATGAGGATTTTGCCGACATGTATCTTGTTTTCCGACTGTCGGGATTTTGGGCCCGTGTCACTGTTCAAACTTCCTCCCATAGAATCATAGAATCCTACAGTGCAGAAAGAGGCCACTCGGCCCATCTAGTTTGCACCAACCACAACCCCACCCAGGCCCTTATCCCCATATATCTACATATTTACCCACTAATCCCTCTAACCTATGCATCTCGGGACACTAAGGGGCAATTTAGAATGGCCAGTCAACCTGACCCACACATCTTTGGACTGTAGGAGGAAACCGGAGCACCTGGAGGAAACCCATGCAGACACAGGGAGAATATGCAAATTCCATATGGACAATGAGCCGAGCTGGGATTCGAACCCAGCTCCCTGGAGCTGTGAAGCAACAGTGCTAACCACTGTGCTACCATGCAGCCTGTAATCTTTATATTTCTGACTGCCTATTCAGGTTTATTTGATTAGTTCCTCAACTATGGAATCTTGCGGCCACCTGGAATCTAACACTTTATCTACTTTCGCTAGAAGTTACTGGTCCCTATTTGGATCACTGCCCCGGCATGAACCTCACACACCTGAGTTCCCTGTGGGGTCTGCCTGCCAGGTGCATGCCATGGGAGACTTGTTGTAATAATTCACATCAGCATTCCCTCACACCAACGTGAATGGATTATCTCAGTGCGGGTAAGGGTTGGGCAGGGTAATGGTTAGTGATAGAGGCCTAATAAGATTCAAATTCATTGTAATGATGTTCCCATTGTTGGGCATGAGGATTCCCAGAACTT
The DNA here is from genome assembly GCF_965287045.1 of Carcharhinus amblyrhynchos. Classification (NCBI taxonomy): domain Eukaryota; kingdom Metazoa; phylum Chordata; class Chondrichthyes; order Carcharhiniformes; family Carcharhinidae; genus Carcharhinus; species Carcharhinus amblyrhynchos. Next base: position 42,550,897 of record NC_137333.1, on the reverse strand, counting down.
AGGGGCTCTGGTGGGGGTGGGGGGGGAGGGGGGGCGGTGTTGCGGATGTGGTTGGTGGGGTTGACATTCACAACAAGATTTCCTATCATTGATTCCCGGTACGTCACTCACGAAGCAGGAAGTGGGGTGGTGACATTCGCAACGAGATTACCCCTGACATAAAATGCAATTTGGGTCTCCAGTGAGATTTTTCACTCCCGTCATCAAACCCTCCAGAAAAGAACAGGAGCAGAACATCCCGGCACAGGTTTGCTTTGAGAAGCCTGAGGAAGGTGAGAGGTGCACGCTTACACCATCAGCAACTTATTGCAGAAAAGATTGTGGGAAACCGCGATGTGAGGAAGAGGATTAGATTTGAGTTTATCGTAATCCTTTATAGTTTCAATCCACTTCTGGCAATGGCCTCAATTGGGGCCACTGCAATGATGATGCCCACTGTTTCCCCCCATGTGAGAAAGGACATGCACCGCGCCTCTCCCCCCCCCCCAGGTAGGAGTGGCTGCCTCCAGTTGTGCACCAGGTCGTTCTGCAACAGAGGTTATGTAGTTGATAAGTTGTGTGACTTATTTGGATGCTGTTGTGCACATAGTGAATAACTGAGAGTGCACACAGGTGAGTATGACGTTTGCAGCATTCCCATTGTATGGAACAAAGATATGAATGTTAGATCTGAGACATAATTAATAAGAAATGTTGGGAAGTGATTAATGGGGATGCAGTGTACTGAGTAATGACTAGATATGTGGTGGGAGAGATATGGCATTTGAAGACACAATCACTGACTTATAACTTAAAGAATTGAGGAAATGTTAAAAAGAAACATGTGGAAGATGGGGGGAATATAGGATCCAGACGAGTAACCACTATCAATTAGACAGAGTGCAAAAAGGAGATTGAGGTAGTAGGCCACACCTAGAGGAGCAAGAGTGGAGCAACAGGGCCATTAACAATGAGTGGAGAATAAGATATCCATTAACAGTAGGAGAGAAGCAATGCAGTCATTAACAACGAGAGACCAGTGTCACTATCGGTGCTCAACTTGGAAGAGTGCTGGTTCATCAGCTGAGGGCGGGCAATCAGCAGGAGATTTCCTTCTTATAAAGAACAAAGAGCAAAGAACAAAGAACAAAAACAGCCCGGGGAACAGGCCCTTCGGCCCAACGAGCCCGCGCTTCCATTTTAACATTACCAGTCCCCCCCTCCACCATGACCCTTATCTATTGTTTTATGGCAATCCACATTGAGGGAAACTAATTCAGGGACAATTTATTACTTCCAATCAGCCTAATAGCATATCTTTTGGGTGTGGGAGGAAACCGGAGCACCCGGAGAAAACCCACGCAAGCATGGGGAGAATGCGCAAACTCCCACAGACACCGGCCCAAATCCATGTGTCTGTACAGCAATCAGCGATAGTCACTGAGCTGTCGTCTTGCCCAGTATCTTGTCCAGTTTAAGCACACACTAACGACATGAAGCACTAGGCCTCTCTCAAACATTCAAGAGCAGCCCAAGTATGACCCATCACATGTATGCCCCTCGTTGGACAACAAGGCGGACCAACTTAAAACCTGTGAATTAAAAGAGAAAAACATTATTATCAAACTACATACTTTTACATTACCAGGGACATCCCAATGCTAATGAACCTTATTTAAAACAATCTCCTATATCCTCCCATCTCCAACCCACTCATGTGCCTGTCTAAGTTACTCTTAAACAACTCCAGCGTGCCTGCCTCCACCACCTTACTTGGCAGAGCATTCCATACCCCCACTACCCTCTGTGTGAAAAACCTCCCTCTAATATCCGTGTTATACCTCTCCCCCCTCACCTTAAGACCATGGCCCCTTGTACTGTGTGTCTCTAACATAGCAGACACACAGCTTACCTCTGTTTACTCTATCTATATGCTTCATAATCTTATATACCTCTATTAGACCCCCCCTCAGTCGCCGTCTTTCAAGGGAAAACAGCCCCAATTTGCTCAATCTTTCCTCATACCCCAGTCCTTCCATACCAGGCAACATCCTGGTAAACCTCCTCTGCACTCTCTCCAGAGTCTCCACGTCCTTCCGGTAGTAAGGCGACCAGAACTGGATACAGTACTCCAAATGTGGCCTAACCAACGTTCTGTACAACTGCAACATTAGACTCCAGCTCTTATATTCTATATCTCTTCCTATAAAGGCTAACATACCATAGGCTTTCTTCACAACCTTCTTCACTTGTACTGCCACTTTCAAAGACTTGTGCACTTGCACCCCCAGGTCTCGCTGCATTTCTATACTCTTTATAGGCTTACCCTTTATCATATAACTCCCCCTTACATTATTCCAGCCAAAATGCATCACTTCACATTTATCCGGATTAAACTCCATTTGCCATATATCTGCCCAATATACCAGCCTATCAATATCCCGTTGTATTGCCAGACACTGCTCTTCACTGCCCGCCAATCCAGCCATCTTAGTGTCATCTGAAAATTTGCTGATCACACCACTTACTCCCTCTTCCAAGTCACTTATATATACTACAAAGACAAGAGTACTGAGCCCTGCGGCACACCACTAGTGACAGACCAGACTAGTGATCTGGTACCAGGAGGCTTCATGGGGACCAGTGGCAATGTTGAGGACCCCCAGGGCAACTTCCCCTCTTCCATATACTACTGTCTGGCACCTCTGCTGAGTCTGTATCCAGGAATGGTGACGTCTGGGACGTTATCTGCAAATTATGATTCTGTGAATATAGCTACATCAGGCTGTTGCTTGACTAGTCTGCAAGATAGCTCTCCCAACTTTGGCACAATGCCCAGATGATAATAAGGAGGAATTTGCAGACAACAAGGCACGATTTATCATTTCTATTTACGGTACCTCAGTCGATGCCAACAGGTTTGTCTGGTTTCCTTCCTTTTTTGTTTCCTTTTTCATGGCTGAGTACAACTGAGTGATTTGTTTGGCTATTTCAAAGGGCGCCTAAGCATCAACTACATTACAATAAGTCTGTAGTCACATGAAGAACATGAATGAATTACTTGGGCTGATTGTGGTTTCATGGTCATCTTTAGACTTTTAATTCCAGACGTTTTTTAATTGAGTTTTGAATTCCACATCCTCATGGTGGGATTTGAACTTGGAACACGGACCTTAAAGTTAGGTCTCTGGATTACTAACCCTGCACCGTCCATGTCTGCACTATAGTTAAGAAAGCCCACCAATGCCTCTACTTTCTCAAGTAGACAGATTTTACAGCACCATAGAAAGCCGTCTTTCTGGTTGTATCACAGCTTGGCATGGCTCCTGCTCTACCCAAGACCACAAGGAACTACAAAAGGTCGTGAATGTAGCCCAATCCATCATGCAGACCAGTCTCTCATCCGTTGACTCTGTCTACACTTCCCACTGCCTCGGCAAAGCAGCCAGCATAATTAAAGACTCCGTGCATCCCGGACATTCTCTCTTCCACTTTCTTCCTTCAGGAAAAGGATACAAAAGCCTGAGGTCAAGTACCAATCGAATCAAGAACAGCTTGTTCCCTGCTGTTGTCAGACTTTTGAATGGACTTACCTCGCATTAAGTTGATCGTTCTCTACAGCCTAGCTATGACTGTAACACTACAGTCTGCAATCTCTCCTTTCCTTCTCTGACTGTATAGCGCGCAAGAAACAATATTTCACACCGTATACTAATACATGTGACAATAATAAATCAAATCAAAACAAATAAAATTCTGCAGTCCTCCTGAAAACTGCTGTTCCTTCTTAAATTTGGATTTGTCCTTTGTATGAAAACTGAGAACTTGGGGGGGTTCAGGTTTGAAAGTTCATTGAGACTGATTTGGTGTCAGGAGCAACTGAATATTCAGATCTGACAAAAACCGAGAGTGTTAGGGAAGAACGGATTGATCTGTCCTTCTCAAGACCTTGGGGAAAACTGATGACAGAATGGTTATTGCTGGACTCCTGTAGTCAAGATTGCTTAGTTTCGTAATCAATTTTTGATTCCATTCACATGGAGAGTTTTTTTTCATCCTGAGTAATCAAACTTGGACTATTTTGCTGGTGGACATATGTCTCCAAACTATTCCTACAATGTATTTCACTTGGGTGCCTGCACTGCAGACTTCATGGATTTCACGTTTCTCTCAATGATGTTGGAAGTTGTGGAAGCAGGAATTCCTAGTCAGTTGGGACTGTCTCACCTTTGTTGTCTTGTCAGCAAGAATGGAAAGTAATGTTCCTGTCAGGTTCTAATGTGTGTCAGTGGGGAGGAGGTTGCAGATTCCTGGACATTTGCAGTGTAGCCAGAGCAGGGGATGTTACAGCTATTTCACGCAATCATACCAATTGCTAATGATTTGGAGTTCTCTGTGTTATTTTCTTTTTGGAGGAAGAGAATAGAATTCAATGGACAGTTTGTAATTCAAATCATATTTTAGAATTTAGGAAACAATGTATGGTGTGATTTATCCACAAAGCAAGTACCCACTAGTATAACATGATTATACCATGAGATAGAAGGAGTCAACTTATTATTTTTATCCACAATGTTATGGATTTGTTTGCACGGTTTTGTGATGAAAATTACTGAAATTTCAGCATTAAATCTGCAAAGGAAGATTAGTAGCAAGGGTGCCAATGGGATGGATTCAAGGAAAGCAATAATAGACAATGGGGCGGAATTTTACCGGCATGTCTGCCCAAGTTTTGCACAATCCCGCCCGAGGCCAACAGAGAATGCCATTCTCCGAGCCGAGCCCACCCCCGGAATCACGGCTGGCGATTCCGGTAAAATTCTGGCCAGTGTTTACAGCTCAGCAAGAAGCTATTTGGCCTATTCCATCCATGCTGGCTCTCTGCAAGAGCAACTCAGCTTAATCTCACTCCCCTGCTTTTACCTCATAGCCCTGCAAATCTTTTCTCCTTGGATAATTCTCCAGGAAATTCATTAGATAATTCAACTGGGGACTTAGAATATACAATGCCCATAGAAACTGAAATAAGTTTTAAAAGAAAAGGAACCTTCACAAAGTCAATGGAAAGAATGATTTGTTAACCAAGATTTTTTATTGCGTTTCAACTATAATGATCCAACTAAAAATCAACATCAGTCAAATGTTAGTTAACTAGTGCAGGGTTTTTTTTCAAACAGAGGGTTAAATCTCATTTCAAATAGTTGATGCAACAAAGACACTCCACATAATCACAAGTAGACACATTTCTTTTCACACTTGCTCAGATAGAAAACGTGTGGACCAACATCGACAGTAACGGTTCAGTCCCTTTGTTGGTTGAGGTAGTTTTTAGAGCTTGCCTCTTCCACCTTCCTCATGTCACAGCAAGGCCAAAGACTGCTAGAAATCAGAGATGTGTGATAACCATAATAAGCAGCTTTCAGATAACCCAGGATGCAATATGAAGAAAGAACTGACACTGGCAAAGTCTAGGCCCAAGAAGATGCAAAATCAACTTTGAAGTTGAACTATGTTGGAGGAAATGAACGAACTGAGTCTTCTGAGACGGTGTGGAACATCAATAAAATGGCTTTGTTCGACACGCATGAGGAAGAGCAGACCTCGTGGCTGTAAGTTTAACTTGCTTCCCAGCCACTCTACTGAGCACTGGCTCTTGCGTATTCTTACACTTCTTTACATTACAAATTGCTACATTTTGATGAGGTCATCAGATTGTTACTTGAAATTGGTTACAGTTTTGCTTTTGATTACATTATGCAGATGCATTGTCTTGAGTGATTCAGCTTTAATCGCTTGGTGGACACCTCTTGTCCACCTGTTTATAATATCAATGCATTGTATTTGTCAAACTGATTTCGATGGGGTGTAATTGTCACATCCCCTGGATGTTTGATTAAGTTTTCAGAGGCACAATGGCCCCTCAAGATTTTTTGGAGCCTTAATTGTTATCAATTCTCATGGTAGTTGCTGAAACCTTGGACTGACACCACCTGATGTGGGACTGTTTTAGCGCTGTCTGAGATGTAGTTATTTGTACTTTGGTGTGTGTGTGTGTGGATACTACAGTCTGTTTAAGCTTTTCCATTCATTCCTCTCCTCCTGTGGCCCACACTCCCTGGGTTTGCTGTACTATAGACCTCGTTACCATAGGAATGTGGAGAACATGTGGGCTTGACTACCATGGAGATGAGAGGGATTTGCATGCTTTTTTACCACAAGCGCATATGGACCTCATTACAATGGTAACAAGGGCCTGTTATCATGGGGATTAGCACGGTAAATGCATGTGTTACAGGAATAGGGCCTGGGTGGGATGTGGTTGGTACAGACTTGATGGGCCAAATGGCCTCCTTCTGTACTGTAGGGGTTTCATGATTCTATAACTATCCTGGTGACAATTTAGACTGCTTGATTCATACTTGCTATGGCATTAAGATTGATTTAATCAAAGCTGGCCCCACCTAGATGGCTTCAAGCTCAATGCTTTCAAACTGCCCAGTGACACCTCATAGTAAATCAGGACTAATCTTGACAGCCTACACAACCATAGTTTGATGATCAGCCCTGATTGTAATGAATGGCGGAGCAGGCTCGAAAGGCCAATGGCCTCCTCCTGCTCCCATCTTATATGTTTCTATACATGGAATCTCCTTCCTCTTGTTCAGTTTTTTACATTGAGCACTATCTTTATCTCTAAAACATTGACTGCTTATAATCGATCGCCCCTTCACCACTGCAGAAAATGCCTCAACCTTTAACTTCCATTCTGTCCATCAGTTTCTGCTACAGCTTTAAAATTTTGTCTTGGATGTTCTCTCATGTTAGGATTGTCTATTTCCAGAATTCCCATCTCCAACCTGTCCATCAATCAAACATACTTTTCTCACATTTCCAGACACACAGTGGGCAGCAGAAACAGCAGAGATAAATCCATCCTATCTCAAGGCTAATGAAAGGCCCACTTCTGCTGCAATCTTCCTGCTGTCAGAATTGGAAGACATTGTTTTGAAGAACTTGCCTCCAGCACTGGAACTGTTGGTTACAATTTGTCCTGTGCGTATTTACTGTCATTGCTGACATCATTGCTGGCTATTGCCCTGTTGGCCCAGTATGAAGAATCTCTCAGTAAACTAACAAATTAATGATCCATTGATATCCTGCCACTGCGTGTGAAAATCCACCTCTGAGGAGTCTGCTAGCTTGGCCTTTCTCTACATACCCCTGTTGTGTCTGCCACACAGCCTGTTTTAATCCTTACATGGTGGACAAATAACTGCAAGTAGATGTCTTGCTAGGACAACCAATATTTACTTAAATCCACACAATCAATAATCACCCAACCAACAATAAGTTATCTTACAGGAAATACTTGAATTCAAGTCCAATACAAGATCTTGATTTAACTTTGCATGACTGGCAAGTACCCAGGTAGATATTGGCCTTTATCAGTGCGTCCATCTCGGTCATCCTCTGGTCCTTTGGTCCTTTGGTCTGGTCTGGCACTCTGGCTCTGCTCTTCCTTCCTTCTCGGGTGTGGTGGCTCTCCTCGTGCTGGTCGTCACTGGTGATGTTCACCATTGTTGTAGCTCATTTGTGGGGTCAGAGAGAGAGAGAGAGATTCTTGGTCGTGCAGCATCCTTTATACCCCATTGGATTTCATACCTCTTTTGGCCATTGCCAATCGATCAATCAGGACTTGATCACCCTGATCGATAAGAGTCCAATCAGGTGCTGCCACATCCGTCTCTGGGTGTGTACCCAATGGCCATGCCTATAGGTGATGGGGGCACATAGAGTTCACACCTTTCCCCCCAGACAAGAGGCCACAGCACCCTCACGTCAGGTAAATAACCCAGTGTGACCAGAAATTCTCTTTCATCCTGGAGATGACCCATATCGTGTTTATTCACTCGTGAGGGTTGCAGACTGTCATTTTAGTTTTGCCCAATTGTCCCAGAGTGCTTTGCAAATCATCAGATTTTAGATGGCCTGTTTGGCCACACGCCTACAAGTGGTTTCATTCAACAAAGTGAACATGCAGAGGTCCCAATGCAACTGAATAAGTGGGTATAGCCACCCAGTTCAGGGGCTGTACCAACACTCAGACCTCAGTGCTGCAGCTCTCATACAATCCCTCTTCCTCCAGAAGTGCTCTCAGCTCAGCATGTGGCACCCAGCCTTATTTCAGCCCAAGATTTATCCATCCCTCAAGGAGATCTGGCCCTATAAAATGTTGCCATGCGGTGACAACACAGGACACATTGACACTTGCACAGCAACAGTTAGGCCAACAAGCCTGTACATGGAGAACACATCACTGGCAAGCAGAGCAGCAAACACCATCCCCTTGCTATCATGGCATTGTGCCAAGCTAATGACGCACACAACACACTTACTGTGATTTGTCTGTTCAGAAATCAGGATGACAGGACATGGAAACAGACAGGAGATCTGAGAAAAATCCGTGATCTTGCCACAATAGTGACAGCAGAGACATTCTCTACCCTGCAGACTGAACGGCAAGAATGCATGGAGTCAGACTGCAAAGCTGATAAGTTTCTCGAAGGAATATTGATGATCCCGTGTGCAGTGCAGCTCGAGGTTCAATGAACTGTTGTATTCAGGTAGGATGAGTAAGAGTTCCAGCTACTCAGTGAGCCCCTTGTATTGCAAGATGCTAAAATCTGGGGGGGCACAGCACATTCTGCTCTTCAACTTTTAAGGAGTTTGTGCCCAGGTCATTGGCACATTGCCCAGCACTTATGGGTACAGGAGGTGATGCTGTTTCAAAGCAAATGGAGTCATAGAGTACTAAAGTTGTGCAGAAAAGGCCCTTCAACCAGTTGAGTCAGCACTGACAATGACTACCACAAACGGCATGCTAGACCCATTTTCCAGCGCTAGTCCCTTACCTTTGAGTGTTATGATGTTTCAAATGTTCATCCAAATGTGTTTTAAATGTTGTAAGTTTTCTGGCCTCCATTACCTTCCTAGTCAGAGCATTCCATATTCCAGCCTCTGATTGAATTTCTTTTCTCAAATCACCTCTGAATCTCCAACCCTTATCCTTAAAAACTATGCCCCCTTGTGATTGACCCTCCCTCAACTAAAGGGAACGGCATCTTCCTATTTGTTAAATCCTGTTGTAGTGAGGAATCTCCTCACCAGCAACTCCACAGTCAGGGAATACAGCTTGTCGTTCAGTCTATTCGATCCACACTCCAAATGTTGACTGTCCATTTTGGACACATCCCAACAGCTCATCCCACACCCAAGGACACATAAACCATTCCCTTAAAAGGGCAATGCCCCAACAGATGTAACACTGCTCCCCTATAAACAGCAAACTGCCCCATACAGCAACACCAACAGAGGGGCAGCACAGTAGCACAGTGGTTAGCACTGCTGCTTCACAGGGTCCTGGGTTCGATTCCCAGCTTGGGTCACTATCTGTGTGGAGTCTGCACGTTCTTCCCATGACCGTGTGGGTTTCCTCCAGGTGATCCGGTTTCCTCCCACAGTCCAAAGATGTGCTGGTTAGATGCTTTGACCATGCTAAATTCTCCCTCAGTGTACCCGAACAGGCGCTGGAGTGTGGTGACGAGAGGACTTTCATAGTAATTTCATTGCAGTGTTAATGTAAGCCTACTTGTGACACTGATAAATAAACTTTACAGCGTATTAAACTACTTACATACAATTGTACATTTTTCTCTATTTACATCTTACAGGTGCTTGGTGCAGAACCCACAGCGTATTTATAATATGATGCATAGTTCATTCCACACCCTCACATCCATCTTCCATAGACATGATCAACCTGTTGGGCGATGACAATCCCTTGGGGGTTGTTTCATGGGGACTGGAACTGGTTTTATGATGCTTTCTGGCAAGTGTGGTCTCGATGAGCCTACGAGCAGTGCCCTGTCTTTCCGCACCTCATCAGTCACCAAAGTCAAGTTCCTCATTTCCTCCAAGACTGGAGGAGCTGTCGATTCAAGGCCTCCCTCTCCTGATACCTCTGCTGGGCACTGTTTGGAACCTCTCCAAACTATAGGTGACCTTCTTCCCCCTTAGTGTGGGGCTTCCATGTTGGTCTGCATGTTGGCACCACACTAACTTGTCCTGAGTTTCCACTGTACAAAGCAAGAGCTCTGACTTGGTCACAATCATAGCAGGAACCCTCTTCTCTCCCCAAGCATAGTTGCTGACCGGTACCAAATCAGCCTTCTGAAAGGCCCTCAGCTTGGTGTGTGCAGCTCCATAGCCTATCTGCATCTCCTGGTTCTTCTCCACCACTCATCTCGTCTCATCAGGACTCAATAGGTCAAACATTGTACACAACTATCTCCCGAACATCAGCACGATGGAAGAGCATTTTGTTGTTGCAGAGGAGGGTTCTTATACGTGCTCAAGAACTGATTCAATCTTCACATCAATGACCTCTCCCCCTGTGAAACCACCAAAGAGAGGTTAACAATCTGCTAGCCTATTCATCGCTTGGTGGTATGGCACAGACTTTACACGGTGAATGCAGTGTAACTCCTTGTACACTTCAAGGTCTGCCCACACAAACTGTGGTCTGTTGTCACTGGCAATTTGGTTGGGGTAAGCAAACCTAGTAAACATGGAGCTTGTCCAAGGTTGTTTCTGTGGACAGCGATTTCATACAAATCATTTCTGGCCACTTTGAATGTGTATCGACAACCACCCGCAGCATCTGACGTTCTGCTGATCCCACAAAATCTATGTGGACCCAATCCCAGGCCATTCCCGTAGTGCAATGGTGACACAGGTCGTGCCTTTCTAATCTTGGCACACGACTCACATGAGCTTGCTTTCTCCTCTGTGCAGGCATTTATTTCAGCCACCACATATTGCTGAGGGCCACCTCATTCATTTGCGCCATCTCTGAGTGTCCTTAGTGCAATTACTCCAATACATTCCATCTCAAAGACTGCGGGCTGACAACCCACATGCAACGCAACAAACAATCATCTTACACCGACAATTCCCACTGTCGACTGACATATGGGGTGGGATTCTCCGGCTACGCTCGCCCCAGAGTTGTAGGGATTCTATGATTCTATCTAGTCTCAGCTTATATAACTCAAATTCTCCATCCCAGACAACATCCTGGTGAATCTCCTCTAAACCCCCTCTATTGTTTTCACATCCTTCTTATATTGAGGTGACTAGAATTGTGCACAGTACTCCACTTGTGGCCTAACCAATGTCTCTACAGCTCCAAAATTACCTCCTTGCTCTTACACTCTATGCCACGGATGACAAAAGCAAGTGTCCCATACGCCTTCGTAATGACCCTACTCACCTACTCTGCCTCTTTCAGGGATCTGTAAATAAGTACCCCAAGTTCGATTCATTCTTCTGAGCTTCCTAGTGTCCTGCCATTCATTAAATACTCACTTGTCTTGTTATTTCTTCCAAAGTCCATCACCTCACACTTTTCAGGGTTAAATAGACTCTGCCACTGCTCTGTCCATCTGACCAAACCACCTCTATCTTCCTGCAAATTACAACGTTCTTCCTCACTATTAACCACCCAACCAGTCGTAGTGTCATCTGCAAACTTGCTTATCATTCCCCCACCTTGTGGTACACCACTGAACGCTAGTGTCCAGTCATTCTAACAGCCTACATTATCATCGATATAATTTATGTATGTAACAATCAATCCCAGCACTGACCCTTGCGCTGCTCCACTGGACACCGGTCACCAGTCACACAAAAAGCCTTCCACCGTCACCCTTTGTGTCCTATTTCTAAGTCAATTTTGGATCCATCTCATCAAGTCTCCCTGAATTCTACATCCTTCAACCTTCTCAAACAGTCTCCCATGTGGGACCTTGTCAAAGGCTTTGCTAAAATCCATATAAACACTTCCCTCAAGCACACATTTAATCACACATTCAAAATAATCCTGTCAAATTTGTTAGGCATAAACTCAATCTGACAAAGCCACGCTGACAATCCCTAATCAAAACATACCTTTCCAAATGGAAATTAATTCTCTCTTTCAGAGTTTTCTCCAATAGCTTCCATACCAATGTGAGACTCACAGCTCTGTAACTTCCTGATTCAACTCATCCACCCTTTTTGAAAAATGGAACCTCATTTGTTGCCCTCCAGCTCTCTGGATCTTCCCCCGTGACCAGAGAGGAATTAAAAGTCTTAATCTCAGTCTTAAATGGCCTACCTCGTATCATAAGAAATCTCACAACACCAGGTTTAAGTCCAACAGATTTATTTGGCAGCATTAGCTTTCGGAGTCTCAAACTCCTTCATCAGGTGAATGCGGACTTGTGTTCAGGTCATATACAGACACAAACTCAATTTACAAGATAATGATTGTGTCTGTATATGAGCTGTTTGTGAACACAACTCCTCACTCACCTGATGAAGGAGACAGAGACTCTGACAGTTCATGCTTCCAAATAAATCTGTTAGACTTTAAACTGGTGTTATTACTGTGCTTATCCCAGTCTGACACCAGCATCGCCACATCATTCTCGTATCCACAGGCTATGATTATTTCATTTAGACCCCCACATACTCACCCCCCCATATACACTCGTCCCCCCCTTACAAACACTCACCTGTCACACACACCACACACTCACCTCCCACACATACACTCACCCCCCCCTTACAAACACTCACCTCCCACACATACACTCACTCCCCCATGTACACTCGCCAGCCCCCCACACAGACACTCTCACTCCCCCATATACACTCACCTCCCCTTTATACACATTTGCCCCCTCTTACAAACACTCACCCTCACACACACCACAATTCACACCCCTCACACACACTCACCCCCCTCACACACACTCACCCCCCCTCACACACACTCACCCCCCCTCACACACACTCACCCCCCCTCACACACACTCACCCCCCCTCACACACACTCAACCCCCCTCACACACACTCACCCCCTCACACACACTCACCCCCCTCACACACACTCACCCCCCCTCACACACACTCACCCCCTCACACACACTCACCCCCCTCACACACACTCACCCCCTCACACACACTCACCCCCCTCACACACACTCACCCCCCCTCACACACACTCACCCCCTCACACACACTCACCCCCCTCACACACACTCACCCCCTCACACACACTCACCCCCCTCACACACACTCACCCCCCCTCACACACACTCACCCCCCTCACACACACTCACCCTCACACACACCACAATTCACACCCCTCACACACACTCACCCCCTCACACACACTCTCACCCCTCACACACACTCACCCCCCTCACACACACTCACCCCCTCACACACACTCACCCCCCCTCACACACACTCACCCCCCTCACACACACTCACCCCCTCACACACACTCTCACCCCTCACACACACTCACCCCCCTCACACACACTCACCCCCTCACACACACTCACCCCCCCTCACACACACTCACCCCCTCACACACACTCACCCTCACACACACCACAATTCACACCCCTCACACACACTCACCCCCCTCACACACACTCACCCCCTCACACACACTCTCACCCCTCACACACACTCACCCCCCCTCACACACACTCACCCCCCTCACACACACTCACCCCCTCACACACACTCTCACCCCTCACACACACTCACCCCCCTCACACACACTCACCCCCCTCACACACACTCACCCCCCCCACACACACTCACCCCCCCTCACACACACTCATCCCCCTCACACACACTCACCCCCCTCACACACACTCACCCCCTCACACACACTCATCCCCTCACACACACTCACCCCCCCTCACACACACTCATCCCCTCACACACACTCACCCCCCTCACACACACTCACCCCCCTCACACACACTCACCCCCCCCACACACCCTCACCCCCTCACACACACTCACCCCCACACACACACTCATCCCCCTCACACACACTCACCCCCTCACACACACTCATCCCCTCACACACACTCACCCCCTCACACACACTCACCCCCTCACACACACCCACCCCCCTCACACACACTCACCCCCTCACACACACTCATCCCCTCACACACACTCACCCCCTCACACACACTCACCCCCTCACACACACTCACCCCCCCCACACACCCTCACCCCCTCACACACACTCACCCCCCTCACACACACTCATCCCCCTCACACACACTCACCCCCTCACACACACTCATCCCCTCACACACACTCACCCCCTCACACACACTCACCCCCTCACACACACCCACCCCCCTCACACACACTCACCCCCTCACACACACTCACCCCCTCACACACACTCACCCCCACACACACACTCATCCCCCTCACACACACTCACCCCCTCACACACACTCATCCCCTCACACACACTCACCCCCTCACACACACTCACCCCCTCACACACACCCACCCCCTCACACACACTCACCCCCTCACACACACTCACCCCCTCACACACACTCACCCCCTCACACACACTCACCCCCTCACACACACTCACCCCCTCACACACACTCACCCCCCTCACACACACTCACCCCCTCACACACACTCACCCCCTCACACACACTCATCCCCCTCACACACACTCATCCCCTCACACACACTCACCCCCTCACACACACTCACCCCCCCTCACACACACTCACCCCCCTCACACACACTCACCCCCCTCACACACACTCACCCCCTCACACACACTCACCCCCTCACACACACTCACCCCCCCTCACACACACTCACCCCCTCACACACACTCACCCCCCTCACACACACTCACCCCCTCACACATACTCACCCCCTCACACACACTCACCCCCCCTCACACACACTCACCCCCTCACACACACTCACCCCCTCACACACACTCACCCCCCCTCACACACACTCACCCCCTCACACACACTCACCCCCCCTCACACACACTCACCCCTCACACACACTCACCCCTCACACACACTCACCCCCCTCACACACACTCACCCCCCCTCACACACACTCACCCCCTCACACACACTCACCCCCCTCACACACACTCATCCCCTCACACACACTCACCCCCCTCACACACACTCATCCCCCTCACACACACTCATCCCCCTCACACACACTCATCCCCTCACACACACTCACCCCCCTCACACACACTCATCCTCTCACACACACTCACCCCCCTCACACACACTCACCCCCCTCACACACACTCACCCCCCTCACACACACTCATCCTCTCACACACACTCACCCCCTTCACACACACTCACCCCCCTCACACACACTCACCCCCCTCACACACACTCATCCCCTCACACACACTCACCCCCCTCACACACACTCATCCTCTCACACACACTCACCCCCCTCACACACACTCACCCCCCTCACACACACTCACCCCCCTCACACACACTCATCCCCTCACACACACTCACCCCCCTCACACACACTCATCCTCTCACACACACTCACCCCCCTCACACACACTCACCCCCCTCACACACACTCACCCCCCTCACACACACTCACCCCCTCACACACACTCACCCCCTCACACACACTCATCCCCCTCACACACGCTTGAGTGGGTGATTATTGATTGTGTAGGTTTAAATAAATATTGGTTGTATTAACAAGACATCGACTCGTAGTTATTTGTCCACCGTATCGAGGTTAAAACAGACTGAGTGGCAGGCAACAATCGGCCCACCACTAGCAGCCATACCCTCAGCTACTGGGCCCTAATCTCTAGAAATTTTTCACTCGCCATCTCTAACTCTCTCCCTTCTTTCTCCTCTTTAAAATGCTCCTTAAGAGCTCCCTCAGCGAGCACTCTTTGGGTCACCTGCCCTAATATTTTCTTTATGAGTTAGATATCTGTATTTCTTTTCTTGATAACAATTCTCTGAAAACCTTGGGTTGCTTCACTGTGATAAACATGTTCCATAAAAGCAAGTTCATGTTGTTATTCCTGAGGATTTATTGGTGGGTATATACTTACATCCCTGACAGTCTGCCGTTGGGTATGTATTTCTTTGATGTCAGAGAGATAACTCTGGCTGACCTCATACATTTTATTTGAATTCCGGTGTTTTCTGTTGCACCAAGTGTGAGAGTCCAGAGCTGAAAAATATGTCACCTGAGTTTGTAGAACATTACAGCTATTGTACTTCATCCTACTGCTTCTCCAATGTTTTATAATGTAAAATATCACTTGGCTTCCAGGACTTTTTCTGCTTCCTTCCTTCATAATTTAAATTTGAAAGGGTTTATTATTAACTGACAGCAATTGCGTAAGAAAATACTTGTTCAATGTCTCAGCAACAATTTATTTATTTATTAGAATTGCACTGAGGCATGGCTTTCTGCTCTGACTCATTGAGTGACTTAACACTCCAATTCTATATAAAGGCAGTGGACTACCTTTTTATCACAAACCTGTTTACCACGCCGTAAGCAGCCAAAATGAAGGCAATGTACTTTCATCTTATAGTTGTGTTCGAACTAGGCTTTCTCGCCTTTTCTTCAACTGCACTTCCATTGTCTTTAGTAAAGGACGCAAACGAACCTGAGGTATGTAAAATATTTAAGCTTTGCATACCAAATACTATAGAAGTTTCTACAGATATGTAAAGAGAAAAACATTGATAAAAACAAAAATGTAGGCTCCTTACGTTCAGAAACAGGAGAATATTTAACGGGGAATAAAGAAATGATTGAGGAATTAAATTTGTACTTTGCTTCAGTCTTCACAAAGGAAGACATGAATAATGTGCCAGAAGTGCTGAGAGAGACATGCTTTAGTGAGGAGCTGAAGAAAACCAGCATTAAAAGAAAAATGGCTATGGGGAAATTGGTGGGATTGAAGGTGGATAAATCTCCAGGTCCTGATAATCTTTATTCTAGAGTACTTAAGAAGTGGCCTTGGAAATAGTAGATCCATTGGTGGTCATTTTCCAAAATTCTTTGGACTCTGGAATGCTTCCTATCTATTGGAATTTTATAAGGAGGCAAAAAGGAGACACAAGATTGTTTTGGCAGATAAGGCAAAGGAGAATCCAAAGACCCTCTACAAATACATATAGGGCAAAATAGTAACAAGGGAGACAGTAGGGCCTCTTAAGGAACAACAAGGTCATCCATGTGTGGATCCAGAAGAGATGGGTGGGATCCTAACTGAATATTTCTCATCAGTATTTACTGTTGAGAAAAGCATGGATATTAGGGAACTTGGAGAAATAAATAGGGATGTCTTGAGGAGTGTACATATTACAGAGAAGGAGGTGCTAGAAGTCTTAAAGCACACCAAGGTAGATAAATCCCTGGGACCTGATGAAGTGTATCCCAGGACATTGTGGGAGGCTAGGGAGAAAATTGCGGGTCCCCTAGCTGAGATATTTGAATCATCGATAGTCACAGGTAAGGTGCCTGAAAATTGGAGAGTGGCAAATGTTGTGCCTTTGTTTAATAAGGGCTACAGGGAAAAGCCTGGGAACTACAGGCCGGTGAACCTCACATCTGTGGTGGGTAAATTGTTGAAAGTATTTTGAGAGACAGGATCTACAGGCATTTAGAGACGCAAGGACTGATTAGGGACAGCCAGCATGGCTTTGTGAGTGGAAAATCATGTCTTACAAATTTGATTAAGTTTTTTGAAGGGGTGACCAAGAAGGTAGATGAGGTCAGTGCAGTTGATGTTGTCTATATGGGCTTTAGCAAGGCCTCTAACAAGGTACCACATGGTAGGTTGTTGCAGAAGGTTAAATCTCATGGGATCCAGTGTGAGGTATCTAAATGGGTATAAAATTGGCTTCTTGACAGAAGCCAGAGGGCGATTGTAGAGAGTTGTTTTTCAAACTGGAGGTCTGTGATCAGTGGTGTGCCTCAGGGATCAGTGCTGGGTCCACTGGTATTTGACATTTATATTAATGATTTAGATGAGAATAGAGGAGGCACGGTTAGTAAGTTTGCAGATGACACTAAGATTGGTGTCATAGTGGACAGTGAAGAAAGTTATCTCCAACTGCAACGGGATCTTGATCAATTGGGCCAGTGGGCTGACAAATGACAGATAGAGTTTAATTTAGATAAATGTGAGGTGATGCAAACTGGTAGATTGAACTAGGGCAGCGCTTACTCAGTTAATGGTAGGGTGTTGGGGAGAGTTACAGACCAAAGAGATCTGGGGATACATGTTCATAGCTCCTTGAAAGTGGAGTCACAGATGGACAGAGTGGTGAAGAAGGCATTCAGCATGCTTGGTTTCATCAGTCAGAACATTTAATACAGGAGTTGGAATATCTTGTTGACGTTGTACAAGACATTGGTAAGGCCACACTTGGAATACTGTGTGCAATTCTGGTTAACCTATTATAGAAAGGATATTATTAAACTAGAAAGAGTGCAGAAAAGATTTACTAGGATGCTACCGGGACTTGACAGTTTGGGTTATAAGGAGGGATTGGATAGACTGGGACACTTTTCTTTGGAGCGTAGGAGGCTGAGGTGTGATCTTAAAGAGATCTAAAAAATAATGAGGGGTATAGATCAGCTAGATAGTCAATATCTTTTCCCAAAGGTAGGGGAGTTTAAAACTAGAGGGCATAGGTTTAAGGTGAGAGGGGAGAGATACAAAAGTGTCCAGAGGGGCAAATTTTTCACACAGAGGATAGTGAGTGTCTGGAATGAGCTGCCAGTGGTAGTAGTAGAAGTGGGTACAATTTTGTCTTTTAAAAAGCGTTTAGATAGTTCTGTGGGTATGATGGGTATAGACGGATATGGGCCAAATGTGGGCAATTGGGATTAGCTTAGGGGTTTTAAAAAAAGGGTGGCATGGAGAAGTTAGACCAAAGGGCCTGTTTCCATGCTGTAAACCTCTATGACACTATGACTCTATGTAACTGATAGGCTTGAACGAGGAGAATCAGTGGGTCTGGTTTATTTAAGCTTTCAGAAGGCTTTCGACCAGGTCTCACATTACCGACTACTGTGCCAGGAAATACTTCAGCATAATTTAGACAGGCTGAATGTGTGGGCATCCGCAGATCAGACGCAGTGATAAATGTGAAGTTATCTACTTTGGTAGCAATAATAGGAAAACAAATTATTACTTGAATGGGTGCAAATTGAGAGGTGGTTACTCAACGAGGCCTTGAATTCCTCGTGCATCAGTTGCTGAATGTAAGCGTGCAGGTACACCAGACAGTAACAAAGGCAAATGTTATGTTGGCCTTCATAGCAAGAGGATTTGAGTATAGGGACGGGGATGTTTTGCTGCAATTGTGTAGGACATTGTTGAGGCCACATTGCATGCAGTTTTGGTGTCCTTATCTGAAGAAGAATGTCCTATCTACAGAGGAAGGTTATGGAGATTTACCAAGCTGATTCCTGGGATGGCAGGTCTGTCACATGAGGAGAAACTAAATCAGTTAGGATTATATTCACTGGAGTTTAGAAGAGTGAGAGCGGATTTCATAGAAACTTATAAAAGTCTAACAGGGTTAAAAAGGGTAGATTCAGGAAGAAGGTTCCCAATGGTGGGGGGTGACCAGAACTAGGAGTCATAGTTTGAGGAGAAGGGATAATCCTTTTCGAACTGAAATTTCTTCACCCAGAGGATGGCGAATGTGTGGAATTTGCTACTGCAGAAAGTAGTTGAGGCCAAAACATGGTCTGATTTAAAGAGGAAATTAGATATAACTCTAAGTGTGAAAGGGATCAAGGGATATGTGGGGAAAGGGTATTCAAGATATTGAATTTGATGATCAGCAACGTCATAATGAATGGCAGAGCAGGTTCAGAGGGCCAAATGTTCTACTTCTGCTTTTAGTTTCTATGTTTCAATGTAAGAGTATCAAGTAGATATGAGGTAGCTCAGTTGGTACAGCACGAGACTCTTAATCTCAGAGTTGTGGGTTCAAGCCCCACGTTGAGCAAATGTTTCCTTTAGGGGCCACAGTGGTTAGCATTGCTGCTTCACAGCTCCAGGGACCTAGGTTTGATTCCTGGCTTGGGTCACTGTCTGTGCGGGGTTTGCACATTCTCCTCGTGTCTGCGTGGGTTTCCTCCAGGCACTCCGTTTTCCATCCACGGTCCAAAGATGTAGGTTGATTGGCCACGATAAATTGCCCCTTAGTGTCCTGAGATGCGTAGGTTAGAGGAATTAGTGGGTAAATATGGAGGTAGGGCCTGTGTGGGATTGTGGTTGGTGCAGACTCAATGGGCTGAATGGCCTTTTTCTGTAGAGCAGGGATTCTATGATTAACCTGACCACATTCTTGTTTTGTTCTACTTCAGGTTCTTTATGTTTTTGATTAACCATTCTTGGTAATATGATTAAAGAATATGAAATACTGAGCCTGATACAGTTCAAGTTCAGTCAGTATTTACCTAAGCTGTAGTTTCTCTACTTTATGGGAACACTAAATCTATCCATTGCAGCATAAAGTACCAAAAGCCTTGAAGATTGACTGGCTTTTCAGCTTTGATTCCTGATTTTATCTCTGGTCCATCATGTGTGCAAAGCCCATTTACCAAGATACGGGGCACCTACACAGTTAAGTGTTTGTATGCTGCCTGGAAAGTGTTGGGCCAGACTTTCCGATTGAAATGCAGCAAAATGCGTGGCGCTTATCCGCAAACTTCTAACTTCCAGAGGGCAGACGTATGCTGCCAGAATCATCCCATAGACATCTCCAACACTGCCCCTGTCATTAGAGACGGGACTACAATCCCTAAAGTTATCCTGAAATTTACACCATTCAGCCTAGAAACTTCAATCACATGTGCCGGAGCAGAATTTACATTGGAAGCTGTATCAGCTGTGTATTGTACAGAACTTTTTTTTTCATTAAGCTACCCTCCCCAAACACCTCGAGGCCTGAACTGTCACATTCTGTTGCTGGAAATACTAACCGGTTTTGCAGGAAGTGTACAGCAAAGATCTTGTGCAATGGATAAACCTTAAAGAGGTACGATTGTAGGAATTCACCAGGCTGTTTTCAGTCGCAGCTTCCAAACCTGTAACCTCCACCACCAAAAGGAAGCAGGGCAGCTGACACGTGCGATCCTGACTCAGAGCAATATCACCATTCCTTTCCGATCTCTGACCCAGGCCACGGAGTTTCAAGATGAGTTTTGTCAGAATAATGGTGTTGAAGGCTGAGCTGTAGTCAATAAATAAAAATCTGACATGGAGATCCTCGATATCCAGGTGTTTCGGAGTTGAGTGTAGGGCCAGGGAGATGGTGCCTGCTGTGGATCTGTTGCGGCGATAGGTGAACTGTAGCGGATCCAAGCAATCTGGGAGGCTGGAATTGATTTGTGCCATGACACACCTTTCAAAGCACTTCATAATGATGGATATCAGAGCCAACGGGCGATAGTCATTAAGGCACACTGCCTGGCTTTTCTTTGGTACAGGGACGATGGTCGTCTTCTTGAAACAGATAGTGATTTCAGAAGGTATAAAGAGAGGTGGAAGATATCTGCGAATACCCCTGCCAGGTGGTCCGTACATTATCTGCATTGTAGAGGCAGAGTGCCAACTCTCAGACATTTCCTCCTACCTCCCCCTCGAACATGACCCCACCACTAAACATCAAACGTTGTCTCCAGGATGCTCACTGACCTCATCGCTTCTGGTGATCTCCTGCCCGGAGCCTCCAATCTCATTGTCCCCAGTCCTGCATAGTCTATTTCTACCACCTTCCCAAAATTGACAAACAGTGTTACCCTGGTAACCCCACTGTGCAGTCTGCTCCTGCCCCATGGAATTCCTTTCTTCTTATCTTGGCTCCATCCTTTCTGTCTCTCCCTTTATCCAGTCCCTTCCCATGTCCGATGGCATATCAACAATTTCCAGTTCCGTGGCCTTAAGTGCCTCCTCTTCATTGTGGAGGTTCAATCTCTCTACACCTCCATCCCCCACCGGGAGGGTCACAGGGCTCTCTGCTTCTTCCTGGAGCATAGGCCCAAACAATCCCCATCCACCACCACCACACTCCTCCACCTGGCCGGACATGTTCTGGCACTAAATAATTTCTCCTTAAACTTGTCTCATTTCCTGCAAATGAAAAGTGTGGCTCAGTGTACTCTCATGGGTCCCAGTTAAGCTTGCCTATTTGTGGGTTCTGTTGGACATGCTCTGTTCCAGTCTTACCCTGGCCCGCATTCACAACACATTTTCTGTTTCATCAAAGACAGTATCAATGCTGCTTCCTGATCTCGTCTGGACTTGGGAATTTTTATTGGTTTTGCTTCCAATTTGCATCCCTCTCTCACCTTCACGTGATCCACCTCCAACACTTCCCTTCTCTTCTTTCCTTGACTTCTCTGTCTCTAATTGCGGTTGTAGACTGACTGCCAATATTCTTCCCAAACCCACTGACTTCCATAGCTACCTTGGCCACAACTCCTCACATCCTGCTTCCTGTAAGGAGACCATCCGTTTCTCCCAGTTTGTCTGCCACTGTCACATCTGTGTGAATGCTATCACCTTCAAACATAGCGCTCCTGACATGTCAGCTTTTTTCCAAACCAAGATTTCCCTCCCCCTATGATTAACAGCGCATTCAACTGGGTTTGACTCATCTCCCATTCATCTCACCTCACCCCTTCCCCTCCCTCCCACAAACATGATAGGATCCCCCTTGTCCTCACTTTTCATTCCGCCAGCCTCTGCACACAAAGGATCATCTTTCACCAATTTCTCTAATTCCAGCATGATGCTAACATGGAACACATCTTTCCCTTAACCTGCTGTCTGCATTCCACTGGAACTGCTCTCTCCGTGACACGTGGTCTGCTCTTCCATCACCCCCAACTCCCAATCCCTTTCCTTGCTATTGTAGAAGGTGCAACACCTTCCCTTTTCCTCCTCCCTCCTCCATTCAAGGCCCCAAACCCTCCTTTCAGGTTAAGCAGCATTTCACTTGCACTATGGTCTAATGTGTTCCCAATGTGGTCTCCTCTACACTTGGGAGACTGAAAGCAGACTGGGTGATCCCCTTTTGGAACACCTTCACTCAGTCCACAAGCATGACCCCCACCCTTCCTGTTGCTTTTAACTCAGTATCTTACCCTCATGCCCACATGTCCAGCCTTGGCCTGCTGCAATGTTCCAGTGAAGCCCGGTGAAAGCTGAAGGAGCAACATCTCATCTTCTGACGAGATGCATTGCAGCCTCCAGGACTCAACACTGAGTTCAATAACTTTAGACTGTGACCTTTTCCCTCCATCTCAAACCCTTATTTTTTAAAATATCTCATACATGCATTGTCTCAGTGAAACCCCTCACTGCTGCCAACCCTCTCACACCAGGCCATCTGCCATTTGTTTTTAAACTTGTTACATCTTGGTGCAATCACTCACAGCTACAGTTTAATTTTGAACACATTCCTCCCTCTATAAAAGTAAATTGCTGCGGATGCTGGAATCTGAAACCAAAAGGGAATGTCAGAATCCTTGGGTACCAGCAACCTTATGCACACCTAGTCAACTCTTAATACAAACTGTGCTGGACACCATACATCTAATGCAAGGCCTTATATTACTCGTGCACAAGGAAAACTCCACTCCCCCTATCGAAATGGTTGGAGTGGTTCTGCGGTTACAGAAAATAACTCAGCAGCGATAATCAATTACTGCAAACCAGGAACAAGAGATTTTTCACATCTTTCATTGACATACATATTTGCCAATTAAATCCTGGCTTTTCTCTCTTTCTCGTTCGATGAAAAATTAACTTCTGCTAATCCTTCATTTGCATAGCATATCCCCATATCTCACCTTTGGTATTTGTTATGGAAGAAAGCTGGTCTTGTTCACCCTGCAGTGAAAGTCAAAAAACAGAATGTTTTGAGGGCTAGGCGTGAGAGGATCAGTCTAAAACATAAAGGTTCCCCTGAAGGTTTACAACTAATAACATTCTCACACGCTGTTACAGAGAAACATGAATATTTTTCATCTGAGCATTTTAACCTCCACACTTCCCCCCTTTTTTGTCCTCTGAGTACAACCTTATGGGTCCTTCATGACTTCTACATCTACGCACATCAGTTTTCTAAATTCTTCCTCGGTTTGTTCGTTAACTGGGAGGACGGGAAGGAGATGGGGTTCTGGGTTGTGGAGAAAGGAATGAGGGCGGCAGATAGAATGGATCCAGCAAGAGACAAAGTAAATAATCAGACAATGAGCAAAGCCAGGCCTGTAGTAAGGTACTTGAGAAGGGTCTTTAAAAATCTCCAAATCACCTGCCAAGGTTTCGAGAGCCAGCCCCACCAATTAAAAGGTTTTTCCCGAACAACTGAATGCAAAAAAAGGCACCTGCTCCTGAATGGTATGTACATCTGTCTCGATGTTATGATCCTTATTAATGTAAAAACAGCATGTCTCATTGACTGCCATGCACACTACCCCCCACCCCAGTGCTGCTAACAGGAGATTGAGGTCATGCAGTTCTGTCGCACCATCTGAGAAAGGGACTGAATTTCCAATTGTATTTCCTTCGGAGGAGGCTCATGTGCCTTCCCTGAGGAATTTCCCATGATCAAAGCAGGGATCTGTTCTATCCTGCTGATAGGCATGGGATACAGTGCCACGCAGACAGAAAAATGTAAAAAAAACAGGCTGACAAAGGATTAAAGGACTTGCGATTTGAACAGAGCAAAATCATCTGGTCCAGAGTGCCATCATGTGGCAGAAAAGGGCATAACAGCAAAAAGACCTGAATCAATTTGGAATTAGGTAATCAGTCAAATTGGGATTGCAGCTTTCCAGAGACCCAAACCCTGGAAAAAACGTGCCTACAGGGGGTCCAACCCCCAACCCTTCTGCTGCACCTTCAGGGGACTTGAGCCCTTGTGTATACCCTGGTAATGCTTACAGAGGACAGTGTGTGCATTCCCCCGGTCAAAATGTCTCAATGCCCAAAATCAGGCAGCGGCGGTCACCGAGTCTTTGGTCAGCGAGGCACCACGGTTTCTTCCCATGTAGACATTCCGGTAGTTTGCAATCTTAGTGGAACCTGCAAAACCTGTCAGAGATCCTTGGGTACCAGTAACCTTACGCACACTTAGTCAGCTCTTATTACAAAATGCGCTGGACACCATACATCTAATGTGAGGTCTTATATTACTTGTGCACAAGGAGAAATCCACTACCCCTATCGAAATGGCTGGAGTAGTTCTGACTTTACAGAGAAACAACTCAGCAGTTATAGTCGATTACTGCAAATCAGGAACAAGATATTTTTCACATCTTTCATTGATGTACATATTTTGGCAACTAAATCTTGTCTTTTCACCCTTTCTCATTTGATGAAAAACTGACTTCTGCTAATCCTTCATTTGCATAGCATATCCCCATATCTCACCTTTGGTATTTGTTATGGAAAAAAATCTGGTTTTGTTCACCCTTTAGTGAAGGTCAGAAAGCAGAATGTTTGGAGGATTAGGCAAAAGAAGTATAGTCTAAAGCAGATAGGCTCCCTTGAAGGGCTGCAACTAATAACATTCTCACAAGCTGTTACAGGGAAGGCATGATTTTTTTTTTAATCTGAGCATTTTAACTTCCATACTACCCAACCCACCCCTACACCGCCCCCCCTCCACCCCATCCATTCCCTTTTTGTTCCCTAAGGTCAACATTATGGGACCTCTATGACTTCTACATCTAGGCGCATCAGCTTTATAAATTATTTTCCTGCTTGGTCCTCATTTGTCATCCTGACATCAAACCAGGAAGTCAGGCTGAGTGACGCTAATATAGTGCCAATTCAATGTGTTCATGGAGGACCCATGGTCGTGTGTGCCCATATCAGCACAGAATGTTGGCAGGGTTGCTGTGAGAACAACCAAGAGTGCAACCTGCTCTGTGTATTTGAATTTTACGTCAGGAGACTTTCATTGAGGGACCACATTTCGCTGTATACAGGCATTTAAAAATGAATTGCTACAGTGAAAATACTACGATATTTAACATTTCAGAAATCACCTAAAACTATCAAGTATATTTATTTGGATAATACAAAGATTGTGAAGAAGTTTCTCTTTGAATGAAAGGTGGAGAAACGGCTGTTTCCCTTGAATAGCAAGCTGCAAACTAAATTGCAGGCTCAACAATCCCAATTTGCATATTGCGTGTTTTTAAATCGCTGGATTGTTAATTTTGGGTAAAAATAGACATTGTTTGTTTTTTCATTTAAAAATAAATTTCAGTTCTGAATGACATTAAAAGAATTAGGGAATGAAATATTATCCCTTAAAAAACAACTCTCCTCCTGCCTCTAGGGAGCACAGAAAGGTTATCGTCTTAAAGTGGCTGCAAACTTGTCCTATGGAGGGGTGAATCCAAAGGCCCCTCGCTGTGGAGTGATTGATGCGGAAGAGTTCACTACTCTCGGCAGTGTATTTGGGAAGAAGGACCTCACATACAGGTATAGATCTTGGCACTTTGACATTCCTGTTTATTCAATAAAATTGGTCAATTTTATTAGCATCAGCTACAATTTCAAATGTACCAGGCAGAAATGACACATCTGATCCATCATTTACCCAGTAGGCTTATTCCCTATTGGTTCCACTTTGATAGAATATCTGACAATGACTGCCACCGTGCTTGGCTTGGCCAGGATTGTTAAGGTGCAGAAAGTGTGTTAAATAACCAACCTTCACTGAAAACAGAGCCTCTGACCTACGTTCTGTGCTAAAGGTTTATATGTCCAGTTAGCCATTTGAATCTTCTGGAAGTCAATCCGCGAGATAGGTGTTGGAAATAAAGCTTTCACAAAGTCAAACAGCGAATTGTTTGTTTCTGGGCTATTAGGGGAGAATTAGTTTGTTTGAGCTGCATCTGATCTCCAATCGGAGACTGATATGTCCAGGGCTACAGAGGTATTTAATATAATCACCAGGTAAACAAGTCATTCTGCTGGATCTGGGGGAGGAATAGGATGATTAAAAAGAACGTTCACACAGAGATCAGTTGCAGCTTCGGTGCTGAAGATATCAGCATAAATAGTCCAAGGTGAGTAAGTCTAGACATATCCAAAGGGATCTGCTTGGGAGACCCATTATCTTTGAGTGAAGCTGTGACAGAAATGTGCAGATTCGTGAAGCCACATCTTCCAGCATCTTCATAGAATAAATTCAGTCTCTGGCTGTCAGGGTGATCAATGTCTTGAGCTGTTTTACTCTCGTTCTTTCTGAACAACAACTGGAGATATCTGTGGACATTTCAGTTCATAGCTGACTCCAGTATCTGACAGTGGTATTATCCAGTCAGGCAGAGATTTCAATATTTTCCCTCTCAAAACCATGTTTAAAACAATAATACACTAGTTTGCAGGTTTCCTCAAGGTGTGGAGCTTTATAAATGGAATATATTTCACCATGTGTGTGTTTCCCTCCAATGGAGGTGAGAGGCACCCTGAACTAATGTCAGGCCAGCAAATCATTTTCTATTCTTAGTCTTATTCCTCATCCAAAATAAAGTCTAATGATGTAGAATAATCAAGTTGACCACACGTAGTGTGAGATTACACTCACATCAGCTGTGGCCAGTGCGGGTGGAGACTATCAGGGAATCAATGGGAATTTTATAGCAACCCAGCAGCTTCCATTATTATTTTCTGATGCTAATCCACAAATGATCAGATTTGTTGAATCCAAAGTCACAATGCGTGACTGAGGATTTATGAAGACCGCAACCTCCAGGTTGTAAGTAGCAGCAGAACGACTGGGTTACCAGACTCATCAAGGAGACTTTGTCTGTTGTAGAAGGCCCTGGTCTGCATGATGTTGGGCAGCTCAATCAGATGGTTACACAGCACTGCACAAATGTAGAATCATTTCACACAGAAATGCCCCAAACATTTCATGCTGCTGGGACATTCTCAAATGAATTGATAAAGTTCTGCTGAATTCAATTTGCAGGCAGGTCCTTTGCTGTCTAAATCCATGGGTTCAGCAGTTGAATAAAATCAGGAACTGGTTCTCCGATCTGGATTCCTTTCACTCCTTCTCAGTGATTCACATAATCTCTCCCCGGAAACTGGCCATCTGAACTCTGCTGTTTGGATGCTAATGTTTGTCACTGTGGGAGTGACTGGAGTAGGTGGCATGAGCTGTTTTCTGAAGGGCAAACATTGACCTCAGAAACACCTGCACACAATCAGCATAATTAATCCGACAGTTTATACAGATAGTGATGGAATTGACTTTGTCTCCACACAGGATACTGAAATATACACCTGACTTACTGCAGAATGTTGTGGATACCACGATAAAAGAGGCTTTCCAATATTGGGCTGATGTCACTCCATTGACATTTACACAGACAACATCTCCTGCAGACATTGAAATTATATTTATTGCTGGAGGTAGGTTCAAACAATAAAATTCACTCCTGCAAATGTTACGTTACCTCTGCATTGCCCCACCTTGACCTGTAACTATGTTCCCCCCAGCTCCTTCAGTCATTCTGCTGGGGCCACTGACATGGGCTTGGTGACACTTCTGGACTCAGCTCACAGTGTGGGCTCAGTCACTGAATACCTTCTCAGAGATTGTGCAATCCCAACAGTTGTCACCTCATTGTCCAAGGACCAGAACTGTTGGCCTTTTGATTAACCAGCAAGTCCTGGAGATCAGACATCAGCTTGGAATGGAGTCAAAGTTCCACCTCTGCCCAACCAACAGCTGAACGGCCGTTAAATGACTGTGGGGCTCGTTCACCAATCTGAGGCAGGATCACTTCTGATTTTCCCAGCAGGAACAGAGACCTTGCCATCCCCTGTGTAAAATCTAACCCATGAGTTCAAATCCCAGTTTGCTGAATTTAAATTCAAGTAATTAATTAATTGTGGAATAATAGGAGGCATCAGCAGATCAGTGAACAGTTATTGCCAGCAATCAATTGCTTTATTTCATTGTTTTCGGAGGTAGGTTCAAACAATAAAATCCGCTCCTGAAAGTGTTGTGTTACTTCCGCATTTCCCCACCTTGACCTGTAACCATCTTCTTTAATAGAAAGCAAAGCAGCAGGTTAGCATGAGGGGAGAAGGTTCCAATTATGTCAAAAATCAGGAAAAATGTTAAAAGAAAGGAGAACTCAGGAGATGTTATCATTAAAGGTGTTAGAATTCAAAAAGAATGTACAAAAACTAGCATAAAGGCACTTCATCTGAATGCTTGTGGCATTCGAAACAAGGCAAATGAGTTGATGGCACAAATCATCACATATGAGAATGATTTGGTAGCCATTATAGAGACATGGTTGCAGGATGGTCTTGACTGAGAGGCAAATATCCAGGGGTATCAGACTGTTCAGAAGGACAGACAGGAAGGAAAGGGAGATGGTGTAGCTCTGATATTTTAGGATAACATCAGGCAGTAGTAAGAGATGATGTAAGTTCTATGGAAAAAATGGTTGAATCCATTTGGGGGAAATTAGAAATAGTAAGGAGAAAAAGTCATTGCTAGGCGCAATCTCTTGGCTACCAAATAATAACATCACAGTGGTGTGAGAAAAAACATTGAAAAAACTGATGCATGTAAAACTGGTACAGCAATTATCATGGGGGATTTTAATTTACATGTCAATTGGTTAAACAAGGTCGTCATGGCAGCCTTAAGGAGGAGTTCATAGAATGTATCCACGATAGCTTCCTTGAACAATATGTAATGGAACCTATGAGGGAGCAAGCTACCTTAGATCTGGTCCTGTGTAATGGGACAGAAGTAATTAATAATCTTATAGGTAGGATTCCTCTCGGAAGAAGTGATCACAATATGGTTGAATTTAAAATAAGATGGAGCATGAAAAATTAAATCCAATACCAGTGTCTTGTACTTAAACAAAGGAGGTTACATCCTGCCTCTGGGTGATCCTCGATTTTCATCAGCTGAATTGGACTGTGAGGATGATTAGATACACCGGGATGAATAAAGTCAGTAATACCAGCAGGTGTGACATTATGTGAACAAATGGGTGGATTTGGATGTTTGAGCCCCAGTTCCAAAGATCATTCCAGTAGGAGGTGACTTTAATTTCTTTAATTCTCCTTTCCACCTCTTGGCTCTGCTGTATTACTTTGATGAAGGTTCTGTGGGCTGTAGCCAATTTTATCCAAATTTGGTTCAACTCCTCTGGCAGGGGTTTTGGGCTTGCGTCATATTTCTCTTGGTATTCCCCTAGAGTCTGTCGGAGCTTGTCAGTGGCGTTTAAATCTACCCTCTCCCTCTTATGAATGTCTATTAGTTGAATGAGGCCCACCCTGGCTGATATTCTGGTATGATACAGAATGTAGTGTCAGTAATGTCACAATGTGTCGTGCCATACTGATGTTGTTTCAGGGAGGTGATGAGACAGTATCTCCCTGCTCCCTTGTAAGCCACCTGAGTTATGTTTGTGTCCAGACTACGAGTTTCTACTGAGTACTTTAGGCTAGTGTTTGTTCTGAAGCCACATGGTGCATGCTCA
Source organism: Carcharhinus amblyrhynchos (assembly GCF_965287045.1). Classification (NCBI taxonomy): domain Eukaryota; kingdom Metazoa; phylum Chordata; class Chondrichthyes; order Carcharhiniformes; family Carcharhinidae; genus Carcharhinus; species Carcharhinus amblyrhynchos. The sequence goes on along the minus strand of NC_137333.1, from coordinate 42,520,411 downwards.
TTGTAAACTGGGTACGGGCATGTGATTATTTCATCAGTTTGCTGACATTTGTCCAGAGTAGTGCCTTCTTTCTCCACCGCATACAGTAAAGTGCTGTCGTAACCTATCCAGATATCCCCATGGATAGTCCCTATATTTTCCACTTCAATATAGTCTGACCCAGTCGTCAGTGATTATTGGGAAACCCAATATCATTCCCAGGGCTTTCTCTGGAGTCCCTTTGCTGTCGTCATTGAACCAGACTTTGATAAATGTCGCATCTGGCAGCCAGATAACTTGGCATGTTTCTTACCCGTAAATAGGTGGTCCATCTGTTCATCACTAATCCAAGATGGAACTTGTCCACTGTGTCCACTGTGTACCTGCAGTAGGTTTTCCCTTAGCTGTTCCTTCATCCACTGTCCATATGCACTACATAAAGTCGGGTCCTGTTGTCTGTCATCGTCCTGTAATTTTTCCCTGATAATCTGATTGTCTTGGTGTGTCCTTCCAATACAGCGACCATATGGTTGCTGGCTGCATTTCCAGTCAGTTCCCTTCAGCATCTTGCTGATTGTCCTCATTGATAGAACTTTGTGTCTGTTTAACCTGTTGGGTCAGAATCCTAAGTTTATTGTCTAGGTCACCTAAATCAAGGGCGTTGATGGTTGTTACCCCTGCCCTGTATGCTGTGGCCATGTCATTGACTAACTCCCTCTTAGATCTTTCCTGCCTTTCATTCATTCCTATCTTCCATCCTAACAATCTGTGAGTCAAGTGGAGGTATAATCTCTTAAACTGGGGAGAGCACCACTCTGGCAGTTGGGTCCCAGCTACATCCACCACCACAGGTACCTATCCATAGTGGATGTTGTCATACAGGGTTTTCCTGTGTGTTTTAGTATCAATCCATTCTGTGGTCTGGGGTTGGCTTCAGGACAAATCGAGTGGGATGGTTTTGGGATTGGCTTCAGCCCAGCTCCTATTTCGCACAATGCAAAGCTCCCCTCTGTGAGTGCCCCGGGGCACCGCTGCCCGAGCCCTAATCCTTTTTCTGGACAGTTGACCAGACATCCAAATTTGGGGCACCCGTTATTTGAAAATCCCCACCAATCCCCTGCTACGGTGACACCCTGATAATTTTCAGTTGAACTGCCATTTGGTTTTTTGTATATCACCCAAACATTACACTCTTATCGGGATGCACTCATAACACACCACCCTCATATTCCCCACATCAGGTGGGGCAAGTCATAAATAGGATACCCCAGGTTCATCTTGCTTGGAGTGTCCTGCGTGCTTATCTCGATGGTGAGTCCAATGAGGTAGATCCTAGGTTGCATCTCTGTTGTTGTCCGTCGTTGTCCTGAGGAGATCAATGTAATTTCTGCTGTTAGCGCACCCAATATTTGATGTATATATATGTACTTAAACTGTCCATGCCCCCTCCCTTTTGTTTTAAACACTATCGATTGGATGGATAGGATAGAGGTGGAGAGACTCTTCCCGCTCAAAAAAGACAGTAGAACTAGGGGGCACAGCCTCAAGATAAAGGGGGGGTGGTTTAGAACGGAGTTGAGGAGGAACTTCTTCACTCAAAGGGTGGTGAATCTCTGGAATTCTCTGCCCGTTGAAGTGGTGGAGGCTGCCTCGCTAAATATTTTTAAGACGCGGGTTGATGGGTTTTTGATAAGAGAGGGGATTAAGGGTTATGGGGAGAGGGCGGGAAAGTGGAACTGAGCCACGACAGATCAGCCATGATCTTATTGAATGGCGGGGCAGGCTCGAAGGGCCAGATGGCCTACTCCTGCTCCTATTTCTTATGTTCTTATGTTCTTATGTTTCTTATGGTGTGGTCAGGAGGACCCAGTTGTCGCTTGCGTGTCGTAGATTTTTAAAATTCTAATTGTGAACCACTGTCGAGCAAATTTTTGTTCAGATCGATAAATAGACGAGTCGTAGAATGGTCGGAAAAGAGCTTGTTTAATGGGTCGGCAAAATCAAGACAGCCTGTTTTATTCTAGAACCAGTCACCTTTAGCCCAGGGATTTGAATAGCACTGGAGTCAGTCTGTAATGACCTGAAGAGATGTCTGTTCCATGAGTGTCTTGGAGTTTGAAGCAGAGCACATCTAAAATTTAGCACAAATATCCCTAAGAGTTGAAAACGTAGCCCAGTCACTTTGACGATTTTAAAATTTAGCACAGCCGTTCAATGATTTTAAAATTTAGCACAGTTGCCTCAATGATTTCAAAGTTTGACACGGTTGCCTTCATGATCAGTCTTAACTGAAGAAAGGTGGCCAAAGAGCATGGCTTCAGACTGTGTAAATAACCTGGTTAATCGTACCAGCAGTATACAAACGGTATGGGGATGAGTAGGTTGTATTTAACCATGGACATTTTATATTTGGTCAGTCACGGTGGACCTGGAGGTTGAAGGGTTTTGAGTGGGTGTTTCCATCAGAGATTCTTGTACCTTGCATCGGTCTGCACTGTACACTGAATTTTATCATTTCGAGCACCTTAGATTCCTTCATTTAGCATTTCCGTTAACAAATTGCTCAACAGAGACTCATCTTCAGAATCATTTCTCTCATGGGGCTCCATCATTAACTCCTCGCCTGGCCTCCATATCCATGTCTGTTCATCGGACTGCACTGTGAGGTCTGTTTTTGAATCTGGATTTGGGGGTCCTTTATCCTTGTCACCCATTCTAATTAACCCGTGTGTCTGGTCCTTTACCCAGATGGGGGATGCAGCATCGGGTGTCCCCGTCAAAATAACACGGTGACATTTAGTCAAGGTCTCACAGTTGTGTCAGGGGCTAATAAGATTTATGTTTATGGGGGAATCCACAATGCTGCGTGGGCCGATATCTAACGAGTCGCGCCAGTCCTCTGGGGTGTACAAGTCTCCTGTTATGTCTGAGTCGAGCAGTACCCCTTCAGGTGTGGACAAGGCTCTGGGCTGTAGCGTGGTAGGGACAAGGTTCTGGTCTGAACCTGAAAGTGGATGAGAAAGTTTCTGGGGAAAATATATTTCCTGGGTGAGGCCATTCCAGTCACCTAGTGTCATCCTCCCCTATCTCTTATGTGAGATGGTGGAAGTGATTATTCCGAGTCCTGTAAACTTTCAGTCGATCGACATGGAACCAGCTGATTTTCCCATTGGTGATTAGGACCTTATACACTCAGGGGCTTATTTTGTCGGTGATGGTGTGTGAGCCTGCATATCTTGGTGACAAGAAAGAACTGGGGTTGGAAAGGGAAATCATTACCTGCTGGCCAGCTGTATATTCTACCCGGTGTACCCTTTCATCGAAATATGCCTTGTTTCTTTTTAACTCCTAATCGGACAGCCGCAGCTAAATGGGCTTCTTTAATGTTTTCGGTTATCTGCTGGACGGCTTTCTCATGGGTGATCGATGTAATAGCAGGTTCCGTTAAGTCAAACCCCAACAAGTATTCAGCTCCTCTCATAGGTCAGCCAGTCATTAATGTGTTGGGGGGTGAATCCAGTAGAACTGGAAACGGTGTTGTGTACCATCATGAGGGCAAAGGGAAGTACTGTATCCCATGTTGTGTTATTTTGCTGCACCATCCTGCTAATGATCTCTTTTAGTGTTTGGTTCATGCGCTATACGATTCCACTGGATTGTGGATGGTAGGTGATGTGGAATTTCTGCTGGATGCTGAACATAGCCATAATCTTCTGTATCACCCACCTGGTGAAATGTATCCTTTAGTCGGACTCTATGCTGCGGGGAAGACTCCATCGTGTGAATACTTGTGGGCTAACATCTTTGCGTGGCCTTAGCTGTGTAGGATCTAGTGGGGAATGCCTCAACCCATTATGTGAGAATGTTTGTTATTACCAGGACATATTTAAATCCATTCCTACATGGCAGTAGTGGGCCGATAAAATCAATTTGGAGGTTTGTCCAGGAGGCTTCTACTGGGCGTGCATGCCTTAGCTCCGCTTTCCTGGCATACCTATCGTGGTTGTTCTGGGCACAAATTAAACAATTGTCGATATAATAAGCAACATCATCATGCAGTTTGGGCCACCAACGTAATTCTTTTAATTGCTCGATTCTTGTCTCTATGCCCTGATGGCCATGCCCATCATGGGTACTGGTAGATGAGCTGATTTCTGTCCTGGGTAGGGATTACATATGTGCTTGCCTTTAATATCAAACCATCCTCAATCTGTATTTTATCCTTCCATTTCTCATATGGGGCTGGCTAGACTCCTTCTAAAATCTGTTTGAGGGAACCGTCAGTGTGCTGTGCCTGGACCAGGTCAGTCTGGCAAATGGCCACAGTGTTTACTTGCTCTCCAATGGATGGGCTGCCAAAACTGTCCCAGATGGACACCGGCCTTGGCCAATGCATCAGCCTTACAGTCACCAGGTGGGGAGGTCCTGTAGTGGCTCCTAACCTTAATAACTCAATATGTGTACCTTTCAGTGGTATGCAGAAAATATTTTAATAAGGGAGCTGACAGTAGGGGCTTTCCGTCTGCAGAGATGAAGCCTCTGGTTTCCCATAATGGTGGGAATTCAGTCCAGCTGTTTACAGATGTACAAGCTATCGGAGTGTATGTTGGCGGGGGTTGGAAATATGTCTGGGTGACTCACCACGTATGTGACTGCTGCTAGTTCAGCAGCTTGAGCACTCAAATGGCTGGGTAGTTTGAGGGCGAGTTCTATTAGTGGCTGTCCCTGTTGATTTTCCACATAAGTGCCACATCCTGTGATTCTGGTCCCATTCTCTATGGTGGATGAGCTGTCTATGTAAATTCTCATGGCTGAGTTGTGCCTGTTGGCTGGCTGTTTGGTTTGTCCCTGACCGTGTCCCCCGTTGTTTTGGGATAAACAGACCTGTGGTATCCTTTGTGGCTATAACTTGACACTCATGCAGATCTCCCCCATAATTTAAATTATCTGCCGGGAATGTGGGTGTTTTGGATCGCTTTACAGTGATGTTTCTACCCTGCAGTAGTAGTATCTAATGGGCAGCGCGGACCTGGTTTACTGAGCCATCTTTAAGTCCAGCAGAAGCTGGGTTGGGGTGTGTTCAGTGAGAAGGGTTATTGGGTTCAGTTCGGTGATACAGGCAAAGTGCTGCACAGCCCAAAATACAGCGAGCAGGTGTGGTTCACACCCGGAGAAGCCCTGTTCACTTGGTCTAATACTCGTGAGGTGTAGGCCAGTGGGCCTGGTCAACCTTGTCTTTGTTGTAATAATACTGCTGAAAATGTGTGGTTGGTGGCGACAATCTCTAAGGCGTATGATAGATCTGGGTCAGGAACTAGTAAGGCTGGTGCTGTGGTGAGGGCATGCTTTCAATAGGTTACTGCAGCTGTGTGCTGCGCAGTCCACTCCCAGGTTGTGTTTTTTTTTAGCAATTCATACCGTGGGGCTGCTTTGATGGTTCCGACAGCACTCTGCTAGACCTAGGAAAGATCAGAGGGCACTCACAGCCTGGGGCAGTGGGAAGTGCACTATGGAGTATCTCCTTTTTTGTTCAATCTCCCTCTTCCCATGAGTATTCAATGCATCTCGATATATGACCTTGGGTTGCAAAATCTGAGTCTTTTTCAAGTTGACTTTGCAGCCTAATGATTAGAGCAGTGTGAGCAATTCACCCAGCAATGTTACAAGCTCCTCTTTAGTGTTCATCTGTAATAATATGTTGAAGTGGAAATTTTCCTGCTTCTTGACTGTGGTAGAAAGACACAACAAAGTTCATTCCAACAAAATAATTTGTCTTTATTTCCGAAAGACTGCATGTAGTATTGGCAAAAACTTGAGTTCAGAGAGCCATCATTACGACTTGCTAATTCTTCCTCAAGTCTGCCTTTACATAAAGAATCAATTCAGTATTTGTACATAATCATTATCAGTTTTCATAACCAGACCTTATTCAGGAATTTGATCAGTAATAGCGTCATAAGCAATATCATAAATCATGGTACAACCTGCAAACCTCCTAGAACTCTTTGTCTCATCATTCACACCTTTACCTTGCCCTTTGATAGAGCAGAAGAGTGTCAGTGACTCCTTCATCCCTGACCTTATCTTGTCTTACTCATACAGCCCTAGGTTATGCGGAATCAGCTTTATCAGGTCTTGACCTTTTCCGGTCTTTTACATGCCTTATGTTATGCGGAGTCAGTCTTATTAAATCTTACACGGGTCTGGCATTTTGGAATAGCTTGATCTGCTTTCCTTATTTTGTACCAAATACTTGACCAATTTTCCCATCATGTCACCACTTCATTCGTACAACTTCACATTCCCTCCTTTTGTCATATCATGACAACTAATTAAATAGGTATATCCATGACCCAATTAAAAATGAACTTACACAAGCAACCAAGCAATCCTATCCCCAATACCAATAGCATGAAAGCCTTAAAGATCCAATCAAATAATCCATAACCCAGCCACCCCAACCAACCCGCTGGATCATAATCATGAAATTCACGACCAATCTCTTGAATTTGAGCAGCCTGTTTCTTAATATGGTCAGCCTGGTTGGTGATATTTTCAGAGGTATCTGGGATATAGGACAGCATTTCTGATCTACAATGGTGTATGTGAGGCTAACAAATAATCCAAAGCCAGTCGATTTTGTAATGCCACGGTCCAGACAGCCACCAGCTCAGACAAGACCTCAGCCAGTGCTTGTCCAGTTGCCCTGGTTTCTGCTGTTGTTATGTTTGCCAGTTGTTCCATTATAGGCCGTAAAATCATCAGCCAATGTCATCCAGGGTGTTGGGGAAGTATGTGCCCATGAGCTATTGGAGGTTATATTCCATACCCTGGACCAGTCAAGAACAAACGTACCTTTGCTAGATAGGTTTGCTACTGGTCTTTGCCACTCAGCTATAAGGTTGCATCTACTTTGCCCCATCAATTTTCCTTTCCCTGATTTACTAAAACATAGGGAACCTCGCACTTCATTCGAGGGGATAATAAGGGAGGGTGGAAGCGAGGCATGATTATAAGCAGGCTGGAACCAAGCTGAAAACCGAGTCATTTCATAGCCAGCCAAATTCCATTTTATCATATCTCCCCCGATCCCTGTTTGGTTTTGACATAGAATCCATTCAGCTGTCTCTGTATATGGAATGGGAGGGATTGGAGAGGTATTCCTTCCCTCCAATGGACAGGGATGTGGGTACAAACCCAACACTTGCTTACATTCAATTGTTCAGCATACATATATGACAAATATAAATAGGTATTAGCATGCAGTCCCCGGGTAGTTTGCTTTTTCACTACCGAGTGGCCATTAAGGCCAAATAGTCCAGAAAGTCCAAAAAATATAATGAAGATCTTCATCCTGTGTTCGTATCTGGATTGGAGACAATCCTCTTGCAATCGGATAGATGTATCCAACTTGAACGTCCTTCAAGCTTGATGGAAGTCAGTGTGGTCAGTAGCACTTGAAAAGGTCAGCTCCAGCATTGTCCTAGTTTCTTTCTATCCCAGTTCTTCACCAATACGTAATCTCCGGGTTCGATCACGGGGTATTGAGAGGTGGTTGTCCCTGCTGTCTCTGGGAGATGTGCCTGTTTTACCTGGGAGTGGAGAAACTTCACAGAAAGCGTTAATCGCTTCAAATAATTCTGCATCTGTTTCCCCATCACATGGAGGTCTACTCCCTCCAGGGGATTTTCATGGGCATCTCAGGGAGTCCTCATTGGCCGACTGTAGACTATCTCTGCAGTTGACAGTCCGGTCTGCGAATGGGGAATCACCCGCATGTGAAACAATGCCAAGGGCAATACCTTTAGCCAATTTAATCCAGTTTCTTCATCAATTCAGATGATTTTTCTTTTAAAGTCCTGCTAATTCTTTTCACAATTCCTGCTGCCTGTGGGTGAAATGCGCAGTGCAGTTGTTGTTTAATCACGAGAGCTTCGCACAATTCAGTATTGATCCAGGCACAAAATGTGGTCCAATATCTGAGCTCACCATTTTGGGTATCCCAAAACGAGGAATAACTTCTGTCAACAATAATTTCACCACCGTATGTGTAGTACAATTCCTGGTGGGGAAGGCTTCAATCCATTTACTAAACACATCAATTATTACTAAACAATATTTATAACAATGTACTTTTAGTAAATCTATAAAATCAAGCTGTATACAGGCAAAAGGGCCATCTGGCAAGGGAGTGGTTCCAGGAAGGCATTTAATACCTTTACCCTTATTATTTCTCATGCAAATGAGGCATCAATCCAGCCATGTTTGTGCTGCTGTGTTCAAATCTGGGTGCCACCAAGCATTTAGAAGTAGCTGTACCATTCCCTCCTTGCCAAGATGGGTACAAGAATGCAAATAGTCAATCAGTACCAGCAATAAAGAATTCGGAATACAAACTTGACCAACTGGAGTAAACCAGGGGTCCCACACCAAAGAGTACAAATACCCCGTTGACTTCCATAGTGTGCGCTCAGATCTATAAACCACTGGCAAAGACAGTTGGATGTTCCCCTTTCCTCTGCCTACATTTATTTAACCCGTCTACAGGATCTCCTTTATTAAGCCTTACAGTGATCATATCACTTCCTTAATTTAGTTTAAATTTCCTTCCCTGACATTTTGAGGGGCTGGCAGGACAGACTGTACAGACTTGCTTAAGTACATGACTATCAGCTTCACTTCTTCTCTTTCATCGAGCCCATACACGATCTTCTGCTGCCTGACATCCTCAAAGAAGCTGTGTGGGGGCAGCCGATGGCTCAAAGGTTGGGATTTTATTTGTGATCTCAGCCAATTGAGCCACCGTAAATGGGGTTGTGTATGTAATAGCTGGGCCCTAAGCCTCTCCTACCCAACGTACAGTCATCACTGATGCATCGGTACTGGAGTTGAATTTGGGGGCACGGTGAGCATGGCTTCCCTGGGGAAGGATGGTGGTGGACCCCAATTCTCAGGTTCGCGTAACGTAAAGTTTAGCATTCTCCTTCAACTCTCCCCAATCTGCATCCTCTATCTCCTCTTCCTCTACTGTCCTGAAGGTACACATAAATCCGTTTTGAACCGAAAATAGGAATTCCAGCCGTGAAATTTCTCGCTGGCATTTGGAGTGGTCAGCGGTTGCCTGTCGCTGTTTACTGGTTTGATGTCGCGCTTTTATTGGCGGCTACAGTTCAGTGCACTTAGCTTCCAGTCGTGCTATTGCCTGCTTAGCTTCAAGTGAGTGGGCAAGGGTCTGGCAGGTGGAGTACAATGTTGGTAAATGTGAAGTCAACCATTTTAGTAGGAATAACAGCAAAATGGACCATTATTGGAATGGTGAAAAAATTGCACATTCTGTCGTGCAGAGAACGGGGTGTCCCTGAGCATGAATCACAAAATTTATTTTGCAAGTACAGCAGGTAATTAAGAAGGCAACTGGAATTTTGTCCTTCACTGCTAGAGGGATGGAGTTTAAAAACAGCGAGGTTTTGTTTCAGCTGTATAGGTTGCGGGTGAGGCCATACCTGGAGTACTGTGTACAGTTTTGGTCTGTTACTTGAGAAAAGATATACTGGCACTGGACGGGGAACAAAAGAGATTCACTAGGTTGATTCCAGAGTAGAGAGGGTTGGCTGATGAGGAGAGACAGAGTATACTCATTGGAATTCAGAAGAATGAGGGGAGATCTTATAGAAACATATAAGATTATGAAGGGAATTGATAAGATAGAAGCAGGGAAGTTGTTTCCACAGGAGAGTGAAACTAGAACTGGGGGACACGGCCTCAAAACAAGAGGGAGCAGATTTAGGACTGAGTTGAGAAGGAACTTCTTTCAAAGGGTTATGAGCCTGTGGAATTCCCTGCCCAGTGAAGCAGTTCAGGCTTTCTCATTGAATGTTTTTAAGGCAAGAGTAGATACATTTTTGAACAGTAAAGGAATTAAGGGCATTGGTAAGCGGGCGGGTAAGTACAGCTGGGTTCATGAAAAGTTCAGCCATGATCTTATTGAATGGCGGAGCAGGCTTGAGGAGCCTGATGGCTTATTCCTGCTCCTACTTCTTATGTTCTTATGTTCCCCCCAGCTCCCTCAGTCATTCTGCTGGGGTCACTGACATGGGCCTGGTGACACTTCTGGACTCAGCTCACAGTGTGGGCTCAGTCACTGAATACCTTCTCAGAGATTGTGCAATCCCAACAGTTGTCGCCTCATTGTCCAAGGACCAGAGCTGTTGGCCTTTTGATTAACCAGCAAGCCCTGGAGATCAGACATCAGCTTGGAACGGAGTCAAAGTTCCACCTCAGCCCAACCAACAGTGGAACAGCCGTTAAATGACTGTGGGACTCGTTCACCAAACTGAGGCAGGATCACTTCTGATTTTTCCAGCAGGGTGACAGAGACTTTGCCGACCCCTGTGTAAAATCCCAGCTCGATGAAATCAAATTCAAGTAATTAATTAATTGTGGAATAATAGAAGGCATCAGCAGATCAGTGAACAGTTATTGCCAGCAATCAATTGCTTCATTTCATTGTCCAAACAATTGCATGTAATCCTTTCATCCTCAGCCAGGGGAGGCCATGGCCTAGTGGTGTTATCGCTAGACAATTAATCCAAAAACTCAGCTGATGTTCTGGGGGCCCGGATTCAAATCCCACCACGGCAGATGGTGGAATTTGAATTTGAATTCACAAAAATATGTCTGGATTTAAGAATCTACTAATGAAACTATTGTCGATTGTCGGGAATACACATCTGGTTCACTAATGTCCATAGAGAAGGAAATGTGCTGTCCTTACTTGGTCTGGCCGACATGTGACTCTAGATCCACAGCAATGCTGTTGACTCTCAACTGTCCCCTGAACAAGGGCACTTAGGGAAGTGCAATAAATGCCGGCCAGCCAGCGATGCCCATGTCCCACGGATGAATAAAAATAAAAGCTGGAAACTAATCTTTACTGAGCTGTTTGTTCAATTCTACTTGTTAGATCATGGTGATGGATCTCCATTTGATGGACCTTCTAACGTTCTGGCTCATGCCTTTCGTCCTGGCCCTGGAATTGGAGGTGATGCTCATTTCGATGAGGATGAAGAGTGGTCAACTACAGATGAAGGTAAATATACTTCACCATGAACTAAAACTCAATGAGCCAAATGGCCTGAGAGCTGGCTGGTGGGAGATAGCTACTGCTGCTGTTAGTGCAGAGTGGAATTGAAAAGCCTGGGCATTGTCATGCCTGATGTTTATTGTATGTTGTTTGCACGGTGCAGGTTGTCAAAGTAACTAATCAGAGTGTTAATGAAAGAGAGAAAGCTGTGAAGTTATCATTTCTCCTGATGTATGGGTGGGGGCGACGAGGTAGCTGGTGTGAGTCGGGCAAATGGGTGGTATTCAGGCTGACAGAGAGAAACAAAAAATATTAAAGCTTACTGAAGCTCTTAATGCGGGACACGAGGCATTTCTACTAAGAAAATAGTTTATTCACATCTGCCCTCTGTCCTCCATAATTTTGTACACCTCAATCGGGTCCCCCCTCAGGCTTTTCTGCTCTAGGGAGAACAACCTCAGCCTCACCAGCCTCTCTTCATGGCTGAAATGCTTCAGCTCAGGCAACATCCTGGTGTACCTCTTCTGCACTCTTTCCAATGCAATCACATCCTTCCTATAGCGTAGCGACCAGAACTGCACATGGCACTCTAACTGTGGCTCCATCACAACATCCCTGCTCTTATATTCTGTGCCTTGACTAATAAAAATAAGTATTCTATATGCCTTCCTAACTATCTTACTTACCTGTATACTGCCTTCAGGGAGCTTTGGACATCACCCCAAGGTTTGATTTGATTTGATTAGATTTATTGTTGTCACATGTATTAACAAACAGTGAGAAGTATTGTTTTCTGTGCGTTATACAGCCAAAACATACCGTTCATAGAGAAGGAAGCAAGAGATTGCAGAATGTAATGTTACAGTCATAGCCAGGGTGAAGAGAAAGATCAAGTTAATGCAAGATAAGTCCATTCAAAGGTCAGACAGGGAAGAAGCTGTTTTTGAGTTGGTTGGTACGAGACCTCAAACTTTTGTAACCTTTTCCCCGATGCCCTGGTTCTCTGTATTTCCAAGACTCCTACCATTCATTATTTATTCCCCTGCCTTGTTAATCCAGTTTTCATGTCATTTGCAAGCTTATTGATCATATCTCCCATAGTCATGTCCAGACCATTCATGTAGTAAAAATAGCAAGTAACCCAGCACTGATTCTTGCAGTACATCACTGAATACAAGTTTCCAGTTACAAAAACAACTTTCAACCAATAGCCTCTGCTTCCTGCCATTTCACCAATTTTGGGTCCAATTTACCAAATTGCCCTAGATCCCATGGACTCTCACCTTCTTGAAATTTCAATGAAATTTGTTAGCCATGATCTCCGGCCGACAAAGCCATGCTGACTATTCTTGATTAATCCTTGCCTCTCCAAGTGTTTATTAATTTTGTCCCTCAGATAGTTTTCCAACCATTTCCCTTCCACTGATGTTAGACTCAGTTGCCTGTAATTACATGGATTTTCCCTATTTTTCTTAATCAATAATGGTACCACTTTAGCTACCATCTCGTCCCCTGGCACATCTTCTGTAAGAAATCTCACAACACCACTTTAAAGTTTATTTGGTAGTAAAGCCTCTAGTTTTCGGAGCACTGCTCCTTCATCAGGTAAGTGTGGTCAGAGAGGATTTGAAAATTAGCGTCAGAACCTCTGCAGTCTCTTCCCTAGCTTCACACAGCAGCCTCAGATGCATCTCATCTGGGCCTGGAGATTTATCCACTTTTAAACCCACTAGAACTGCTAACAACTCCTCTCTGTCAATGCTAATCTGTTCAATTATATCACAGTTCTTTTCCCTGCATCATCCTTCTCCATATTGAATGCAGATGCACAATACTCATTTAATACCTTCCCTACAACTTTTGGCTCCAAATGGCAGGTGCTATTTTTCTCCGTAATGCCTTTAAAGTTATAAAACACCTTGAAATTTTCCTTTATTTTGCCCAGCAGCGCTTTTTCATTCTCCCTCTTCATGCTTCTAATTTCCTTTGTAAGTACGACCCCACTGCTCCCCCACTCCCCCCCCCCCCACCCCCTTGCAATTTCTCTATTCCTCTTGGGCATCCACTATTTAAAGGCCCCTGCATCTGCTATAAGCCTCCCTTGTTTTTCCTTATCCAATGCTGTACATCAAGTGACATCCAAGGTTCTCTGGACTTTTGATCCCACCCTTTACACGTGCACAGCGTTCGAAAGTGGGAAGGTAATCAGCCAGATGTTGTGGTACACACTGGTACCAATGACGTAGGCAGGAAAAGTGGGGAGGTCCTAAAGAGAGAGTATAGAGAGCTTGGAAGGAAGTTAAAAAGCAGGACCCGAGGGTAGTAATCTCAGGATTGCTACCTGTACCACGTGCCAGTGAGGGTAAGAGTAGGATGCTTGGGCGGATGAACACGGGGCTGAGGAACTGGTGTAGGGGGCAGGGTTTCCAATTCTTGGATCATTGGGACCTCTTCTGGGGCAGGTGGGACCTGTACAAGAGAGACAGGTTACACCTAAATGACAAGAGGACCAACATACTTGCAGGGAGGTTGGCTAGTGTTATTGGGGAGCGTTCAAAGTAGATTTGCAGGGGGATGGGAACCAGAGTGCCAGAGCAGATAGTGGAGTGGGGGTAAAAAGACAGGTTAGTTAAGCAAAATCACAAATGGAAGGGTTGAGAGTGGTGGAAATAATCTTTTGAGGTGTGTCTATTTCAACACCAGGAGTATTGTGGGGAAGGCAGATGAGCTGAAGGTGTGGATTGACACGTGGAAATATGACATTATAGCCACTAGTGAAACTTGGCTACAGGAGGGGCAGGACTGGCAGCTCAATGTTGCAGGGTTCCAATGTCTCAGGCGTGATAGAGGCAGAGGGATAAAAGGTGGGGGGGTGGCATTGTTGGTCAGGGAAAATGCTACAGTGGTACTCAGGCAGGATAGATTAGAGAGCTTGTCTACAAAGGCCCTATGGGTCGAGCTGAGAAACAGGAAAGGTATGACCACATTAATAGGGTTGTATTATAGACCACCCAATAGAATTGGAGGAGCAAATCAGCAGAGAGATAGCTGACAACTGCAAGAAACAGAAAGTTGTAATAGTAGGGAATTTTAATTTTCCACATATAGATTGGGACTCACATACTGTTAAAGGTTTAGGCGGGGTAGAGTTTGTTAAATGTGCTCAGGAGAATTTTCTACATCAGTATATAGAGGTGCCAACTAGAGAGGATGCGATACTGGATCTCCTATTGGGAAATGAGTTAGGGCAGGTAATGAATGTCAGTGTGAGGGAACACTTTGGATACAGTGATCATAATGCATAAGAACATAAGAACATAAGAAATAGGAGCAGGAGTAGGCCATCTGGCCCCTCAAGCCTGCCCTGCCATTCAATAAGATCATGGCTGATCTGTCGCGTTTCAGTTCCACATTCCCGCCCTCTCCCCATAACCCTTAATCCCCTTGCCTATCAAAAACCCATCAACCCGCGTCTTAAATATATTTAGCGAGGCGGCCTCCACCACTTCAACGGGCGGAGAATTCCAGAGATTTACCACCCTTTGAGTGAAGAAGTTCCTCCTCAACTCCGTTCTAAACCCTTTTTCTTGAGGCTATGCCCTCTAGTCCTACTGTCCTTTCTGAGCGGCAAGAGCCTCTCCACCTCTATCCTATCCATCCCATTCATCATCTTATATGTCTCAATGGGATTTCCCCTCATTCTTCTAAATTCTAACGAGTACAAGCCTAGTTTATTCAGCCTCTCCTCATAGTTCAACCCCCTCAACTCCAGTATCAGCCTAGTAAACCTCCTCTGCACTCCCTCCAAGGCCAAAATATCCTTGCGTAAGTGCGGCGACTAAAACTGCACACAATACTCCAGCTGTGGCCTCACCAGTGCCCTATACAGCTGCAGCAAGACCTCCCTACTTTTATATTCAATCCCCCTCGCTATGAAGGCCAGCATCCCATTCGCCTTCCTGACCACCTGCTGCACCTGCAGACTGGGTTTTTGCGACTCATGCACAAGGATCCCAAGGTCCCTCTGCACCGTCGCCTGCTGCAGTTTTTCGCCACATAAGTAATAGTCCTTCCTACCATTATTCCTACCAAAGTGGACAACTTCACATTTGCCAACATTAAATTCCTTTTGCCGGTTCCTGGCCCATTCGCCCAGCCTATCTCGATCCTTCTGCAGACTCTCCACACCCTCCGCACAATTTGCCGTTTCACCAATCTTGGTGTCATCAGCAAATTTCGACACCATACACTCGGTTCCCTCCTCCAGATCATCTATATAAATGGTAAATAGCTGAGGCCCCCGCACCGACTCCTGGGGCACTCCATTAGTCACCAACCGCCAATCCGAATGCCATTAGTTTCAACCTGAACATGGATAAGGATAGATCAGGT
Source organism: Carcharhinus amblyrhynchos (assembly GCF_965287045.1). Lineage (NCBI taxonomy): Eukaryota > Metazoa > Chordata > Chondrichthyes > Carcharhiniformes > Carcharhinidae > Carcharhinus > Carcharhinus amblyrhynchos. Next base: position 42,504,957 of record NC_137333.1, on the reverse strand, counting down.
CCTCGGGTTGAAGCTCTGAACTGAAAAAAGGCCAAATTTGATGAAATGAGAAGGGATCTGGGAAGTGTGGATTGGCACAGGCTGTTCTCTGGTGAGGATGTAAATGGAAAGTGTGAGGCCTTCAAAGGAGAAATTTTGAGAGTGCAGAGTTTGTATGTTCCTGTCAGGATTAAAGGCAAAGTAAATAGGAATAAGGAATCTTGGTTCTCGAGGGAGATTGGAACACTGATTAAGAGGAAGAGAGAGTTGTATAAAATGTACAGGCAGCAAGGAACAGATCAGATGCTCGAGGAGTATAAAAAATGCAAGAAGCTACTTAAGAGGGAAATCAGGAGGGCTAAAAGAAGACATGAGGTTGCTTTGGCAGACAGAGTGAAGGAAAATCCGGAGAACTTCTATCGGTATGTTAGGAGCAAAAGGATAGTGAAGGATAAAATTGGTCCTCTTGAAGACCAGAGTGGTAGACTGTGAATGGAACCAAAAGAGATGGGGGAAATACTAAATGGGTTTTTTGCATCCGTATTTACTGAGGAAACGGGCATGGAGTCTACGGAAATTGGGCAAACAGGTAGGCAGGTCATGGGACCTTTACAGATTAAAGAGGAGGAGGTGCTGGCTGTCTCGAAGCAAATCAGAGTGGATAAATCCCCAGGACCGGACAGGGTATTACCATGCACCTTGAGGGAGGCTAGTGTTGAACTTGCAGGGGCCCTGGCAGACATACTTAAAACGTCAATATTCACGGATGAGATGCTGGATGATTGGACAGTGGCTCATGTTGTTCTGTTGTTTAAAAAGGTTCCAAAAGAAATCCAGAAAATTATAGGCCAGTAAGTTTGATGTTGGCAGGTTATTGGAAGGTGTGATAAGGGATAGGATCTACAAATATTTGGATAGTCAGGGACTTACTAGGGAGAGTCAACATGGCTTTGTGCGTGGTAGGTCATGTTTGACAAATCTATTAGAGTTTTTCGAGAAGGTTACCAGGAAAGTGGATGAAGGGAAGGCCTGGATTTCAGCAAGGCCTTTGACAAGGTCCCTCATGGGAGGTTAGTTAGGAAGGTTGAGTCACTAGGTATACATGGGGAGGTAGTAAATTGGATTAGACACTGGCTCAATGGAAGAAGCCAGAGAGTGGTTGTGGAAGATTGCTTCTCTGAGTGGAAGCCTGTGGCTAGTGGTGTGTCACAGGGATCGGTGTTGGGTCCATTGTTGTTTGTCATCTATATCAATGATCTGGATGATAATGTGGTAAATTGGATGAGCAAATTTGCTGATGATATAAAGATTGGAGGTGTAGTGGACAGTGAGGAACGTTTTCAAAGCTTGCAGAGGGGCTTGGACCAATTAGAAAAATGGGCTGAAAAATGGCAAATGGAATTTAAAGCAGGCAAGTGTGAAGTATTGCACTTTGGAAGGACAAACCAAAGTAGAACGTACAGGCTAAATGGTAGGACTCTGAAGAGTGCAGTTGAACAGAGGGACCTGGGAATACAGGCACAGAATTCCCTGAAAGTGACGTCACAGGTGGATAGGGTCATAAAGAGTGCTTTTGGTACATTAGTCTATAAATCGGAGTACTAAGTATAAAAGTTGGAACATAAAGGTAAGGTTATATAAGGCATCGGTGAGGCTGAATTTAGAGTATTGTGTACAGTTTTGGTCACCTAGTTACAGGAAGGATGTAAATAAGGTTGAAAAAGAGTGCAGGGAAGGTTCTCAAGGATGCTGCTGGGACTTGAGAAACTGAGTTACAGAGAGAGATTGAATAGGTTAGGACTTTATTCCCTGGGGCGTATAAGAGTGAGGGGAGATTTGGTAGAGGCGTATAAGATTTTGATGGGTATAGATAGAGTGAATGCAAGCAGGCTTTTTCCACTGGGGCTAGGGGAGAAAAAAATCAGGGGGCATGGGTTAAGGGTGAAAGGAGAAAAGTTTAAAGGGAATTTTAGAGGGGGGCTTCTTCACGCAGGGAGTGGTGGGAATGTGGAATGAGCTGCCGGATAAAGTGGCAAATGCGGGGTCACTTTTAACATTTAAGAAAAACTTGGACGGGTTCATGGATGAGAGGGGTATGGAGGGATATGTTTCAAGTGCAGGTCAGTGGGACTAGGCAAAAAATGGTTTGGTACAGACAAGAAGGGCCAAAAGGCCTGATCTGAGCTGTAATTTTCTATGGTTCTATGGTTCTAAATCTGAAAGTGATGATAACGTGAGATGCCTTGATCAGCAATTTTCCCAGTGGGAGACAGTGAGAAATGGCATCGGTGCATTGCTTGATGAGGTCCATGGAGGCTATGTATTTCTGTATGCTGCTTATGTGTGGCATAATTTCCAATGGATCACCTGTATTCATTGCAGATCAATGTGACTGTTCTCGGATTGGCATCCCCACAGTGGATAACTGGAAATTTAAGATGAATCAACTCTGTATTGGATGTTTTAGATCTAAAAGTTTACCTCATTGTGTATCATTGAGTTGCCAGTGTCTTCTACTGATGTAGAGTAATACGATGCCTGCTTGTTTTTATTCTTGTGACCATCTCCTGGTCCATTTGAACCTGGATTTCTCTGAAACAATATAAAATTGAAACATTTGGATGAAAGATCATTGTAAATTTGTTTTTTTCCTTGACTTTAGAGTCAATTTTAATAGCCACTTACAAGATTGACAGAATTAAAATTTGTGAATAAATATGCTTTATCCACTTCAGTTTAAACAGGTTTGAACAAAATATTTGAACATTGTTTTTCCAGGAATCAACTTGCTGATTGTTGCAACTCACGAATTTGGCCACTCTCTTGGACTTGGTCACACTGATGTTCCCGGCTCTGTGATGCTTCCCCATTACCAATATGTGCCAAAAGAAAGCTTTAAACTTTCAGAGGATGATATTGATGGAATCCAGGCTTTATACGGTACAACAATGTTGATTTTTATTGATTTGGAGATTTTCACAAGCACTTCACCAGGAGTTGTCGAGTAAAATTCAACACTTCAGGAAATAACAGCAGCTGACGAAAAGCTTGAGCAAAGCAAGGCTTTGATGTTGCATCTGAATGGAGAAAAAGGGGTTTTGATGCAGAGTGGATTGAGCAGAGAATTCCAGAGCACAGAAGTCAGTAGTAAATGGATTAAAAACTGGAATGCCTGAGGAAGAGAGTTGGAGCACAATTATTTTGAAGGTTTGTAAGGTGGAGAATGTTATGAGGGGAGAAGCAAGACCATGAAGGAATTTGAAACCTATGATGGCAGTTTTGAAATTGAGTCTTGCTTAACTGGGAGCCAAACTAGATCAGCAAGTACACTCAAAGCAAGTACACACCAGGCAGGTGACCCATCGGGCCGATTCTGATGCCCCAATGCAGACAACTTGAGTTAAGGGGAGGGGCTGTGGTAGAGAAGATGCCACCAATTGTGGGGGGTGGGGAGTTGGAGTCCCAATGTCTATGGGAGTGGGACGTGTCTCCCAGTTCACTATGAGATCAAGGTGCCTTTGTGAACCAGTGCCTGAGAACAAAGAACAAAGAACAACACAGTACGGGAAACAGGCCCTTCGGCCCAACAAGCCCACGCCGCCTGAAGTTGGGCTCATTCTCCAATATTTCGACACTTTGTTTTTGTGGGCAAACATTGCTCAATGTCATCTCTGTGGGGTTTCTGCTGATCTTCCAGCTAAATCATATAGGTCATCTGGAGACATTCTTGTGGAAATTTCAAGTGATTTGATATAGGATTTTACAATGGTTGTAGCATGACAAGTGACTATTTGGCCCATCATAACCATGTATTCCTTCATACTCCTGACATGCGTGCAGTGGAAGGTGGGCAGCCTTTGGAGAGTTAGGAGACAAGTTACTCACTGTGGACTTCCCAGCCTTTGATAGACTCTTGTAACTGCTTTTGCATCTTACACTGGTTCCATTCAATTCCTGGTCAATGCTGAACTCTCCTCCCCAGGGGTATTTGTGGGGAGGTTACTGATACCAAAACTGTTGGATGTCAAGGGATGGTTTAACTATCTCTTGTTCAAGATGCTCAGAATCTAAAACAAATGTGGCACGAATATTGCTTGCCATTTAGAAGCCCAAGATTAAATGTTGCCAAATCTTGCTACATGTCACTGATGATTATTTCACGGGTTAGAACTGAACTAAACACTGTGTAATCATCAGAAGTACCCCCATTTCTCAGCATAAAACAGAGGGAAGATGATTGAATAAGCAACCGCACTGTGTCAATTGCTCTCAAGAGTAGTCACACTCGCCAGGCCTCTGGAATTCAGTTCTTTTGCCCATATCTGTTCCAAGGTTGTAATGAGGTTTGGAACAAACAGTCCTGGTGAGAATCAAACTCAGGGGCAATGAGCAGGTTTGTGGTGAGTAAGTATTACTTGATAGCAAAATCCTCTTTCCCTTCCCATTAATTTCATAGAATCATAGAGTCCCTACAGCGCAGAAGGAGGCCATTTGGCCCACTGAGTCCACACCAACCACAATCCCACCCAGGCCCCACTACCATAACCCTTCATGATTACTCTGCTAATGCCCCAACACTCGGGAGAATTAAGCATGCCCAATCAACCTAACCCCACACATCTTTGAACTGTGGGAGGAAACTGGAGCACCCAGAGGAAACACATGTAGACACGGGGAAATTGCGCAAACTCCACACAGACAGTGACCCAAGGCTGGAATTGAACCCGGGTCTCTGGCGCTATGAGGCAGCAGTGCTAACCACTGTGCCCAACTTTGCTGAATGCTAAGAGTTGACTGATGGGGCAGTGATTGGCCAGGTAAGATTTTGGTTCAAACCTGGGCAATTTTCCTTAAGGGGGTCAGAAGTCAAAGATAGAGCTTACTCCTGTTATACACACAATTGCGTTGTCACCTCTGGTGTGTCTGTTCTGCAGATAGGACAGGACAAACCCAGCAATGGTGATCGGAGGAGACTGGGCATTAGCTGAAAAGCGGAGCTGGCTGAGACTCATAAAGGATGAAAACAAATTTTAAGCGCTATTAGGCCTTTCTTTCAAATTACTATATTTACAGTCTCACAATTTCCTTTCATTTCACATCATTTCAAATCTTGTTCCTTTCAATTTAGGAGCTGCAGCTGACACAACACAAACTCCAAGCCAGACTTCAACGTCAACTCCAAGCCAGACTTCAATACCAGCTCCAAGCCAGACTTCAACGTCAACTCCAAGCCAGTCTTCAACGTCAACTCCAAGCCAGTCTTCAACGTCAACTCCAAGCCAGTCTTCAACGTCAACTCCAAGCCAGACTTCAACGTCAACTCCAAGCCAGACTTCAATACCAGCTCCAAGCCAGACTTTCACACAAACTCCAAACTGGACTTCAACACAAACTCCAAAACAGACCTCGACACAAGCTCTGAACCAGACTTTGACACAAGCCCCAAGCCTGACTACGTCTTCCAGCTCTACGCACAGATTACCACTTTGGTCCCTAATGGACCATATCGTTTCCTTGGTTATCCTCTTTCCCTTAATAAACATATAAACCATCTTGGGATGTTCCTTTATCTTGTCCACCAGTGCTTTTTCATGCCCCCTTATTGCTCTCCAAATTTATTTTTTTAGTAACCCTCCCAACCATTCCCACCATTGCTGGGCTTGTCCTGTCCTATCTGCAGGACAGACACACCAGAGGCGACAACGCGATTGAGTGTATAGAGGAGTCCCTATCTTTAACTTCTGACCCCATTAAGGAAAATTGCCCAGGTTTGAACTGTCCACCAAAATCTTACCTGGCCAGTTACTGCCCCATCAGTTAACCCTTAACATTCAGCAAAGTTGGGCACAGTGGTTAGCACTGTACTCCTATGCTAGTATGATCCCTTTAAGGGGCAAATCCCAGCGATGTCGTGATCAGGCCAGATCCAAGGAGACACAGTGCAGAGCGAGTGTAAGAGCACGTATCCTGGATTGTGGAGGCACTTCAGTTGGAGACGGGGAGCAGAGGACTATAGATGCATATTGCAATTCTGTTAGACCATTGCTTGTATATGAATGTTATTGGTAAAAAATCCTTCTTCACTTTAAGTCACAATGACTTGTCTTCAAAATTATTACACTGACAATGAAGAAAATCTTTTGTTAGTCATTGGGAGATTGCAGTGTGCAATTAAAGGGGGAGGAGAGTGAGCATAGAAGCTATGAAGAAGCAACATACATACACCACATAAAAATGCTTTTAATTAGAAAGATTGTCTCATTCAACCCAGAACTAGAAAACTGGAGGCAGAATATCGAAAGACTAAAAAAGGGGAAGCATGGTGGCATGGTAGTTAGCACTGATGCCTCACAGCCCAGGGACCTGGGTTCAATTCTGGCATTGAGTGACTGCCGGTATGAAGTTTGCACATTCTCCCTGTGTCTGCATGGGTTTCCTCCGGGTGCCCCGGTTTCCTCCTCAGTCCAAGATGTGCAGGTTAGGTTGATTGGCCATGCTAAATCGACCCTAGTGTCAAGGGGATTGGCTAGGGCAAATAATAAGCGGGGTTACGGGAATAGGGCTTGGCTGGCATTGTGATCAGTGCAGACATGATGGGCTGAATGACCTCCTTCTGCACTGTAGGCACTCTATTCTATGACTGTGATATTTCTTTATTGCAAATGAGATCACAGTAGAGGTAAAATGAAAAGTGATACTGCTTATGGCCTGTGGCACACAAATGTACAGCCTAGTGAGGGGTCTAACACAGCCTGGTGCTCCAGATAATTGAATTGATCAAAAATAATTTTAACCCCGACCTTCAATCGTCATGTTCAATATAAATTTCATTCTGCAATCCAGGGAGACTGTTTTGGGCTTCATGATCAGATGGAGAGGATTAGCAGAGCATTGCAAGTTCAGGTCAGTGCTAACTGAGATGTTAAGAGACTATTTGATCTGTAGAATAAACAGCCTTGTAATGCGTAAGTAGTTACTAGCTGAGACTAAGATCTTTTCAGAAAAAGCTGTGGAGATGACTGAATGTGCTGAGCAGGAAGTAAGTGAATTGCAAGGTGAACCATTTATGGCAGGCAACAATTGCTGTGAGGAACAGCCCAAGTGAGGTGTAGCAGATTCCAAGAAGGGGAGTACAGCACTGGAGGTGGAACCTTGTTTTTGATGAGAAGAGCACTCTCAAGAAACTTGCTGGTGCAGAAATTAGATATGTTACCAATGTGAAAGGAAGGCCGGAATTTTACCGGCATGCCAGCCCCGATTCCAGGGGCGGGCTCGGCTCGGAGAACGGCATTCTCCATTGGCCTCGGGCGGGATCGGCGAAACTTGGGCAGATGTGCCAGTAAAGTTCTACCGGAAGGGTCATTTACAAGTGTGGTGCCAAATGAAGCAGTCAGGACAGAACATGCAGAAAAATAACAACGGTTAGTTTAACTCTGTTAAAAAAAAACTGGATAAGGAGCCCAACAAGGGATCCAAGTTGTATAACTTAAACAGGCCCAGCTCAATAAGGTGCATCCTATAGATACAACCTTGAAGGTAAACGACAGATCTCTTAAAATGGAAGTTGATCTAGGAGGCATGGCCACAGTCAAGGGGAACAGACATTTCATTACCTTCAAAAAGGCCTTCAACCGTGGAGATTGAGTGAGCCAGGAGCCATATTGTCCACATATACAGAAGAGATGCTGAAGACAGTCGGGTCAGTTACAGTATTCTGCAGAAACCAAACAGCTCAACTACAGTTCTGGTAATTGAGGGTCACAGATCTTGCCTAATGGGTCAGGATTGATTGAACCAGATAAAATTAGATTGGTTAGAAATATTAAACTTACGGGATGGAGGTTACTATATAAATACTCAGAGGTTTTTGGAAAGGAACTGGGATGAATAAAAGGGATTAAAGCCAAAATGTATCTGAATCTCGAGGCAACGCCAACATTTTATCAGTTCTGCCCAATGCTTTATGGACTCCATCATAAGGTAGAATTGGAGCTAGGAAGATTGGAAGATGTTGTAAAATCTGTACAATTCCCTGAATGGGCTGCACCCATAGTCCCTACCCTCAAGCCGGGTCGTACTGTAGGAATATGTGGGAATTATAAACTATTAATCCAGAGCTCAGATAGACACCTACCCTATTCCTAGAATTGACAATTCTTACACAAAATTATCAGGGGGCCTGAAGTACACCAAGCTAGATCTCAGTCACATATACCAGCAATAGGAGTTGGATGAAGATCCCCAGAGGTCGGTTACTATCAACACCCACAATGGACTGACTATACCAGTACACACATTTACCTTTTGGAGTCTTTTCAGCCTGTGCCATATTCCAACCTACTATGGAAAGTTTATAACAAGATATTCCTAACGTAATGGTCTGTCTGGATGACATCCTGATTACTGGAGCATCCTCTGGGACCTGCAGCTCAAACTTGGAGGAAATTTTGAGAAGATTTAAAGAAGTGGACATCCATTTGAATCCAGTGAAATGCACTTTCCAGGCGGATGAAGTTTTGTACTTGCGTTTCAGGGTATTCACTAAAGGCTTACATCCTTTGGAGAACAAGGTTAAAGTCATAAATGAAGTACTACAGACTAATAATGTGTCAGAATTAAAATCATTCCTGGGAATGGTGAATTATTACAGTAGATTCTGACAAAATGTGTCTACAATCTGAGTCCCACTTCACCAGCTTTTGAAGAAGCATGAGCATTGGAAATGGAGAGAAACACAAAATGAAGTGTTTGCCAAAGTTAAGCAGGCTTTACACTCATTGTCACTGCTTGTGCACATTGATCCAATCAAATTATTAGTGTGAGTATGGGAAGAATGGGACCAGTCTCCTACATTACAGAAGTGCAAGGCTGTTTTGTAAAAAAAATAAGTGGAACATCTGGGGGAGAGAGTTGGGTCTGATGCAAAATATCATCTTGTATCTCATAGAAATCCCTACAGTGCAGAAGGAGGCTATTTGGCCTGTCAAGTCTGCACTGCCCACAATCCTACCCAAGCCCTATTCCCATACCCCCCACATATTTACCCTGCTAACCTCCCTACCACCAAGGGTCAATTAAGCATGGTTAATCAACCTAACCCGCACATCTTGGATTCCGGGAGGAAACAGGAGCACCCAGAGCAAACCCACGCAGACACGGGGAGAACGTGCAAACTCCACACAGAGAGTGACTCGAGGATGGAATTGAACCCGGGTCCCTGGCGCTGTGAGGCAGCAGTGCTAACCACTGCGCTACCGTGCTACCCCGTGCCCCCGTGACGTCTCCTGCAGTTGACTTGTGTTCAGCAGTTGCTGACACAGGGATCCCTGTTATAAATGTGGAGTCGGGCCATCCAGCGGTTTCTGAAACTGAGGGGCTGTACCATCTGAAGAGGATCTTTACCACTGATTGATGAGTTTAACTTTTGCGATAGCCCGCTGCCTTTCTCACTGAAGATCGTAGTACCGAATTGAGATGATCCTCCGGAGGTCTGGAAGTCTCCTGACAGACTCAACTTTTGATGAGTTTTTCTGAGGCGTCCCTCATGCCTTGTTGAGTTGTAATGCCTGTGTTTAATGATGTTCTTTTTGTTTCATTCGTAAGTGAACTAAGGAGTTAGGGGGAAGGGGTGTGGTACCGTGGCCCCTTTAAGGGGAAATCCCTAAGGGCCATGTGATTGAGCCAGATCCTATGGCTCATGGACGGTATGGGAAGCCGAAACAATCAGGTGCTAGGCCATGCGTTTTGGTTCAGGGAGAAAACTAGGTTGGAACCAGGGAGCAGGACAGAGTAACTGTGTATTGCAATTCTGTTAGACCAATGCTTGTACATAAATATATATTTTTGGTAATAAGCCCATCTTAACTTAAAGCCATAAGAGGTCACTTTTGAAGTTATTCCAACACTTGTAGAACTTCCATTGTTTTGACTCCTCCTGTATTTCCCTGTTTGTTTTCCTTACCCAATCCTGTATCCCTTGTCATCCAGGGTTTTCTGGTTTCACCCTTTACCTTTACGGGAACATGTTGGCGCTGTACTCTCTTTTCTTCCTTTTTGAATGATTCCCACTTTTATATCGCAATTCCAAACCTTTATTTCCTGTTCGCATTTTTCGTTTTCCATGCTGACCTTAAATCTTAATGAGTTACGGTCACAACTGTAATGCCCGCCCTCAGTGACACTTTCACCTCCTATCCGGCTTAATTCCCTACACATACGTCCAGTACCAGCCCGTGTCCTGCAGGACTTCCCCTGTTCTGACTCAGAAAGCTCTTCTGGATGTACTTTAAGAATCCCATCCCCTCTAAGCCTCACAAATAATATTGGGGATGTTGAAATTTCCTACTAATATTCACTTGTTTTTTTTTACACTTCCCAGTGATTTGCTATGTATCGGCTCTTCTATCACTCTCTGACTGTTTGGAGGCCTATAACATGCCCCCAGCAATGCGATTGCCCTCTTTTTGTTTCTAAGCTCAATTCATTTGGCCTCGGCTGAGAAGCTAACATCATATCCATCTTCACTGCAGGAATTGACTCCTTGATCTATATTGTGACACCACCTCCTCTTTACCTGCTCTATCCTCCTATTCCCACACCTATAACACATGACACTAGGAATCATCCCGAGATTACAATCTTTGATGTCCTACTTTTCAATCTGCGACCGGGCTCCCCAAATTCTTGTTGCTGGATCTCATCTCTTTTTCTACCAGTGACATTGGTAGCAATGTGAACCACAAGTTCCGAGTATTCACCCTCTCCCTTTTGAATAGCCTGCAGTGACATCTGGCATTGGGAGGCAACACACCAGTCTAGAGCCGCATCTGTGCCCACAGGAATGCCTATCAGCAGACTTCACCATCGAGTGTCTACCACTATTGCTCATCCACTCTTACTCCTCCCCCTCTCGTGCTGCTGAGCTACCCACAGTGCTGTGAACCTGGATCTGGCTGCACTTCCAGTGGAATCATCACTCTCACCATTTTTTAACGCAGATAAATGGTTCTTGAGGGTGTAATCGGATCAGATAGGATAGGCAGCTGGATCAGGTTGGGGAATGTGATTGGGGGCCTCAGTGCAGTTACACTTGCCAATCACTGAGTTACTTTAAATATTAACCAACATGACATTTCCAAGGTCACTTTGCAGGTAAATTCAGCGTATCTCGCCTAAGGCTCCTACCCTGACCTCAACTTCAGAGAAAATTACCTAGATCACCCTGTTAGACGTTTAAACATCCCAAGCAATTCCAGCACTTGGCCTTCCAAAGGGTTCTGATATGCTGCACCAACTTCAGGCCAGATTTCACTACCCTGGGTCTCAGGAGCTTTGGGCTTTTATTCTTAGCCTTTGTACTCGACCAAAATGCTATTTGCTTTCCTGATTGATTGTTGTACCTGCTTGCTAATTTACCCTGTTCCTTGTAAGCGTGCATCCAAGTCCCACCAAACATCAACATTTACCAGTTTCATGCCATTTAAAAGATATCAGCTTTTTCATTCTCACTACCAAAGTCATGATTTGGAGATGTTGGCGTTGGACTGCGGTGGGCACAGTAAGAAGTGTTGGTCTTTAACCTGGTGTTGTGAGACTTCTTACTGTACTACTAAAGTGACTGACCTCAAACCTCCTCACAACATGCTCCAACTGCCGCCATGTTGCCTATTCAGCCAACCTGCCGATATCTCTTTGCAACCTCTCAGCTGAGATTCCCATCTAGCTTGACAGCATCAGCAAACCTAGATGCTTTACTCTCTGTCTCTTCATCTAAGTCATTTATTTGGATTGTAACTAGCTGGGCCCCCATGCAGAGCCATTCGCCACATTCCACTAGTCTGGTTTTGGGTGCAATTGAATTCCAGGTCACAGAATTGACAATATAGGAAATGATTTTGTTAATAGGAGAAGGAAATAGTTGAAAAGTATAATCTCAACCAAAAGGCATTGTTCAGAGAGATGGACTCAATGATGAACAAAGTCTCTGGTGGTATTTTTGCTGTAATTACATGTGTTGAAATCTAACAATACATCAGTGATCTGTGAAAGAAACAACCTCAATGGACTGAAAGGCCATTTCACATTCTAATGTGTTTATTATTGATTATTTTGCCAAAAGGTACAGTGCAATAAATGAGTTTGTCGCATCCAGATTTTATTTAATTGGATTATTTAATTTCCTGGATAGAATGGACGTGGAGAGGATGTTTTCACTAGTCGGAAAAACTAGATCCAGAGGACGCAACATCAGGCTAAAGGGACGATCCTCTAAAACAGAGAGGAGGAGGAATTTCTTCAGCCAGAGAGTAGTGAATCTGTGAAACTCTTTTCTGCACAAGGCTGTGGAGGTCAGGTCATTGAGTGTCTTTAAGACAGAGATAGATAGGTTCTTGATTAATAAGTGAATCAGAGGTTATGGAGAAAAGGCAAGAGGAGAGGGAGGTGAAAGATATCAACCATGATTGAATGGTGGAGCAGACTCGATGGGCTGAGTGGCCTAATTCTGCTCCGACGTCTCATGGTCTTAATTAATTCAAATCCAGTGCTCTCTTCTTCTCAAGGTCTTGCCATAGAAATTTGGACTTCAGTTTAAAATATGCATTATATAGTGGGTCAGAATTCCAATAGTTAACATCCCAGCCAGCTGTTAGAATTTGATGTGCGAACTATTTCTTTTTTCCAGCTGTCATACTCATACAGTCGTGGCCCACTGAAGAAGTAAAATAATTCTAGGAGAAAACAGAAAAGCAATGCTTGAATAAATTTGGAATGAGAATAGAATTGGTTATGTAATCCAATCTGCAATCATCTGTACTTCATCAACCCTCAACATGATTATCCTACCATAAGTTGATCAAATTAAGGTGTGCAGGTTGGGTGACTTGGCCATGATAAGTTGCCCCTTAGCATCTCAAGATGTGTAGGTTAGGGGGATTAGCGGAGTTAACTTGGGGTTACAAGGATAGGGCCTGGTTGGGATTGTTGCCACTGTAGACTCGATAGGCTGAATGACCTTCTTCTGTGCTGTATGAATTCTGTGATTCTAAATTACACAGAACTCTGAGTCATGCAGCAGAATTTAACCTGACAAGTGAAGGGTATCTTGTTGTCCATTTTAAGTTTGAAGAAACTCTTGCTACTTTGGCTGGGAACTTGATGCCACTCTCACAGTCCATGAAATTGCTGACAGGGGCTTGAGATGCAGCGAAACCCAGAAGTCATGGATTTGGCCAGTGAGATTGCAACTTTCACCATCCTCGCTGGCGATGTAATCAATGGGTGTGAACCTGATTTAAGTATATTTCCATGGATTTACATATTATTAATCCTCTCATATATTGACCTCTTGCCATACATTCACACTGCATTAACATGACGTCACTTCGGCAAGGTTTACAACAGGTTCGCCTAGGCGTGAACCTGTCATGGGGTCCCCCTGTGGGTGTAAAGGCGAGTATGGTCCTTGGGGCAGAGGAACATTGCCAAGCAGTGGTTGGCACTGTAAGGTTGGTACCAGCAAGTTGACATCCTGTGGTGGACCCCAATGGGAGTCTCATGGGGGGGATTCACTTGTATGTGGTGATGGCCCAGAGCGACATAGGATCTGGAGATCCAGCAATGGCCATTTGGAGGTGGAGGTAGGGTTGTTGCTGGCACTCACTGTGTGGTTGGGGTGTTGGGGTAGGGAGGTGGGGGGACAAGGTTTCCAATGCTCAGAGGGAAGGAGGTGTGCTGGCACTGACTTGTTAAGGGAACAGGAAGCAGGAAGAGATGCCAACACCAATCAGGAGGTGGGAGGGCTGAATTCAACTCCAATTAGGAATGGGGAGTGGAGAAATGCCAATTTCAATCAGGGCAGGGTGGGTGCAGCTCTGATACAGGGATGGGAAATGCCAACATTGATCATAGTGGAGGGTTTGCAGGAGTCCCTGAGACCTCTGAGATGGGCTAGAGGGAAGAATCGTTCATGTCCTGATCTCACTTCAGCTGGGCTTTGCTGATGTGTTTAGTCCCAGCCCCCCTTCATCACAGCATGAAACTCACCCAGTGGTGACAAGTGTGTGGTAAAATCTGGAGAGAAAAACCAAACCAGACATTCCTGGGAATTCTACCACCCACCCCGCATGTGACAGAATCAGAGTGGGTGAGGGGCAGACAACAGAAATGTCCATTGACCTCAGGCTGGAATTTCTGGACTCACTCGAGCGAGGCCGTAAAAACGCGCCCATTGTTTATCGTCACTGGAACCAACACTCTGCCAAATTCTGGTAAGATGACGCCCAACAGATGCACTTACCATCCTTGTGTAAGGCAGCATCTATTTTGTTATTGATTCCTGGCCAGTTACCACTTATCCATTTTGGGTAGCCGTAGTCCATAGTCTTCATTTCTTCATTGTAACTGAACAGCAAAAAATAAAACACCTTTAGTTAAACTGGCTCATAGCACACCTTGCAATACCACTAAATGGATAAATAATATTGCACATTATCTATTATTTGAGGACCTATCCTTGAGAATGCTTTAGAACTGAAACTTACTCATTTCAAAATGCAATAACATTCCATTTTACAATTAATACCAAACAAGTTTGTTCTATATGTTTGTCTATTCTATTCATTGAATCGCTACAGTGCAGAAGGAAGCCATTTGGCCCATCAAGCCTGTACCGACAACAATTCCACCCAGGCCTTATCTCCATAACCCCATGTACATAACCTGCTTGTACCCCTGACATTAAGGGGCAATTTAACATGGCCAATCAGCCTAATCTACACACAAGTTGTAGAATTTCTGAGTTCAAATTTAATACAGGAATAATGCTTTATTTATTTGAATTTCCATTCCAACTATTACAACAATGTTTATTGGTTTTGACCCTACTTCACCTTTCATACTACCTTGCAATGATCTGAAGGAGCAAAATCTTAGAATTATCTTGGCCATTATGATATATTTGCAGCCCATCTCTTTTTGAGTGTAACTCTCCACTGGGAGGTTGGGATCACTGAACCTGTCTTTGCTGTTTTTTAAATGGTAGTGTAAAACAGTAAATCCAATGCTGGTGTTTTCCACTATCTCAAGATTTCTGCCATATCTTCAACAAGGTGGAATTTCCACTCTTTAAGGGATGCATCCATGACTCTTCATAACATTGGCTCCCTGTAGTTCAGGCAGGTGGCAGTATGTGTATCCCATTGTTTTAGGGATGAGGTGACATAGTGGTATCGTCACTAAGCTAATAATCTAGAAACCCAGGGTAATGCCCTGGGGATCCGGGCTCAAATCCCACCACTGCAGAAGGTGAATCTTGAATTTATTAACAATCTGGAGCTAAAAAGTCCAATGTGATCATATCGGCCATTGTTGATTGTTGGAACAACCCATCTGGTTCACTGATGTCCTTTAAGGAAGGAAATCTGCCATTCTTACCTGTTCTGACCTACATGTGACTCCAGCAATGTGGTTGACTCTTAAATGCCCTCTGAAATGGCCTGGTAAGCCATTCAGTTTAAGGGCAGTTAGGGAGGGGCAATGAACGTGGGCCCAGCCAGCGATGCTCACATCCCATGAATAAATAAAGAAAGCAAAACAATAATATTTGCTCTACTTTGCACATGTGCACACAAACGGATATATGTATTCATAATGGCATTCCAAGGACTTGTGAAGGCTGAATTAATCCAGATAAGTACACATTGAATTCAATAGTTTCAGCCTTATACCATTTTATTTCCTGTTATTTGTATCTTTCAGCTATTCTCTTATTTTCTCTTTCAGTTAGCAGCACCTGCTCTAGCCACAGCTTTTATTTATTTGTTTCTTTTCTTTCTCCCGTCACCATTCTCTTTGTTCTTGGAAGACTAACTCTTCTGTCATTCAATCTCTCCTGTCAAACCACAGACTTTTATCATAAGAACTTTCCTCCCTTTTCACAACCACACCTTATTCAAAACCTATTACAGCTCCAGCTACTGCCAGTCCCGATGAAAAGTCATCAACCTGAAATATTGGATGGGATTATCTGGTCTCGCCCGGGCAGGGACTGTTATGAGTGAGAATGGAAAATTTGATGTTCCATCCAAAACCCCATTCAGTCTGAGTGGCACCAGAAAATCTCAGCTGAGACGAAGGATGGAGAACATAAGAACATAAGAAATAGGAGCAGGAGTAGGCCATCTAGCCCTTTGAGCCTGCCCCGCCATTCAATAAGATCATGGCTGATCTGTCGTGTCTCAGTTCCACATTCCCGCTTTCTCCCCATAACCCTTAATCCCCTCTCTTATCAAAAACCCATCAACCCGCGTCTTAAAAATATTTAGCGAGGTAGCCTCCACCACCTCAACGGGCAGAGAATTCCAGAGATTCACCACCCTTTGAGTGAGGAAGTTCCTCCTCAACTCCATTTTAAACCACCCCCCCCTTTATCTTGAGGCTGTGCCCCCTAGTCCTACTGTCCTTTCTGAGCGGGAAGAGCCTCTCCACCTCTATCCTATCCATCCCATTCATCATCTTATACGTCTCAATGAGATCTCCCCTCATTCTTCTAAACTCTAACGAGTACAAGCCTAATTTATTCAGCCTCTCCTCATAGCTCAACCCCCTCAACTCCGGTATCAGCCCAGTAAACCTCCTCTGCACTCCCTCCAAGGCCAAAATATCCTTGCGTAAGTACGGCGACCAAAACTGCACACAGTACTCCAGCTGCGGCCTCACCAATGCCCTATACAGCCGCAGCAAGACCTCCCTACTTTCATATTCAATCCCCCTCGCTATGAAGGCCAGCATCCCATTAGCCTTCCTGACCACCTGCTGCACCTGCAGGCTGGGTTTTTGCGACTCATGCACAAGGACCCCGAGGTCCCTCTGCACCGTCGCCTGCTGCAGTTTTTCACCCCGTAAGTAATAGTCCTTCCTATCATTATTCCTACCAAAGTGGACCACCTCACACTTGCCAACATTAAATTCCATTTGCCATTTCCTGGCCCATTCGCCCAGCCTAGCTAGATCTTTCTGCAGACTCTCCACACCCTCCTCGCAATTTGCCGTTTCACCAATCTTGGTGTCATCAGCAAATTTCGACACCATACACTCGGTTCCCTCCTCCAGATCATCTATATAAATGGTAAATAGCTGAGGCCCCAGCACCGACCCCTGGGGCACTCCACTAGTCACCAACCGCCAATCCGAATAGCACCCATTAACCCCCACTCTCTGCCTCCTATTTGACAACCAATCCTCTATCCACGCTAACACCCTACCCCCAACTCCATACCCCCTTACCTTCTGCAATAACCTCTTGTGAGGTACCTTGTCAAACACCTTCTGAAAATCAAGAAAGACCACATCCACCGGCTCTCCTCTATCCACCGCCCTAGACACATCCTCATAGAACTCCAATAAATTTGTCAGACACGACTTCCCCTTAACGAAACCGTGCTGCGTCTGCTCTATCAAGCAATTCCCCTCAAGATGCCTCACTATTTCCTCCTTGATGACGGATTCTAACATTTTACCTACAACAGACGTTAAACTAACCGGCCTATAATTCCCCGCCTTTTGCCTGGCACCCTTCTTAAACAACGGCGTAACATTAGCCGCTTTCCAATATGGGCCGTTAACTCTGTTCCCTCTCCACAGTACTCACAGTTTTTTCTCTCTTCTTGTTTTATCTCCTTGAATTTATTGGGGAGGCATTGGTCCAGTGGTAAAATTGCTGGACTATTAATCCAGAGATTCAGCTAAAGTTCTGGGGACCAGGGTTTGAATCCCACGGCAGCAGCTGGTGAAATTTGAATTCAATTAAAAATACATCTGGTATTAAATTCTACTGATGACCATGAAACTATTGTCAATTGTCAGAAAAACTCATCTGGTTCACCAATGTCCTTTAGGGGAGGAAATCTGCCATCTTTACCTGGTCTGACCTACATGTGACTCCAGAGCCACAGCAACTAGTGCCCTTGGACAACAAGTGATGGGCAATCAATGCTGGCCAGCCAGCATGATCTATGAATTAATAAAAAAAATCTTTTCTTTTTAAATCTTTCGTGGGCATCACTGGCAAGGCCAGCATTTGTTGCACATTCCTCATGGTCCTTGAAGGTGGTGGTGTGTTGTCTCTTGAGTCGCTGCAGTCCATCTGATGTATGTACACTCACTGTGCTATTGGGAAGGGAGTTCCCAGTTTATGACCCAGAGTCAGTGAGGAAGGATGACATAGTTCCTGTCAGCATGGTGTGCTGTTTGGTGGGGAAGTTGCTGATATTTATGGTGTCATGCATCTGCTGCCCTTGTCCTTTTAGGTAATAGAGGCCTGGGGTTTGGAAGGTGTTTTCAAAGGAGGTTTGGCAGGTTGCTGCAATGCATCTTGTTTATCTTCACACTGCTGCCTCTGTGTGTCAGTGAGAGAGGGGGTGAATGCTTCAGGTGGGGACTGGAGTACCTTTCAAGCTCGTGGATTTGTCCTGAAAGGTGTTGAACTCTTGATTTTTGTTGGAGCCACATTGATTAAGTGAGGTGGAGATTATTCCATTACACTCCTGAATTATGGATGGTGGACAGGCTTTGGAGAATCAGGAGGAATTCCCAGCCTCTGGTCCGCTCTTGTAGCTGCAGTATTTATATGTTTAGCCCAGGGCCATTGCTGGTCAATAGGAACCACCAGGATGTTGATATTGGGAGTTTCAGAAATGATAAAGTCATTAAATGTCAAGGGGAGATGATTAGATTCACAGGTATTTAAGATGGTCATTACCTGGCACTTGTCTGGTGTGAATGTCACATACAATTCATCAAGCCAGCCTTGAATATTGTCCAAGTCTTGCTGCATATGGACACAGACAGCTTCAGTACTCAAGGAGCTGTGAATGGCACTGTATAATTTTCAATCGTCAGCAAACATCCCCACTTCTGACCTTATGATGGAGCAGCTGGAGAACGTTAAACCTAAAGTACGATCATGAGGAACACCTGAAGCAGCATCCTGGGCTGAAATGATTGACTTCCACAACCATAATCCCTTCCCTTTGTGTTGGGTGAATGCTCTTGAAAGCAAGGCAGCATTTAACTGAGCATGACATCAAGAAGCCCTAGCAAAACTGGAGTCAATGGGAATCAGGGGAAAACTCCAAACTCATTGGAATCATACTTAGAACAAAGGAAGACGATTGTTAAAGATCGATCATCTCGTCCTGGGACGTTGCTACAGGAGTTCCACAGGGTTCTATCTGAGGCAAAACCAACTTTAGGTGCTTCATCAATGACCTTCTCTCCATCATAAGATCAGATGTGCACTGATAATCACACAGACTTCAGTACTATTTGTACTCCTCAGAGACTGAAGCAGTCTGTGTCCATCTGAAGCAAAGCTCAGGCTGAGAATTGCCAAGTAGCATCTGTGCACGTGATTGCCAGGCAATGACTATTTATAATAAAGAAGATTCTAACAATCTCAACATTCAATGGCATTACCATCGCTGAAACCCCCATTATCAACATCTTGGGAGTTACCACTGACCAGAAACAGAACAGGACCAACCTTCCAAGGGCAGCTCAGAGGTGAGGAATCCTGCGGCGAGTAACTACTCTCCTGATTCCCCAAAGCTGGTCCACCATCTGGATGCAGAAAGCAAAATAAAGAGGGAGAAAGAAAGACTGTTCCAGTCCAGCTACAACAATGACATCTTCCCAACAATGTGGAAAATTGTCCAGATATGTCCTGTCCAGGTAAAGGAGAAGAAATCCAAACCAGCCAATTACCAGCCCATCAGTTTATGCTTCATCATGATGGAAGGTGTCATCAACAGTGCTATCAAGCACCACTTAAACAGTATATTTGGTTCCTGATTTCATTATAGCCTCAATGGCACAGCAAAGTCTCTAACAGTTGGTTTATCCTGAAACAGCAACCCGAGAAGGACATGGAATCAATGGCAAGAGTAAACTGTTTGCAGGAAGACCCAAAGATAATGCCAACAAAAAGGTAAAAGCTGGAATTCGCCAGCCATTCATGCCCCACTGCCACTGCCAGCAAGGATGGAGAACTTGGCACTCAGCCAAATCTCTGTTCACTGAAGCAGGATAAAAGCGAGGTCAGAGAATCGGGCCCTACGTGATATCAAACAAACAATCTGACAGCACAGATACAATACAGCAGTCTCAGGAAATGAAGAAGGTAAAACTGGGTGTTGTTGCTGTATGGGAGGATTTATGGAGCCCTCAAGAGTAGGAAACATGGCATCCGGGATGATTCAATTAAGTAGGAGATGAAATTTTGATATCCTGATAGGGGGTTGAGATGCAGAGGTTACTTCAGCAATGTGTTTGTGGTGTTCCAAGCCTCACTCCAACCTGTGGCAGGTTCAGACTTGTAATATATTGACAAGCCATGCATCTTCAGCATAAAACTTTTTAAAATTACATCCTACCTTCAAAGGAAAGTCAGTGATGCACCTGAATCTCACAGCAGACGTTGAAAGGTGGTCTGCACCAGTCAGCTTTGTCCAGTTGTGTCCGAGGTCAGCAGTTTTCCTTGAGGAACTCTGCAGCACAAGGGAGGGGAGCAGGAGAATAGCAGCTTGCATGGAGGCTCAGAATCAGCAAGGGTCAGTCAGGGCAGCAGCAGTGTGGTTGCTGTTAGAAAGATTGGAGTCTGGGTGCGTGGGAGATTGAATGAATGATCAGAAGAAGGGAGGATGAGGGTTCTGGACAATGGAAGAGTGAAGCGCAACTGAGTGTTGGGGTAGAGTGGGGTGACAGTCTGTCAAGGTAATGTAATTGGAGGTCTAAAGGACAGGGTCAGTACTGTGTGTCCAGTTCAATGTGTTGGTTATCAGAGTCCTTACAGAGCTTTGAGTTCAGCTACAACATTTCAATTATCCCTGGACAATGTCCTTCACAATGTAAAGATGAGAGGGCCAACTGAAACTGCAAGTTAAGTCATGTCCCACAGACTAGCAAGTACAACACTGAACACACAAATACTGAACAAAAAACACATTATTTCTTTCACAATAAAGGAAATGTTCCAAACTCCCCTGTAACCAACAATGCGTGCCAACCATGAAGGGCACCAACACAGTTAGCTCTCTGACTAAGCTTGTCTTAACAAACAATGATGATGCACATATGAATTAGGTGAAAACAATGTAATGTGAAATACTTAGAATATAAATTTAATTGGAAAACGCCCTTGCTACTTTTGTGCTCTCAATAAGTCCAATGTTAATGGCAATAGGTACAGGCAGGAAATATTCGACAGTGATACAGAGCCTCCCTGTTGGACAAGGAAACTCTTTTATAGCCCACGCATAGCTGCAACATTGTCAGCTGACAGATGATTTCACCAATGAAAAGCTTCCCTTGCTGCAGGGTCACATGTGTTTCCTGTGTATGCAACAGTACTTGAAATTTGAATTGCAATTGCGTGGAAAGTGAGGAAAGCAAGAGAATGGAAGTGATGGTTCCAGGTCCAATGTTAGGGATGGTATACCACAGTTAAAATTCTGCCCTATATGTACAAGGTGCCCTCCACCCCGCCACCCGCACCCACCCCATATTTTTGGATGGTGCCACCAAGGGACAGCATGTAAAGCAAGAGGAGCAGAGGACCAAAGATTGATCCTTCGGAGAATCTACAGGCAAGGGAATGGGAGTGCAAGCTGGTCTGGCTAGAAGCAGTCCCACTGAGATGGACAATGGAGGAGAGACATTACAGAAGATGATGAAAAAATATAGACAGGTGAAGGTGGATCAAAAGGAGGAAATAAACACAGTTGGAGTGGAAGTGATTTAACTTAGGGCCATTTCAGTGCCGTAGATGGACACAAAAGTTGATTCTAAGGGTTCAAACATGGCGTTGTAGGAAATATGGGCACAGAATGAAAAGGTGATTAAGTATTGCAGAATTTAGAGAGGAACGTGAGGTTTGAAATGCATGGTAGTTTACAAGAACTGAGAGATTGAAGGTGGTTTTTTTTAAGGTAGAAAGTGCTGAGACCATATTTGGAAGTAAAGTCTGAAATGTTAGCGGAAAAGGATTCATTTGTGACATCTGCCAGCCCAGGACCAGTAAGGTGAGGAAGATGGTCACCAATATGGTGGGAATGTTGTCAAGGAAAAAGAACTCTTATGTAGGTTAGAGTAGTTCAAATTGATTAGTTTCTGATAAAGATTGTCAGTCAGAGTGACAACAAATCCCATGATTTCAATGTGAGGATAGAAAAAGGAAGGGGGGGTGTTTAAGGAGGCAGTCATGGAGAAAAGAAAGAGCGAGGTTATTTCTACACTACAGGATAGCCCTGGAGTAGCAGTTGGTTTGATAGAAGATAGTGAGAATCAATTAGCAGTTGATTCGTTCAAGTAGATCTGATAATGGAAGCTGAACAAACTGTGTGCCGCACATGTTCAGATCTGTGTTCTGTGTATATGACAAAGCAAAGCCAGCGGACACACAGGGAGAATAACTGGGAAAAGAGAATAAATGTTTCACTGTAGACAAGTACATCAAAAACGACAGGGAGTGATTGAGAGCATTGATTGCGGCAAATATTTTCTGACCAACACAAGACTAAAGATTAAACAGCTAAAAGCAATAAAAGTGAACAATACATGCCTCCAATATATATTTCCAACAAAGAATATTATCTTCTTTGTCTGTTGAATAAATATTACTGCATCTATTTGCTTCACGTATGTTGGGAGTCCAAACAGGTAAATAGATTGAGATGAATTTTGACTCAGTTCATAATGGCGATAGGTCCAAAACTTTGATCCTGCAAATTAAAAAAAATTGTGTTATGAATTCCTTTCAAGAAATACTAGGTGGATTTCATCAGGTGAAGTGGATAATCAACGACCACCCATCTTAAGAACATAACAATATAAGAACTTGGAGAAGGAGTAGGCCATCTGGCCCCTCGAGCCTGCTCCGCCATTCAATCAGATCATGGCTAATGTTTTTGTGGACTCAGATTCATTTACCTGCCCACTCACCGTAACTCTTAATTTCTTTACTGTTCAAAAATCCATCTATCTTTGCCTTAAAAACTCTCAACAAGGTAGCGTCAACTGCTTCACTGGGCAAGGAATTCCACAGATTCACAACCCTTTGAGTGAAGAAGTTTCTCTTCAACTCAGTCCTAAATCCACTTCCCCTTATTTTGAAGATATGCTCTCTAGTTCTAGTTTCACCCACCAGTGGAAACAACTTCCTTGCTTCTATCTTATCTATTCCCTTCATAATCTTATATGTTTCTATAAGATCTCCCCTCATTCTTCTGAATTTCAATGATTATAGCCCCAAACTACTCAGTCTCTTCCCATAAGCCAACCGTCTCAACTTCAGAATCAACCAAGTGAATCTCCCCTGCACCCCCTCCAATGCCAGTATTTCTTTTCTCAAGTAAGGAGACCAAAACTGTACACAGTACTCCAGGTGTGGCCTCACCAGCACCTTATACAGCTGCAACATAACCTCACTTTTTAAAGTCTATTCCACTAGCAATAAAGAACAAAATTTAATTTGGCTTCTTAACTACCTGCTACACCTTCAAACAAACTCCTTGAGATTCCTGCATAAGGACACCCAGGGCCCTCTGCAAAGCAGCATGTTGCAATTTTTTACCATTTAAATAATGATCCATTTTGCTCTTATTCCTACCAAAATGGATGATTCACATTTACCAACATTGTATTCCATCTGCCAGAAACTCGCCCACTCACTTAGACTATCTATATCCCTTTGCAGACTTTCAGCATCCTCTGCACACTTTGCTCTGCTACCCATCTTAGTGTCATCTGCGAATTTTGACACACTTCACTTTGTCCCCAGCTCCAAATCATCTATGTAAATTGTGGTCCCAACACTGATCCCTGATGCACACCACTGGTCACTGATCGCCAATCTGAAAAACATCCATTTACCCCCACTCTTTGCTTTTTGTTAGTTAACCAATCCTCTATCCATGCTAATACATTATCCATAACACCGCGCATCTTTATCTTATGTAGTAGTCTTTGGTGTGGCATCTTGTCAAATGCCTTCTGGAAATCCAGATACACCACACCCCCAGGTTCCCCACTGTCCACTGCATATGTAATGTTTGCAAAGAATTCCACCAAATTAGTCAAACATGACCTTCCCTTCATGAACCCATGCTGTGTCTTACAATGGGACAATTTATATCCAGATGTCTGGCTATTTCTTCCTTGATGATTGATTCAAGCGTTTTCCCTATCATAGAAGTTAAGCTAACTGGCTTATAGTTATCCGCCTTTTGTCTACCTCCTTTTTTAAACATTGGTATCACATTTGCTGTTTTCCAAACTGCGAGAACTACTCCAGAGTCCAGTGAATTTTGGTAAATTACCATTAGTGCATTTGCCATTTCTCCCACTATCTCTTTTAGTACCCTGGGATGCATCACATCAGGACCAGGAGACTTGTCCACCTTTAGCCCCATTAGCTTGCCCAACACTACCTCTTTTGTGATAATGATAGTTTTTAGGTCCTCACCTGCCATCGCCTTCCTGTCAACTATTTTTGGCATGTTATTTGTGTCTTCCACTGTGAAGACCGACACAAAATGCCTTTAGCCATTTTCTCATTTCCAGTTATTACATCCTCTAATGGAGTAATGTTTACTTTAGCCACTTTTTTTCATTTTACATATTTGTAGAAACTTTTGCTATCTGTTTTTATATTCTGAACTAGTTTACTCTCGTAATCCATTTTACTTTTATTTATAGCTTTTCTCGTGGCTTTCAGCTGACATTTAAAGATTTCCCAATCCTCTAGATTCCCACTAATCTTTGCCACTTTGTATGGGTTTTCTTTCAATTTGATACCCTGTTTTATTTCCTTAGATACCCATGGCTGACTTTTTCTTTTTCTACAGTCCTTCCTTATCACTGGCATATATGTTGTGTCCCTGCTGAAGTTATTTTTAATTTCTTACATAATGTCCTATGATCAAAGTGCAAAATTTATTACACTGTTGCAGTTCAGCTCCAATATCAAAGCAATATAGAATAACTTGCATTACCTTTGAAAAAGTAAATAGTATCTTCATCAGGGATTTCACAAGCTGCGTCAATATTTGATGGGAGGCCGATCCAAACATCTTGGATAGAGGTTAACTTGGGATTAGCCCTTTGTTGGTATACACGCCAGAAATATCTAATCAAGATTCAAAAACCAAAAACCACTAAATGAGGTTCGAGTACAATAAGAATGTCCAAATTATATAATTACATAAATAATGAAAGTTTTACTCATTATTGAAGAGCAAAATATCTCCTTGTGCCTTGGTGACAGCATCAAACGATATGGACACATCACATTTATCTGGTATTAGTGGTTCTGCTGATTTTTGGTGATATATTTGCATGGTTCCTAAAGACGAAATGAAGTGTACAGAACAAAGAGAAAAAGGTTAAAGTTACCACAGAATTACTGAAAATGCTGACAGAGCCTGGGCTTTTAACATCATTCCTTCACTGTCAGAGTAGTGCCCTTATCAGCACCATTATATAAGCATCATCACAGCAGGAGCTGCAGCAAAAAGAAGCCCCAGTCCAATCTTCTCAGAGAAATTAAACATGGACATTAAAATTTGTGTTAATATTGGGAGAAGAAATATTTCAAATGATTTCCCACCTAAAATGACTGACAGATGTGTACAAATGGCAGCTGTCCCAGACTGCATACTGACGTTTGATTATTATTACATGTCACCTTTACTTCTAATTTCTTTCACTTTTCTTGTAGGGACGGGTGACCATGACAGACTCTAAAGGAGACAAACTTGCTCGCTTTAAAGCATGAGGAAGAAATCCTTTAAATCGCGGGGTGAGAGACAATCACCAGAACTTTCCCATCCCGGCCGCCACAGCAATCAGAGCAGGTAGGGGCCGGACTATGCAAAGGTCCATTGACCTCGGGCAGGATTTTCTAGTTTTGGGGTGAGTGCTGCCAGAAAATCCCAATAAAGCAGAACAATTCACAAAAAAAAGCAGCTTTGCTTCCAAGTCAGGCTTCAAATTCTGTTGATCTTCGTGTTATCCTCTTCTCTCATTGTTTAGTTGCCTAGAAGGAATATATTAACACTCTGAGCCACATCCCTTAATCTGTTGCAAGTTTCATACAGACGTAGTTCATCAGGATACTATAGAAAGGGGTCTTCCTCTTTCATTTCTCTAGATCTAAGGGAAAGTTCACCTAATCCATTCCTGAGATGAAGAGGCCATTTCATGAAGAAAGGTTTAGCCTATACCCACTGGAGTTTCAAAGAACTAGGGTGATCTTATTGAAACATAAGATCCTGAGGGAACTTGGCGGGGAGCATGTTTCCTCTTGTGGGGGAGACTAGAATTAGGGGACAAAGTTTAAGAATAAGAGGTCTCTCTTTTAAGACAGAGATGAGGAGGAATGTTTTCTCTCAGAACATAATTAGCCTATGGAATTCTCTTCTGCGAAAGCAGTGGAGACCAGATGATTGAATTTTATGGATTTTTAATAAATAAGGAATTCAAGGCCTCTAGAGGGAAAGACAGACATGTGCAATGATACAACAACCAGATCAAATGGCAGAGCAGGCTTGAAAGGCCAAATGTTCTCCTCCTTCTCCTCAATGTAAAAGCAAGCCTGTTCTCAGTACATCAGGCATGCCAGCACTTAATAGCATACATTATTTCTCGTTCTTTAATTTCAAGAATCAGCTGAAGCACACATATCCCAGAGATTAAATTATTTACCTTGGGAGTAAGCACCGGATCAGATATGAGTGAACAACACAGATATCGGTGGTATGGAAGGAAGAGGAATATACTGTCTGAAAGACTGACTTGTGTTGATGTACTCAGCACAAACCATACCATCAATGCATTGAAGGAGATGGCTTGGTCAGAGAAGTCCATTAATCCATCATGCAGCAAAAATCCCCTAGTCGTACACTGAGGGAGAACTTAACATAGCCAATGAAGCTAGCCAGCATGTCTTTCAGACATTGCGAGGAAACCAGAGCATCCGGAGGAAACCCACGCAGATGCGGGGAGAACATGCAAGCTCCAGACAGACAATGACCTGAAGCTGGGATTGAACCCGGATCCCTGGCACTGTGAGGCAGCAGTGCTAATCAATGTGCTACCGTGCCACCCTTTACATTTAGTTGTTTTTGTAGTGTAGTGGTTATCACGTTCATCTCACACGCGGAAAGTCCCCACTTTGAAACCGGGCAGAAATATTCACATGTCAGCTCCAAGTTACTTGCAGTCAGGTGTCATAACAAAGATCATAATGCCATAGAGGTCAGAGGGTTCAGGCTGGAATGGGCTCGCTCTCTGATAGGCATTCAGAACTTGTAGAAAGAATAATGACCAGGATTTTACAGCTTCATCACTTAACCCTAACTGCCGTCCCTCCTCCCACCACCTCCTTAGGAAGATGTACAGGCCATTTAAATTTCCAAGTACTTCAGTGGGACCATAATATCCCACCAGGTGGGAAAGTCCATAAAATCCCAGCCAACTGAGGTAACAGTGGCACATAGTTCGCATTATTCTCTCATAGTACCAGGAACCCGGGTTCAATTCAGGCCTCAGATGACTCTCTGTTTGGAGCTTACACATTCTCCCTGTGTCTGTGTGGGTTTCCTCTTGGAACTCTGGTTTCCTCCCACAGTCCAAAGATATGCAGGTTGGGTGGACTGGTCCTGTTAAATTGCCCCTTCGTGTCAGAAGATTTTTAGGTTAGGTGGATTAGCCAATGTAACTGCATGGAGTTATGCGGATAGGGAGAAGGGGAGGACCTGTCTGTGTACAGATTCAGTAGGCCGGATGGCCTCTTCCAGCACTGTTGCGATTCTTGGCTCTCTAGGTGGAACAATCCAACTGATCATGTTAGATTTTGTCTTGAAATACTACACCAGTGGGGCCGTATGATCCATGGCCCCACTGGCCTTGATTACACAGGGGCTACCCTGGTACCTGTCCTTGTGGGAATGCAGACTGCCTTAAAATGAAGGGTTGTAAAAATTGTCTGGATGGTGAGGATAGATTTCCGTTAATAGTGCTGAAGGATTCAAAAGCTGAATAGTGTGATGAATAGCGTAATCCTTTCCTATTCACATAGATAATGGCGTTCTTCAGTAAATATGTCATTCTGTGTGTATGAATGGAACCTTTGATATTTCAGGATGCCAAGAACTCCATAAAGCTGCACAGCACATTCATGATGCATGTGATTATCCATGAAGAGGATATGAAATTGCTTGTTGAAGTAAATGCAGCATCAGAGGTATGTTTTATATATCAATGGGCACCCGATTGGCTTAAATTTTTGACGTTTTCATTGCAGCTGGGAACCATCTTCAAGTACAGGGTGGTTTTGACCTTGACAGCCACTGGCAGTTCATGGCCTGTAGAAAGATTAAGCTACACGTCTAGTTGGAGTATATGATGTCATTGCGTCATGCCATCCCTTGTCAATCAGTCAATAAACACATTTCATGTAACAAATTTATTTTTTAAATTCACATTTAAAGGACAGAAGTATAGCCAGCTGGGCCAGAATTTATTGTCCATCCTCAACTGCCCTCCATTTCAGAGGGCATTTGAGAATCAACCACATTTTGGAGTCACATGTAGGCCAGACCAGGTAAGGACACTAGATTTCCTTCCCTAAAAAACATTAGTGAACTTAATAGGTTTTTACAATTGTTTCATCAAACTTTTAATTCCAGATTCTTATTGAATTCAAACTTAACTATCTACCACAAGTGGGGTTTGAAGCCAGGTCCCCAAATTTTGTATCTGGATAATGCAGTCTAGTGACAATACTGTTAGGCCACTGCATCCCCCAACCTCAGGTTGTAGATCCTGCTGTGAGGAATTGTAATAGAATTTGGGTGAAAGGTAATCCTGATATGAAATGATCTGCTCAGCATGCCTCCCTAGATCCTAAAATTCCACCAAAAAAAGCACAGATAGGAGGGGATTCCTATGAGAAAGTGCATTTTGGCATTATCGGGTCAACTGAGGGAAAGGCAGCACCAGAACAATTTCAGAAGTGTATTCAGGAAGGAAAAACAAGAGAAATAGTTACAGTATTATCAGGTAGTTTGACAGTCTTCCCACTGGACCTCACTCATGTCCAATCACAATTCAGCATCTAGAAATCCGAAATGCTCAGTTTATATTGGATGAGTCTCGGAAATAGTGATACCCGAGCAAAAGTGACAGAAAAATAGAGTCCATGGCATCGTCCTGTTATTTTCACCTCAAGTAGATAAATTAGTTCTCATGTAAAGAACATGGGCAGTATCTATCATGGAACTATGAAAATTAAGTTTGCAAGAGTGGGCAAGATGAGGAATTGTTCGGGATCTTTTGTAACAGATGTCCATTTAGTTTCCCAATTAGTTGTATCTGCTTAAATGCACAACTCAGGAAGTAATATCTTTGGTTTTGAAAAATAGGCACTCATTTAACAAACTCTTTGTTATTTGTCACATCAAAAAATAATTTGATCATACCATACAGATTTTGTATTGCCCTGATATCATCCCAAGAAAGAGACAATATGTTTGATCGATGGTATTTATACGTGGGATACATCACAGAAGATCGATGTTTAGAATGGCCAAGCCCCAATGCATGACCAAATTCATGGACAGCAACGTGAAACAAGTTGACACCTGAAAAGGAAATAATTAATTATGTCATGGACAAATTCGAAATACATGAAAAAGTCAGTAAGAGTTAATAGCCTTGATATGACTGCCTGTATCAGCAGTAGTACATGTGACATGCTGCTGAGGCCATTTCTCAATCTGTTATATTAACATAAACATTAATTTGAAATTGTTTATTGCAACAGTGATGATAGTAATTTCTGAGTGAGTGAGTTGATTGTTAAAGGGCACATTGTGTAAATGCTTTTCCCAAGAAAATAATCTAACTTTTTAAACACATCTACGTCACAGTTTATAATCTGCTTGCAAAAACCAAAGCTTGTGTGACATTCTCTCATATAGTCTCACATAACATTTAGAGCACAGAGACAGAGCATTTGATTCAACAGCTCCATGCCGGTGTTTATACCACATTGAATGCCATCAATATATTCGACTGCTGCTTTCTCCCATTTGTTTATCTAGCTTCCCCTCAAATGGATCTATGCCTCAACTACTTCTTTCTGATAATTAATGAGTTCTCACAGTAAATGTACCTTTTGTTGTAGCTGCACTTTGTTTGCATCAGGTTTAATGTGCCACATGTCCTGACTAACAATACAGCCTGAAATTTTTACCATCGTTCCCTGCTTTCTCCTGCTACAGAGGCATCTGCTCCAATGAACACTCATGAAAAAAACTGCAGTGTCAAACTGACACAAATCAGGATTTCCAAATTGACAGAAATTTGCTCCCAACCTAACAGAGTCAAACCTAACAGAGTTTCAAACTGGACCATAAAATATTTTCTCCTATCAGCTTTAAGAGTGGAAAGCACTGATTCAAGAAGGCTGAGGAATTCTTTAACTTATGCCTTCTCACAGTAACACTGCAATGAAGCGACTATGAAAATCCTCTGGATTGCTTCCAGCACTTGCTTATGCTTCCGAGAAAGAAACTGGCCACTCATATGGGCAAGGGATCATGACACATTTCATTGTGGAGATACCTACCTAAAAGAAGACTTTCGTAGATTAGCAAAACCAATTAGATTAGTCCATACCTGTGCAAATTGGAGCAACCCCTATAAATATATGTAGCTCTCACTACAAATCTGAGATTTCATTCAGATTTAGTGAATATTCAGTGACTTTACCATAGCGTCTCACTGTCCATTTCTCATCCCGATCAAAGTGAATATTCCCTCCAATACCCGGTGCAGGTGAAAATGCATGAGCCAAAGTCCCTCCAGGCCCGTCAAATGGAAAATTGTCACCATGAGCTGACAAAAGGATGAAATAAGAACAGAGAAATGTCATAAATAACTGCAGTTAGATTGCTTTATTGACCAAGACTCTGGGGGTGATTTTCAGCCTGAGTTCGCCGTCAGAGAGAATGGTGGCACAGGCTGAAAATCCAGAGAAATCACTTCTACCCGACGCTCGCTGGTAACGGCATGAGGGTCACACCATTATTTTAATGGATTTGAAAGCATTTGAACATCATTGCCCAGCTCCCTTCCCCCCACCACATGTTCGACCATGGGGGGAAGAAGACTCTATTTATGTGAGGTGGGGGTTGGGGGGGACGTGGGGGGGCAGGGTTGGGGGAACTTGGAGAACACGCTCCACCCCACCAGAGTAAACCCTGCCCATTCATTTGTTTTCATTCTGAGAGGCTGAAGATCTGGAGAAAAAACCAGCCTGTGAACCGGAGGGCGAGACACTGATTTTCAGTCTGAGCTGAGCTGACACCATATGGTAAGGTTCCGCCCCATGCCCTTCAATCACTATACTACTTAATTTATGCTCAAGAGCAGCCATAATAAGGATAAAAATGTTAATATTCATTAATCACTGATCGGTATTGCTGCTATAATGAGTTTATCCTATTGCAAACTGCATGGTTGCATTATATTTGATGCAAAAGCTGACTGGACAGAATGAGAATGCTGAGAAATAAGTTTAATACCAACAACAAGTGATTATATAGCATCTTAAACATAATCAAGCAGTCCAAAGTGTTTCACAAACAAAAACAAATCAACACTGAGACACTGAATGAAATGGCCGAAAATCATGATCAAAGAGGTTAGTTTTAAGGAGTGTCTTAAAAGCAAGGTGGGCAGACTTGGGAGGAATTCCTTGAATTAGGGCCCAGGAAACCAAGGATGGAGCAATTCAAATCAGCTTTGCTTAAGGCACCAGAATTAAAAGATACTCAGGTATCTTGGAATGTTATGGACTGGAGGTGATGACAGAGATAGGGAAAGGCCATGAAAGGTTTTGAAAGCAAAGATGAGAATTTTAAAATCAAAGTGTTGTTGAATCAGCGGTCCATGTCAGTCAGCGACAAGAGGCCAATGGGTGAACGGGTGCCAAAAAAATTTGGACAACTTCAAATTTACAGAAAGTGTAGAATGTGGGAGTTTGGCAGGCAGTACTTTGAAGTACTCAAGTGAAAATTGCACGGCTAAGGGTTTCAGCGGCAGAGGAGTTGAGGAAGGATGGCCAATCAGACAGTGTTAATGAGGTAGAAATTGGCGGTCTTGGAGATGGTCAAGCGAGATGGTCAGAAGCTCGTCCAAGGGTCAAATATAATGCCATTGTGAATAGTCTGCTGCAGACTCAGACAATTGCCAGGAAAAGACAAGGTGTATAGTGAGAACTGAAGATAATGGTTTCTGTCCTCCCAGTGTCTATTCAAGGAAACAGTGGGAAGTTTTGGGACATCATGGTGGAGTGGAACTGGGAACTGTCAGTATATTTCAGATATTGTCCCTCTGTTTTTGATGATTTCACTGAGGGGCAGCATTTAGATGAAAATAGGAGCATAGATCCTTAGGGGGGACCAGAGATAAGTATATGGGAGCTGGAAGAGAAGCTTTTGTTGACTGTGGTTTGGCTACAATTATATTGATGAGAATGGAAAAAAGATGACAGAAATCCCACCAAGCTGGAACGCAAAGTAGAGGTGTTGGAGACGGATGATATGAGTAACTATGCCAAAGGCTCCAGCAGGATTGACAAGGACAAAGAGTGATTGTTTACATTTGAATTTGGCTAGACCCAGTTAAACTGTGGCAGAGGTGGATGGTCTCAGACATAGAATGTCAAGCATTTGATCTCCAGCTAAGGTGGGATAAATACAATTCATTTTTACATTGCCGAATTATGAACTCAAGAGTTTTAAGTTGAGAATCTTTCTATGAGCAACCCTTTTTTTTATTCGTTCATGGACATCACTGACTGGCCAGCATTTATTATCCCTAGTTGCCCTTGGAGGGCAGTTGAGAGTCAACCACATTCTGAGGCTCAGGTGTTACATGTAGGCCGAACCAGGTAAGGAAGGCAGGTTCCTTCCCTAAAGGACATTAGTAAACCAGATGGGTTTTTCCAACAGTTGACAAATGGTTTCATGATCATCAATAGATTCTTAATTCCAAATCTGATATTGGCAAAATTCTGATAATGACCAAGATGTAAATGGAGTGCTTCTCAGTTTGGCTCTGTTTCTGTTCCATGGACTTGGGTAAAGTCCTTAGCAATTACACAAGAATTTGCAATTGCCAATATCAGATTCTGTTGGTTTTGAAATCAAAATAACACATTAGACACCACCTCCAGGCATTTGTTGATGTCATCATATAGTTGTTTCAGTGATTGTTCACCATGAGGCCAAAGGAAGAAAATGTCATCGATGTATCTAGTGTATAGCATCGGTTGAAGATTCTGTGCAGCAAAGAAGTCTTGTTTGAACCTGTGCATGAAGATGTTGGCGTATGATGATATCAACAAATTCCACCCCACCATCAGACTCAGCATGGACTATTCCCCGGAATCAGTTGCATTCTTGGACACACGCATCTCCATCAAGGACGGTCACCTCAGCACCTCACTGTACCGCAAGCCCACAGACAATCTCACAATGCTCCACTTCTCCAGCTTCCACCCTAAACATGTTAAAGAAGCCATCCCCTATGGACAAGCCCTCCGTATACACCAGATTTGCTCAGAGGAGGAGGATCGTGACAGACACCTCCAGACCCTGAAAGATGCCCTCATAAGAACAGGATATGGTGCTCGACTCATAGATCGACAGTTCCGATGCGCCACAGCGAAAAACCGCACCGATCTCCTCAGAAGACAAACACAGGACACAGTGGACAGAGTACCCTTCGTCGTCCAGTACTTCCCCGGAGCAGAGAAGCTACGACATCTTCTCCGGAGTCTTCAACATATCATTGATGAAGACGAACATCTCGCCAGGGCCATCCCCACACCCCCACTTCTTGCCTTCAGACAACCACACAACCTCAAACAGACCATTGTTCGCAGCAAACTACGCAGTCTTCAGGAGAACAGTGACCACAACACCACACAACCCTGCCACAGCAACCTCTGCAAGACATGCCGGATCATCGACACGGATACCATCATCACACGTGAGAATACCATCCACCAGGTACACGGTAAATACTCTTGCAACTCAGCCAACATTGTCTACCTGATACGTTGCAAGAAAGGATGTCACGAAGCATGGTACATTGGGGAGACCATGCAGACGCTACGACAACGGATGAATGAACATCGCTCGACAATCACCAGGCAAGACTGTTCCCTTCCTGTTGGCGAACACTTCAGTGGTCACGGGCATTCAGCCTCTGACCTTCGGGTAAGCGTTCTCCAAGGTGGCCTTCACGAAGCACGACAGCGCAGAGTCGCTGAGCAGAGACTGATAGCCAAGTTCCACGTACATGAGACGGTCTCAACAGGGATCTTGGGTTCATGTCGTATTATCTGTAACCCCCGTGACTTGCCTGGGTTTGTAAAACCTCACTTACTGTACTGTCTGGAGACAATACACATCTCTTCAACCTGTGATCAGTGTTGCTTCCACACACATTGTCAGCCACTTTAGGACTTGAACAGCAGGTTAGGTATAAAGATTCGCATTCTAATCAGTAATCTCTAAACTGTCTGTGCTTTATATGCTCTGTCCGAGGCCAGAACTCTCCATTCGCCTGACGAAGGGGGAGTCCCCTCGAAAGCTTGTGAGTTTACTATCAAATAAATCGGTTGGACTAAAACCTGGTGTTGTCAGACTATTTACTGTGTTTACCCCAGTCCAACGCCGGCACATCCACATCATAGTCACTCAGTGGCAGAAAGAGTTAAATGATCGCACTAGATCCACAAAGATGAGGGCAACCAGCTACAGTTTGCAAAAACCAACATAAATATATCTGTCACTTTAAACATTGTACTGCTAGACACACTTAACAGCAATACCCAATGCTGCAGCTTTCTGGCACTTCCTGCACAGTACTATCCAACACAGATTAAATGTAATTGCTGACTGCATACATCAAAGCTACAATGGACACAAGGCACGTGCAGCAAGTTAGGATGGCTGAGAATCATAGAATCATAGAATGCCTACAGAAGGAGGTCACTCGGCCCATCGAATTTGCACCAACCACTATCCCATCCAGGCCCTATTCCTGTAAACCCATATATTTACCCTGCTAATCCCGTGACAATAAGGGTCCAATTTTACCATCAGGTTGTGTCCATTTTTGGGCAGGAAAACTTGGTAAAGTCAGGCAAAAGGCGATTAGCATGATCCGTGCCTGCCTCCACGTCAGTTTCCCTTTTACCAAGGACCAAATATGGCCACCACTGGGACTGCACCCGAAACAGACTGCATCTGTTTAAATTGACTTAATGGGCTAAATGCCCAAACTTACCAGCTCTTCCCCCTTTACCACCACGTTCGCCCGTCCAGATTCGGCGCAAAACAGACATGGTCTGCAAAAGTCCAGTCGGGCGCTCCAGCTTCTGAGGAGGTCAGCTCAGAGCTTCCAGTGGCCCTCTGACTAGATTGGTAGCTGGGAGGGGGCGGAGGGAGGTGGGTCAGGTGGCTCTCTGACGTGGGGGAGAGGGGAGGTGGGTCTGATGGATCGCTGGTGGGGGAGGGTGGGAGGGAGACAGGTGTGATAGCTGTCTTGGTGGGGGGGGGGGGAGGTAAGTAGGCAGACCAGATGGCTCTTTGGTGGGGGGACAGGGGGGCAGGGGGGGGGGGCAAGGTGAGTCTGCTGCCACTCTGTGTGACAACACTGGGGGGAAAGGGGGGTCCACTGCCACTCTGTGTGTGATCGGTGGGGGGAGGGACAAGGGTCAGTGATCAGTCTGGGTGGTGGGGGGGTAGTGGGGGGATAAGGGGATCAGTTATGTTGTGGGGATGAGGCAACGTCTGTGAGCACAAGGGGGGGGTGGCTGCATTATCTGGACCAGGGGTGATGTGGCAGGGGAGCTATTTCTTTTTTTTTCACTGTGCATGTGGAGTTGGAGGCACCGATCAGAGCTGCAGAGTTTTGGGTGTATTAAGCCCCGCGCACAGGCTTCTGCAGCGTGATTCAGAATTGCTGATATTTTTTCAGGCAAAGTGCATACGGGGGCACCTGAGAAAAGGTCTAAAGGTCGGGTCTGAAACACTCCCAGTTTCAAATCCGCCCAGCACTTAGAATCAAAATGGTAAAATAGGGCCCTAAGTGTCAATTTAGCATTGGCCAATCAATCTAACCCACACATCTTTGGACTGTGGGAGGAAAGCCACGCAGACACAAGGAGAATGTGCAAACTCCACACACACAATGACCCGAGTCCAGGATCGAACCCGGATCCCTGGTGCTGCGAGGCAGCTGTACTAACCACTGTGCCACCGAGAAGCGGAGCGGGATCGCTGAGGAGCAGGACAAGATCACTCTGATGCAGGCTGTGAACGACATTGGATCACTAAACTGAAGCAGGAAAATGAAAACAAAATCAAGCTGAAATTGTAAGATTGGTTAGCTGCTGTGTATTGAGGTGGAGATTTTTTTTTAAGTGTCCAGCTAGTCTGAAAATGGGAGAGTTCCTGATCAGTTTTTTGGGCAGGTTTTCACATCTAATCTTATGCAGTCTGTCTCTGAAATTTTGGACTGATCTATTTCTGGCTGGGGAGGCTGTTAAATGGGGCTTAATTCTGCGGACAGCCTGTGGAGGGAGACATTGTGCATGTGCAGACCTCTAGTGCTGCAATGTGCATTAACAGGACCAACAGTCTGATGGACAGACAGAGAGCTGTCAGATCCTGCTCCTGCAGGCAGCCCCCACCAGCTCACGCCCAATAATTGCAGGGGTCCATGGCCTGAGTTGCAGCCCTCTACGACACCCCCACCACCCAGACCGATTGCGGCATCCTTCTCTACCCCCACCCAGCCCCTGACGCTGCCTAGTGGGCATTGCCCAGGTGCCAGGCTGGCATTGCCAAGATGCAAGGTGTCATTGCCAGTCTGGCACTGCCCAAGGGATGACCCCACCTTGCACTCGGCCTCCCTAGGTGGCCTCAGTGGCCTCCGGCTCCATCGGCCAATGCAACTTCTTCCCCGTTCATGGAGAGCAGGTGCTTTCCTTGCCGGAGAGAACCCCTCCCAGTGAAGGCAAGTGAGCCCAGATAATTGAGCACCGGGCTCACTAAACGCTTGGAAATCAGCCTCTTGTCCACTTCCAGCGAGCGGCTGACCACACCGGAATTCCAGGTGTCATAAAATCATGTCAGTCGTGAAAACGGCGCCAATCGCGCTACCTGCTTTACACCTGATTTTACAGCATTCTCCCACCGCAAAACGGGCAGAAAGTGGCAGTACCATTCTGCCCTTGTAGTTTTGTTTCCCTTTCTACAAAGTAGGCAGTTCGCCTAAGAAGCTGGGGCTCTTTTTTTAGAAATGTACTGTTATTTAGTGTGAAATAAAACATTTCAGTTAACCTGCCAATACTGAAGAAGTGAGTAGCTGGTGGGGTTTATTTTTAGAAAGTGTGTTCTATTATCTAGTAGAAAGAGAAATGGCAATCTAGCTCGCAGAGGGCGCAAACCTGTTTTTTTCCCGATGCCTGATTCTCTAGACTATTGCAGTTCTCACCGAGAGTTAACTGGCCTTCACTGCGTGCTGGCTGTCCGTTACCGGGTGCTGGCTGTCCCTCACCGGGTGCTGGCTGTGTCTCACCGGGTGCTGGCTGTGTCTCACCGGGTGCTGGCTGTCCGTTACCGGGTGCTGCCTGTCTCTCACTGGGTGCTAGCTGTGTCTCACTGGGTGCTGGCTGGCCCAGAGAACTCCCCCACAGACTTGTGCACACAGGCTACAATTTCAGAATTTGCAGATGATATGAAATGTGAAAACATTGTGAATTGTGAGGAGGATAGTGCAGAACTTCTTAAGTTGATGGAATGGATGGAGAAGTGGCAGATTAAATTTTGTTCAGAGAAGTTTGAAGTGATTCATTTTGGTAGGAAGCAAGCAAACAGACCATTGGTAACAGACAGTACAATCCTAAAGGTGCAGGAGCAGGGACATCTGGGAGCCACTGTGCATCAATCACTGTAGGTGACAGGACACAGAGAGTGGTTCATAATGTGTGCTGCATCCTGGACTTTATCAATATCACCAAAGCAAAGAAGAAATATAAGAACTGCTAAAAATGATAGTTCAGACTCAACTGGAGTATTGCACCCAGTTCTGAGCACCACGCTTTGAGAAAGATGTGAAGGAATTAAGGAGAGTGCGGAAAAGATTCACAAGTGCGGTTCCAGGGATGAGGAACTTCAGTTATTCTAAAGTTGAATATGAAGTGAGTTTCTTGAAAATTTAAAATCAGACCTCTGAAAGCATATATCCACACCACTATTGCTGCAAGGCTGGTGAACAGGAACTTAGTCGGAGTTATCCCGTATGACAGAATAGTGAGCAATGGTACGCAGGATGCCTGAGCTAAGGACATCTTATTTAATTTTCAATTTTTTTGGGATCAAAATTTTCCCCAGCCACCAGAAATGGGAGCTGAAAATGGGATGGGCACTTGTGGGGACAGCCAGCCTCAGGGATCTCCACCCCATTTCCCACAGACGCCTGCCTGATTACAACCTCAACCCGCAGCTAGATTGCAATAGAAAGTCTTGATTAATATCCATAATTGACCGTATCTGCCTATTATTGTTTATCTCTCTTTCATTAACAACTATTCTATTATATTTTAATATTTTCAATTTACTTTCATTATTCCATCAAATAATTAACATTCATAACATGCTGCATTTTTTATTAAGAATGGGGCAGGATTTTGCTGGAGGCTTCAGGATCCCTGACCTCAAATGGAGGCCCCAAGCCTGCACTTAACAGGAGCCAAAGCAGGTGAGCTATTTCCCGAAAATGGCTCCTAACTAGTCTCCCACAAGCTCCACGTCCCATTAGGACTGCAGGCAGGTTCCTGATATTGCTGGCCCAGTCACAGAGTGGCACAGATGTATCGGAGATCCATCTGGATATGACCCTGCTATTTTCCCAGCCCCTTCATCCATATCCACCCCTGCCATCCCAGATCCGGCAACATCCTTCTGCCAGATGCATCAGCTTAAGTATCCTGATTTTAAATGACTTCAAGAACTATACAGAACCGTTTACTAATTGGTGTACATTAGTCAGTCCTTCAGTAAGTTAAATACACTGTTATATTTGGAAAATTTCTGTAGTTCTTGACAGTAACTGTGGAGAGAATAGAGCTTTTGGGTCAGCGAGACTCAAAATGTTAGCTCTATTCTCTCTCCACAGATGTGGTCAGACCTGCTGAGATTTTCCAGCACTTTTCTGTTTTTGTTTCAAATTCCAGCATCTGCAGTATTTTGTATTTACACTTTTACATTTATTTTACTTTAAAAGAAAAGAGTTTTGTGCCTAAAATAAATTAATTTGAAGAAACTTCTCAAAGGGCTGCAGATGGACACAAGCAGTGTAAACTCGCCACATCCAATAATTTAAACTAGGGATATGGCTGCTGTTAATGGGTGGAGCTGGATTCCAGCACAGTGCTTTTCAAAGCAATGGAATGGATTACAGAAATTCAATTTACCCTGGATAAAAGACCCATTTGAAATTCCATAACCTTCAGTGGCCAGTTCTGGGTGATGAAAGTCTGAGATGGTGATAACTGAGACCCAGAGGTTTTATTATTGTTAATAACTTGAAAATACCAGAAGTGATGGAACTGTATAACAATTCCAGTTTCAGAGCTGATGGATTTGTGATTTTCAAACGATCACTTTCAACCTCTCAGCAGACCAGGGTCCTCACAAAATCTATTAACTATCAACAGTTAGCTGAGAAAGATTACTCTCATCTCCTCAAATTGTGACATTATTGAGGGTGCTAATAGTATCCATAAAAATTAGTGTATGTGGAATAGGTTAACAGATTATTAAATTACAGATTATTTTGCTCTGTTGCATCAAAAATAACAAAAAAAAATTCTAGGCATTAAGTGATGTCAAAGAGAATTTTGCCACCAAATACTGCAAATGCAATAACAGATTTGACTATGCCTCCATAAGAAGTGCCATTGACAGTAAATTACTGGTGATCTTTCTGCTGCAGTCTTTTAATCCAGATTATCATCACAATGATCCTTAACATTACTGCACTGTGTAGGCAACTACTTCAAGCATTTTCACTGAAACATACAATCCCTACAGTGCAGAAAGAGGTCATTTAGCCCAACGTGCTTGCATTGGCAACAATCTCACCCAGGCCCTATCCCCATAATTTACTCTACTAATCATCCAGACACTAAGGGGCAATTTAGCACAGCCAATCAATGTAACCCACGCATCTTTGGAATGGAAATTGGAGCACTCGGTGGGAACTCACACAGACATAGAAAAATGTGCCAACTCCACACTTTCACCGAAGCCAGAATTGAACCTGGGTCCTTGGCACTGTGAGGCAGCAGTGCTAACCACTGTGCCACCCACCATGCTGCCCTTAGGATGAGCCTTTGCTGCCACCAATAAATCCATTAAAACCATCTTGAACGGCATTACAAGTGTTCTCAAAAGTTACAAAGGCTTGGATTCTCTGTTATTGCACGCCCCGCTGCCGCTGCCAGTGACAACAGAGAATTTGGTGCTCTGCCAAATCTCCATTCACAGCAGCGGGAACAGAAAATCCCAGAAGCGGGCGAGGACAGAGAATTCCAGCTGATGTATCAAAATTTAACTCAATGGAATGTGATAAACACTTCATAAGGTTATACAATATCAATAACAATACTTTGATATACAATATCAAAAACAATAAATAACAAGTACATTTCAAAATTCAGCACATAAACCATACAGTTTATGTTACCGTGAAATGAATTTAAAGAAAGTGAATAAAAACTTAAGGGGATAAGTTATTCCCTTGCTAATGAGCAACAAGTTTAAGAACAGTTAACATACCACGTCGTTCAAATGAAATCATGATATCAGCTTCAATATTATGGACTCTGACAAGATTCAGTGGGGTTGCCTTTTGCCAAACACTCACAGCCCTCCAAATGGCATCTTCCACCTCAAAGTAGCTTAGTTGAGGTACATAGTTCACTACTCTTGAAGAAGGAAAAACATGGTTTTATCATTGCAATTTTTGTTTGTTAATCAAAAATAGAAAGAAATAGGCTGCCAAAATTCTTTACCTATATGTGACAAATGGTTTCATCCAACGGGGTCTTCCTGGATAGAGATTGTAGTGAGCAACATCAGGAAATCCACATCGAGGCATTTTCATTATTTCCATAGTTTCCTGGGTCAGTTTTCCCGTTGCCTTCAATCCATAGAAATGCTGCACTTCTCGAATCTTTCCTGAGAGAGAGTCCTTACTTTCTAAAAGACCTTCAGAGCCATCCGCTAAGGTGTAGAACTGGTTAATATATTTCTATTCAAAAGAGTAAAAGATCAGGTCAAATATATTTCACAAACCCCCCTCTTAGATTGATTTAAGAAATGTACAATTCACCAATCCCTCAACACATTCACAAATGATTGAATATTGCAAACCTGTGCATAGTTCAAGTCACTTGGAGATATTTCCAAATCTTCACTTTGAGAAAAAACAGGCAAAGAGGAAACAATCTTCATAAAGAGGAAATAAAGTGAATAGCAAAGAGGCTTCATCTTCAGAGCTGATCCTAATGAACTAAATCATTTCTTGCCGAGAAGGGAGATCACCCCGCAGTTAATTGTTTAAAACCTTGATGATTCATTTCTTGTTAAAGAAAGTTTCCACCAGTAGGTTACAATCTGATTGGGAGGAGAATGATGTAAGAATAATTAGCTAAATAACGCATTAAAATGCAATAAAAAGTACTGACCCAGGCTGACATACTCTTGAGTGCAGAAATCCCACACATACAGTAATTAAAAATAATGTTCATGGACAATTAGACAATTAGGTAAGATGCCTATGTTGCCAATATCCTGATGAGGCAGTGATGATGAAACTT
This sequence comes from Carcharhinus amblyrhynchos, assembly GCF_965287045.1. Taxonomy (NCBI): domain Eukaryota; kingdom Metazoa; phylum Chordata; class Chondrichthyes; order Carcharhiniformes; family Carcharhinidae; genus Carcharhinus; species Carcharhinus amblyrhynchos. Next base: position 42,462,953 of record NC_137333.1, on the reverse strand, counting down.
TAATGTCTTTCAGTCTTTTTTAGTCAATAAAAACAAGATGGCAATAAAGGAGCAGAAAAGATTTATTATATTAAGCTGCAGTAAAGAATCTTTCCTAATGCATCATTGCGCAGCTGAAGGCAAGTTCCAGATTTGAGCCCCACTGTTTCTTCAGTTAATTGGCAATGATGTAGCGAACATAAAGCCCTCAGAAGACCAGGGAGCAGTAACAGCGGGAAACAACTGTCAGAATTCTCTCTGCTCCAGATTGGAAATGTGGATTTCTTAGATGAAAACAGAATGTCTCCCAATGGAGAATAGTTCACCAAAATGCAGTGCAAACATTTAGATTTACATGACAATGCTTGGATAAGACATTGTACCCAGGAATGGATCAACATCTTCTAGCAAGAAAAGATAATTGGTGCTGAATATTTGGCAAATAAATAAGTTCTATTGAGCATTAAGTAATTATACCCTGTTGGCAAATTCACCTAAAATCACATGGTGTCCTTAAAATTGAGTTAATGTTCATAAATCACATGAACTCTATGAAACTGTAATAAGTCCTCGGAGACAAAAGTCCCTTCACCAAAATCCCTTTATTTATAAGTCTGACAACAGCACACAGAGTGCTTTCAGTTCGGAGTCTACACTTGGAGTCCCAGAGGAACTGACACTCCTGGTTAAGTGCAAATCAAGAGGATCCCAGACCGACCCATCAATTTGGCCCTTAATCAGGGAGTTCATACTCTAACAGGCCAACCCCAATGCCTGATTAAAGTCATTTCAGATACATGAGAAAAATGGAAATAGTTAACCGTGAGAACTAAGGGGACTTCACAATATACGCTATGAGAAAAAGTATCTCTCTTCCAGTTAGCATCTGATTGCAATTGGGTAATGGAGTTAAAAACACTTCACTTGTCAAAGGAAAGTAAAGGGTTATGTCATTTCAGCCACAGAAATAGTCATCCTTTACCTTGTCCCCATGTTGTTGGATTTGGCAACAAAATGCAAATGATTTCCTTAAGCCATCCTGGGACCTGGCTTCATATCGACAGGAACTGATGATCAGGCAGGATAAACAACTTGCAGTTTATGGGTCAGTCTGGTATTTCTCATTCAAACTGCTTGCCATGGCAATCAATGGTATCCTCCATTGAGTAATGGCATCTCAGTCATAAATTCCCCTGTTTTGCCCAGTGCATTAACATTGAAACAAATATATCACAGACATTGGTTGAAATGCAATTAAAGGAATTTATTTTGAAATTCCAATATTCAAAACTGGTGTTGGTGACACAGGAAAAATCATCCTGCTGATCAGATATAACAAAATCAGGAAGAGGGATAGTGGGATCTCAGAGGATAATCACCGAGGGTTAGTTCCTCAAGGATCTCTTACTAACCCAAATTAGTGACAAGGAACTAAAGATTTTCAGAAATCCGTGAATTATAAGGTGCCCTTCCATTTGATGATTGAAGTGTTTCCTACAGCAAAGATGGAAATGAAAATCAATAACTTTAAAACCTGGCTAAATGCGTGAATTGTGAATTCCTTTTCAATTGATAGTTTCGGCAATTAATAGTGATGTCAATTCTATTCTCCCTCATATCCCCATGTCACCTCCATTTCCCTCAGACTCCAGTACAACTCCATTCTCCTCATATCCCCATGCCACGTCCATTCCCTCATATCCCCTGCCACCTCCATTTCCTCCATGCCCCCATGCAATGTCCAAGACTCTATTTCCTTACGCAATTTCCATAGCCACTGAACATTTATCTTTACATGCAGACCTCAGGAGCCCTGTGAAGATGGAAAAATTTCCAACAGTCTGAGAGAGCTCTCTGTCATACACACGTACTACAAAAAAACTCACATTAAGAAACTCACATTAGTGACCACTGGACAATCTGGCAGTGCCTACAAGACACCCTGGCAGTGCCTACTAGGCACACAGCAGTGCCAGTTGGGCATCCTGGCAGTGGCAGTTTGGCACCACCAATGTGCTGGGGGCAGTGCCAAGGGGTAGGGCCTGAGTGGGGCTATGATGGGGGGGTGGTTGAATGCAGGAGGGGCCAAAGAGTGGTGGATCATGTCAGGAGTCTTAATGGGGGGATCACAATGGACAGGCATGTTGGGAGCCATGGTAAGAGGCCATATCTGGGGTTGGGCAGAGACACACATCAGCTGGATCCTGTTGCCAGTGACCCATGTCGGGAAGGGGATGGGAGAACATGTCACAGATGAGAGGGGTTCCTGATGTTCATGGAGAGATTAATGAGATCTCCCAGTATACTGTGAGATCAGAGAGCCCCTACAAATTGGCACCCAAGTGCCATGAATCCAGGCTCACTGGTATGTTTTGACCTTGTTACCCCCAGCAAGCCTCTCCCCCCAGTGCAGTGCAAAACTCTCAACTCTTCATAAAAGTAATTAGGTATGGGACAATTGCAGTGTTGTGTGCCTCAGAGACAGATCGCCCCTGTTGTCTCACCGTTGTGAAGTTGTTTTTGGGAGAATTCCACCCCATGTATTGTCAGAACAAACAAACAAACTTCTCGTAACTAACCAGAAGACAGCTAATCATTTAATGGCCTCTTAAACCTGTCAATCAAGTTGCGAACTCAGACCCATGCCAAGATAAGTGCTTTTGTAGTTTTTGACATTCAGCCAAGCATTCATAACGAGCTCATAATTGGTAATAATAGCCGTATGGAAATATCAACAGTGAAGTGCAGTGAAACTGCAGAAACAGTTGGGTTTTTTCTTAAGCTACACTAAATAACCTGTCAATCAATATATTCCAACAGCAGCGAGCTGCTTTTTGTACGTTAGCTGACAGCTACAGCCTAATTGTTTTTCATTTTTAATGGGCTATGGTTTAAATAGCTTTAGATCATCACAGTTAAACAGACATTGGGCCTGATTTTACCGTTTCCATTCTAAGTGCTGAATCTGGGCACAATTCAGATCCGACTTGGAAATCTGTTTCCAGGTGCTCTCATACGCACTCAGCCTGAAAAAACAATCGTGAGTCTTAATTGCGCTGTGGGCGGGGCTTATCGTGCCCAAAACGATCAGAACTCTGAAAGGCGCATGCGCAGTTAGACAAAAATTTGAAAAAGCACGACCGTGTCGGATCACTCCCGGGCTCCAGAAAGCAGAGAAAGACATAACTGCCCCCTTATCCACCCACCCCCACCCCCACCCACACCGATCATGATCCCCTGCCCCCATCCATCCCACCGATTGCTGGCAGAGTGGCAGAGGACCCCCCCTGCCCACCCCCAACCCTTCCCCACCAGAGATACATCTTACCCGCCCCCCTCCCTCCCTCACAGAGAATGATCAGACCTCACTCGCGCCCCCCCCCCCCAACCCAGAGAATGACTTGGCCTCACTCCCATATTGCGCCGCCACCACCCCCGGAGAATGATCTGGCCTCACTCTGCCCCACACGGCCTCAATCCCCTCCCCCAAGAGAATGATTTGTCCTCACTCCACCCCCCCTCCCCATCCGGAGAATGATCTGTCCTCACTCTCCCATTACCTCCCCACCCCCGGAGAATGATTTGGCCTCACTCCACTGCCCACCCACGCCCCCCCCAATCCGGAGAATGATCTGTCCTCACTCTCCCATTACCCCCTCCCCCCACCCACGGAGAATGATCTGGCCTCACCCTCCCCCCTCCAGCCTCAATCCCCTCCCCCCAAGAGAATGCAGTGGCCTTACTTCCCCCTCCCTGCCCACTGCCACCCCCCACCACCACCAAGAGAACAATCCGGCCTCATTTCCCCCCTCCCTAGAGGTACATCTGACTCGCCTCCTCCTCTCTCCCCCCCAGCCAGACAACAATCGGTCCTCCCCCTCCCCACCACCAGAGAATGGTCTGGCCCACCTCCTTCCTCCCCCTCCACCCCACTACAGACCTGAACCAGGGAGCCGTTGGAAACTCTGAACTCAACTCTTCAGTGGCTGGAGCGCCCGATTCAGACTTTTATTCAGTCTGTCCGTTTCGGCACGATTCCAGAGCGATGAATGCAGTGGTAAAGGGGGAAATGCTGATAAAGTTGGGCGGGCAGTTCATTAATTCAATTTAAATGCATGCCACACTCTGGCGCCTGTGTGGGTACACTGAGGGAGCATTTAGCGTGGCCAATGCACCAACCCAGCACGTCCTTCAGACAGAAGGGAATGGAAACAGCTTGCAAAGGGAAGCAAATGCCTGGAATCTAGTACAGGATGGAAAAAGTTTAAAAGTGTGATGTCTATCCTTGATCAGACTAATTCTAGCAATAGAAAGTATTTTTAGTGCAGTGTTAATGTAAGTCTCCTTGTGATACTAATAAACTAGCTTTAAAGAAACGTTAACTTTAAATACCATTCCCCACCCAATGAAAGCTGTTTCCATTCCATTCTGCTGGTCTCACCCCGGCCCCCAACACAGAAACATCGCTTCTCTCCTTTTGATGCTTCACCAATACTATTGCCCCAACACAGCATCACTGAAACTTTCAGCCCTCTCTTTGGGCAAGTGCTGCATTTTTTTTCAAGGTCAATCTTCAACTGAGAATTTTTTTTGCAGCCTTCACTTACCTTAAAGAGGGACAGACTGCTTTGGTGATCTAGAGGCTTGTTGAGACACAAGATAAAGGTTCAGACTGTCTTGTGTGTCGTACAGTAAGCCCTCAGCTGCATGCCCCTATCATAGCAGAAAAGAATTTCTAAGTTGCCTACCTCTCCTGGGACTGTTACAGTCCAACATGAATTAAGACTCTCACACCCGGCTAGCAGCAGATTCCAATTATTAGATCCTTATGTTTTGATAACTTAGCAGCCAAGGCTGATTGTTAAAGGGTGGTTCTATTTGTTAATGTAGTTTTAATTAAGGTTGAATCATGAAGTTTTCGACAGCTCATGCATCATAATTATTATTTAAATTATCTCTAATCTGTGCTCAGGATTATTCCGTTTCAGTTCAGTCTCGGGTCTAATTCCTGGCATTAACTGGTTTTTATTTCTAAGTCTTTGTGCAACCAAAGATGCTTTAACTTATCAAGGCTACATAACACAATTCTGGTCAACGTGAATGTTGTTATAAGGAGGTACAATAAAATAAATAATTCAGATGTGTTTTGAAGTTGGGTGTATAATGATGTACAGAATGTCTATAAAGAATGTAAACTACTAAAAGGGAAACAGTAAGGCGTGGTCCCTTTAAAAACTGATTATATCAGGGTCTTTGAAAGCTGTTTTTGTTCAATGTTGAGATGTTTAAAATGCAGAGTACACACAGGCTTGAAGCGGCAACATTTGTTTCAAAAGGAGCAAGCCTTAGGGTTGTCTTGGTAACCAGATCTGCAGGTTTTGCATTGCCTCAGCCTATGAGTTTAAAGAAGATACTCAGCTAACAGCCTATGAGTTTAAAGAAACACAGCTAAAGAGAACCTATCAAATTTGAATTTACTATTGTTGCCAATCTCAGGCCAATCCTGAGTGCAGGAATGTTGATAGGTCATTAGGATTATAAAAGAGGAACACAACTGCCTTCAGTGCAATTCAGCCAGAAGCAGGGTTACTTTGACTGGGTCAGTTGCTTCTTGGCCTTTTGGCTAAGATCAAGAGTAGCATTGATGTGCTGCACTTGTTTGAAGTCATGAGGTTACACTGGGGCTTCATTTGAAGGAATTTTTTAAAGCAGCCTTTTGGCTAAGATGCAAATGAGATCAAGCCTTGGAGGAAGTGCAATGCCTGCTCCAATCAGCTTGGATCATGTAGATCAAGCCCAAGTGACAGCCCTGTCTTGTCAGCTTGGATCAGGAATGTCTCAACTTGTTGAGACTCTGAATTAGACTTTGATTGGATTAAATTGGATATATAAATAAAAAAAAGTTGGTTCTTAACCCTGCCAATGTCAGACAGGGTTTAAAATAAACCACCCTCTAACCAGCAGCAATTTACACAGTGCTTACAGACAGCTGAAGGACTCCAAACTTCCGAATGCTATCAGACTTGGTCATATATAGTTTATTTGAGAGTGACTAAGATTTGGTTATTACTGTTTCAGCATTGAATGGTCCTTGTTTTATCCAAACAGCATTTCAGTTGAAAACTCCCTTTAATTCAAATGTTACTTGTTTAGTTAAAGTTCCTGGTTATCTAAATAAAATACCTTGTCAATTGTTCACTTAAAGTGAGTGTCAGCCTTTATGTTAATGAATCTCTAACGTTAATAAAGAGCAGCCAACACCTTCCCAAATAATTGTAGTAGATTATGACGTGGGGTAAAGGGGATTAACCTCTGTGTTGTAACAGATGACTTGGTTTGAAAAATCAAACTGATTTTAGAAAGGGGCTTTTTTCTCTTTCGCAGTACTGCATGACTTAGGTTCATTATTAAGGACTCAGCTCATGTTACCTGTGAGTGTCTCAAAATCTTGAAGGGTGACTTGGACATTGGTTCTCAGTCATGTCTGTTAGTTTTGGATCATGTCATAGACTCAGAGGTTTACAGCATGGAAATAGGCCCAACCTGTCCATGCCACCCCTTTGTTTAACCACGAAGTTAATCCCAATTGCCCCCGTTTGTCCTATATCCCTCCATACCCATCTTACCCATGTAACAGTCTAAATGCTTTTTAAAAGACAAAATTGTACCCGCCTCTACTATACCTCTGGCAGCTTGTTCCTGACACTCACCACCCTCTGTGTGGAAAAAATTGCACCTCTGGACCTTCCTGTATCTTTCTCCTGTGAGGAACAATGTACAACCCAATGACAAATGGTCCAGTTATTGTGGAAACAATTAATAAAGAGTATTTATTAAAGTAAAAAAAAGCAAGAAATATATAACATTTACGTATGTTATTAACTAAACACTACATTTTTATCTGAAATTACTTCTTGTTCCCAAAATATACTCACATTCCCTGAACTCACTGAGACTCCCTATTCCCAAAGAAAATAACTCTATGGGCAAAATCTTAGCAAAAAGATGCCAGAATGTTGTTTCTGCTGAGGAAAACAGTGTGTTTCTCTGTACAGATCTTTCAAGACTCTGCCAGAAAAAATCAAGGGGGCGTGTTTCATGCCATCATACAGGGGGTGGGGCTTAACACACTGCCAAAACTCGGCTGCTCAGAAATCAGGGCACCATCTTTAAAGGGTACCCTGATCATAACTTGTATATGCCTCCCCATCCAACCCCCAGCCCAGCACAGAGGTTACAGGGGCTCCCCTCCCCATCCCACCCCCAATCAGAGTTGGCACATCTCAGCACCCCCACCCCCCAATCATTGGCCTCTTTCCCCTGTACCCCCACAATCATCAGCCTCTTCTACACCCCCTTGCCCCTTGGCACAGATTGGCACTGTTAAGTTGACATAGTGCCACCTTGATGAAGGTTGGCACTGTCAGGGGGTATTGTCAGGCTATTTCCTGGCCATGTTCCTCTCCTCCGGGGGATTTATGAACATTTGCATACCTGAGGAGATCCCCATAACAGGTTCATGTCTAGGTGAATCTGTTATAAACTGTGCTGACATGACATCACATCAGCACGGTGTCAATATATGACAGGGGTCAATATATGGCGTGTTAATAATATTTAAAAACATTCAAATACATGTAAAGCAGGTTCACACCCATTATGACATTGTCAGCAAGGAACGGGGAAGATCTGAAATCAGTGCCTTCTGGATCTTGAGCCCGCCAGCAATCTTGCAGATGGCGAGTACAGGCTCAAGATCCTGCCCTTTAAGTCAAATCCAGCTAACAGTTACCAAATAATCCTGCTTAAATGTCCAGTCTGGGAAACCATGTTTTCCTGGTTCAGTGCAAGTACAAAACTTGTTTTTTTTTAGGAGAATATCTGCAATCTGCCGTGCCCCTAAATCTTAGATAAACCAGGTCTCCATGGCTCTGATCATAGATGGAACTGGCCTCTCGGATTGAAAAACCTGCCTGATTGTTGGGTAGAAAACTGCCCCTTTCTTCAATGAAGGTGTTAGCAGTTATATTATTCAGTCTCTCTGATATTCAGCCTTGTGGATTTGACTGTCTATTTCTGAAATTCCCTGTCTTTAGAAGTTATCATTTGTATAGCCTCTGGTAAACAATATTTTTGATATATCAATTTGCACCTCAATTTCTCTAGATGCGTGCTAATCTTGTTACTGAGAAAATCACATCTCATTATTCCTCTAGACATCTGCTAATCTTGTTACTGGGAAAATCACATCTCATTATTCCTCTAGATACCTGCTAATCTTGTGACTTTTCTATTGTTTTGTTTTCAACTCAAGTTCAACTGTTGACCTTGTTAACTTCCCAAATTCCTAACATCATCCATTGAACATTGAGGCTTTGAGTTCCTAGTAATTGGTTCCTGATGTCAGGGTTAGGCAGGTGATCAGAAAAATATCAATTGATTTAAGCAGCTAAGTAAGTTGAAGGTTTTGATCCAATTGAAGTGGCTACATTGAATTTGATCATCAAATTTACAGACTTTGTTCATAAATGTTCCAACCATCAGTGTTCTCAGTCAGCTGTGTGGGTGTATGGTCACACAACCGCCTGCAAGGTACACACAGACCTTGTTCTGGGGTATATAATGCGTGTGCGTTAAACTGTGCTCAAAACAAAACTGCTGTTCACAGCAACTACATTTTAAAGGAAAGATTGCTGACAGTTTATGTCAGGATAATGTTCTGTTAAGCCCAAGCCCAACAACACCACCACCACAATAACGTAACCCCACCAATGATTACTGCCTTATAATAGCAGCTATTATCAATGTAGAAAACAAAGGGTGGAGGGAGAGGGTATTGTGAAAATCTGATCATCGCTATTTTAGGTAAAGAAGTCTCCCATACCAAATGAAAGATATTGTATTCTGGTCAATGCTATTACCAAATCACACCTGGTCACCATTCCTAACTCTTTAAATTAAAATTACAGGATGCCTTAGTGGTCAGTTAACCTTAGTTCTGTCAGGTACTATTGCAAGTGCGTAAATTTGCTGTTGATTTAGCCTAAATCAAAAATCCATGTCACAGAGAGGGATACAAACAAAGAGAGGGATATTGAAAGATGTATTACTTTCTTTCCCATGAATTAACTATGCATTTACTATGGTTATTTTGTCATTGCATCACAAGGAAAGACAGGGTTGGATTTTTTGAATTGTAGAGTTTCCCACTCTGCCACCCAAAGACTCCATGGGAAATGAATTTCCACCAATCACAGCGGCACATTTAACAGTGGCCATCTTGTCTCAGACTGCAAGCCAGTCTGATTGGCCAGCGCTCTGTAGTCCCAATGACAGCAATGGCCAGGTCTGGGACTACTATCAATCCCCAGGATCAGGTCAGTGCGGGAAGAATGTCTTGCTATAGGGGAGGGAAAGTGAGGCTGGAGGAGAGAAGGGATAGGGGGCTTGTTAGGTATGCCCAATGTGCAAAGGGGGCTCAAGGCCCAAGCAGGAGGACAGGCCATGCTCCCCCTCCCAACTCCACCCCATCGGGAACATCTACAGCCAGCTTCAAAATTGAAGCTGATCAGGAAGTGGCCAATAATTGGCCTTAAAGATTTCAATAGGGGTGTGGGTGGGTGGACAGCCCAAGGCCTCACCTGTCCCATGTTAAATTGCTGATTGGTCAGAGTGGATGAAAGGGCAGTGGGAAGGTCACGAGGAGAATTGTACATATAGGCCCTCCATGTCAGCAACCCACCGGCAGTGGATTGTAAATATCTGCCCCCTTTAACTATCAGCTTAATTCAGTTGGTGGCACAATTTGCTTCTGGTTCTCCCAATCCACAATAAGGGTATTTAATCCAGGCTGATAATTGAGCGCAGTACTGAAGGAGTGATCCATTGAACAAATTTTTACACTTGTCTAACTGTTCAGGAGAATGTAAAAAGCTCTGAGGTATTATTTGAAGAAGAGACAAGAATTCTTTAGGTGCCTGGACGACATTCTTCTCTCAATCATCCAGATTAAAGATTAGTTTGCGTGCTGATTTATTTTAACCTTGTATGTCGCCTTCTTCACCAACAATGCAACAGTGACTGCATTCAAAAGTAATAGTCAATCTCCTTTCCCAAGTGATAATTTGGACAATGTATCTCGTGCTACTGCACATTTTTGCTTCTCTGCCTCTGGTCTCCTTTCCCGCACCTCCTGTGTTCTCTCCTTTCTTTAGTGAGCAGGATTTTACAGCCTCGCTCGTCCCAAAGCCATAAAATTCTACTCAGGGTCAACGTGTCTTTCCATGTTCAGTCCCTCGCCTGCTCTGATTCGCGGGGCAGTAAAATTCCAGCTAGTGTGTGACTTGATGCCATGATATGGTGGGGCAGTGAGTCATTAATGACTGCACGCTGTATTTGTGGTGGGTGTTATGGGGAAATTGGACCTCAGTGGGTAGGGTTTTCAGGCCCTTCCTGCTGGTGGGATTTTACAGTCCCGCTGAAGTTGGTCCTGTCACATGTTTCCCGGCGATGGGAAGGGCGAGCCATGTAAATTATCATTGACTTTGGGGGAACAGGAAAATCTTGCCAGTGACCAATAGCAAGCTACCTCCACTGAAGGAAAACCTGCCGTGGAGAGGGGCCTTAATAATCCAGCCAGTGACTTCCTTTCTGCTCCCTCCACCCATCACATACTTTCTGCCATTCTCTCAACCCGATCACATCCCTATCAGTCAGCATTCAACTATCCCCTTGATCCAAGAACTTAATCTCATTAGCACTCCTACCTCTTGTCCTATTTTACAGGATTGTGGGCCTGGAGGAGATTACATAGACAGAAAGGTGAAAGGCCTCGGAAGGATTTGTAAACAAGGATAAGAATTTTGAAATCACGACATTGTTTAACTGGAGCCAATGGGGTGTGAGTAACAGTCCAAGAAGCAGAGATTTGGTCGACCTCAAGTTTACAGAGGGTAGAATGTGAAAGACTGACTCATCCATATATATGCTGATATTTTAAATGTATTTTAATGTATTGCACACTTCAGTCAAGCAAAGTTACTGAAAGATATTGAGGTAAAAGTCAATAGTTTGAAGCCAAAGGTTTGGGAACAGATTAGTCAGCAAGTCTTATCGGATGAATTCCTATGAGGGTATATAGGTACGCGGAGAGATATGCCCCTAGACGCAGGAACACATGTATATCCAACTTGGCAGTGAGCTGGTAGGAACGTCCATTTTGACCTTGCAGGAGCACCTGCTGTTACTAGACAACGGAGATGCCGTTGGAGCCAAGAATGGAGGTGACAACCATATTAACTGGCTGAATGCCATATCACCATGCTATTAAGAATCTTATGGTTGGCTGGAGTACTTGACAGAGATTTGTGTTGATGTATGACTATTAAATGAAATTGATTTTAAGCTAATGAAAGGTGGAATTATTGATTCGGAAAAAGTATAATTATTTGTTTTTGATTCTGTACTTCAGGTTTCAGGTAAAATGTCTGCATCTCTTTAACTAGATAGCTGATCTACCCAATTCACAAACAGTTCAGTCTACGTGTGCTTGGAAATGGCACTATCTGCTTTACCTTAATTACCATGGAAAAGAAAGTATCCAGCTGTCCCAATGGAAGTGAATTCATCCAGAATGTAGCTCCTTCCCGAATCTCAGCAATTACATTTGCTGAGGATTTACTGCTTAAGACCAACAGTTGTTGAGCAGTACAGGGGAAAGAGGAAGATGCAGTTTCCCTCACAACACGGTCTTTGGACATTTGAGAAATTTAAAGAAACAGAAAAGAATCAATGTTAAATGATGGCAGAGATATATCCCTTTAATCAAAGCATTCCTATTCTCAGGGAGCACATATCTGAAAATCACAAGCAGCCTTTGCACAACTTTTCATCCATTAAAATTAATGGGATGGTAATTCACGGGGAGTGTGCGGCACTTTGTCACTATTTGTTTCTGGAGGGCAAGACTTCTAACCAAAAGCTCAGTTTAGTAACATCAGCCCTCATGTGTCTGGTTGCTGTGGTGCAGTGTATTCTAGGCATTAATGACTGCATGAGTAAGATGAGAAGGAATGTATGCAGTAATGGGATTAATTGTTTATTTTGTAACAATCTTTGGGCGGTTAAAGCGGTTGAACTTCTTTTGGTCGTGTGTGTTGCTCAGAACCTGACAAAACAAGAAAAGCAAAGGAAGAAAATAATCATTCTTTGGGTTTTTTTGTGGATAAAATGGAAGTCAGGGGTCAATTTCAGGTCATGACCTCCTACGCCAAACTCTCAATCAGATTGGAAGCTCGTGAATTATAGATATGAGGTCACCTCCCTGACACAGGTGTTAGGTGGCTTGAATATATCAATAGAGATTTAACAATAACTAGAATCAGAGGACTGTACAACATAGGAGAAAGCCAATTAGACAATGGTATCTGAACCGTATTTTGAAAGAATTACTTAATTACTAAAAGGGGTCATGAAAAAGCATTGGCCAGCAGGATTAAGGAAAATCCCAAGGCTTTTTACACATACATAAAGAGCAAGAGGGCAGCCAGGGAGAGGATTGGCCCACTCAAGGACAAGGGAGGAATCTATGCATGGAGCCAGAGGAAATGGGCGAGGTATTAAATGAGTACTTTTCATCAGTATTCACCAAGGAGAAGGACTAGGTGGATGATGAGTCTGGGAAAGGATGTGTAGACAGTTTGAGTCATGTTGCGATCAAAAAAGAGGAGGTGTTGGGGTTCTTGAGAAACATTAAGGTAGACAAGTCCCCAGGGTCTGATGGGATATACCCCAGAATACTGAGAGAGGCAAAGGAGGAAACTGCTAGGCCTTGAGAGAAATCTTTGTATTTTCACTGGCTACAGGGGAGGTCCCAGAGGATTGGAGAAAAGCCAATGTTACTCCTTTGTTTAAGAAAGATAGCAAGAATAATCCAGGTAATTACAGGCCAGTGAGCTTTACATAAGTGGTAGGGAAATTATTGGAGAGGATTCTTCAAGACAGGATTTATTACCACTTGAAAATAAGTGGATGTATTAGTGAGAAGCAACATGGTTTTGTGAAGGGGAAGTCATGTCTCATGAACTTAATCGAATTTTTCGAGGAAGTGACGAAGATGATTGATGAGGGTAGGGCAGTCGATGTTGTCTACATGGACTTCAGTAAGGCCTTTGACAATGTCTCTCATGGCAGACTGGTGCAGAAGGTGAGGTCACATGGGATCAGAGGTGAGCTGGCAAGGTGGATACAAAACTGGCTCGGTCAAAGAAGACAGAGGGTAGCAGCGTAAGGGTGTGTTTCTGAATGGAGGGCTGTGACAAGTGGCATGTGTCCCTCAGGGATCAGTTCTGTTTGTAATATATATATAAATGATTTGGAGGAAAATGTAACTGGTTTGATTGGTAAGTTAGTGGACAACATAAAGATTGGTAGATTTGCGGATAGCGATGAGGGCCATCAGAGAATGCAGCAGGATTTAGATCAGTTGGAGACTTGGGCAGAGAGTTGGCAGATGGAGTTTAATCCCGACAAATGTGAGGTAATGCATTTTGGAGGGTCTAATACAGATAGGAAATATACAGTAAATGGCAGAGCCCTTAAGAATATTGATAGGCAAAAGGATTTGGTGTACAGGTACACAGGTCATTGAAAGTGGCAATGCAGGTGGAGAAGGTAGTCAAGAAGCCATACTTGCCTTCATTGGCCAGGGCATTGAGTTTAAAAATTGGCAAGTCATGTTGTAGTTTTATAGAACCTTAGTTAGGCTGCACTTGGAATATAGTTTTCAATTCTGGTCACCACGTTACCAAAAGAATATGGAGGCTTTGGGGAGGGTACAGAAAAGATTTACCAGGATGTTGCCTGGTATGGAGGGCATTAGCTATGAGGAGAGGTTGGAGAAATTTGGTTTGTTCTCACTGGAATGACGGAGGTTGTGGGGAAACCTGATAGAAGTCTACAAAATTATGAGAGGCATGGACAGAGTGGATAGTCAGAAGCTTTTTCCCAGGGTGGAAGAGTCAATTACTCAGGGGCACAGGTTTTAGGTGCGAGGGGCAAGGTTTAAAGGAGATGTACAAGGCAGATTTTTTACATAGAGGGTGGTGGGTGTCTGGAACTCATTGCTGGTGCAGGTAGTGGAAGGGGATATGGCAGTGACTTTTAAGGGGCATCTTGACAAATACATGAATAGGATGGGAATGGAGGGATGTAGTTCCCGGAAGGGTAGGGGATTTTAGTTAAGTCTGGCAGCATGGTCGGTGCAGGCTTGGAGGGCTGAAGACCCTGTTCCTGTGCTGTAATTTTCTTTGTTCTTTGTTCTTTGTGCTACCAGTTATCTGTTCTTTCCCTGCAATGCCTTTCACTTCAAGCATTTATTAGTTGAATCTCTTTTTGCCATTCTTTCAGGCAGTGCGTTCCAGATTTCAACAATCCACTGCGGAAAGATCTTCTTTCTGCTTTTTACCAATCCTCCTGCCAGTAAAACTAATTTTTCCTCATTTGCTCAATCAAACACCTTATCATTTTAATCATCTTTATTAAACCATATCCTTCACCGCCAAATCTCTGCTCTAAGGAGAACTACCCTGAATTCTCTAAAGTTCTTCACCTCAGTGTAAAAAGAAAATCATAATCTTACATCTGAGTCCTCTGGTTACTGAACCTTCTTCAGGTAGAAGAAGATGCTCCTCATTTATTCTCCCAAAAATCTTCACAATTTGGAGCATTTCAAGGAAATCTCTCCTTAACATTCTCTCCTAGAAAGAGAACATCCTCTCAGCTTCACCTCAAACCATCTTCTCCAGTGCCACTCAAGTTCAAACTTTTCTGCATCCTCACTAAGACCTTAAAATTCTTCCTAAAGCAGGGTGCCCAGAACTGAACACAATCCTCCAGCTCAGACTGAAGTAGTAGTTTATGAAAGTCAAACAAAATGTCCTTTCTAATATAGACAATGGGCAGCATTTTATGACTTCACTTGGATGAGGCCCGAGGCCAACAGAAAACTCCATTCTGCAAGTCCTGGAATCAGGGCAAGCAAGATGGTAAAATTCCAGCCAATGCCACTAGTTATAAAGACATGGAGCCCATATTTATTTTTAAGCTCCGTCAACGAGGGGACCAGTTGTAGAATCCTATCGATATTCGTCAGTATGTAGGAAAATCTTACGTCATGCATATTCCAGGCCCTGAGCGGTGTGACCGGTGATTCTTAAAAGGACTACTCTAAAAGAGAACTGCGGTAATAGTATAACTTCTGTGGAATCAACAGAAGCAAGAGTTCTCCTTGGTCCACAAAGAAAACGCAGGCTGCTGCTACCCTAGGCAATCCCCTCTGCTTTACCATCTATCTGTGGGCTGGGTGTCAGAATTGGCCCAAAATCCTGAGGCCACTGATAACGAATTTGAGCTCATGATTGGCTTCTGTAGTTTGCTGGTTCAATCCAACTGAAGTTCAGGCCCAATTTCAGTCAGGCCTCAGGCTGATGTTTTCAGGTTCATTTCGAGATTCATTGCCCACCTCGTGCAGGAACCTGGAGTGAGTTGTATTTCTTCCTCAAAAACCCTGAAAGGACTGCGTTATTGTTCGCGACAGGACATCGGTCTGAATATATCAGTGTTAGCTGTGTTATATAATAATTAACATTGTTACAAAAACCTTGTTGAAATGTTGTGAGATAGATTAACATTAGAGTTCTGGGTTATTGATTTGAAATAGCAGAAACACCCTCAGCGCTACAGAACAGTATTTATAGCATTTTAAAAGCAAGCATAACAGTGCGCCGTCTATGGAAAGTCTTGATTTGCAACAATTTTGTTTTGAAAATGTTGTTTCATTTTTAAAGAAAGAAAGGTTTTTTGCAAAAGTAAGATTTGGCTTGTGGAGAGAATGAACATTTACATGTTACATTTGTATGATGTGATCAACTTGATGGCATCATCTCCAAAGCAAAGTTTATTTTACTCACAAATACCTGACTCCTATTCCAGACTTGAGTAGAAAGAGAGCAAGTGGGAGCTGGTGACATTTGAGATGCACTTGAAAGAAAAACCTGTGGGCCGCGTTCTCCCACCTCGCCCACAGCGGGGCTTTTCCCATCCCACTGCAGTGAACAGAGATTTGGATGAGTGCCAAATTCTCTGGGCATGCCCTTACCAGCTATTCACGCCATGCTCCCTCTGCAGCGAAATCAGACAATTTGGCACCCAGCCAAATCTCCGTTCACTGCTGCGGGAGGGGAAAATCCCAGCCTCGGGTGAGGTTGGAGGATCAGTCCACTTCACTGTTGCGGGAGGGTGAATGGCCAGTAAGAGCGAGCCCTTTATGTTCAAATCAGGATTCTAACTCTGGGTAAAAGATCTCCTATTGAAATTTGGCAGTTGTTTGCATCTTTGTGGTCTAACTTTCAACTCTTACAGGAAACAACTGGATCCCTCTGTAAAAAATGTAAGCCGAGTTGTCAATAATCTTATTTCAATGGAACTGGGATGAGCAGAAGAACGGGTGTATCCGATATCAAATGGAATCGATCTGATCGTACCTATACAGGCGACGCAGGATTGTCAATTGAAGTCCACAGCTCACCAGTTCAATGCTAATGAAACCCTAGGCCTCATTTTGCTTGGACCTCAGATCAACATCTCTGGGTATGTTTCAAGATCATTCCAACCAGCACAATTAATTTCTCCCACCCAGTCTCACAATGTTGGCCACAAGCCACAAAAATGTAAAGATCTATTATATATTAAAATGGGTGATTGGTCTCAAGGCAGTTACCTGTAGGTGGCATTCTAAATGTAACATTGCATGACTAATTGAGTATAATGAGCTGACACCTAACATTGAGTAATATTGTCTTTATTCTATTTACAGAGATGGTGACAATTCCAAATATTCACCACCAGATGTCACTACATCAATGAAAGTGGAGAAAGCCAGCCAAATGGGCAAAGATGAGTGAGGTTAAATTCTTTCATTTCTCTTCAAGCTAACCAGTTAAGCCCCAGAAATAATGACCACGGCAAAAGTCCAGAGATGTGCAAGTTAGGTTGATTGACCATGCTAAATTGACCCTAGTATCATGGAGATTAGGCAGGGTAAATACAGGAATAGGGTGTGGATGGGATTGCAGTCGTTACAGATTCGATGGCCAATTGGCCTCCTTCTGTACTGTCAGGATTCTATGATATTTATGATACCTCATCCAACTTAATACTGTCATCCTACAGCAGCAAATCAACATTTAGGAAGCTTAAATTTCTGTTCTACTGATTAACATTTTGATCAAATGACAAAACCTTTCTCCCTTTGTCCCACCACTCAGATTTCCCAGATGAGTCCGACTCTCGCTCTCTGTGCTGCGTTTCTTCCCTTTCATCCCTTCTCTTCCTCCGTCCCTCCTGACTATTTTGGGGCTTTTTCTCTTCCCTGTTGGGATAGTGAAAGAAGAAGCTTCAATGAACCAGAAAACCATTTTTCATCCATGATTTTTCATAAACTTCAAATTTATTCCCAAATAGTATTTTTCTCTAATGCAGAGACTATTTTCCAGATTTCTTTTGAATATTGAGAAGCGTTGCCTTTGAAAATGTGCTTTGACTCTACAGTAAGAATTTCCTTGGTTATCAATTCCTCACTGCCCCCCCCTCGCCCCCACTTCCTCCACCCCCCCCCCCCCCCCCCCCCCCCCCGCCACATCCAGGCACCATCTCTGTCCATCTCTGTGATAACTCCATTTATTTTCTCTTCTTCCTTTTATTGCTATGCTTTTCCCTGCATTCAGAAATTTATATCACAATGTTATTAACATGTCAAAGGCTTGGATTTCATAAAACATGATTCCTTTTTGGGAGGTAATTAAGTATGTGCCAGCCTCCATCCTCGCTTTCCCCCGTCCCTTACCTTTCAAAACCGTGACCCCCGCCAACGCCCTCACCTGGCCCTGCCAACCTGGCACAGCAAGATCCCACACACATCTTGCATGTCAGCCGCAACACTGAATATCTTTCTCTCAGAGTGTCCAACCTTTGCAGAATCACAGAATTGTTATTCTCGAAAAGCAGGCCGTTCAGCCCATTGTATTTGTGCTTGATCTTCAAATGAGCATGATGCCTCAGTGCCGTTCTCCTGCCTTTTTCCGTTAACCTTGCACATTGTTTCTGTTCCAATAATCATCCAATGTTCTATTGAATGCTTCTGGCACATTCCCAGGCCGAGCATTCCAGGCCCAATCCACTCGCTGTGCGAGAAAGCTTTTCTCACGGCACATTTATTTCTGTTGCAAATGGCTTTAAATCTGTGCCCTCTCACTCTCAATACTTCTATGAGGGAACGGTTGCTCCCTATTTACATTATCCATCCCTGTCACAGTTTTATACATCTCTATCACATCACTTAACCTTCTTCTGCCTTGCTGCTTTCCCAGTAATGATGCTGCTGAATAAGAGATCTCCCAGCCACTGTCCCCTTCTCTCAGTTACCCCCATGTCCCTCACTGTTACCCCCATGTCCCTCACTGTTACCCCCTTCCCTCACTGTTACCCCCATGTCCCTCACTGTTACCCCCTTCCCTCACTGTTACCCCCTTCCCTCACTGTTACCCCCTTCCCTCACTGTTACCCCCTTCCCTCACTGTTACCCCCTTCCCTCACTGTTACCCCCTTCCCTCACTGTTACCCCCTTCCCTCACTGCTACCCTCCCCTTCCCTCACTGTTACCCTCCCCTTTCCCTCACTGTTACCCTCCCCTTTCCCTCACTGTTACCCTCCCCTTTCCCTCACTGCTACCCTCCCCTTTCCCTCACTGTTACCCTCCCCTTTCCCTCACTGTTACCCTCCCCTTTCCCTCACTGTTACCCTCCCCTTTCCCTCACTGCTACCCTCCCCTTTCCCTCACTGTTACCCTCCCCTTTCCCTCACTGCTACCCTCCCCTTTCCCTCACTGTTACCCTCCCCTTCCCTCACTGTTACCCTCCCCTTTCCTTCACTGTTACCCTCCCCTTCCCTCACTGTTACCCTCCCCTTTCCCTCACTGTTACCCTCCCCTTCCTTCACTGTTACCCTCCCCTTCCCTCACTGTTACCCTCCCCTTCCCTCACTGTTACCCTCCCCTTCCCTCACTGTTACCCTCCCCTTCCCTCACTGTTACCCTCCCCTTTCCCTCACTGTTACCCTCCCCTTCCTTCACTGTTACCCTCCCCTTCCCTCACTGTTACCCTCCCCTTCCCTCACTGTTACCCTCCCCTTCCCTCACTGTTACCCTCCCCTTCCTTCACTGTTACCCCCCCCTTCCCTCACTGCTACCCCCTTCCCTCACTGTTACCCCCTTCCCTCACTGCTACCCTCCTCTTCCTTCACTGTTACCCCTTCCCTCACTGTTACCCTCCCCTTCCCTCACTGTTACCCTCCCCTTTCCCTCACTGTTACCCTCCTCTTCCTTCACTGTTACCCTCCCCTTCCCTCACTGTTACCCTCCCCTTCCTTCACTGTTACCCCCTTCCCTCACTGTTACCCCCCCCTTCCCTCACTGCTACCCCCTTCCCTCACTGTTACCCCCTTCCCTCACTGCTACCCTCCCCTTTCCCTCACTGTTACCCTCCCCTTTCCCTCACTGTTACCCTCACCTTTCCCTCACTATTACCCTCCCCTTTCCCTCACTGTTACCCTCCCCTTTCCCTCACTGCTACCCTCCCCTTCCCTCATTGTTACCTACCTCTTATTCTTTTCTTTTTTGTACCTTTAAGCACTGAGATTTCAGCAGCCTCTGAATTATAAAGAAGAGGGAGAACAAACCCTCTACAGCGAAGAAGATGTTTCCACTCTTAATAGCTGCACATACTGAATCAAGAGTAGACTGCAGCCATGTCAGGAAGATTGGACAGTTCCTATCTCATCAGTGGGTAAGACTGCAAATGAGCTTTCGGGGATGCACGGTGATACATTGGTTAGCACTGCTGCTTCATAGCACTGAGAACCCAGGTTCACTTCTCAGTTTGGGTCACTGTTGTGTGGAGTTTATATATTCTCCCTGTGTCTGCATGGGTTTCCTCCAGGTGCTCCAGTTTCCTCCCATAATCCAAAGATATGTGGGTGAGGTGGATTGGCCACACTAAATTGCCCCTTAGTGTCAGGAGGACTAGCTAGGGTAAATTGAAGGGGTTATATGGATAGGACTTGGGTGGGATTGTGGTCAGTGCAGACGCAATGGGCTGAATGACCACCTTCTGCACTGTAGGATTCTATGAGTTCTATTGCAAATCTGACTGTAAAAGACAGATGATAAAGCATACGAAGATACCAGCTGCATTGACAGGTCTGCCAGGCAGCCTGTAGTCGTTGGCTAGGAGTCTGGAACAGTGAAGCAATGGGGCATTGCAGAGGTTGGAGCTCATCTTTTCCATTCCAATGTAGCAGTACCAGAGCAACCCATGATGGAATGCCTACTGCTCACTGTCCTAACTCCCACTGCAGCACGTAACAGCGTCTCTAGATCTCCTTCTCGCTGCTGCAATGGAAGCTCAGATGGAGACAATGTGATCCATGCCTGATGCCATGCAGGCTCTGACAGCTGGCATCATGGGTGCAGATGTTAGTGCTCAAAGGGGCATGGTGGCTCACACAGTCCAGCACTCTGGGTCTGTACTCGTTGGAGTTTAGAAGGATGAGGGGGGATCTTATAGAGATGTATAAGATAATGAAAGGGATGGGTAGGGTAGAGGTGGAGAGACTCTTCCCGCTCAGAAAGGACAGCAGGACTAGAGGGCACAGCCTCAAGATAAGGGGGGCGCAGTTTAGAATGGAGTTGAGGAGGAACTTCTTCACTCAAAGGGTGGTGAATCTCTGGAATTCTCTGCCCGTTGAAGTGGTGGAGGCTACCTCGCTAAATATATTTAAGACGCAGGTAGATAGGTTTTTGGTAGGCAAGGGAATTAAGGGTTATGGGGAGAAAGCGGGAAAGTGGAACTGATCCACTTCAGATCAGCCATGATCTTATTGAATGGCGGGGCAGGCTCGAAGGGCTAGATGGCCTACTCCTGCTCCTATTTCTTATGTTCTTAAGCAATGCATGTTGCAGCACGTTATTGGGAATGCTGAGGTCCTGCCCCCTGAGGGTGGCAGTGGCTCCGTGCAATACAAACATGCAGTACTCTCTCAGGATGATAGTGTTCATGCTCATACCAATGCAATTTTGCCAATTTCCTTGGTGTTACCTCCGAACCAGCCACCCAGACTGCCGCCATCCATGCCAAGATAGTGCAATCTGAGGCTGAGGCCTCATGGCCCAGGAAATTTCCTGCAAGGCCATCTGCAATCTCCTCCAGTGAAAGGGACAGCAATCCATCTGTCCATGCAGTAACCACCAGGATTCCATTGCAAATACAAGCAACATAGGCCAGATGAGGGGGCTTGCAAGACAGACACTAAAGAATGCACAAGGGCCATCACCTCCAATATTGTTGGCTAGTTGTTGTTGCAAGAAGGTATTTGCTGCTGACCTTCATTCAATGATGTTGACCAAGGGGATGTTGTTACTCAAGGCAGGAGATCTGAGTGTTAGGGTTTACTCAATGTATAGACTATGTGATAATATGCAGAGGATCCTCTACATCAACAAAAGATGTGCTGAGATGCGGCACATATTTTGAAATTTGGTCCTCCCTGACTTCTGCATATGCAATCATAGATGGCATGACAAAGCATGCCATCTGCTCCCATGGATAATCATCTCTCTAATTGTGGCCTAAATAATTGCACAGCAGTATTACAATGAGGTCTATATCTCTGTGAGCTTATTAAAAAGTCTCAGTAATATATTTCAGCTCAGGCAATATGTATACTTTTAGCCTATTGTATCCTACACAACTTAAACAAAATATATATTGACATTGCCAAAGAGGAGATGTAAACACGGACGTTCCCAATGAGGAGTTGTGAACGCAGACATTCCCAAAGGAGTGACCCAACTGCTTTCCAGACAGAACAACATGGAAAAGATTACCTCTGAAAACCTTCACTCAGCCCCCTGCAAGGGGAATCAGAGCCATCTCAGTATGTCTGCCTCTAACATTCATGGCAAGTATCCCAGCCAGCCATTTCTCAACCTCATCTCATCCGGGGAAGTCTCATAGAAAGAGCTGATCAGGTGTTCAGCATGTAAGGCAGTTGAAGAATGAGTTCTGTTATGTTCAGTAGAACTGAATACCAGACACTGAATGGAATTTTCCCATCCTGCCTGCCACGGGAATCATAATGGGCAGGACATGAGCCATACAAAAGTACGTCGG
This sequence comes from Carcharhinus amblyrhynchos, assembly GCF_965287045.1. NCBI lineage: Eukaryota > Metazoa > Chordata > Chondrichthyes > Carcharhiniformes > Carcharhinidae > Carcharhinus > Carcharhinus amblyrhynchos. The sequence goes on along the minus strand of NC_137333.1, from coordinate 42,440,691 downwards.
CCTCAGGTGGGATTTCCTGGTCTTGCGTGGCCAGAAAATCCCACCTGAGTAAAGTAAGTGACTGGTCTGAGACCACCCAAACTGGTCATTTGTTGCCACCACCAAAAATGAACATTACACCGAACTTACGCCACTCTGTGTCATTATAAGTAACATTCTTACACTGCAATATAAAGAAAGCAGCAGGAAGGCAACAACAATATTCAGAATTCTGAAATGATTGTGAATAAAATATGACAATTTCTGGATATCTGAGGATTCTAGGTTTTGGAAACCTCAATCTGAAGTCCAATATTTTGAACAAAAGGTTGAACATGTTATTAAAATATTTTGCATTTATTTAGTCCTAAAACAGCTGATATTACCCAAAGTCAAATGATATATGACACATACTACAAAGAGCCAGTAAGCAAATTAAATTTCATATTGTTTTATTTTGTTTTCAACATATTAGGTTAAGAATGATAGGGATTTCCTATTTTCCTGCATTTCATCTACTCATGACAATATATTTTGCCCAAGTTAAGAATATGCATTTGTCAAAAATCTGCCTAACGGCATCATTAATACTTAAACATAATTATAAATTTACTGCATACACAGACAAAAAATGAAAATACAATAAATAAATCAGATTTTGTAGCATAAATATTAAATAATAAAATTGATGTAAGTATGCAAATAGCACTACTATAAATAATAAGTACAAAAGAATAGAATTATCTTAAATTATATCAAAGTTTTCTTCTTTATAATAATTTTCTTTATAATAATTTCTTTATAATCATCATTATAACAGGTCTTCAAAACAATATTAGTTAGAACCATAAAAATAAGCTATTCTGAGAAGTATGTCACTATTATGTTACGTATAATCCATCTAATATTGTTCATCAGTTTGTCAACTACAAATGTGTAAGGTATGTACCTAACAGCCCACCGCTCGGTTGATTCTGCCAATATAACGCACTTGTTGTCCATTGATGTTGAACACGTAATGAAGCGATTCAGAGAAGAAGTGAACGTTTCCTACAAAACAAAATAGAAAAGTTAATGCTCAGCCCAAGATCCACAAACAGCTTCACCTGATGCAAAGAGGAAAGGAAACAAGATGTATTTATTATTGTTACATTTTAGATGGACCATTCCGCAGTCTTTCCTTAGCAGATTGCAGATGTAATGAATTCCAAAGTCACAAAGTAAGTTTGAATTGGATCAAAACTTGAAATCAAAAACTCAGATCCAAGTGAATAAACTTGAAGATCATCCCAAACAAGGAAGAGCAATGGAATCAGCAGAGGTAACCAAGGAATTACAAATGAGTCTGACAAAATATCGCAGCGGATCAAACAGTGACAGGGAAAATGCACGTTATTAGATGCAATCAACTGAGCCAATATCTCTGGGGAGGCAACGGGCCTGTGGTATTATCGCTCAACCATTAATCCAGAAACCAAACTAATATTCTGGGGGCTTAAGTTTGAATCCTGCCACCAGAACTGGTGGAATTTGAATTCAATAAAAAAAAATCTGGAATTAAAAATCTACTGGTGCTTGTGGAACCATTGACCACTGTCGGAAAAACCCATCTGGTTCATTCATATCCTTTAGAGAAGAAATCTGCCGCCCTTACCTGGTCTGGCTTACATGTGATTCCAGAGCTAAAGCAATGTGGTTGACTCTCAAATGCCCTCCAAGGACAACTGGGTATGGGCAATAAATGCTGGCCAGCAAACAACACCCATGTCTCACGAATGAATAAAATAAATACAGAATGCTGAACTGTATAGTACAAATAACTGAGTATAAGCTAAACAAATACACAATCAAACTGATTAGAAACATTGAGGATGTGATTCAGATGTGAAGCATTGAGGAGATATTCAAATACTCAAGACAGTGAAGAGGAATCACAGCGCTCATACCTAGCATCCAGTGTGGAATTGGAAGAAAAAGAGCAGCTTTAAGCCTCAAAGGGAAGTGGCTAAGGAGTGATGGTAAAGAGAGCAGCAGGAGGGAGGACAGTGTGAGCATGGGAAGTTTCTTCAAAATACTTTGAGAATAGACAATCGGGAAATTTAGAGCTGATGTCAAGAAGTTTTTATGGAGAATGATTCCTATCAGTAATGGACAGCAGGGGACAGCGGCAGAGGCAGAAATTGTTTAAGAAACAAGACACGGCATGATTGAGAGGTGGGGAAAGAGTGGGGGAAAGAGTGCGAGAGTGGGGGGCAAGTGCGGGAGACTGGGGGAGAGAGAGCGGGGCGGCGGGGGAGAGAGAGCGGGGCGGCGGGGAGAGAGAGCGGGGCAATGGGGAATATAAGGATCTTTCTGGAAGGGTGAAAATCAGTGGAATGAATGGTTGTCTTCACCAACATTTCATGCTCTCAGAAAGAAGGTATCAAATGTCTGACATCTGTGTTGCCTTTTCTGCTCAACACTGAATTGTGGCTTAATTTAACTAATGAACCTGAATTGAATACACAATGATAGTTTCAATGTATGCATACTATCCTCAAAGCACTGAAAAAAACCTTTAAATTGAGGCTAGCTTATTCTAATTATTTGCCCCCAACTATCTTGTTCCTTGTTCCCTGTTTTTTTTATCATAGAAGCAAAATCATTGTCACCAGGAATTTTTTGCAGGGTTGCTCCTGATGTCCCACCCTAATATCTGCAACAGGTCAGTGCAATCCCAGTGAAAAGACACCAACGGAATTCAGATCATTGCTCTAGAGGCTGCCATCAACATCCAATTCAAGCAACTGCTCCTACTAACAGGAAACGTGGAACTGCTGCAGAAATTCTATCCTCATATTCAAGATAACAACTAGGATCAAATCGAACAACTCCAGTCCAATCAGGGACAACATTCCCCAAACTGACAGAGCGAAAATCTCTCATATTTCTGAAGGTCATAATATTGACACAAACAGCAAATGAAAGTGGACTTTGCATCATCACTTCTAGACATAGTGCCTTAACATTGGCAACAAACAGAAGGCCAGTTCAGACTCAGTGACCAAGCATACACCCACATGCACACTTCCAGGGGTCAATAAATAGCAATCCAGAACAGGAACTATGATTGATTTTATTGCCCCCGAACCAGAGGAATTCACTGGACATATACTGACGCTATTAATACCCAAGCTAAGGTCACATCCCTGAATAGACCAGGGATCAAATCTGGAGTTGGTCATCTGCGTAGCTCATGTACAGAATGGTTAACTCACTGTGCATTGAGAAATTCTGTATAGTGGTAACTGAACAAAAAAAACTGCATGCACTTTTTCAAGGCAAAGTCAGTTCAAAGTCGCTTTTCCACTGGAAAAGAGTGCATTAATACTCTGATTATCTCAATACTTCAATGAATATTTGCTTTCTAATTTACCTTGATGTTCAAATGCTGCATCCAATTTTCCAGGGATGCCTGGCCAGTCATCTACTATCAGGCGTGGGTAACCTTCATCCATGGCTTGTTTAGTCTCATCGTAACTGGAAGAAGAAGCACATATTTTATGTAAACAGAGAAACAGTGATGAGAAAATATTGACTTGAATATTGATTTAAGGAATGAGCCATTACCTCCAGTATTGGTCTCCTGCAAAGAATAAAGTCTTTGAAGTTGACATAATGTGAACAGCTGCGTCTATTTTCCTGACGGATTTTGGAATACCGAATTGATGGATATACTTTGGATAACCTGGCATGACATCATGGCCATTGATGGCCCAGTATTTGTTTCCTATGGGATTACAGAAATGATGTTGTTACATCTGCATTATTAAGAAATACATTTTCCTTATCCTCCATGTCTCCTCATCTGGGCGCCATTTCTTGACTAAAATGTTGGACAGCCAATCTAGTTCCATTCTTTTGACATTGCACTCAAGTTGATTATTTTTTGCCAGAATTGCAGTTCCCTCCATCCCTTGTTGGCTCTGTCTGATAAAGTTCAGCCCTTGACATACAGCATTATACATCACCACATACAATCCCAAAGAAGAAGTTGTCTTCAATTTCAATCCCAAAGAAGAAATTGTCTTTAATTTCAATTCCAAAGCACACATTCAAAAATGTGAACTGAACCCAAATTCCAGGACATTATGTCTCTCTTCATGGTAACATTCTTGTTTCCAGCACTAACTTATCACTAACTTATCTCTTCTTTAGCCAAGAAAAGTAACGGTACACAACCTTTAATAACAACAAGAAAATCCCTCTTCACATTTTCATACGCAGCATCAATGCTTTCAGGACTCTTTGGCCAGAATGCATGAATTAAATTCTGTTCAGCCTCAGACAGTTGTGGATGTCTCCTCCAGAGAAACCTAATCAAAAGCAAGGATTTGTTGGGATATATTAAAAGTAATCCACTGGCATTATAGTTAGTTATTCCATAATACAGCATTAGTAAACTCTTCATTAAAAACCGTTATCTTTCTAGGTACATCATATGTCTTAAAAATGTTCCCTATACAAATAGTACGTATATGATGGATTCCAGGGCTGTACAAATCCAAGTCATAGGTTTCAGCAATAACTACATTTTATTGATTGGAAGCACTTAAGGACATCTTGAAACCCCAAAAGATCTGATTTAAATGCAAACCTTTGTTCAGCGTCATTACTCTATAACCAGTCCCTGGAACATTTGGCAGGTTAGCCAGGTTGATTGGTTTTCAGTGTCTCACTAAGTGAAGGGGAGGCAGTGGTGAAATGGTATTGTCACTGGACTCATAATCCAGAGACCAAGGACAAGATCAAGGGACCTGAGTTCACTTCCCATCACAGCAGATGGTGAAATTTGAGTTCAATAAAAATCTGGAATTAAAAATCTAACGCTGACCACGAAACTATTGTCGATTGTCGTAAAAAGCCATCTGGTTCAGTAATGTCCATTAGGGAAGGAAATCTGCCTTCCTTACCTGGTCTGGTCTACATGTGACTCCAGAAGCAGATTCTCTGGAATGGAGGGCCGTTAGAGGTGGGCAATAAATGCTGGCCCATGTCCCATAAAATAATGAATAAAAAGAAAGCACTTTGACTTAAATAATCACCGCTTCCAGAAATCTGATGCAGTAAGAAGCTGACATGTGGAGAACTGTGGACAAAAACATCCTCAAGCTACTATTCAACGTAAAAAGTCAAGATTGTTAACCAAAAATGTAACTGATACATATTTGCTAAAACCTTCCCATATGAAAGTGTATGACTACTAACTAGTAAACAAATCAAAAATAAATTTTAATAAATGTTCTGGTGTGTTCAACATAGTTCATACCTATCAGTGAAAAAAAAGATCTCTCCTCGAAAATTTGCAACTGCATCAAAGGACAAATTTGCATCACATTTCTCTGGTGTCCTTGGTGGTGGTGGTCCGGGGCGAAGAGGATCATTTGTTGCACCTTAAGTAAAATAAGGTGATATTACTAAACAAGCAATTATTAAACAATATCAAATATAGGGCAGGATTCTACATCCTCTCTTGTCCTGAACCATAAAATCCTGTCTGGGGTCAATGGACCTTCCCATTGTCTGCTCCTTGCCTAGTCTACTTTCCTTGGCTGGTGGGGTGGTAAAATTCCAACCATAATGTTCAAAGCAGAGTTAGTAATCCCAGGCTAAAGGAGATTAATGCTGAACTCCAATTCTAATAAAAGTAATAAGATTGACAGTATTTCAATGACTGGTGAAGCTGACAAAATAGAAGACAAGGTGGAAATTTACCCTGGAGGCAGAATCTAGGATCCTAAGGAGATAGGAAGAAATGAAAGTGCTTCATTTCAAGAGAGTTTCCCTGTTTGTCCCAGTGCCTTTAGAGGAGGAGGAATAGAGTTTCCAAAAACAGCACATATGGAATTTATGCCATTTATTTGGGGTTTCCATAGCTTTTCCATCAAAGTTACAGCAGAGTATTGGAATGAATATCACAGAAATTCAGCCTAACATGCTCTCAAAGAATGAGAGAGAAATGTCATGCATACACTAGTAAAGATGTGTACCCTGGAAGAGAACATGAGTAACATACATGCTTTTTATAAAGTGATGAGAAGCAGCCAATGGAAAAACTGCAAACATCCTAAACTTGTTGTTTGTTTTGGTGTTTAAGATGTTCTATCAATGTGGAGCCACAATCAATTAATCAATTGTATAACATGCTGCTAAGTGTTGTCAGTGCAGTATAATTGTAGTGTTTTGGTTTGCTCTGTCCAGTTTTGGTTATCTGGACTCCTGGTGGCTATTCCAACAAAGAGCAAAACATTGACCACTCAGGGACTGACGGATAAAGGTAGTCTGAAGGAATGGATACAGAAGGTGGGTGAGAAAGAAGCACAGAATAAAATTAACTCTAGACAAAATATGTGGATCATTGCTTCCACCTCAGCGAGATGTGAGTCTTTTTCATGGAAGCTGAGCTGTCGATTGCCTTCCTTTCTATAAATGGAATAAACCTGATTTGTGTCCTTTCCCTCCCCTTAATGGTCAGTTTTGGTTTGAGATCAGGAAATATTAATCTATATAAAGAGCCTTCAACATTTGAAATAGATTTCCGAGTGATACATTTGACTCCACAATATGGAAAACTGCGGATTTCTTTACCAATTTTAATTTCAACTCATCATTCAAACAATAAACAAGGTATGTACAAGCATGGAAAAATTGCTCTGAATGCTTCCGTCCCATGTACGATCCAAATTAAAATTTATTAAGTTTATTTTTATTAGTGCCTCAAGTAGGCTTACATTAAAACTGTAATGAAGTTACTGTGAAAATCCTCCAGTTGTCATACTACAGCGCCTGTTCGGGTACACCAAGGGAGAATTTAGCATGGCCAATGTGCCTAACCAGTATGTCTTTCATTGGTGAGGCCGCAGCTGGAGTACTGTGTGCAGTTTTGGGCGCCGCACCTGCGCAAGGATATTTTGGCCCTGGAGGGAGTGCAGAGGAGGTTTACTAGGCTGATACCGGAGTTGAGGGGATTGAGCTATGAGGAGAGGCTGAATAAACTAGGCTTGTACTCGTTAGAGTTTAGAAGAATGAGGGGAGATCTCATTGAGACGTATAAGATGATGAATGGGATGGATAGGATAGAGGTGGAGAGACTCTTCCCACTCAAAAAAGACAGTAGGACTAGGGGGCACAGCCTCAAGATAAAGGGGAGGCGGTTTAGAACGGAGTTGAGGAGGAACTTCTTCACTCAAAGGGTGGTGAATCTCTGGAATTCTCTGCCCGTTGAAGTGGTGGAGGCTGCCTCGCTAAATATTTTTAAGAAGCGGGTTGATGGGTTCTTGATAAGAGAGGGGATTAAGGGTTATGGGGAGAGGGCGGGAATGTGGAACTGAGCCATGACAGATCAGCCATGATCTTATTGAATGGCGGGGCAGGCTCGAAGGGCTAGATGGCCTACTCCTGCTCCTATTTCTTATGTTCTTATGTTCTTGTGTTCTTTCGGACTGTGAGAAGGAACCAGAGCACCCAGAGGAAATCCACGCAGGCTCTGGGAGAACGTGCAGATTCTGCACAGACAGTGACTCAAGCTGGGAATCAAATCCAGGTCCCTGGCACTGTGAGGCAGCAGGGCTAACCACTGTGCCACCCTGCCACCCTAAAATGTCCAATCATAGCAAGTTAAGGACACCAGGAAGCTTTAATATTTTATTTTACAGCATTAGGTTACTTTGAATATCGTATTGGTTATGAAAATGATTCATTCTTTCTCTTCAATCAGATCACATGATGTTATTACCTTGATACAATTTAATTATCTGCATGATCGGTAAATGCTTAGGAAAGAATATTTCAACCTACCGTATAGAGCCTGGATTCCATTCACATCATCCTGAGAAAGACGGAAATACTTTGGCTTTTTAAATAAGTATATGGGGTACATCAATGCCCCAGGATCACGAGAGTGAGCCAGTCCCAATGCATGGCCAAACTCATGGGCTGCCACAAGGAACAGGTTATATCCTAAACGAAACAGTTACAAAACAGCAAATTTAAAATCTGGTGAATGTGCTTCCAAGGGTAATGAGGTTTCAAATTTTTGTAAAATAACAACTGAGCACCAAACTATTTATTGAATGGTTTAGAACAGGAACATATATTTTAATTCATGTGACTGCCCTGTCCATTTCCTCAGATTGGAGTGTTTCATACCTTTAAAAATTTCCAATACACTTCCAAATCTTACACTTACTGAAGGTAACTGGGCAAATATTCAGGTCAAAGGTATTATTAACAACATTGTATTTTTCAGAGGCTTTTGAAGAATTTGTAACCCTTAAGTGTATATATGTTGACATCAAAGTTAAAATCTTGCATTCAGATATTGCAAAAATTACTAATTAACATTACCAGTTAATAGCTATGTAAATTGCTTTCTAACTGGAAGTATCCTACTCATTTTTTCATCTTTTTGACACTAATTATGATAATAACATTGGTCAATTTCTGTACCTTTTGATCCCATTGTCCAGGTTTCATCTTCATCAAAGTGAGTGTCACCCCCAATGCCTCCTCCAGGTGGAAAAGCATGGGCCAGTGTTCCATCAACTCCATCAAATGGATAATGGTCACCATGTTCTGAAAATAATGGAACAGACAACCATCAATGTGAACTCTGAAACTGCAAAATCTGTAAGGTAAATATTCACAATGAACCTGCTTTTCAAAGTGCAGCAACATTCCCCCCTCAGAGAGGATACAAAGGATAGATCCAGGCAGCTGACTATGAGAACGCACCATCCAGGTGGTATGTTGCCCTTTCTAAAGCCCATTTTGAGGAAGGCTGTCACGTAGCCAGTGACTGGGGATGATCAATATGATTATAACAACCCAGCTCAGTGTTACCAACCAGTGTAATGCCCACCACCTGAAAGCTTTCTGTGGAAAGTTGAACACACAACAGTGGAACCTGCAATGCAAGTGTCTGCATTATTCTTAAGGAATGTTAAAGAAGATTCCTACTCCCCCTGGCCCTACAGAGATCAGTTCAAACTGACCTTCCTCTTGTCACCTCTGCTGGTGAAATTGCAATTTCTCCACTTTTCCAGCAATATTCAAAGAACCAACATTGGACTGTGGCAATCCAATGAAAGGTTCCTTTAAAATTGGTGGTGGCCATTCAATTGTGTAAAAGAATGCATTTTCAACTCAACCATTCCATCTTAAGAACATAAGAACATAAGAAATAGGAGCAGGAGTAGGCCAACTAGCCCTTCGAGCCTGCCCCGCCATTCAATAAGATCATGGCTGATCTGTCGTGGCCCTCTCCCCACAACCCTTAATCCCCTCTCTCATCAAAAACCCATCAACCCGCATCTTAAAAATATTTAGCGAGGCAGCCTCCACCACTTCAACGGGCAGAGAATTCCAGAGATTCACCACCCTTTGAGTGAAGAAGTTCCTCCTCAACTCTGTTCCAAACCGCCCCCCCCTTTATCTTGAGGCTATGCCCCCTAGTCCTACTATCCTTTCTGAGCGGGAAGAGTCTCTCCACCTCTATCCTATCCAACCCATTCATCATCTTATACGTCTCAATGAGATCTCCCCTCATTCTTCTAAACTCTAACGAGTACAAGCCTAATCTATTCAGCCTCTCCTCATAGCTCAACCCCCTCAACTCCGGCATCAGCCTAGTAAACCTCCTCTGCACTCCCTCCAAGGCTAAAATATCCTTGCGTAAGTACGGCGCCCAAAACTGCACACAGTACTCCAGCTGCGGCCTCACCAATGCCCTATACAGCTGCAGCAAGATGAAATTATGGTCTACACACTGATACTTACTGGAATTCCATCAGTTTGTATGTTATTTGAACTGAAATGAGAACCTCTAGATGGTTTTCTCCAGTTTTCTCCTGCTCTAATCCAGGTGAAATAGAGTGAATCACACCGTTACAATTGACATTGACTTTGCAACATTGGTCATTAAGTGAAATTGAGATCCTACAGGTTCCAATGCTTCCATATGGACTGTCCTGTAAACCATCTACAGAGCCCTAACTCTATCTTCAAATGGGAAATCCAATTTCAACAACACAAATGAGGACCTGTATATTCAGAATGGGATTATGAGATATACTGTATGTGTGTATTTCCATTCCTAACATCTGTAGGCAACTTACAACACCAAACAGTCATCAAACCAGGATCTCACACGTTTCCCTTCAACTCCATCAACACTGCTCATTTTCTTACAATTTCATCCACCAGCTAACAAGAAATTTTGATTTTTAAATGAATCCTGAAAGCAACAGTAATGGAAATGATTTGTGTTAATACCTCGAGCCCCGAATGAGATCATGATGTCGGCTTCTCCTTCAGAGATTCTTCTGAACTTCAGAGGCGTGACGTCACTCCAAATCTTGAAGGCTTTTTTAATGGCGGCGTTCACTTTGCCGGGGGAAATATCCGGGGTATAATTTAAAATTCTTCATAAAAGAAAACAGAACATAAGGTTTTGTGTCTGCAAAGGTACTGGGCTAAATTTTGCTGACACCCTTCAGCTCACAAATCAACTGCCCCGTTAACTTGCTGCAACTGAGGGCTGAGAATGGCACCGTAAGTACAATGAAACCTCAGTGACCATTAGCAGCAACAGTCTATTTACTTGAACAATGTGATCCAAGGACTGAGAACGAAATAAAGGAACAAGTGATAAGGAAGTGGGGAGAACAGGACTGAAGGTGTGCAGGATACATTGAATTCAAATAAGAGAAACAAAAATTAGAAATTTAAAAAGAAAAATTACATTTAACTTTTTTAAAATCTAAGGATTTCATTTTTTTTTAAATATGATGAGTGAGATTGAAGAATACAGATTATCCCCTACACGAGGCCTGATTTGACTTGAATTAACAATTCTAACCTCATTCATGAGTTTAGTCCTTGGATCAAAACTTTTGGGGTGGGATTTTACGCTCGCCCGAGGCCAATGGAAATTTCCGTTCTGCAAGCCTTGCCAGCTCTGATTCCAAGGCGGGCGAAGGGGTAAAATTCCAGCCTCTGTATCCATTTAATAATCAGTTAATGCAAAATTACAAAAACAGTCTAGTTAAAACTATATGGCGTTTGTTTAAGGGAAACAGTTGAGCAGAACAAATGGAATGTGCACGTCTTAGAGATTTACAACACAGGCAAGATCTCTTCACCCCCTGAACTTCCTGCCCAATTGTGCCTTAATAATATCAGTCATTCTTAACACACTTTTACCTTTACAGCAACATTTGACCCAATCAATTATGGAAATGATGTTCTGAAATGCTCTGAAAAGTATTACCTGTATGTTATTTTGTTCTTTTTCCATTTAATAGTTCCGGGGAAGTGATTATATTCAGCAACGTCAGGGACTCCACATCGAGGTTTCTCCATGGCTTCCATCGTTGCAGAGTCCAGATTTCCAGTTACCTCAAGACCAAAGAATTCTTGCATTTTCCTAATCTTTTTGGACAGGGAACTCTTCGATACGTAGTTTAGCACCTTTGAAGAAAACAGTGGTGAACTGTCTTCGAACTTGTAAAATTGGTTCAAATAGGCCTTCAAGAAAACAAAATATCAACATTGTTAATCTTGACATTTTCAGTGAAAGAAGAAAGACAAATCTGTTTAAATCCATTCAATAGTTTTATTATATTAGTTACGTTCCACACAGTACCTCTGCAAATTGCCGATCCTCTCCATCTCTCTTGTAGCTCTCTGAACGTAGTGAAGCAGCAGAAGAAAAAGATGCAGAAAGTAAAACAAACAACACTGAAAAGCAGAAGTGCTTCATCTTTCTGTTCTCAACTGGAACTGAGAGAGAAACTTCTGCTTCTGATTCTCTCCTTACAGCTTATATAGTATTTTCTGTCCCATGTTCTGCTAATTATCAAATGATTCATGTTTGAGGGAGAGCAGAAACCCCAAACATGTCATGACTAATTAAGCAAAGATAGGAAGTCCATTAAAGGACATGCTTGTCTTCCCTTATTCAGTACATACAATTCTTTGATATATTGTTAAGTATTTATTTGCCAAGAAGCAGTTTAAACTGTATTTAAGTGAACAATTGTCAACAAAATCAGTGTAGATTTTTGTCTGATTACGACTTAAACATGGAATCTTACAAGAATTCATCAGTGTCGGTTCTGGGTGAAAGAAGGACGGATTCCTCCCAATGCAGGAAACCAGCTCTCAGAGGGATGCCGGAGGCTAGGACCCTGCTGGGCTCCTGGTCGATGATGTACCCCTGAATCTGGTCATCTCAGAGCTGATGGAACTGGAAAGAGACACAAGCATCAGGAAGGGATGACCACATCCCTCCTCGGAGTGCAAAGCCAACCAGAGGAGTCACATCGCCTTCTGTCTGAGGAAATTGTGCCATCAATTCAACATAACAAGACCAACACTGCAAGGGCGGCATTCACAGTGGAGACCTTGGCACAGGACATATACTCCATGGAAGAGAATATTGGCACAATGGTTCAGCTCATGATCTCCACATGAGGGTGTGAGCTCCGTGGTGCAGGGTTTCTAATGCGTGATGCAGGCATCAGTTGGAATCCTCAAATGTCAATGCCAGAGGATGCTGGGGTTTCTAGATCTCACTCCAACTGCCCTTCTATCCCATGAAGAGTACTGAGGCCATCAGGCATCAGTAGGGATGAGGATGACCTGGGGCCCTGGAGACCCCAGGGGCGTTCAGCCTATCTGACAGCACCCCCTCCCTGTCAGCAACATGCCTCCAGGCTAACATACCATAGACAGCAGCACTGCAACACCCATGCTGCCTGAAAGCAGGCCAGAACCCATGAGATCCAGGCCCACCTGGGGGTGCTCACCAAGGTAATCTCAGACAACAGGGTGTAGAAGTCAGCAAGCTTCTCCAACCTCAGCTGTGGATTCTAGGGAAGCACCTAGACGTAGTGCAAGGGTAAGGAAGGGTAGGAAGTTGTTGGCCCCGAGTTGGCATGGGTGAAAGTAGGCATAAGTGTAGAAATGTCACCACTGTACTTACTTCGAGAATAACGATTCACTCTGTTAACCCACAGAGCCGTCACCATATCATTTGGTGCCGAAAACAATGTAAACCCCTACAGGCACTCAGCACTTCATCCCTGATGAGTGTGAGAACGGCTGTGCGATGACTCACCCACAGTGAGGAAACTATAGACACTCAGTTGACGGCAACTCTTCCCCAACCCCCAGAAACCCAGGAAAGCTTTCCCACATCCCCATTCATTGACGGGAGTGTGCTTCACACCACAATAATGTGGGAGACCTGCTGGGTGCTATATTGTAGAGCACTCCCTTACCGACACAGATACCAGACAGCATCTTCACCAGTCCAATGGTCTGCTCCACCGGCTTACAGATTAGAGCATGAGTCTCATTGTACCAAGTCTCCACTGGTATTTGTGCACCCTCCCTCCTGTCCCAGTGTCATCCGTGACTTTCTGAGTGAGTGGGTGGGTGCCCCTTGTCCCCGAGGAGTCATTCTTCCAGCCACCACTCTCCCTCAAAAGATGGCTAGTATTTGCTAGTGACCCAAGATATAATTTCCATGGGTGTCCTTGGAAAACGGGCACACACCTGCAAGATGCACACTATGTGGTCACAAACACATCAGACATTGAGAGGGTTGAATCCCTTGCGGTTCATGAAAGGCGCCCGTTAGCGTGATGATCCAGTGAGTGCTCTGTGTCACTGGCTCTGTGCCATAGCGAACGAAGAAAATCTGGACACAAGAGAACTTCCCACCTCAGGCTGATACCCTTGCTATACCTGCAAGAAAGGCTGCCAGAAAGTGGATCCTCCAAAATAGTTGCTTCCTTCTTTATCTACAAATACTGAGCATACATCATCTTTGAGAAATTGGGGTGATAGAACAGGATAAATGAACTTCTGTCTTGTAACAGACCTGGGGAGGAGATTTTAAAAGTAAGGGATTTTGCAACTTGTCCATGGTGAAAACAATTCATTTGGAGGTGGGGGTTTGGGGTAGGGGTGTTTGACTGAAATTTACAGATTCCAAGTTCATTTGCCAATTTCAGCAGGAGCTATTGATTTTTCCCTGAGCTTCGAGACACTTTATTATAATTGAGGTGCTATATCAACAAAGGTTGTTGTTGGTGTGAGGAAGAAGGAATCAGATGTGAAGCAACTTTATAGTAGCTGGCCATTAATATACTGAAAACATTGGGCTATATCCTGTGTTCTTCCTCTGGTTACTGCCTACCTTGCCCTCACTCTTTAATCTGTATCCTTCCTTTTCATTCCCTGCAGTGGGAAATTCTTGAACCTGTTCTGAGTGATCAGCTTCACATTTCTGCAAGCTGAGGCCATTTTTGCAGCCAGTGTTTAAAGTTTTGCAGAATGATCCCAAATGCGTTATTCTTCCAAAAACCCCTTCTTACTTAATTAATATAATTGCGATCAATCAGAAACACAAGAAGAGTATTTTGCCAATGACGCATTGCTGGAATTCTCAGAATCTCCCTCAGATCTCTGTTAAGAGTTTTTGTCCCTGTGGAACTCATAGTCAAATGCATAAAACACAAAGAGGAAACTGAGCACACGTATTTTCAAGTTGTGCCAGTATCCCACCCAGGCCCCATCACTGCAATGCCATATATTTACCCTGCTAATCCCCTGCCACTAATGGACAATTTATCATGGCCAATCCATATCACCTGCACATTTTTGGACTGTGGGAGGAAACCGAGGCACCCAGAGAAAACCCATGCAATTAAAGAACCAATATATTTTGTGCCATCTACTATTGTGCAATGTGTCTAACTATTTTGCAAATGTTTAGATTAAATCAGATTACTAATGAGAATACAGTAAAAGGATTTGTGCTGGATAGTGGTGACAAACTTGACAGCTCCATCAGCCCCAATCCTTTCACAGGCTGAGAGCCATAAATGAATTGGCTGCTCTTCAAATCTCAGCTATGACTGCTGTCTCATTGGTGCTTGTACATCCCCTGTGGTTGTCAGCCACATTTGGAAGTTCACAGAAACCATCAATGTCAGGAAATGATCCAGAGTTTAATAGGACCTCCCTTTTGCTAGCCTGATTGCATTAGAAAAGAAGCAGTGTTGGGTTTTCCTTAGAATCCATTTTGACATTTACATAATCCCACAAAGTGCATAAGCATCACATTTCCTGCAAGTGAACTACGTAGAAATGTGGAAATGTTTCCGGTCATGCTTTGCACTGTAGGGTTAGTATAACAACAAACTATGCAATTTACCTTCCCTCTTCCCATCTCTCCACTATCATTCACTTTCTCTCTTTTCCCCTACACTCTTAACCCCATCTCCCCTTTCCTCTCTTCCTCTCATATATCTATCCATCCTGAACCTCTTCCTCCCTCATTTCTCCTCACTCTTCCCTTCTCATTCCATTTTGTTGATTCCCCTCCATGTCCTTCATACTCCTTTCTTTCACTCCCCTCTTCTCCATCTTACTGCTTCTTCCATCTCTCCTCCTGCTCATTGCTTTTCACATTTCTTCTCCCCTCTCTTTCTGCCCCACACAAACCATCCCCTCTACTCTGATTGTGATTGACAATGATATGAGCTGCATTATTATGAGAACAATGAATGTCCTTTTCTGTAATGGCTGACTGAAGATGAACTGTTCGTCTGTCAGTTCAATTCCATAATGTAAGTCAGCTGACCAACATGCATGGAAATGTGGAGTCACAACAATGCTTTGACTTCTAGTTGCTGATGTATAAATAAATGGAAGGATCTGGTCATGAGCATTTGTATTGTAGTAGCGTTGCCAGGAGAAAATATATCTCCATTTCATTATTGCCATTGAGTCAAAATCCTGGAACTCCTTACCCAACATCACTGTGGCAGTAACTTCACCACACAGACTGCGGTGATTCAAGGAAGCAGCTCACCCACACTTGCTGAAGGACAATTCAGGAAGTATGGTAAATGTTTGCCACACCAGTAATATTTTAGAGATTTTAAAAAAACTCTCCCAAAGAAAGGATCATAATTGTTCAAAGGCTGAACCTGACAATATAAACAATCTCACCAAACTTTTCTAATTAGCAAGATTTGTCATATTGCCATTGTTCGTTATTTATTATGGGAGATATTTTGAGAACTGAATGCTCTAAGTGAGAACTATATTCTCAAATAGTGACAATATTCTTGGTTGCTTGTTAACTTGTTGCTGTATTTGTTGTGTGGAATGTATGGAGTAAATTCTTGCTCAATAGGACAGGACTGAAAAAAAACCATAATTTTATTAATTTCAGTTAACATCTAATTGGCAATCTAAGATGGATTCGGTGCTCACACCTCATAACCATCACACTCAATGCCTCAGGGCATTCCTTAGTTAATTCAATCTGTTGATACAAAGTAACAAATAGCAATATTTCAGAGACACCTTTACCAAAGGCAATGAGCTTCCTTACCTTGCATTAGGCAGTAAGTCATTGATAGGGTTTTACGCGGAGGAGATTTGTCACTTAGTAATTCCTTATGTTCATCATTGACTGGCCCACAACCAGAACACTCAGCCTAGAAATATGATTGCTTTGCATACACTTTCAGTAACTACTCAGAATCTGGCTTTTCAAATGTGGAAATTACGGGAATATTCCCTCCTCCATGATTTAGACACACTGGAGCCAGACAATGGTCTAGTTTTCCTATTGGATTAAATGCCATTCATAGCAGCCCTTATGTCATCACAACCATAGAAAGCATCCTATTCAAATGTAACACAGCTTGATATGGCTCCTGCTTTGACCAAGACACAATAAATTACAAACGATTGTGAATGAAGCCCATTATGCAAACAAGCCTCTCATCCATTGACTCCAAATACACTTACTGAAGTCTCAGAAAAGCAGCCAGCAATATCAAGGACCCCATGTTCCCCAGGCATACTCTCTTCCATCTTCTTCCATCAGGAAAATGATACAAAAGTCTGACACCACGTACCAACAAACTCAAGAACAGTTTCTTCCCTGCTGCCATCAGAATTTTGAATGGACCTACCTTATATTAGGTTGATTTTCTAGCTATGACTGTAAACTACATTCTGCACCCTCTCCTTCCCTTCTCCCCTGTGTACTCAATGAGCGGCATTCTTCGTCTGCATAGCGCGCAAGAGACATTACTTTTCACTGTGACACAATCAAATCAAATCAATGTAGAAGCGGAACAGTAAGAAACAAACAATAAATATAAGCAATTGTAGATCAGATTTAATCAGGAGATGAACATCAGGTATGTGGGGGCCATGCTCCTGGATTTAGGGCCAAAAGCTCTTTAAAGGTCTAATCAGAACAGGAAATGTAAGTACAATGACAATGACAATTGGTGTCACATCAACTTCCTCACTCTGCCCTTTCAAACTTCCTCCAGCACACCACGCCTCAAATCAACTGACTTTGCGAGTGCAATCATCCCTCTCTACCTCTGGACTTCCTCACACTCTCATCAATCCAGCCTCTACTGTTTAGTGTCAGTGACCCTGTTAACAGCACCCTGGGACTTAAGCTCCATCATTCCCTCTGAAAACTTATCCATCTCTCAACTCTCTCTTCTCCTTTTACATATCCCTTAAATCAGTGATGGGCAACCTAGATTAGTGAATAGGCAGCATAAGTGGCACTCTTTCATCTCAGTGGGCTACAAGATTGGAATCAAGCATGTTCATGAGCTATAATCCCATGCAAAAGGATAAATGCATTTAATACACACCGAATATTTCATATTGATGCTGAATCATTTATATTTAATAGTGCTGTCATCCTTGAATTATAGAATCATACAAGAGGCCATTCAGCCAATAGAGTCTGCACCAACACACGAGAAATACTTGACCTCCCAACCAATCCCGTTTGCTAGTACTTGACCCATAGCCTTGAATATTATGTTGAGCCAGGAGCTCATCCAGATACATTTTAAAGGATGTGAGGCAACCCGCTTCCAGCACCCTCCCAGGCAGCACATTCCAGACCATCACCACCCTCTGGGTAAGAAGGTTTTTCCGCACATCCCCTAAACTTCCTGCCCCTCACCTTGAACCTATGTTCTCTCATGACTGACCCTTCAACTAAGTGGAATTGCTGCTCCATGTCCATGTCCCTTTTAATCTTATTCACCTTGATAAGGTCACCCCTCAGTCTTCTCTGCTCCAACAAAACCAATCCAAGCCTAGGCAATCTCTTTTCATAATGTAAATGTTCCATCCTAGGCAGCATCCTAGTAAATCTCCTCTGCACCCCTTCAGTGCAATCACATCCTCCTATAATGTGGTGACCAAAACTGCTAGTTCTCTAGCTGTGACCTTACCAAAATTCTGTATAACTCCAAGTTGACTTCCCTGCCTTTGTAATCCATGCTTCAATTGATAAGGGTAAATGTCCCATATGCCTTTTTCATCATTCTACTAACATGCCCTTCCGCTTTCAGAGATCTATGGACAAACAAAGGTCCTTTCGTTCCACACAACTTTCTATTGTCCTACCATTCAATGAATACATCCTTGTCAAATTGCTCCTTCCAAAGTGTATCACCTCACACTTTTCAGGGTTAAATTTCATCTGCCACTTTTCCGCCCATTTGACCATTCCGTTGATATATTCTCACAACCCAAGATACTCAGCCTCACTGTTAGCCACCTGGCCAATCTTTGTGTCATCCGCAAACTTACTAATCCTACCTACAAATATGCCATTTATATAAATCTATGCCATTTATATAAATGATGAATAAGAGTGGACCCGGTACAAATCCCTGTGGTATACCACTGGACACTGGCTTACAGTCACACATACAGCCTTCTATCATCACCCTCTGTCTCCCACAACTGAGCAAATTTTGAATCTACTTTATCAAATTACCCTGTATCCCATGCGCATTTGCCTTCTTTATCAGTTTTCCATGGGGAACCTTGTCAAAGCTTTCCTGAAACCCAAATAAACTACATCTACTGCACTACCCTCATCTACACACCTGGTCACCTCCTCGAAAAATATCAATCAAATTTGTTAGGCGTGACCTCCCTCTGACAAAACCATACTCAGTTTCACATGGGAAAAACCAAATAAATATTGACACTTACTTTCCATATTTACAACTTACTCTGCTTAACAAAGCGATTCACAAGCTTTCGAGGGACACCCTCTTCGTCAGCCTCGAACGCTTGTGAGTATATTATCAAATAAATAGGTTGGACTAAAACCTGGTGTTGTCAGACTTTTTACTGTGTTTACGCCAGTCCAACGCCGGCATACCCACATCATAACAAAGCGATTACCAGCTATAAACAGAAGTTACATTTCCTAATTACACAGATATGTGCTTTAGGTATTTATTTTATTTATTTACCTTGATTTATTTTAAATACATCTGATTGCTCCTGATTCTTTGCTACTGCTGTTGTAAAAAACATTATTATTATGAAGAAGCTGCAGCTACCAATAAATTATAGAAGTGTTTAAAGATAAATAAGGAAACCAAAGAAAATACACATCAACCCATCGCTCTGCTCAGTCTCATTCTTTCCCGTTCCTTTACATTTCTCACTCTTCTTTCACTCTCACTCTTTCTCACATTCTTTTATCCTCCTGATTCCACTCTCAGTCTCACTCTTTCCCATGCCTTTATATTTCCCAGTTCCTCTCTTGCTCTCTCTCTTTTTTTATCTCCTCGGTTCCACTCTCACTCTCACGACAAAATGGCTCGTGAGACGCAGTCAGAGCCCTAATGGGCCACAGATTGCCCACCATTGCCTTAAACCCTACTTCTGCCGTCCTTACCAGCCTGGCCTACTTGTGATTCCAGACCCACAGCAACGTGGTTGACTCTCAACTGCTCTCCCAGGGCACCTAGAGGTGGACAATAAATGCCAGCTGCCCAGAGTTGCCCATTGGCCATGAATGAATTTTTTAAAAAAATCAGATTCTCAACAACTTCCTGACCAACCGCATGCCGGGGCACAGATCTATAAAGTTTCCGTATAACATTTCTACAATGCTTGGTGTCAAATTCTGCCTACTAATACTCCTATGAATATCTTGGGCTGTTTTAATTACTTTAAAGGAGCTATAGAATGTAAGATGCAGACTCTGGAGTGACAGATGTTCAACCTTTTGGAAGAGAGTTTAAAGTGAGGATTTCACAGATTAAAGTGACTGTTAAAAGGACTAATGCCAGCTTGAGGTCAACTTTTTTACACAGCAACTGAACTGCCAAAGGACATAGGGAAGGCAGATCCAATCAGCGCTGTTGCTATGATCCATGTGGCAACCGATATAGTTTAAAAACAGATATAAATTTTCCAACAACCAATCAGAAAGAATCAAACTCAAGGGCTGGAATTTTACCGGTACACCCACCCTGATTCCAGGGAAGGGCGAGCCTCGGAGAATGGCATTCTCCGTTGACCATGGGCTGGATCACATGAACCTCTGGTGGACGTGCCAGTAAAATTCCGCCCAAGATATCAGATTTTAAAATGTTAACTCTATCATGCATTTCTGTATATCAATAGCATTTCATATTCCCACATTTTCAGATACAATTTTGACTCAATGTGGATTCTAATTGATTTTTCCTTTAAAAAGTGGCTATCGAAAATCAGGCAATCTGGTTTGTATATTCAAATACTATCTCACTGTCTAACAGAGATATATCCCAGGCAAAAAAGTGTCAACTACACAAATCCTAAAACCATCAAAAGACAGTCCCAAATTGAACAGGTCTTTCTTGAAACAATGAAATATCTTGATCCCCTCGGAACAAATCTTGCAGACAATAAACCAGGACGTGGCTAACCAATTGAAGAACTACACTGTATTTGAGAAAAGAGTTGCAAATGTGAGCAGCCACTTGGGAACGCAGACATGTTTGTCCCATATTTATAATCTTTAAATGTTGACTGCAGGAAGTAAGATAGCAGGAGCAGAAATGACATTGACAACTGTGCCTTTAAAGAATCGGAGGTTGTAACGTTGCAAGGTCTCCAAGACTGTTGCTTTTTGAGTCTACAAATACAGCAAACTGAACCCTGGGAACAAGACTAGCAACTAACTTCATGACCGGCAGAAAGTCCATCTCCTAGAGAATCCTGAAACTAATTTGGTGCAAACCCAATGGAATGAACCAAATGGCCTCCTTCTGCATTGTAGGAATTCTATAGTTCTAATGTGGCGTATGACTTTGGCTGGAATTCACTGAAACAATCTTTCGGAAATGAAGACACATTCATCAGGCCTGCAACGGTTATTTTCCATAACAAAACAATCACATGAATTCTGAACTGTTTCTTTTGGATATCACTGATGAAAGTGTAGTAGTCTCTTCAACTGTACTGTCCTTGAGTATGTTTGTGATTGTGTGAGTGGATGTCATGGCATGATATTTTGGGGTGAATGCTTAAATAAGTAATCGTCTTTCTTTATTTAAAGCCACAAATGCTTGCTTCTGGTTCTTCAAATTGTATACAGACCACACACACAAACAATTATAAAATGACAGGAATTTTAGCAGTTCTCTTCCACTTTGTCCATAACTGCAACCAACAAATTAAAATCAACATAAGCTAAAATAAGTTCATTCCTTCCTATATAACGAATGAACACAAATGAAATATTTTCTAACTTTTTCATACATTTTGTAATGCTCTCAGTAGATTCAAGACAAAACCAACCCCCCCTCCCCTCGGGTTTTTCCCTTTTGAGTCAATGGAACTTTTCCAGTGTTCTCTGATAGTCTCCTCACTCAGTCTTTTGAATACCCTCACACTGACTTCCAGCCACCAGATCCATGCTCAGTCCTTGGTTCTAAAATCTCCAGAGGTATTGGAGGTGATCCTCCTTACCCGCTACACTGCTTAAGTCGTGCAGCGGGCCAGGAGATATTAGTGGAGGCTCAATGGGCTAAGTAGCTTCTTCCTGCTGCGATTTGCTATTTTTCCTTGGCAATGTTCATACTGTGTTTATACAGACAAGTATAAACAAGTGGTCTGTGAGAAGTATTCTGTGGGCATTTAATGATTTAAAAGCTGTCAGTGGAGAGACTCTGTGAATGTACATAAGTATGTGAATGTGTGTTTCTATTGTAACACAATAGGACACATTTGGGCAAATTAGTGGAAGTTGCATGAGAAATCCACGCCTGCCCCAATCGCTGGCTCCCTCTTTCCCCCGCTGTTCCTTACGCAGAGAGGCAGTGGCGCCTCCCCCCCACAGATTGCCCTCTAGGCCCCATCAGGCCCTGCCACCCGAGGCCCCACTCCACCCTTAAGCCCTGCCAACTTGGCACTGCCCCATGCACAGGCTGGCACTGCCAGGGTGCTAATGCCCAAAGGGCACCACTCCCCTACCACCCGACTCTGTTGGGGGGGCCTCAGTTGCCCCCTTCACCACCAAAACCAGGGAGTTACTGTAATCCCTACTGGAGTGAAACACTTTGGCAGGATGGGAGTCAGTAGTGGGCCCAGAGACTACAGTCCCGGGCCCGCTAATCATATTCAAATAATATTAAAATGGCTTTTTTAATGTTCTCTGTGTGTCCCCGCCGATTTCTGGACCAGACCCGACGCCACCAGAAATCCTGAGGGACGCAAACACTTGAAAAACCCCACAAATCAGCTGCAGCGGGATTCTCCCAGCCCACTGAGCTAAAAGATTAGCACAGCAGGATGGGAGAATCACGGCCAATATGTTTCTTTCCGAATCAAATAGGGAAAATAAGCATTCAAAGACAATGATGGAGACAGTGAGAAGGAGATTTAGACAATTCACTAATTGATTCTCCTGCTACTTGATGCGTTAATTCTGAAACATTAGGACAGTTATAAATAGGACAATAAGAGGATTTGGTAAAGATAGTGACTAGATAGTCTCCTCACTCAGTCTTTTGAATACCCTCACACTGACTTCCAGCCACCAGATCCATGCTCAGTCCTTGGTTCTAAAATCTCCAGAGGTATTGGAGGTGATCCTCCTTACCCGCTACACTGCTTAAATCGTGCAGCAGGCCAGGAGGCATTAGCGGAGGCACTTTGTGGACTTGCTGCTGGGCGCCACAGCCTCCGTGCGACTCTGGGACCAGGTCTTTTCAGCACCATCAGCTCCGTGCCGGATATTGATTCAATGTGGATATCACCGGGAAATGTCAGTGGAGAGCCTGTAGTGGAAGTTGGGACCAGCATCTGGCCTGTTGCGACTTTCCCAGGCCATTCCTTAAAAACGTGATCAGCCTCATGCTGGAAATCAGCGCAAGACTGATAACAACATGGAAATCTCAATTTCCGCCTCATTAGTGAGCCCAGGATTGTATCGACCGGGCTCACTAATGTTCCCCTCCCACCACCCTGCTGAGAGAGATAGCCACCAGCGGGGATTAAAGCTGATCCCCATCAATGGTGACCAGGTATTGTGACCTTGCTGCTGGGTTCAGAGACTAGTGAGGTTCCCCTGGGAGATTGGAGGCAGGAGCGGTATCCTTTGGGCAGTGGCAACCTGGCACTGGCAGCCTGGCACTGCCCACTCTTCACCCTGGCACTGCCCAACCAGCACTAGGCACTGCCAAGGGGTTCGGCGAGAGGGGGCGGGGCCTACTAGGAGCAGGGTTGATTGGTGGTGGAGGGCTGACCACTGCCCAGCTTGGCACTGTCAACCTGGCACTGCCCACTCTTCACCTTGGCATTTCCCACCTGGCACCAGGCACTGCCAAAGGTGTGGGGCATGAGGGGGTAGAGCATACTGGGAGCGGGGCCAATTGGTGGTGAGGGGTGATCACTGCCCAGTCTGCATTGTGGATCAGGGCTGGGGGGGTTGGGGGGGTGGTTGAATGAGGCTGGCCATAGGAAGGGGGGATGGAGAGTGGGGGGGGCTGGGTTCATCATGGGGGTCTGGTTGGGGAGGCCTGTGATTGGGTGGGGGAGGGGGCATTGGGAATGACACTGGGAAACCGGCGATTGGTGGGCCAGTGATGGGGATCAATGTGCATGCACCAATCTCCCCACTGATAAATTGACACATACGCAGTGGCCCATTCTGTACGCTGATGCATGGATTGGTGAGTATTTTCTTTGATTATACTCCCACTGAGTCCTGTTGTGGACCAGCAGCTGATTAAAAGAGTGGATGCAAACCGTGCATAGACCAGGCAAAGGGAGAAGTTGGGAAAAACGAAATATGTGATTATGATGTTCCCCTTGAGCCAAAAGTTGTAGCAAACCGTGGGGTGAGCCCAGAGCGGTTGAAGTACTGTGGGCCTAAGGGAAAACAAAGTACTTTCATTGTGAAGTTTCCTTTGAGCCGGCAAGCCACGGCACCAAATACTGGAAGGTGGAACTCAAGTTTGTTACAGAATGGCGAGTGAAGGTACTAGTCCCTTCATCTAGCTGGAAAATATCACAAGCTAATTGAGGAAGTATAAAAACAAGGATGGGTTCATATCGACCCTCCACTGTGTAGTAAAAACTGGCAGGAGGATGAAACTTGTGACGAGACAGACGAAGCCATTGTCATCATTTTAAGCCTTTATTTGCAACGGACAACAAATCCTCAAACTCCACTGCCCTGTGGCATTTGTGACCCCTTAGCCAATGATGATGAACACCGTAACAGTGCTTCTTACTACTGCATGTAGACAAATGTTCTTTTAGGAGGTACCCAGCCCAAAAGGAAATAGCATAGGATGTAAATGACACATAAACTTTTATTAAACACTTCTTGCATTCAACTCTCTGAATCTGAGTCTTGTGAAAATTCATTTAATTCAGACAGTTGTGCGTTTCTGTTCAAGTTGACGAGCTAAAGGAAAGCTTACAGTTTGGCAATGATCAAGTTCGACTTTTCAAACTATTTGCACAGAAAGAAATTGTTAAGATTTCTTTCAAACTGGATTAAGTAGCGAACATAGGATATTGAAAATACAAGGATAGAGACAAAAAGTGAAATTTAAGCAAAATTGAAGAAAATAAAATGAGAGAAAAATTATGTAAATTGACGCAACTGGAAAGCAAGTTTTTTCTGCCCACACTACATTCCTTTAGGTTCTGTAGGAAAGTTAACCATTTCAATGGAAAGTTTATTCATTTTAAATTGCCTGGCAACATGTGTCTAGGTTAATTAATGTCAGGTTTAATTATGGATTTATAGGAACTCAATGACCAGTTAAATGTGGAAATTTTAAGCATGGCCTGGAGGCATTTACAATAAGAGTGAGAATTTTATTGCATTGTCAGATAACCCCCAATAAAGAATAAGTGGGATTTTGAATCACTGTTTTGGTCTCAGCTCGCTGCAATATACACCAACGATTTAAATGAAGGAACCAAACGTAATATTTCCAAGGTGAAATTAAAATATTGCAGATGCAGCATTTTCTGTTTTTGTGTAAAATTTCCAAGTTTGCTAATCACACAGAACTTAGTGAGAATATGAGTGGTGAGGAGGATGTTAAGAGGCCTCAAGATGATTTAGATAAGTTGAATGAGTAAGCAATACATGACAGTATAATGTGGATAAATGGGAAGTCATCCAGTTTGTATAGAGAAACACAATGGCAAAGTATTATTTACATGGTGATAGATTGCGAAATGTTGACGTATAAACAGACCTGAGTTCCTAGAAACCAGTCACTGAAAGCAAGCATGCAGAGACAGCAAACAGTTCGGAAGGAAAATGGCCTTCATTGCAAGAAGACTAGAATGCAAGAGCAAGAATGCACAGGGCCATGGTGCAAGACCACATCCGGAATATTTTGTGGAGTTTTGATCTTATTTAATAGAGCAAGTGCAGCGAACATTCACTAGACTGATTCCTGGGATGGCAGGGCTTTTTCCTTTATTCTTTCAAGGGATGTGGGCATTGTTGCTAGCAAGGCCAGCATTTGTTGTCCATCACTAATTGCCCTTGAAGTTAGTGGCTTACTAGGCCATTTCAGAGGAGCGTTAGCAGTCAGCCACGGGTCTGGAGTCACATGTAGGTAAGGCAGCAGATTTCTAGCAATCACCAAAGGCTTTTTCTTTTAATTCCTGATTTTTATTGAATCAAAATTACAACATCTGCTGTTGTGAGATTTGAAGCCTGGATCCCAGGGCACTATCCTGGGTCTCTGAATTACTTGTCCAGTGACAATATTACTAACCACAACCACAACGTATGTCATGTAAGGAGATTGGTCAACTGCGTCTGTTTTCATTAGAATTTAAAAGAATGAGAGGGGACCTAATTGAAATGTTTAAAATACTGCAGGGCTGAACAGATTGATGCTGGGATTTTGCTTCCTCTGGCTGGGGGCCCTAGAACAAGAGGTCACAGTCTCACGATATGGGTAATCCGTTTAGGACTGAGAGGAGGAGAAACTTCTTCACTCAGGGGATGGTGAACCAGTGATGCTCCCTACCACAGAAATCACTGAATATATGTAAGAAGGAAAGAGATAGATTTCTAGGACCTATTGGTATCAAGGGGTATGGAGATTGCATGGCGTATAGTCTTGAGACAGAGGATCAGCCATCAGATTATATGGCAGAGTAGGCTCAATGGGCTGAGTGGCTTCTTCCTGCTGCGATTTGCTATTTTTCCTTGGCAATGTTCATACTGTGTTTATACAGACAAGTATAAACAAGTGGTCTGTGAGAAGTATTCTGTGGGCATTTTATGATTTAAAAGCTGTCAGTGGAGAGACTCTGTGAATGTACATAAGTATGTGAATGTGTGTTTCTATTGTAACACAATAGGACACATTTGGGCAAATTAGTGGAAGTTGCATGAGAAGTCCATGGGATTTCTCATGCCCCGCCCCCTCCCCACGCCTGCCCCAATCGCTGGCCTCCCTCTTTCCCCCGCTGTTCCTTAAGCAAAGAGGCAGTGGCACCTCCCCCCCACTGATGGCCCTCTAGGCCCCATCAGGCCCTGCCACCCGAGGCCCCACTCCACCCTTAAGCCCTGCCAACTTGGCACTGCCCCATGCACAGGCTGGCACTGCCAGGGTGCTAATGCCCAGAGGGCACCACTCCCCTACCACCCGACTCAGTTGCCCCCTTCACCACCAAAACCAGGGAGTTACTGTAATCCCTACTGGAGTGAAACACTTTGGCAGGATGGGAGTCACTAGTGGGCCCAGAGACTTCAGTCCCAGGCCCGCTAATCATATTCAAATAATATTAAAATGGCTTTTTTAATGTTCTCTGTGTGTCCCCGCCGATTTCTGGACCAGACCCGACGCCACCAGAAATCCTGGGGGACGCAAACACTTGAAAAACCCCACAAATCAGCTGCAGCGGGATTCTCCCAGCCCACTGAGCTAAAAGATTAGCACAGCAGGATGGGAGAATCACGGCCAATATGTTTCTTTCAGAATCAAATAGGGAAAATAAGCATTCAAAGACAATGATGGAGACAGTGAGAAGGAGATTTAGACAATTCACTAATTGATTCTCCTGCTACTTGATGCGCTAATTCTGAAATATTAGGACAGTTATAAATAGGACAATAAGAAGATCTAGTAAGCATAGTTATGAATTTCAAAGGAATCTGCGGGATGAATTGAAATATACAGCTTTAGTCACGCATGATGCAGGTGTAAGGAGGTTTTCTTCTGTGAAACAACACCCTAGAGAAACAGGCTCAGGTAGATGCAAAAACCCAACACATGTTGAACAATCGTTGAATTGACTGTGTCAAAGCAATTAGAGTGCTCCAGTAGATCATAGAATCTACAGTACAGAAGGAGGCAATTTGCCCATCAAGCCTGCACTACAATCCAGCTCAGGTGCCATCCCCACAACTCTCCTAATGCCCCTAGCATTAAGGAGAAATTTAGCATGACCAATGCACCTGACCCACACATCTTTGGAGTGTGGGAGGAAACCGGAGCACCCAGAGACACCCACGCAGGCAGAGAGAGAATGTGCAAACTCCACACAGTGCATGACCCAAGCCAGGAATTGAACTCAGGTCCATGGCACTGTGAGGCGACAGAGCTAACCACAGTGCCACCCTGCCTAAATCTGACTTGGGTCAATCTGATTCTGTATTGATCACTGAAAGGTTAACACGGCAACAAAAATAAACTCTTATCCAGTCTCTTGTGTTGAAAGGATTGTCAGTGTCATGTTCCTCACTAAGATAGATTTTTTGACAGGATGCTGGCAAGTACCTATAGCATCCCAAGATAAAGAGATGTTGGCTTTGGTCACACTAAATGGACTATACCAATGTCAAGTGATGCCAGAAAAACTGCTCCATCCACTTTCCAAGGACTAATGAATCAGGTTATAACCAATGTTCTTAACTCTGTGGTTTATCTGGACCCAGAACTACAGTGCTAATACTACTGACCAACTATGTCAAAGAAGATGTATCTTCACCAACTCTGCATGAGTAGGGAGGCTGTTATTGAGCAATGCCATCTGCTCCAGCCTGGCCTGCACAGAGCTGTATTTTCCAGCGTGTCTCACTGCTCTTGTGCAGTGAACGCTTCACAGGCACTGGGTAAAAGAATAAGTATTTCTAACAATGAGGCGATGAAAGTTTTCCCTGATTATTTCCATGACTTTTGTCCAAAAGGTCACCTCCTCAAATCAGGACAGCTCTTTACAAATTGCAATTTATCACCTACTAGTACTCATTGATGCTCTAATTATGAGTAGCATTTTCCAGCACACACACACAAGGCATCCAGCATAGTTTCCTGGAAAATCTGTTACTTTCTTCTTGGTTGCACTTCAGCCCCATCTCCCTGATGTTCTGGCATCCAATGCAAAAGGGAAAAGGGCAAGGAGGAAAGAGGACCTCCTCATGGGCCTGCTGCTGAACGTGGCCAAGCTGACTATTAACAGCTCCAAGCAGCAGGCAGTCAGTGGGGCGGGGCCGGGGGGGGGGGGTTCATCCTTCCTGACCATCTGCCTCTCTTCCGAAGCTATGTTCACTGTCAGATGTCCCTGGAAAGGGAACAGCAGCATTGAGGCTTTCCTAGCCTGGTGGGTACCACAAGGACTGGGGATACGTTATTGATCCCTTAAAATAGAAACATAGAAGATAGGAGCAGGAGGAGGCCATTCTGCCCTTTGAGCCTGCTCCACATTCATCACCATCATAGTTGATTGTCCAACTCAATAGCCTAATCCTGCTTTCTCCCCAATAACCTTTGATCCCATTCGCCCCAAATGCTATATCTATCCATCTCTTGAATACATTCAATGTTCTACATAAGAACATAAGAAATAGGAGCAGGAGAACGCCATCTAGCCCTTCGAGCCTGCCCCGCCATTCAATAAGATCATGGCTGATCTGAAGTGGATCAGTTCCACTTTCCCGCTTTCTCCCCATAACCCTTAATTCCTTGTCTATCAAAAACCTATCTACCCATGACTTAAATATATTTAGCGAGGCAGCCTCCACCACTTCAACAGGCAGAGAATTCCAGAGATTCACCACCCTTTGAGTGAAGAAGTTCCTCCTCAACTCCATTCTAAACTGCCCCCCCTTATCTTGAGGCTGTGCCCTCTAGTCCTGCTGCCCTTTCTGAGCGGGAAGAATCTCTCTACCTCTACCCTATCCATCCTTTTCATTATCTTATACGTCTCTATAAGATCCCCCCTCAGCCTTCTAAACTCCAACGAGTACAGACTCAGTCTATTTAGTCTCTCTTCATAGTCCAACCCCCTCATCTCCGGTATCAGCCTAGTGAACCTCCTCTGCACTCCCTCCAAGGCCAATATATCCTTCCGCATGTATAGTGACCAAAACTGCACACAGTACTCCAGCTGCGGCCTCACCAGTGCCCTGTACAGTTGCAGCAAGACCTCCCTACTTCTATATTCTATCCCCCTCGCTATAAAGGCCAGCATTCTATTCACTTTCTTGATCACCTGCTGTACCTGCCGACTGGGTTTTTGCGATTTGTGCACAAGGGCCCCCAGGTCCTTCTGCACCATAGCATGCTGCAGCTTTTCACCCTTTAAATAGTAACCCCTCCTACTATTATTTCTGCCAAAGTGGATAACCTCACACTTGCTAACATTGTACTCCATCTGCCAGGTCCTCGCCCACTCGCTCAGCCTATCCAGATCCCTCTGCAGACTTTCCACACCCTCCGCACAATTTGCTTTTCCACTCATCTTCGTGTCATCAGCAAATTTCGTCACCCTAAACTCAGCCCCCTCCTCCAGATCATCTATATAAATGGTAAATAGCTGAGGCCCCAGCACCGATCCCTGCGGCACTCCACTGGTCACCAACCGCCAATCAGAATAGCACTCATTGATGCCAACTCTCTGCCTCCTATTAGACAACCAATCCTCTATCCACGCTAACACCTTACCCCCAACTCCGTGCACCCTAATCTTCTGTAGCAACCTTTTATGAGGCACCTTATCAAATGCCTTTTGAAAATCTAGAAACACCACATCCACCAGTTCCCCTCTGTCTACCACACTCGTCACATCCTCATAGAAATCCAATAAATTCGTCAAACACGACTTCCCCTTAACGAATCCGTGCTGTATCTGCTCTATCAAACCATTCCTTTCTAGGTGCCTCGCTATTTCTTCTTTGATGACGGATTCAAGCATTTTTCCAACTACAGACGTTAAACTAACCAGCCTATAATTCCCTGCCTTTTGTCTGCTACCTTTTTTAAACAGCGGCGTAACATTAGCCGTTTTCCAATCTTCCGGCACTTCCCCGGAATCCAGCGAATTTTGGTAAATAATCACTAAGGCATCCACTATCACCTCTGCCATTTCTTTCAGAACCCTGGGATGCATTCCATCTGGTCCTGGGGACTTGTCCGCCATCAGTCCCATTAGTCTATCAAGCACTACCTCGCTAGTGACAGTAATCGCATTCAGGCCCTCAACTCCTACCATCCTTCTACCTTTAATATCTGGCAAACTATTCGCGTCCTCCTCCGTCAAGACTGAGGCAAAAAACTCATTTAAGTCCTCTGCCATTTCCTCATCTCCCACTACTAAATCCTCCTCTCATCCTCTAAGGGTCCAACATTCACTCTAGCCAGGCTCCTCTTCTTTATATATTTGTAAAAACTCTTACTGTCCTTTTTTGACATCAACTACTTCCTGTGGTAATGAATTCCACAGGCTCACCACTCCATGGGTGAAGAAATGTCTCCTTATTTCCATCCTGAATGGTCTACCCTGTATCCACAGACTGTAACCCCTGGTTCTGGACTCCCTCACCATCAGGAACATCCTCCCTGCATCTACCCTGTCTAATCCTATTAAATTTTATTAGTCTCCATGAGGTCCCTCGTCATCTAATTTTTTTTGTTTCAAATTAGACGTTATCACATTTCTACCTGGGATTTCATATACCATTGTGCACCCTCTGTCCCCATTCTCACATTTGCAAAGATTATATCCACTTTGCAGCTGTTTAATGCTACATTGTCAGCAATTTTTGCTTATGGTTCTCCTTCATCATAACTCATTGGTAAATATGTTGGAGACCATCTGGCACAATTCAGACGTCCCCTCCGTGGTGGTATCAATTCAATGGAAGTTGTTTCCATTAATTACTTAAAATTCCTCAGAAACGCCCCTGTCCAATTATTCTTCATTGTTTCCCCATAACTGTCTTCTTTCATTCGTGGTAGTATTCCAGTAAATAGTATTGCTGTTCTACCGAAATCTAAACAGCCTGAATGATACAAATCAACATTCGTGACAACACAGAGTAGTAGTATTTGAAACTTCGTCCACTACTGATGGAGGACAGACTGGTGTGAAGGTACAAATTTAATTTTCCCCTTTCCTGGGAAAAAGGAAAATCGTACAC
Source organism: Carcharhinus amblyrhynchos (assembly GCF_965287045.1). Classification (NCBI taxonomy): domain Eukaryota; kingdom Metazoa; phylum Chordata; class Chondrichthyes; order Carcharhiniformes; family Carcharhinidae; genus Carcharhinus; species Carcharhinus amblyrhynchos. Next base: position 42,408,896 of record NC_137333.1, on the reverse strand, counting down.
TCTCCAGGAATTCATCTGCCATCATAATGCTGCTAATTTTATTAAGAACAAAGAACAAAAACAGCCCGGGAAACAGGCCCTTCGGCCCAACGAGCCCGCGCCGCCATCTCAACACCACCAGTCCCCCTCTCCACCCATGACCCTCATCCAATGTTTTATGGCCATCCACATTGAGGGAAACTAATTTAGGGACAATTTATTACTGCCAATCAGCCTAATAGCACATCTTTGGGGTGTGGGAGGAAACCGGAGCACCCAGAGAAAACCCACGCAAGCACAGGGAGAATGTGCAACTCCCACACACACTGGCCCAAATCCACGTGTCTGCACAGCAATCAGTGATAGTCACTGAGCTGTCGTCTTGCCCAGTATCTTGTCCAGTTTAAGCACACACTAATGACATGAAGCACCAGGCCAATCTCGAACAACCAAGAGCAGCCCAAGTACGACCCATCGCGTGTATGCCCCTCGTTGGACACAAGGCGGACCGACTTAAAACCTGTGAATGAAAAGAGATAAAAGAACATTATTAGCTCAATCTGTGTGCAGATTAAAGTCACCCATGATTACTGTAGCGCCTATTGTTATGCGTACCTCAGATTCCTTGTTTAAATGCCACACTCAACTTTGTCATTACAATCTGGAGGCTTGCAGAAAACTCAAAGAACAAAGAACAAAAAACTGAATTTTGTCTGAATTCCAACAAAAACAGTCCTAATCTAGTCAATCTCTCCTCATACAGCAGTCCCACCAATTCCTGGAATCAACCTGGTAAACGTTCACTGCACTCCCTCGAGAGAAAGAACATCCTTCCTCAGAAAAGGAGGCAAAATTTGCACACAATACTCTTGGTGTGGTTGCATCAAGACCCTGTATAATTGCAACGATACATCCCTGTACCTATACTCAAAATCACATTATAATTTGATGTTTTAAGTTCCTTTGAGATTGTGTTTACTCTGATGCAGAATCCCTTTAAGGAGCTGCATTTTTAATTTATCCCACACTTTGCTGGTTTAGTTTATTTGGTGAACAAAAAGAAAAACAGAAGGCAACCAGATGTTTGTCAATAGTGAGCACTCAGCCAGCTCTGTGGCTTCTTGAAGGTTTCAAAGTAATTAATGTGTACATTTTTGTGGCAGCAGTGATACAAACATCATACGCCAACATTTTATGTTTCATAATTAAAGAGAAAATAATTCAATTTACTGGTAACACTTTGTGACCTCTCATTATAAAGTTGAATCAGCAGATTTGCCATGCATCCCGCCAGCCAGGAAATGGTGAATAACATGAGGAGACTGCTGAAGTGAGATAAATAAACCACAGAGTTGCCTTCAGTTTGATTTGTAAGCCGCTAGCATGGTTCTTTGCTTGATCTCCCCTACAAACACATCCCAAATACTTGCTTTCATTATTAACATAGTTGTAGGAGTTACAGGACAGAATGTATGAATATGGGGACATTTGTATACTGCTTTTGAAGTCTGTTATTTCACCTATATATATTAATCTCTCTTATGTTACAGTCAATACAGCCTAATCACATTGGCTTGCACTTTGTAGTAAATGTACCATTGAGCCTATCCACAGTCACTACTATTAAAATGGAAATCAGTATCAACATCTTGCCACACCAGTGAAGTTAAGCAAGCAGATTAGGAAGCTGCTGCGCAGTCCTACTCCTTCAGAGGCTTTGCTGACAGATTATGTATTTATACATTTTTTATATATTGTTGTATTATCGACAAATACCCTAAAACAACTGGGAATACATATGTTGTGCGAAAGTCCCAAGGGGACACATTTCACAGCTGCGCTAGAGGTTGAAGTGTTGGGGACAGGGGAAGTTTAATCTGGTTTCACTTTTGATCCATATCTGAGTAGACGCATGGTCTCCCTGAGTCTGTGACCGCGCAGGCTCAGGGTGACCCTCTATGAGGAGTCTTCATTGTGATTCCGCACCATCTCCAGAGGGACATGTCTGAATTAGAGTTGTCAAGGGAAGAATCAAGAATTGGAGAAGATTCAAATTAATCTTTGTTGTACAGGTCCAATGAGCTGAACCATCATGTACGAGATTGTATTTGGGCCAACAGTGGCACAATGGTTAGCACTGCTGCCTCACAGCGCCAGGGACCTGGGTTCAATTCCAGCCTTGGGTCACTGGCTGTGTGGAGTTTGCACATTCTCCCAGTGTCTGCATGAGTTTCCTCCGGGTGCTCTGGTTTCCTCTAACTGTCCAAAAATGTGCGAGTTAGGTTGATTTGCCATGCTAAATTTCCCTTATTGTCAGGGGGATTAATAGGATAAACACATGGGGTTAAGGGGTAGGGCCAAGGGTGGGATTATTGTTGGTGCAGACCTGATGAGCCTAATGGCACTGTGGTGATTCTGTGATTTAATTGGCAGTTACCATCAGATCAACATGAATGGATGATGGATGCCATATAGCTGTGTGATAGTTAGTAGGTGTATGAGAGATCTCCATTGTGCCACCTCTATCATCCAAGCACATTGATACAGACTCCACTGATGCACTGTGCAAATGCAATGCCACAAAGTCAATGCATCATACAGGTCAAAGTGTGGTCTCCTGACTGAAATATTCATTCTGCAGCAATCCACCATTCTAGTCACCAAGGCAAACTGATGGATGTTTAAGGAGCCCAATGCGACATTGACAAAAAAACTCAAGTGGTAATCTTGCCTCCTGTGCTGTGCATTGCTCAGGTGGAAAAGTGAAAGATTAAGAAGGTCAACAAATGACAAGAGGGCTGAGAAAAAGGAATAGTTTATTCCCATGGGCATCGCAGTGAGGTCTGGAATAAGGAAAGGCAATACTGAACACACAATGTTCGCATTAACTAAATTCACTCTTGTAGAAAAGCAAGAATTGGAGAAGATTTAAATTCATCTGTGCTGATACAGGTCCAATGAGCTGAATGAGCTAACTTGCATTTAGCTGGCTTGCCAGCTTTAATTTGTGCGGCAATGGCCCTTTTCACTTGTGTGAGGCAGGAATCCCATCCATCTCCAGGAGAACCTGCTGCCTCAGAGAGCTGCCAGCCACACCAGCAACACCAAGCAAGAGTCACTAAGATAAAAGCAAAATAAGGCAGATGCTGGAATCTAGAACAAAAACAGAAAATGCTGGAAAATCTCAGCAGATCTGACAGCATCTGTGGGGACAGAATACAGTAAGAATTCTCACCGCACCAGGTTAAAGTCCAACAGGTTTATTAGGTAGCACTAGCTTTCAGAGTGCCTTCATTAGGTGAGTGGGATTTCAGTTCACA